>NC_044980.1:142068752-142737148 GCF_008728515.1 Papio anubis | reverse complement strand
ATGACAGATTAGTGGATTCTATGGGAGACTCAAGAATTTGATTTCTTATCCTTTCTCCTGGCTGATAATATGAAACTGTGGTCCCCAACTTTTTTCCTCCCTCCCCAACATTCCAAGACAACCACTACCTTTAGTAAGAGTCACTCAATAGATCAGTAATTCTAATGGAAGGTAAGAGACATTTAGAATTTGAGGCTGGGTGTAGTGGCTCACACCTATAATCCCAGCACTTTGGGAGGCCAAGACGGGAGGATTGCTTGAGCTCAGGAGTTTGAAACTAGCCTGGGCAACATGGCAAAACCCTATCTCTACCAAAAAAAAAAAAAAAAAATTAGCCAGGCATGGTAGCATGTGCCTGTAGTCCTAGCTACTCAGGAGGTTGAGGTAGAAGGATTGCTTGAGCCAGGGAGGCGGAGGTTGCAGTGAACTAAGATAGTGCCACTGCACTCCAGCCTGGGTGACAAAGTGAGACCCTGTCTCCAGAAAAAAAAAAAAAAAGTGAAAAACTCCTGCACTCTCAACCCCCATTTTGTTACCTACTTGCCTCACTGCTAATGCTGACTCTGCCAATAACCAGCCACAAATAATCTCAAGCAAAGCCAAGATTTTCTGACATGTAAAATTAAGGAGTGGTACTGGGTGGTAGAGGTCCAGTGAACCAGCCTTATGTTACCTGTGGAGTCAGGTTAGGGTTTGAATTTTGCCTCTACCCTTCATACATCCTGAACTCTCAATAAATGGTAGCTTTAATTATTGTGATTCCTACGATCCCTTACAGATATGAGATTTCATGTACTAGACTACTTTTCTAGAAATAACCAATTGTTTCATTGCTCCTTACCTGATAAACTCCAGCCATAAATGTTACAGAGCTGCCAACCATAATTGCATAGCAACTTTTGTCACATATCCTGTCTGATGTGTGATTTAATAACATGCTCCCATTTGAAACCATTCCTAAGGAAGGAGCACTATGGGCATTGTCATAGCCAGCTTTCTGTAGCTCTCGGTCAACTGTCTCACCAATCATAAGGCACAGTACTCCAAAAATGCCCACAGAGATGTGACGGGAGGTACCCAAGAGGAAATAAATGATGCTGGCAAAAAAAGATGTGTACAGACCATAGACAGGTTCTTGGCCAGCCAGCAGGGAATAAGCAATGGACTGGGGCACCAATAATATGCCCACAATCAAGCCCGACATCACATCCCCTAAAATGTTTTTCTTTAGGTCGTATTTTGGGAGCCACTGCAAAATAGGAAGGAAACCTAAAATCGTATTTTTGGCTTTGGCTGGACTGCACTGGCAATTCTTCTGCAGCTTTTTAATAACAAACTCCTTGAAGTTTGTATCTGATTTCTCTTGACACTCAATAAGGATCCTATGATAAGGTCTGCATTGATCATTGGTCTCAAATTGCTTGAAGTCAGTACTTGATTCCCTTTGAAGCTCCAAATGGATGCCAGATGGAGAACTGTCATTTCCTTCAGTTGAGTCTCTGGGTGAAAGGTCATGTTGCTCTTTACTTTCCGAAGACATTTCTGGAGATAGATGGTTCAGCTTCCTACACCAGAGAAAATGCCAGTGTAAATACCAGTGTTCATCAATAAAGTAATTCTCAGTGCTCACATATACTAACAATTCTACTTGTCATTGCATGAGAGTTAAGAGGAATTCCATTTTGGAATAGGTATCTTATGTCCCTTTTCTTTAATTGAGCCTCATTTGTCTTGGTTAGGGGAAAAAAAAAAGACCAGAACCAGACCATAAATAGCCAAGTCAAAGCAAATAACTGGCTGGGTACAGGACTTCCCAAGAGTATAAACCATTAAGGATTCTTCTCCATATATGCCTGACTCCCCCTGACAGTTTTTCCTCCGCAAAAGATGTAACGGCAGCCTGTCTCCTTTCCATACATATGCTACCAGTGGTCTTCTTCCCAGGTTTTTCACCTCTCAGGCAGGCTGCAAAATAGGATCTGGTCTTAACCCCTACCTTAACCTTAACCCCAACCCCGACCTACCAGTCCCTGAAGCAAGGAAGATGGTCCTTTTTTATCTTTTGGTCCCTTTTTAAACAACCTGCTAAATGTTGAAAATAAATAGAATAAAAAGTAGTTTGCAAGGTAAAGATAAATGTTTTTGGCAATAAAAAGAAACTAAGGCAGAATGCATTTGCATCTTTGAACAGTACTCCCTTGCTTGGTAGGAAAGAGGAGAGAAGTCGATATGAGGGTGCTGAATGTAAAGGGCATGAATAGGGTCGATGGGCCAAGTGTCTCATACATGCTGTAGAAGGTTTTGGTCTATTCCACTATGCTCTAGTACGGAGTCATCTGCCCTGTGGGCAGGGCCCACATTCATGCAAGATTCACTTTACTATTCTAAGTACACACTCTGAGACACAGGTTGAATAGAGAAATAATGTTGCCCTGCACTTCCACTGGGAGGCAATACAGGTGATCCTCCATCTCTGTGTCCTAGACTATAAAACTAATGCCATAAGATCTACCACTAGGAACTATAGGAAAACAAGGGAGGTAAGAATAGCCAAAAAGAGAGAAAGGACAACAACAAATAATAAGTCTAATAACCAGAGTAAGAGAAGAAAATGAACCAGGCTCTCAAAGGAGTAGAGCATAAATTGTTTACCAACTACTTCATGAATTAGTGCCTTTACATACGCTGTTTACTTAGCTTAGAATGGCCATCTACCTCTTTGCCTGTCATGATCCTAATAATTTTTTTAAAACCCAGTTACAATGCTACCTTTTCCGAAAGCACTAACCCATCTCCCCTAGCCCAAATGAAATACTACACCCTCTGTGTCCCATAGCATGTTGCACCTCCATCATAGTACTAACCACACTCTTGTATTAGTGAAGTAGGAATCTCTCTAGCTCCTGGAGGAAAGACATGTTGTTCATCAGTGTAATCTGAATGTAATGCAGTAACACTGAGATAGCAGGCTTACAAAACATTTGAATGAATGAATGAACAAATGAACAAACATTTGTGACTGTGGCCAGGTAGAGACAATTCTTTTTTTTTTGAGATAGAGTTTCACTCTGTCGCCCAGGCTGGAGTGCAGTGGTGCTATCTTGGCTCACTGCCACCTCTGCCTCCTGGGTTCAAGCAATTCTCCTATCTCAGCATCCTGAGTAGCTGGGATTACAGGTACAAGCCACCACCTCCGGCTAATTTTTGCATTTTTAGTAGAGACAGGGTTTCACCATATTGGTCAGGCTAGTCTCAAACTCCTAACCTCAGGTGATCCACCGCCTCAGCCTCCCAAAGTGCTGGGAATACAGGCACGAGCCACTGTGCCCAGCCGAGACAATATATTTTAGATGAAGGACTCAGGAAGTTTCTTGTTTTGGAACTGACAGAAAAATGGGCCCTTGTGAGGTTCTATAAACCTAATGTCACAAACTGCCAAAATCCAGGACCTATGACTTATTCAAGAACACAAGATATGTAAAAGTAACCCATATTCATTTTGTTTAGGTTTAACAAGAGTAAATATTTTAATGGTCTTCTGAAGTAGATAAGGAAAGAAAGAATAGACTTAGGTGACCACTGGCCCTGAGAAAATCAATCAGGTTGATGGACACACCCAGCAGCTCTTTGCTCCACAATGCAACTTTGCTCTGTGACTCTCCTGTCATTTCCTGCTTTCTTGAGCTAGCTTGAGTGCACCAATGTCCTGTTTTGGAGAGCTCTTGGTGATTTCTGGGTCAAAAGGTTTTTACAAACTTAAGATATGCAAAAGACACATAAGAAAAAACTAATGGAATCCAAACCTTGCCCTATATGGCTGCTATCTGGGAAGAATATAGATAAAAATTATTACTAGAAAGTGAAACAAAGAAATGGAAACTGTAAGAAAAAAATCAAACAAGGAATGCTAAAAGTGAAAAACACAGTAACAGAGATGATGAATACCTCTGATAGGATCATTAGTAGACCTGAAAGCCAAAGAAAGAATCAATGAACTCAAAGACAGGTAAGTAGAAATTACCTAAACTAAAACGCAGAAACAGTTTAAATAACAAAACAAAACAAAACAAAAAACCCCCAATATCAACAATGTAACATAACATCCAAGAGCTGTGGGACACATCAAAGTATCAAACATTATGCATAATTAGAATACCAAAAGAGAGAGAATGGGCAGAAGAAATATTTCAAGATACAATGGCCAAGAAATTTCCAAAATTAATGAGAGACATCAAAATATAGATCCAAGTCTGAGGTCAGGAAGTCGACACCAGCCTGACCAACATGGTGAAACCCGGCCTCCACTAAAAATAGAAAATTAGTCCACCGTGGTGGCACACGCCTGTAATCCCAGCTACTCGGGAGGCTGAAACAGGAGAATCATTGGAACCCAGGAACTGGAGGTTGCAGTGAGCCAAGATCATGCCATTGCACTCCAGTCTGGGCAGCAAGAGGAAAACTCCTTAAGAAAAAAAAAAGAAAAGAAAAGAAAAAAAAAAGGCCGGGTGTGGTGGCTCACGCCTGTAATCCCAACACTTTTGGAGGCCGAGGCAGGCGGATCACAAGGTCAAGAGATCAAGACCTTCCTGGCCAACATTGTGAAACCCTGTCTCTACTAAACAAATACAAAAATGAGCTGGGCATGGTGGCGTGTGCCTGTAGTCCCAGCTACTCGGGAGGCTGAGGCCGGAGAATTGCTTGAACCAGGGAGGCAGAGGTTGCAGTGAGCCAAGATCGCACCACTGCACTCTAGCATGGCAACAAAGCAAGACTCCGTCTCAAAAAAAAAAAAAAAAAAGTATATATATATATATATATGTATGTGTATATATATATAATATATAATAAATAGAATATATAATCTATCTCCAAGAATCTCAGAGAATTCCAAGAAAAGTAAATACAAAAACAAAAAGAAAACAAAAACCCTCACCTACACATATGACATTCAAGCTGCTGAAAACAAAGATAAAGAGAAAATCCTGAAGACAAAGAAAAAACATACATTACTTATACAGAAACAAAAATAAGAATTATAGCAGACTTCTTATTGGAAATCATGGAGGCCAGAACATGATGGAGTGGTATCTTTATATCACAGAAATATGTATCTTTTTTAGAAATAGGGTCTTACCCTGTCGCCCAGGCTGAAGTATAGTGGCATGCAATTATGGCTCACTGTGGCCTCGAACTCCTGGGCTCAAGTGATTGTCCCACCTCAGCCTCCTGAGTAGTGAAGATTACAGGTGTGCACCACCACGCCTGGCTAATTTTTAAACTTTTTTTGTGGAGACATGGTCTTGCTACTAAGCTCCCCAGGCTGGTCCCCAAACTCTTAGCCTCAAGTGATCCTCCCACCCTGACCTCCCAAAGTGCTAGGATTACAGGTGTGAGCCACCCCATCTGACCCCAGAAATACAACTTTTAACACAGAATTCTTTACCTAGAAAAAATATTTTAAAAGATAAGAGGCCAGGCTGATGGTGTGTGCCTGTGGTCCCAGCTACTTGAGAGGCTGAGATAGGAGGACTGCTTGAGCCTAAGAGGTTGAGGCTGCAATGAGCCATGGTCACACCACTGCACTTTAGCCTGGGTGACAGAGAGAGACTCTGTCATATGAAATAAAATAAAATAAAATAAAATATGAAAAAGAAATAAAAACTTTATCAGATAAACACTGAGAGGATTTAAGGCCAGCCGACCAGCACCATATATATGTGGGCGGAAGGGGAGAGAGAAAGGAGGGGAGACAGGGAGAGAGACAGAGAGGGAGTGGGAAAGAGAAGAGGAGAGAGGGAGAAAGAGAGAAACAGACAGAGAGAGAGACAGTTTCAGGAAAGTTCTTCAGCCAAAAAGAATACACCAATCAGAAATTCAGTTCTACATAACAAAGTCCAGGAAATGGAACAAATGAAGATAAGGTAAAATTCATTTTTTCAATTAAAAAATTTTTAATGGCTCTAAAAGATAACCATTTAAACCAAAAAATGGGAATGTACTTTACAACATATGCAAAATAAATGTGTGACAACAATCACACAGAATGAGAGGGGGAATTGGGAATTTTAAAGTTTTTAAAAAATTTTCTGATTATTATTTTTTAAATAGAGATGAGGTCTCATTATATTGCCCAGGCTGGTCTCAAACTCCTGGGCTCACGTGATCCTCCTACGTTGGTCTCCCAAACTGCTGGGATTACAGACATGAGCCACCATGCCCAGCAAACTATAAAGTCTTACACTAGATATGAAATGGTATCTTATTTGAACATAGGCTCTGATTAAAGATGTACATTTAAACCTAAGAGTAACCACTACATTTTTTAAAAAGGTATAAATAATAATAGTGGAGATAAAATAGAATCATAAAAAACTCTCAACTCAAAAGAAAGTAGAAAAGGAAGATAAAACAAAAAAAACCAGATGGAACAAATGGAAAATAGCTAGTAAGATGGTAGAGTTTAATCCAAACATATCATATTAAATACGAATGGTCTAAACATGCTAATTAAAAGTGGAGACTGTCAGATAGGATTAAAAAATAAGACCCAAGTATATGCTGTCTACTTGAAACCCACTTTAAATATAAAGACATACATAGGTTAAAAGTGAAAGGACTGGCTCAATTTAGTAATTTATTCAGCTTATAAATGACAGAGCAAGGTAATAAATATGCATATTTTGGGATCCCAAGAATAGATCCTTTTTTAATATGGTACTATTCCTACCACCTATCTAATTAGCTTCTCTAATTTCAGATATTTCTGAACACCTTAAAATTCAGCTACTCTACACATTCCGGTTTCACCTAGGTGCTAAGCAATGTGATCCAGTAATAATATCGACAATCTTGATCCCAACACTCTGTCTCTCTACATTCATGGCCATGGTCCCTTCCCATCTCTAGCTCTTAGAAACTTACGTATTCACTCAGAAACAGTCCAACAAGTAGAACTAATTCAGCCACCAGTCTGCACCCACAAAGTTCCATAATCATGCTTTGTTTTACCTCTGTATGTATGCTACAAACTCACTGCTAAATAAAACTAGAAGCTGCTGACTACTATGATTATGGCATCTAAGCAGGGGAGAAATCTGAAAGAGTTTAAGAATAGTTTGTTTAGACAGTTTTTAAGGGAGGAATGTATCTTAACCTGGGCTCTGAAGTCTAGATCAGGTTTGAAAGGATGAGAGAAGACTTGGAATATGGGTGAGGGAGAAGAAAACACAAACAGCAATAGTTCTAATGTTGGAGGAATAGAATCAGAAATGAGAATGTTATGTTTAAAATGGAGAATGGGGAAGCGTCCAAGATGGCCGAATAGGAACAGCTCCAGTCTACAGCTCCCAGCTTGAGCGACGCAGAAGACGGGTGATTTCTGTATTTCCAACTGAGCTTTGAAGAGGGTAGTGGTTCTCCCAGCATGGAGTCTGAGATCTGAGAACAGACAGACTGCCTCCTCAAGTGGGTCTCTGACCCCCAAGTAGCCCAACTGGGGGGCACCTCACAGTAGTGGCTGACTGACACCTCACATGGCCGGGTGCCCCTTTGAGACGAAGCTTCCAGAGGAACGATTAGGCAGCAACATTTGCTGTTCTGCAATATTTGCTGTTCTGCAGCCTCTGCTGGTGACACCCAGGCAAACAGGGTCTTGAGTGACCTCCAGCAAACTTCAACAGACCTGCAGCTGAGGGTCCTGAATGTTAGAAGGAAAACTAACAAACAGAAAGGACATCCACACCAAAACCCCATCTGTACGTCACCATCATCAAAGACCAAAGGTAGATAAAACCACAAAGATGGGGAGAAACTAGAGCAGAAAAGCTGAAAATTCTAAAAATCAGAGCACCTCTTCTCCTCCAAAGGAATGCAGCTCCTCGCCAGCAACACAGCAAAGATGGACGGAGAATGACTTTGATGAGTTGAGAGAAGAAAGCTTCAGACGATCAAACTTCTGCGAACTAAAGGAGGATGTTCAAACCCATCGCAAAGAAGCTAAAAACCTTGAAGAAAGATTAGACGAATGGCTAACTAGAATAACCAGTGTAGAGAAGTCCTTAAATGACCTGATAGAGATGAAAACCATGGCACAAGAACTACGTGACGCATGCACAAGCTTCAGTAGCCAATTGGATCAACTGGAAGAAAAGGTATCAGTGACTGAAGATCAAATGAGTGAAATGAAGCAAGAAGAGAAGTTTAGAGAAAAAAGAGTAAAAAGAAATGAACAAAGCCTCCAAGAAATATGTGAAAAGACCAAATCTACGTCTGATTGGTGTACCTGAAAGTGACGGGGAGAATGGAACCAAGTTGGAAAACACTTGGCAGGATATTATCCAGGAGAACTTCCCCAACCTAGCAAGGCAGACCAACATTCAAATTCAGGAAATACAGAGAACGCCACAAAGATACTCCTCAAGAAGAGCAATTCCAAGACACTTGATTGTCAGATTCACCAAAGTTGAAATGAAGGAAAAAATGTTAAGGGCAGCCAGAGAGAATGGTCGGGTTACCCACAAAGGGAAGCCCATCAGACTAACAGCGGATCTCTTGGCAGAAATGCTACAAGCCAGAAGACAGTGGGGGGCAATATTCAACATTCTTAAAGAAAAGAATTTTCAACCCAGAATTTCATATCCAGCCAAACTAAGCTTCATCAGTGAAGGAGAAATAAAATCCTTTACAGACAAGCAAATGCTGAGAGATTGTGTCACCACCAGACCTACCTTACAAGAGCTCCTGAAGGAAGCACTAAACATGGAAAGGAACAACCGGTACCAGCCACTGCAAAAACATGCCAAATTGTAAAGACCATCGATACTAGGAAGAAACTGCATCAACTAACGAGCAAAATAACCAGCTAACATCATAATGATAGGATCAAGTTCACACATAACAATATTAACCTTAAATGTAAATGGGCTAAATGTTCCAATTAAAAGACACAGACTGGCAAATTGGATAAACAGTCAAGACCCATCAGCGTGCTGTATTCAGGAGACCCATCTCACATGCAGAGACACACATAGGCTCAAAACAAAAGGATGGAGGAAGATCTACCAAGCAAGTGGAAAACAAACAAACAAAAAAGGCAGGGGTTGCCATCCTAGTCTCTGGTAAAACAGACTTTAAACCAACAAAGATCAAAAGAGTTAAAGAAGGCCATTACATAATGGTAAAGGGATCAATTCAACAAGAAGAGCTAACTATCCTAAATATATATGCACCTAATACAGGAGCAACCAGATTCATAAAGCAAATCCTTAGAGACCTACAAAAAGACTTAGATTCCCACACAATAATAATGGGAGAACTTAACACCCCACTGTCAACATTAGACAGATCAAAGAGATAGAAAGTTAACAAGGATATCCAGGAATTCAACTCAGCTCTGCACCAGGCGGACCTAATAGACTCTACAGAACTCTCCACCCCAAAGCAACAGAATATACATTCTTCTCAGCACCACATCGCACTTATTCCAAAATTGACCACATAGTTGGAAGTAAAGCACTCCTCAGCAAATGTAAAAGAACAGAAATTATAACAAACTGTCTCTCAGACCACAGTGCAATCAAACTAGAACTCAGGATTAAGAAACTCACTCAAAACCGCTCAACTACATGGAAAACTGAACAACCTGCTTCTGAATGACTACTGGGTACATAACGAAATGAAGGCAGAAATAAAGATGTTCTTTGAAACCAATGAGAACAAAGACATAACATACCAGAATCTCTGGGACACATTTAAAGCAGTGTGTAGAGGGAAATTTATAGCACTAAATGCCCACTATAGAAAGCAGGAAAGATCTAAAACTGACACCCTAACATCACAATTAAAAGAACTGAAGAAGCAAGAGCAAACACATTCAAAAGCCAGCAGAAGGCAAGAAATAACTAAGATCAGAGCAGAACTGAAGGAGATAGAGACACAAAAAACCCTTCAAAAAAATCAATGAATCCAGGAGCTGGTTTCTTGAAAAGATCAACAAAATTGATAGACTGCTAGCAAGACTAATAAAGAAGAAAAGAGAGAAGAATCAAATAGACGCAATAAAAAACGATAAAGGGGTTATCACCACTGATCCCACAGAAATACAAACTACCATCAGAGAATACTATAAACACCACTACACAAATAAACTAGAAAATCTAGAAGAAATGGATAAATTCCTGGACACATACACCCTCCCAAGACTAAAACAGGAAGAGGTTGAATCCCTAAATAGACCAATAACAGGCTCTGAAATTGAGGCAATAATTAATAGCCTACCAACCAAAAAACTCCAGGACCAGAAAGATTCACAGCCGAATTCTACCAGAGATACAAGGAGTTGGTACCATTCCTTCTGAAACTATTCCAATCAATAGAAAAAGACGGAATCCTCCCTAACTCATTTTATGAGGCCAACATCATCCTGATACCAAAGCCTGGCAGAGACACAACAAAAAAAGAGAATTTTAGACGAATATCCCTGATGAACATCGATACAAAAATCCTCAATAAAATACTGCCAAACCGAACCCAGCAGCACATCAAAAAGCTTATCCACCATGATCAAGTGGGCTTCAGCCCTGGGATGCAAGGCTGGTTCAACATACACAAATCAATAAACGTAATCCATCATATAAACAGAACCAAAGACAAAACCCACATGATTATCTCAATAGATGCAGAAAAGGCCTTTGACAAAATTCAACAGCCCTTCACGCTAAAAACTATCAATAAATTAGGTATTGATGGGACGTATCTCAAAATAATAAGAGCTATTTATGACAAACCCACAGCCAATATCATACTGAATGGGCAAAAACTGGAAGCATTCCCTTTGAAAACTGGCACAAGACAGGGATGCCCTCTCTCACTACTCCTATTCAACACAGTGTTGGAAGTTCTGGCCAGGGCAATCAGGCAGGAGAAAGAAATAAAGGGTATTCAATTAGGAAAAGAAGAAGTCAAATTGTCCCTGTTTGCAGATGACATGATTGTATATTTAGAAAACCCCATCATCTCAGCTTAAAATCTCCTTAAGCTAATAAGCAACCTCAGCAAAGTCTCAGGATACAAAATCAATGTGCAAAAATCACAAGCATTCCCATACACCAATAACAGACAAACAGAGAGCCAATCATGAGTGAACTCCCATTCACAACTGCTTCAAAGAGAATAAAATACCTAGGAATTCAACTTACAAGGGATGTGAAGGACCGCTTCAAGGAGAACTACAAACCACTGCTCAACGAAATAAAAGAGGACACAAACAAATGGAAGAACATTCCATGCTCATGGCTAGGAAGAATCAATATCGTGAAAATGCCCATACTGCCCAAGGTAATTTATAGATTCAATGCCATCCCCATCAAGCTATCAATGATTTTCTTCAAAGAATTGGAAAAAACTACTTTAAAGTTCATATGGAACCAAAAAAGAGCCCACACTGCCAAGACAATCCTAAGCCAAAAGAACCAAAGCTGGAGGCATCATGCTACCTGACTTCAAACTATATTACAAAGCTATAGTAACCAAAACAGCATGATACTGGTACCAAAACAGAGATATAGACCAATGGAACTGAACAGAGCCCTCAGAAATAACACCACACATCTACAACCATTTGATCTTTGACAAACCTGACAAAAACAAGAAATGGGGAAAGGATTCCCTATTTAATAAATGGTGCTGGGAAAACTGGCTAGCCATGTGTAGAAAGCTGAAACTGAATCCCTTCCTTATACCCTTATACAAAAATTAATTCAAGATGGATTAAAGACTTAAATGTTAGACCTAAAACCATAAAAACCCTAGAAGAAAACCTAGGCAATACCATTCAGAACACAGGCATGGGCAATGACTTCATGACTAAAACACCAAAAGCAATGGCAACAAAAGCCAAAATTGAGAAATGGGATCTAATTAAACTAAAGAGCTTCTGCACAGCAAAAGAAACTACCAGCAGAGTGAACAGGCAACCTACAGAATGGGAGAAAAGTTTTGCAATCTACCCATCTGACAAAGGGCTAATACCCAGAACCTACAAAGAATGCAAACAAATTTACAAGAAAAAATCAAACAACCCCATCAAAAAGTGGGCAAAGGATATGAACAGACACTTCTCAAAAGAAGACATTTATGCAGCCAACAGACACATGAAAAAATGCTCATCATCACTGGCATCAGAAAAATGCAAATCAAAACCACAATGAGATACCATCTCACACCAGTTAGAATGGCGATCATTAAAAAGTCAGGCAACACAACAGGTGCTGGAGAGGATGTGGAGAAATAGGAACACTTTTACACTGTTGGTGGGACTGTAAACTAGTTCAACCATTGTGGAAGACAGTGTGGCAATTCTCAAGGATCTAGAACTAGAAATACCATTTGACCCAACCATCCCATTACTGGGTATATACCCAAAGAATTATAAATCATGCTGCTATAAAGACACATGCTCACGTATGTTTATTGCAGCACTATTCACAATAGCAAAGACTTGGAACCAATTCAAATGCCCACCAATGATAGACTGGATTAAGAAAATGTGGCACATATACACCATGGAATACTATGCAGCCATAAAAAGGATGAGTTCATGTCCTTTGTAGGGACATGGATGAAACTGGAAACCATCATTCTTAGCAAACTATTGCAAGGACAGAAAACCAAACACCGTATGTTCTCACTCACAGTTGGGAATTGAACAATGAGAACACTGGGACACAGGAAGGGGAACATCACACACCAGGGCCTGTCATGGGCTGGTGGGATGGGGGAGGGATAGCATTAGGAGATATACCTAATGTAAAACGAGTTAATGGGTGCAGCACACCAACATGGCACATGAATACATATGTAACAAACCTGCACATTGTGCACATGTACCCTAGAACTTAAATTAAAAAACAAACAAATAAACAAAAAAAAAAAAAACAGAGAACGGTTATGGGGGATTAGAAGGAATAGTGGCCAAACGCATCTGAGGGGGATTCTGAGGTTTCATGCCGGGTTACGTTAGACTTAAACTGCATGAAATACATAGGCCCTGAAAGTTTTTGAGAAAGTCACTTACTTTTTTTTTTTTTTTTTTTGAGACGGAGTCTCGCTTGTCCCCCAGGTTGGTGTAGTGGCTGGAATCGCCTACTGTAAGCTCCGCCTCCTGGTTCACGCATTCTCCTGCCTCAGCCTCCTGGAGTAGCTGTGACTACAGGCATCCGGCCCCACTCCGCCTCGGCTAGTTTTTTTGTATTTTTGCACCCAGCCACAGGATGGTCTTGATCTCCTGACCTCGTGATCCGCCCATCTCGGCCTCCCAAAGTGCTGGGATTACAGGCTTGAGCCACCGCGCCCAGCCGAAAGTCACTTACTCTATCACTCATTTGGCAAGTAATTATATATCTTCTGGTCTGATGTTATATTATTTCATTCTCTTTGCACTAAAGCAATTAGTATTTTACCTTTTGTCTTTTACGGATAAAAAATAGTTGAAAGTGGTTTTAGACAAACAAAACTAGGCCAGGCACAGTGGCTCACACCTGTAATCCCAGCACTTCAGGAGGCTGAGATAGGTAGATTGCTTGAGGCCAGGAGTTCGAGATCGGCCTGAGCAACATGATGAAAACCCGTCTCTACTGAAAATAGAAAAGTCAGCCAGGCGTGGTGGCGCATGCCTGTAATCCCAGCTACTCAGGAGGCTGAGGCAGGAGAATCGCTTGAACCTAGGAGGTGGAGGCTGAAGTGAGCTAAGATCACGCCACTACACTCCAGCCTGGGTGACAGAATGAGACCCTGTCTCAGAAAAAAAAAAGAAAAAGAAAACTAAACTATAAACAGGTATAACTAAGACAGACTCTCCATGTATATAGTACCATCTGATCCTCTAACTCACTGTTGTCAGACAAGTCCAGGGAAGATCACAGCACTATGAAGGCCCAGGGAGGCCAAGGAGGAGCAAAGCCTTCTGTATTCCTCTCCATTTCATTCACTGATGCCTACAACCAGGATGGCACAGGTTACTTTCCAGGCCCTTGCCCTAGACTAAGAAATTAATACTGTGAGAGGACTGATCCTTTGGAGGAAAAGGATCCATGGGAGGAAAAGATAAGATGACTACTCATCAGAGGAAAACTCAGATCCATCTGTGTTAAATGGGCCTGCAACCCATACTTACTGCATGAATGTTCTCAAGTGTCAACAAGCCTTCTTCGGCTGGATTGGCTAACTTTTCTATGTAAGCTCCTAGAGGCTGGGTACTGGTCTTCATTAAATTATAACATATTTTAAGCTCCTACTATACGCTAACCACTGTGCTAGACACAATGCATCAGAACCTAGACCCCAAACCTAGGTGTCAATCTTTATTTCCCCTATGCCATACTCTCATATATAATCCATCAGTAAGTCCTGCCTGCCGTGCCTTGAATAATATATCTATCCTCTCCCCACTGCCCAAACTATTTGTAATCCAATCACATCTCACTACTGTCCTACCATCCTCTCTTACGTGGAATATTCTAAGAGCCTACAAGATCTGAACACTGCCTCCCTTTTTGCCCTTATTTCCTACTGGCTTTTTTGCAGCTGCTGGAACATACCAAGTTGATTCCATTATTAGGGTCACTGTACTTGCTTAAGTTGTCTTTGCCTAGAATAATCATTTCCCAGATCTATACAGGTATGTTCTCATCCTTCAGGTCTCAGCTTTTATTTTTCTTTTTTAGTGACAGGATCTCACTCTGTCACTCAGGCTAGAGCGTGGTGGCATGGTCATAGCTCACTACAGCCTCGAACTCCTAGGCCCAAGCAATCCTCCCACCTCAGCCTCCCAAGTAGCTAGGGCTACAGGGACACACCATGATACCTGGCTAATTTATTTTATGTCTTTGTAGAGACATGGTCTTTCTACGTTTCCCAGGCTGGTCTCGAACTCCTGGTCTCAATCAGTTCTTCCACTTCTGCCTCCCAAAGTGCTGGGATGACAGGTGTGAGCCACCATGCCTGGCCTCAGTTTATATGTCAGCTCCTCACAGAAACCCTCCTTGACCATCCCAACCAGATAAAATAACACCTCCTTCCCAGCATCCTCTATATCCTTACCTGGCTTTATTTTCTTCATAGCACTTCAGACTTCTGAATTTATATTATTTACAAGCAAAACTATTACAGTCTTTCTCGTACTTATTATGTTTCCATTATCAAGAACAATGCTTAGCACATATAGTAGAGGTTCAGTAAATCCTTGCTAAAATGAATAAGAACCCAATTTCTACCCACAATCAGTGGATTCAGACAGAGTTGAAACCGTAGTCTAGGTACCATAACAGAAAGGTTTAGAGTATTCTGAGAGTAGAGAATAGGCTGCAGGCCAGTGTGAAGTAGGCAGCTGCAACGTTAATAAAAAGGGAAAAGATAACTCAGTCAAGTCAAAGATCACAGTATAGTTCAAGACCCAGGAAAAAGTCACACCAGGTTCCAGGGGCGAAGTTGTAGGAGATAAGGCTGGAGTCAAAGATTAGTTTTTACATAATCCCAAGAAGTCACGAGTTCATCCTTTAAGCTACAGTTACCAAAGGCCTAACCTCCAAGACAGGATAGGGCAGGAGGTTTGCCATTTCAGTGGTACAATTAGATAAGAAGTGGTGCTTAAACGACATACACAGACAAATCTAAGATGAATTCTGAGGGACCACACAAAAGGAAGGATGATATATAGGAAGATGGAGAAGAAAATGGAAAGATAGGAAGCAGCAAAAATCTGACTTTGGGTTTTTTAGATTTGAGATTTCTGTAATATGTCCAGATGGTGTGTCCAGCAGGCAATTAGAAATGTGGTTCTCAAGTACAGGAGAGAAGCCAAAATTGGAAAAATAAATAGGGTGGAGGGAAAGGTATACAGTATCTCATTCTCGTCTGAATTCCATTTATATGTTCAATAAATGTTTGTTGAATATGTGCTTTATCTTCCTAACTAGATTAAAATTATTCAAGATGTTCTCCACTTTTTGTATACTATCGTAATACCTAGCATAGAATTAGGCACATACAGGAAGTATCTAATAAATCATTTTTGATGGAAAGATTGGTTTTTATTTTAAAAAGTTATTTTAACGAAAAATTCTCCAAGAAGAATTAGCTTTGATTTTTGTTGGACAAAATTTTGATTTTTGTTTCTTTAAAAGACAACTGACGCTGGGCGCAGTGGCTCACACCTGTAATCCCAGCACTTCGGGAGGCCAAGGTGGGTGAATTGCTTGAGGTCAGGCGTTCGAGACCAGCCTGGGCAACATGGCAAAACCCTGTCTCTACCAAAAATGCAAAAATTAGCTGGGTGTGGTGGTGCGCACATGCACACCTGTAATCCCAGCTACTCAGGAAGCTGAGGCACAAAGAATTGCTTGAACCCAGGAGGTGGAGGTTGCAGTGAGCCAAGATTGTGCCACTGCACTCCAGCCTGGGCAACAGAGCGAGAGTCCGTCTCAAAAAAGGACAATTAAGGCCAGGCACGATGGCTCACACCTGTAATCCCAGCACTTTGGGAGGCAGGCAGGCGGATCGAGATCCAGGAGATCAAGACCATCCTGGCTAACCGCGATGAAACCCGTCTCTACTAAAAATACAAAAAAAAAAAAAAAAAAAGTGCTTGGTGAGTGGTGGGCGCCTGTAGTCCCAGCTGCTGGAGCTGAGGCAGGAGATGGGCGTGAACCGGGCCGGAGCTTACTGATAAGCCAGTCCAGCCACTGCACTCTCAGCCTGGGTGACAGAGAACAAGATTCTGTCTCAAAAAAAAAAAAAAAAAAAAAAAAGACAGTTGATACATTGCTGGTAGAAATGTAAAATGGTGTTAAGACTGTGAAACACAGTTTGGTGGTTCCTCAAAAAGTTAAACACAGCACTGCTATATGACCTAGCAATTCCGCTTATACTCAAAGGACTAAAAACTGCAACTCAAACAGATAGTTATATACTAATGTTCATAACAACACTATTTACAATAGTCAAAAGGTGAAAACAATCCAAGTGTCCATCAACAGATGAACAGATAAAGCATGGTATAACCATCAAATGGAATATTATTTGACTATTAAAAAGGAATTAAGTTCTGATACTCTTCATCTACAACACGTATGAACCTTAACACCATTATGTTAAGCAAAAGACAGACATGATGCAAACTAAAAAAAAAGAAAAGAAAAGAAAAGAAAAAAGACCTGGATCTTAAAAAAAAAAAAAAAAAAAGACACAAAAGGACAAGTATTGAATGATTCTACCTATACAAAATATCTAGAAAAGGCAAAATGGGCCAGGCAGGGTGGCTCATGCTTATAATCCCAGCACTTTGGGAGGCTGGGGAAGGAGGATTGCTTGAGTTAAGGAGGTCAAGGTTGAAGTGAGCTATGATCATGCCACTGCACTCTAGTCCAGGTGACAGAACAACAACAATACAAACACATATTATGAATAGGCATATTCATAAAGACAGAAAATAAGAGTTTACTGGGTACTGGGGGAAGTGGTGAGTTACTGGTTATAGAGTTTCAATTTCAAGTTTTGGAAATAAATAGTAGTAATGGTTACACACCATTATGCACGTACTTCATGCCACCGCATCGTACACTGTATTAATATTAGATGGAGATTTCAGGGACAAAAACTTTACAAAATGCAAACTAATCAGTCCTCAAGTTCATTTCCTGACACCTCCACCAAAAGAAATAAATTTTAAAAGTCTATACTAATTTCTAGTGACAGAAAGTAAATCAGTGGTTATTTTGGGATAGGAAGTAAGGAAGGGTAGGAGGGAGAGATTACAAAGGGGCATGAGGAGATTCTGGGGATTGATGGATATGTTCACTATCTCGATTGTGGTGACAGTATTTTATATATACAGAGAGAGTACCTTTTAAATATGTACAGTTTGTTGTATGTCAGTTACACTACAATAAAGCTATAAAAATAGCTTTTTAAAAAATAAGAATTTTTATCTGAAGGAGAAAACAGTAGCTTGAATATAACCTGTTACATAATTTTCTTTTTCTTTTCTTTAAGAGACACAGTCTCACTCTGTTGCTAAGACTGCAGTGCAGTGGCCATTGATAGGCGTGATCATAGTTCACTGCTACCTTGAACTCCTGGCCTCAAGTGATTCCCCACTTCAGCTTCCAGGTTAGCTGGTATTACGGACACATACCGCTGTACCCAACTATGTCCTTTCGTTTTCAATTGCAGTTTCTATTTTAATTCCTAAGAAATCATCACTGAATATTCCAATACTCTGGAGATGCAGCCTTGGGAAATGTATTTCTTACGTCCCCAAACACATACAACTAACTTTGGGAGGAAGTACCTAAGCAATGTTTTCTTTCTTTTTGTAATATTTTTCTAAAAACAGTTATATTTAGTCTTAAAATATGACAGCTTCATTGGATATATTTGATGACATATTAATCACATACAGGTTGAGTTTATCCAAAAATCCAAAATCCGAAATGCACCAAAATCCGAAACTTTTGAGCACCAACATGATGCTCAAAAGAAATGCTCACTGGAGCAATTTGGATTTCCAGATTAGAGATGCTCAACTAGTAAGTATAAAGCAAATATCAAAAAAAAAAAATAAAAAAATCAGAAATCGGAAATACTGCCAGTGCCAAGCATTTCAGATAAGGGATACTCAACCTGTACTGGGATTTTCCTAAGAAACCTAGGCCATTTAAAACTGAACTTCACAACCTGTTGTGAATATGGTGTGGTATGCGTGTTTGTTTATGTGTGTTTAAGTAACTGCTTTTAACACATAACACAACCTAAAACCACAGGCAGTGAGAGTCAATAGAAAAATTAACCTGTTGTCAGGAGCCCACTCCAGGCAGTCATAACCCTCTGTCCCAACCATGAGATAGTTCAAACTAAATGATCAAATCATTAAGTGGCAGTTTTCCTGAATTACAGGTCTTTAGAGCTAGACAGAGATCAAGAAATCCAACTGCCATGATTTTTTGGTAAGAAATAAGGGTTCAGCTGGGTACCAGCGGTTTACAACTATAATCTCAGCACTTAGGGAGGCCAAGGCAGGCGGATCACTTGAGTTCAGGAGTCCAAGACCAGCCTGGCCCACATGGTGAAACTCCATCTTTACTAAACATCCAAAAATTAGCCAGGCATGGTAGCACATGCCTATAATCCCTCCTACTTGGGAGGCTGAGGCACGAGAATCACTTGAACCCAGGAGACAGAGGGTGAGGTGCAGTGAGGTGAGATTGCGCCACTGCACTCTAGCCTAGGCGACAGACATGACTCTGCCTCAAAAAATAAAATAAAATAAAATAAAGGTTCAGATTAGTGAAATCGTTTGCTACTTCAAGGCAGAGATGGATCCAGAACCCAAGTATCCTGACTCCTAACCTTTTTCCTCTAATGGATTGCCTATGCCAGTCTCTATAAGTGTATATACATCAGATAATTACAGGAAAACTAGAGTCAACCTAATAACAACTTAAAGATCTCAAGTTTCTGGAAAACCTGAAGTCTTAACATTGACCTGACATTAACGTGAACAAGTCAACAACCAAAGTCTCCTCTCTTATATGGAAAAATCTCAAACTAGGCTGGTAAGAACTACAGTGTAAGAAAAATATACATATATACACATATATATATATTTCAATAAAAATAAACAAACTAGACTAGAATATGTAGTTTGGAAATAATTTTCCAGTACTTCACACAACTTTTCTTTTTTTTTTTGTTTGAGATGGAGTCCACTCTGTTCCCCAGCCTGGAGTGCCATGGTACGATCTCAGCTCACTGCAACCTCCACCTCCCAGGTTCAAGCGAGTCTCCTGACTCAGCCTCCCGAGTAGCTGGGAATACAGGCACGCACCACCACACCTGGCTAATTTTTTGTATTTTTAGTAGAGGCGGGGTTTCACCATGTTGGCCAGGCTGGTCTTCAACTCTGATCCCAAGTGATCCGCCCACCTTGGCCTCCCAAAGTGCTGGGACTACAGGCATGAGTCATCGCGCCTGGCCACACGTAGCTTGTAAGCAGGGGAATCATGACTTGAACCTATGCTGTTACTTGATTGCTTATTTTGAAGCTGTTTTTAAATCTTCAGAAAAATTGAAAAAATGATACAGGAAACACTTACACACTAACAATTCACCTATTTAGCAATTTTATAATTCATAAGATGTTAACACACTCTCTCTCCATACTTACATGGGTTTTGTTGTTGTTTCTGAACTATTTGAAAGTTGCAGGCATAGTTCAGCCTTAAACACTTTATTACATTTTTTTTATTTTTTTAAAGTTTTATTTTGAAATAACTGTAGACTTACAGAAAAGTTGCAAAAATAGTACACAGTTCCTGTATAATGGTCACTCAGTTTCCTCTAATATTGAACCTACATTTATTTTTTATTTTTTTGAGATGGGATCTCACTCTGTCACCCAGGCTGGAGTGCAGTGGCATGATCTTGGCTCACTGCAACCTCCATCTCCCAGGTTCAAGCAATCCTCCCACCTCAGCCTCCTGAGTAGCAGGGACCACAAGTGCATGCCACCTTGCCCAGCTATTTTTTTGTATTTTTTGTAGAGACACGTTTTCACCATGTTGTCCAGGCTGACTTGAACTCCTGAGCTCAAGTGATCTGCCTGCCATGGCCTCCCAAATTGCTAGCATTACAGGCGTGAGCCACGGTGCCCAGCCTGAACCTACATTTCTAAAGCACTATGCCTCTTCTTCAAAAGACGCATTCATTAGCAAGATGACGTCAACCATTTCGATATGCTCCCCAAAAACCTGCACTGGCTCCCTATCTCCTACCAAATATGGTCTAAAAACATTGGTATAAGCTTCTATGAATGAGCCTGAAACCGCCACTGTCTTGCTTCCTCCTATGCAGCCCTAATGTTCCAATCACCAGTCCATGAAAATATTAAGCAGCCTTTGCCCTCAGGGACTTTGCTCAGGTTGCCCAGCCTCAAATGACACCTTATAAATTAGTCCCTTCCTAGATACAATATATCAAAGAGAGGCCAGGCACAGTGGTTCATGTCTGTAATCCCAGTGCTTTGGGAGGCCAAGGCAGGAAGATCACTTTGAGGCCAGGAGTTTGAGGCCAGCCTGGGCAACATAGCAAGGCCTCATCTGTACCAGAAAAAAAAAAGTTAAACAAAGATATAAAATAGCAGGCCGGGTGCAGGGGCTCATGCCTGTAATCCCAGCACTTTGGGGGGCCAAGGCAGGTGGATCATCTGAGGCCAGGAGTTAGAGACCAGCCTGGCCAACATGGTGGAACCCCGTCTCTACTAAAAAATACAAAAAATTAGGCCAGGCGCGGTGACTCATGCTTGTAATCCCAGTACTTTGAGAGGTGGAGGTGGGCGGACCACAAGGTGAAGAGATTGAGATCATCCTGGCCAACATGGTGAAACCTCATCTCTACTAAAAATAGAAAAATTAGCTGCACATGGTGGCACATGCCCGTGGTCCCAGCTACTTGGGAGGCTGAGGCAGGAGAATCGCTTGAACCCGGGAGGCAGAGGTTCCAGTGAGCCAAGATTGCGCCACTGCACTCCAACCCGGAGACACAGCGAGACTCCGTCTCAACAACAACAAAAAAGAAATACAAAAAATGAGCCAGGCATGGTGTCGTGTGCCTGTAATCCCAGCTACTGGGGAGGCTGACACAGCAGAATCACTTGAACCCAGGAGGCAGAGGTTGCAGTGAGCCAAGATCGCGCCACCGCACTCCAGCCTGGGCAACAAGAGTGAAACTCTGTCTCAGTAAATAAATAAATAAATAAATAAATAAATAAATATATATATATATATGCACCACTGCCATTACTGCCATTTCCATGTCTTCCTCCTGGGCCCAGCCCTGCCTTGCACTCCTATGCCCTTTGCTTTATTTTTCTCCATAGCTCTTCTCACCATTACATACTACACATTGTTAATTGTCTTTCTCATGAGGGCAGTGACTTGCTCTGTTTTGTTCAAAGCTGTATTCTCAGTGTCTTGAACATGTCTTGCACCTTATAAATGCTTAGCTAGTATCTGTTGAGTGAATTAGAATTTAACAGCTACATGATAAGGAAAAAGGAGTTACTTTCCCCATTCTCACTTAACTCTCCAACCCCACTCTTCTGCCCCCACATGCCAAAACCAAACTTACGTCAAGAAATTACAGCTTGTCAAGCATCTGCCTGGGGGTTTATGTTCTCTAAAAGCGTGATTATCCTTCTGTCAATCATGGGGAAAAAATAAAAAAATAAAAGTGTGGGCAGGGCACAGTGGCTCATGCCTGTAATCCCAGCACTTCAGGAGGCCAAGACAGGAGGATTGCTTGAGCTTAGGAATTTGAAACCTGACTGGGCAATGTGGTGAAACACCATCTGTACAAAAACTACAACAACTAGCCAGGTATGGTAGCGTGCACCTGTGGTCCCAGCTACTCGGGAGGCTGAGGTGGAAGGATTGCTTGAACCCACAAAGTCAATGCTGCAGTGAGCCTAGATCGCGCCCCTGCACTTTTAGCCTGGATGACAAAGTGAGACCTGGTCTCCAAAACAAAAGTCAAATCAGAAATATATAAAAAGTGTAATTAATGTTTTTTTCCCCTCAAAAATTACCTCTAGCCCATAGTATGTTCATCTCTAGATCTTCCCCTAGGAGGCAGCACATTACAGTACAATAATTTTCAAATACAGAGAGCTGTTAGCTTCTTAGGACTACCCCTGCAAATCCAGGATGAGATCCAGGGCTCCGCACCCTAGATGATGCTGAACCAGTGAGCTTAGGACCACACTTGGACAATCACTGGATATATTCTGGAAGTCAAACAGATCTCTGTTCAGATCCCAGCTATACTGTTCAGCAGTTATATGGCACTGGGTAAAACTTCACTTTACTCAGCATCAATTTCTGACCTGTAAAATGGGGTAACATTACCTAACTTGCTGGTTTGTAAGGCTAACACAACTACCTACCACAGTGCCTGGCACATAGCATTTACTCAATAAACAATAGCTATTAGTCTCTGTCCCTTGCTATCTCCTGCCTTGAGATTCCTGTTTGTTTTTAAAGGGTTCATTCCTTTCCAACAGCTTTGGCCCTCCATTTCTTATTGATTCAATTTTCAAAAACAAAAAGTTCTGCTTAATTTAGTATTGCATATCATATTAGTTGTAGATTTCACATAAAGAACTGTTGGGGATAAGGAGAAAAAACAGGTTAACTAGAATGGGTGCCGGAAGGCAATTTAAGTTCTGAACGTTTCTAACTCACTGTGGTCCCCAATCTGTGCAGGGAAGGAGCCCAGCCTGATAGTCTATGAGTTTGGAGAGCTGAGTACAAGTCCTAGCTCTGCAAAAGACTTGCTGTGTAATTTTAGGCAAGGCTCTGGGCCCTCTCTGTCTTCTCAGTGTTTCCATCCATCCAGTGAAATAATTCCAACTTAGTGTATGAATCTGAAAGAACAAGTCCTGATTTTGCACTTAATCGGGTGTGTGATTTTTTTTTTTTTCTTGAGACGGAGTTTCGCTCTTGTTGCCTAGGCTGTAGTGCAATGGCACAACGCAACCTCCGCCCCCCAGGTTCAAGCGATTCTCCTGCCTCAGCTTCCTGAGTAGCTGGGATTACAGGCATGCACCACCACGTCCGGTTAATTTTGTATTTTTAGTAGAGATGGGGGTTTCTCCATGTTGGTCAGGCTGGTCTCGAACTCCCGACCTCAGGTGATCCGCCCGCCTCGGCCTCCCAACGTGCTGGGATTACAGGCGTGAGCCACCACGCCCGGTGGGTGTGTGATTTTTAATAACCAAGATAACCAAGCCGTCTCGCCTGTCCCGGCCTGTTTCCCCACCTGTCCGAGGTGGTGGTGGCTCCTATCTCCTGGATCCCGATTCCAGATATCTAGGTTCGAGACGATCAACGACGACTGGAAAAGCAGCGGAGTGCGTGGCACCCGGCGAGATATGCGGGATGGAGGGTGGGTGGGCAGCCGCCAGCCAGAGGGGCGGGCCCGGATCACAGGGGTGCAGCGCCACTCGCCCGGCCCCGGACCACCCGGGAAATAACCAGACGCACGTCCCGCTCCACGGCGGCGACCCCTGATCTAGGATTCTACCGCGCGGGGACCCAGGCAGAATGACTCTGGCAGGGGCCCGCTGACCGCGTGGCGGCCACCACCGCTCCCTCCCTCTTCCCTAGTCCGCTTCCCTATTCTCACCTCTCGGGGCCGGGCCGCCCCACGCTACCAGGCGCCGCGGCACGCGTCTTCCACCGTTGCAGGACTGAGGTGGACACCGCGGCGCCGTCAGAGCTAGACCTGCCCGTCCCTTTCCCCGCCCATCGTTCGGACTCCTGAGGAGGCGGGGCCCGGCTGGCGGGACCTAAGGGCGCGGCGGGGACGCACCGGCGAAGAGGTGCCGGATGCGGAGCCAGTGCAAACGCCCGCGGCCGAGGCCGTCACGTAGTTATGCCGAACGAGCGACGCTACCACCAGCCAATAACTCGGCCCAGACCGGGGAGGGTGCCGCCCTCTGACTACTCTCCTCCTCGCGATTTGCTGCCCTGGACAGAAGAGCCCACACTTGCACGGATTCTTAGGGAGGTTCCGCCCCTGCCTTTGTGGCGTTGACTCCTCCGCTGAGAGAGCAAATGACCGGCCTCGGCGGCTAGCTTGTGGCCAGGGTGAAATAGCAGACGAGGTGCGGAAGCACTCTGCCCATAGTTTTGAAGGGCTCAGCGTTTGCGATCGGCCACGTCTTTATCCAGTACTTCTTGGGACCCTGTTCCCTCCCACCCGCCTTTGTAGAAGGGGAAATTGAGTCCCCGAACGGGAAAAGGTCTCCTAGAATGTTAGAGGCTCTTGTCCCGCTATAACTCATTTCCCATCAAAGATTTCAGTAACCAGAAGACTAAAATGTAAATTAAAAGGCCAGGCGCAGTGGCTCACGCTTGTAATCCCAGCACTTTGGGGGGCCGAGTAGGGAGGATCGCTTGAACCCAGGGGTAGACCAACCTGGGCAGTATAGCGGAACCTTGTCTCTATAAAAATTAAAATGTAAATTAAAATGTAATTGTAGTTTTTGCTAAAATCCTTAGTGGGTTTCATGGCATTTGTAGGTAAAATCAAACCCTCCCTATGCCCTCAAGTTACTGTGTGCTTCGGGCACTCATCTGTGCCCACCTCCCTCGCTGATTTCCACCCATACTGGCCCCCTTTGCTCGCCACGCTTGTTCTCTTTAGGGACCTAAACATTGGTTCTCGCTACCTGATTTCTTCTGGTCTCTCAGGTCTCACCCAAAACACCAGCCCTCTCCACAGCGAGGCTGTCCCTGACCACCCTGTGTAAACTAGACGGTCAGTCACATCCTTTCAGGTCGTCTTGATTTAATGATCAGCCCCGAACTGGCCACTGTTGAGTATGTATTAATTTGTTTATTCCTCACCTTGTTTGTAGCTTGCACGGGCCCACCAGATGAGGGTGAAGGAGGGCCTGTGAAGGAAGCATGATAAACTTCCTTTTCTTCCCTTTCCGGTGAATGTCTTCACAGTCATTTCTTATCTAGAGATGATCCCCAGGTTTCTGTTACCCATCAGATTCATGGTTTCCAAAAAGTCATCAGCTGTCTCGGGAATCAGAACACGAACACCTGGGTTCTACTCCTGATGCTGCCCCTTGTGGCTGAGGACAAATCATTTCACCTCAATGGACATCGATGTTTTCACCTTTCAAAGGGTAGTTAACGCCCTAGCACCCAGAGTCCTGGAGAGGGTCAGGTAAGGCAATCAGTGTAAAGTCCTTTGTTTAAGCCCTATAGATTGCACAACAAGCAGAATAACAGTTTCTAGATGTTTATCATGTGCCTGTGCAGAACTCTTCACATTCATTATATAAGTTAATCCTCACAACAGCTTTAGAGGAGGCACCATAGTATGATTCTTCTGTTTTTGGTGAGGAAATGAGACTCAGAGATGTTAGGTGACCTGCCCAACGTCCCACAGTTAATAAGTGACGGTAGCATGATTTTAACACAGTCACATCTGACTGCAAAGCCCACTCTCAACCACTATACTCCCTGTGCTATGCAAATGCAAGAATCCACTCCCATCCTTGCAGGTAAAATTTATTTATTTATTTATTTATTTATTTATTTATTTATTTATTTATTCATTCATTCATTCATTCATTTATGTATTTGTTTTCTTGTCTATTTTTGGAAGCCAGGATCCTGCATATAACAGACACCAATAAAGATTGGCCAAATTTGACCAGGCGTGGTGGCTCATGCCTGCAAGCCACTTGAGCTCAGGAGTTAGAGACCAGCCTGGACAACACGGGGAAACCCCATTTCTACCAAAAAATAGAAAAAAGTAGCCAGGCGTGGTAGCATGTGCCTGTAGTCCCAGCTGCTCAGGAGGCTGCGGTGGGAGCTTGAGCCCTGTAGGCAGAGGTTGCAGTGAGCCGAGATCGTACCACTGCACTCCAGCCTGGGTGACAGAGTGAGATCCCATCTCAAAAACAAACAAAGGACCTGTCAAATTTAATACTGCCTATCATTCTTTGATTTTATTTCATACATATTCATCTGCATTACAGATGAAGAAACTGGGGCTCAGAATATTATTACTTACCAAGTTTATTCAGCTAACAAGCGGTGGATTTTGAGATGCGATGGAGATGGATTTTGAGATGGATTTTTGACCTGGGAGCTGTGACATGCCAGCACCCAAGAACATGTAGCTGTAGCCTGGGGCCTGGAGAAGCTGCTAGTAAAGAAACTTTAGGTTGGCCATTGGTGCCTCTCTGCCTCGTAGTTCAGCATCCCTGGCTGCTGTTTACTGTTGTGGTCCCTCCCTGCCCTCCACACACACATCCCAAGGGGCTCCATGGAGCCAGACTTTGGTCTGCCATGCTACCTTCCCTTCACTGATGTTCCAGCGCTCCACAGCGGGAATCAAAGGCAGGGGGTGGAGGGGTGGGTGGGGGGAGCAATAACCAAAACCCTGCTACTGGAAAGCTGGCCAATAATTAGCTTCTCCTTGATGACATCACGTCAGTAGCACTTGGATCTCTTTCCCCCTAGCCTGGGCATTTTTTCCCTCCTGTTGGTCTCATGGTTCATAGAGGTGACTGGCAGCTGGAGGGCCACATTTTATAGCCATTACCCTTCCCAAACAGCTTTTCCAAAGTGTAACTAATGAGGTATGCACTGGGGTCATGGTGGGCCAGCAAAGAGGTCATTTCAGGTTGGGGCCACTTCAGGATTTACCTCCTCAGCATTTCCTGACCACCTACTCTTCCCAGGTGGGACAAGTCACTTCCTCTGAGGCCCCACTGGACCTTGAACTCCCACTGGACTCCCACTATTCAATGAGCTATTCCTAGTGTGCTATTCAGGCTTCATTTTCACTGCTATAAGTGTCTTTTTTTTTTTTTTTTTGAGACAGGGTCTTGCTCTGTCACCCAGGCTGGAGTGCAGTGGCGCAATTATAGATCCCTGTAACCTCGAACTTCTGGGCTCAGTGATCCTCCCACCTTAGCCTCCTGAGTAGTTAGAACCACAGCCAAACGCCACCACACCCAGCTAATTTTTTAATTTTTGTAGAAATGGGGGTCTCCCTATGTTGCCCAGCCTGGTCTCAAACTCCTGGCCTCAAGTTATCCTCCTGCCTTGGCCTCCCAAAGTATTGGGATTACAGGCATGAGCCACCATGCCTGGGCCATTTTACTTTTTTACAAAACGTTTTGTAAAATGTTAGCTCCGATTGTTCTTGGAAATAGGTAACACAAAGTAAACAAATTAAAAAGGTCAAGGGTTTACAGTAAAAAGTAAATCTTCCTCATAGCCAATTCTTACCCCGGTGTACCTTTCTAGAGGCAAACACAGCACCCGTTTTCCTGTGTTGCTTTCCAGGTTTATTCTATACCAGCAGTTCTCAGTTCTGTACAAGGTCAGGAGTTCGTGACCAACCTGGCCAACATGGTGAAACCCTGTCTCTACTAAAAATACAAAAAATTAGCCAGGCATGGCGGTGGGTACCTGTAATCTCAGCTACTCGGGAGGCTGAGGCAGGAGAATCGCTTGAACCCAGGAGGTGGAGGTTGCAGTGAGCAGAGACTGTACCATTGTACTTCAGCCTGGGCAACAAGAGTGAAACTCCGTCTCAAAAAAAAAAAAAAGAGTCTCTTGGGGAACTTTTAAAAAAATGGTAATGTGTAGGTCCCACCACCAGATCTAATTTTATTAGTGCTGAATGGACTCAGACATTGATAGCTTTTAAAAGCCTGCCATGCAGCCATGAAAAAGAACAAAATCATGTCCTTTGCAGCAATATGGGTGGAGCCGAAGGCAATTATCCTAAGCAAAATAACTCAGAAACAGAAAACACACATGTTCTCACTTATAAGTGGGAACTAAACAATGGGTACACATGGTCATAAAGATGGAAATTACAGACACTGGAGACTCCAAAAGAGGAGCACGAGGGTTGAAAAATTACCTGTCAGGGCCGGGTGCAGTGGCTCGTGCCTGTAATCCCAGCACTTTGGGAGGCCAAGGTGGGTGGATCACCTGATGTCAAGAGTTTGAGACCAGCCTGGCCAACATGGTGAAACCTCAACTCTACTAAAAACACAAAAATTAGCCAGGCATGGTGACAGCCACCTGTAATCCCAGCTACTCAGGAGGCTGAGGCAGGAAAATCACTTGAACCCAAGGGGCGGAGGTTACAGTGAGCCCAGATCGTGCCACTTCATGCCAGTCTGGGCTAAAGAGCGAAACTCTGTCTCAAAAAAAAGAGAAAGAAACAGAAAAATTGCCTGTTGGATACAATGTTCACCATTTGGGTATTTGAGTATTGGGTATGCTAGAAACCCAGTTCCCTCCAGTATGTATATACCCATGTAACAAACAAGCACATGTACACCCTGAATCTAAAATAAAAATAAATTTTAGAAATAAAAAATTAAAAAAGCTCCCCAGGATATTCTTTTTTTCTTTTTCCTTTTTTTTGAAACAAGGTCTCACTCTGTTGCCCACGCTGGAGTACAGTGGTACAATCATGGCTCACTGCAGCCTCAACTGCCCCAGGCTCAGGTGACCTTTTCACCTCAGCTTCCCAAGTAACTGGGACTACAAGCACGTGCCACCACACCTGGCTAATTTTTGTATTTTTTATAGAGATGGAGTCTTGCTGTGTTGCCCAGATTGCCCTTGAACTCCTGATCTCAAGCGATCCTCTCACCTTGTCCTCCCAAAGTATTGGGATTACAGGTGTGAGCCACTGCTCCCAGCCCCACTAGAGATTCTAAGCACACCTGGGGTTGGCAAACCACGATTATATGCATATATAAGACTCTCTCTATATATTTTTTAAACAAGAGGGGCATAGAATTCATACCATTCTGTTCCTTTTTAAAAATTATGTGTTGAAGATTACTTTATATCAGTGCATACAGAACTGCTTTCTGTCTATTGCTGAATAAATTACTCCAAAAGGTAGAAGCTTAAAGCAACAATAATCTTTTTATTTTTTTCTCAGTTTCTGTGGGTCAGGAATTTGGCAAAGACTTGCAGGGTGGTTCTGGCTTGGGATCTCTCAGAGAGATGCAGTGTGACTGTAGATAGTGGCTAGAGTTGGGACAGAATCAGGGCTAGAGCAGCTGACTGCCATCTGGACAGCTCTTTCCTCCTTCGTACAGTTGCAGGGCTTCTCCTTATGTCTCTCTGCAGGGGCTAGTTTAGGCTTTCTCACACAGTTTCAGGGCAGTTTGTGATTAAATGCTAGGTGAAGGCTTCAAGAGCCAGTGTCCCAGCAGTAACAAGGATGCTGCATAACCTTTTAGGATCTAGCCTCAAAAGTCACAGAGAGAGAGAGTGCAGTGGCTCACGCTTGTAATCCTAGCGCTTTAGGAGGCTGAGGCAGGAGGATAGCTTGAGACCAGGAATTCAAGACCAGCGTGGACAACATAGCAAGACCTGGTCTCTACAAAAGATTAAAAAAAAAAAAAAAAAAAAAAATTAGCCAGGCGTGCTGGTGTGCATCTGTGGTTCCAGCTACTGGGGAGGCTGAAGTGGGAGAATCCCTTGAGCCCAAGAGTTCGGGGCTGCAGTGAGCTATAAAGATGCCATTGCATTCCAACTTGGGCAACAGAAGGAGACCTTGCCAAACGACAACAAAAACAAAAGCCACAAAGCTTCGCCTCCATTGCAGTCTGTTGGTTAAAAGTCATAAAAGCCTGCCTGATTTTAAGGGGAGGGGAATAGACCTCAAGTCTCAATGGGCAAAGTGTCCGAGTTGCATGATAAGAAAGGGATATGGGACGGGAAATATTGGCCACAGCAGCCGCATGGTATTCCATTGTTTGCGTGTATCATCAATTATCTAAGCATTGACAGACATGTTGTTTTTAGTCTTTTAATATTACAAACAGTGCTCTGAATGTTGACAGTTTTCCTCTGCCCTCTCTCACCCAATCCCTAGAGGGGGCTTGGCCCTCCATGACCATTTATCTGTCAGAGCCACTGTGGCAGGGCAGAAAGCCACCATGCCCAGGCTCAAGAAAGCAACTATCTATTCCTGCTGTTGACTTTGGAGGGAAATTAGGCTGAATTGCTTCAGAGGGAGAGAGAATGGAAGGCCAGATAGTCGAAAAGAAAGATTTTTGAGAGCCTTCCCCAAAATGCAGACAGGGTCTGGGCTTTGCAGGAGCCTTGAGTGAAAAGAACCCAGGCCACTCTCTGCCCTGGAGAGTGGGGACAGCCTCCTATGAGGGTGGCTGTTAGTGCCCCGGGAGGCTGGAGCCTGGAAGTGGGAGGTCCCAGCCATAGCAAGGACCCCCAATGCCTGGCTAACAGGAAAACTGCTGGCCTTTCCAGGGCCACGTCAGCTTAGATGAGGGGTGTATTTGTGGTGGCAAAGCAGACTAAAGGTAAGTTGGCTTTTATGAGGCTGGAGTAAGGCCAATAAACCTTCACATGACCCTGGAGTGGGACATCGGTCACAATAATAATTGAGATTGAATATCCTACCAGCACTGTGGGGGAGGGGCTTAGAGCATATAAAATTTGATTTGGTCTGGTTGAACCCTGACTGAAAAAAGATAAAATTAAAATAAAAAATTGAAATAAAATTTGATTTGGAGAAAGAAAAGTAATGTGACTCTTACACTCAGGGTGAGGGAGTACAAATCACTCTTGTTATAAATATTTAGATACAGAAAGCGATCTGTTATTTGACATTTCACAGCAACCACAAGCCCCATCATTCAGATCTGTTCTTTCAGATACGTGGGCTAAGAGCTGTGGGAGATGGTCATTCAAAACGAAACATGATCTTTGCGTCAAAATATTGACTTTCCTATTATTTCCTTATTTAAATTCAGATTTCTGGATAGCCAGGACAAGATCTTAAAGGATTACCTTTTTCTGTCTTTCTGGTCAAGTTTTTGATTAAGAAGATAAAAAAAAAAAAAATCAAGCAAGTGGGCAAAGATTTAACTACACAAATGTTCATTTAAAAAATGAACAGTCAAAATAACCAACAGTTGAAAATATGTTAAATAAATTACAGTACAGCCTCCCTATGGAAGTCTGTGAGGCCATAAAAAAATCACTTGATAAAATAATATTTAATAGCACAGATGTTTACATATATTTTATTATTATTATTATTATTTTTTTTTTTTTTTTTTTTTGAGACAAAGTTTTGCTCTTGTTGCCCAGGCTGAAGTGCAGTGGCGCAATCTCGACTCACTGCAACTCAGCTTCCTGGGTTCAAGCGATTCTCCTGCCTCAGTCTCCTGAGTTGCTGGGATTACAGGTGCCTACCACCATGCCTGGCTAATTTTTGTATTTTTAGTAGAGATGGGGTTTCACCATATTGATCAGCCTGGTCTCAAACTCCTGACCTTGTGATCCACCCACCTCGGCCTCCCAAAGTGCTGGGATTACATAGGTGAGCCACTGCACCTGGCCTATTTACGTGTTTTTTAAACAAACAAAATATGTGTTGCAAAACCACAGTTGTGTTTTTTAAATTACATGATTGGAAAAAAAGGATATATATTAAAATGTTTCTCTTGGTGGTAACCATTATATTCCTGTTTTGTTTACTTGTATTTTCTCAATTATCTGCAACACAAAGATATATTTCTTTATTTAAAAAAAATTTTTGGCTTGCCAGGCATGGTGGCTCACGCCTGTAATCCCAGCACTTTGGGAGGCCGAGGCGGGTGGATCACGAGGTCAGGAGATCAAGACCATCCTGGCCAACATGGTGAAACCCCGTCTCTAATAAAAGTACACAAATTTGTTGGGCGTGGTGGTGCACACCTGTAGTCCTAGCTACTCAGGAGGCTGAGGCAGGAGAATCGCTTGAACCCAAGAGGCAGAGGTTGCAGGGAGCCGAGATCGCGCCACGGGACTCCAGCCTGGCGACAGAGCGAGACGCCGTCTCAAAAAATAAAAAGATGTGGCTTAAAAATAATAGGCAAATATATATATCTATATCGCTTCTTCTTTTTACCAAATATCACTGCCTCATACTTAGCTTACATTATCATTATTAATAGCATAATTGATTGAGAGCCGGCCATCAACCAGGTTCAATATACATACTGCTTCTTCTTCCCACAACAGCTCTATAAAATAAGTATCATTGTTTCCCACAATTTGCAAATGAGAAAATGAAGACCAGAGAGTAAATAATGTGTCTAACGTCAAAATTATAAATTGTGGGAAAAGCTGTCTCTGATTCCAATGCCTAAGCATACCTTCCTGCCTGTTGCCTTTTTTTTCTTTTCTTTTCTTTTTTTTTGAGACAAGGTCTTGCTGTGTTGCCAAGGCTGGCCTCAACCTCAACTCCTGGGCCCCAGAAATCCTCCCATCTCAGCCTCCTAAGTAGCTGGGATTACAGACATGCCATATCATGCCCAGCCTAGCTGTTGCCTTTCTGTGACTATTGCCAAACAGTAGGTTTTCAGGACCTAATTTTACCTGACCTTTTCAGGACTGCCCAAAGTTCCCAACTCTTTTTGAGTATAGATTCCTTTCGTAATCTGGCTTTTAAAAAAGGGCATAAGGTTAAAATGCACATAAGGATGAACTTTTTCATGGCTCATCTGCGGACCCAGATTAGATCCTTAAGGTAAAACAAAGAGAACTTCAAAGATTAGCCAAGCTTCAGGGACACAGACCCAATGGGTCCCACGTAGCCAAATAAAATCACTTAATCAACAGGCGACCAGAAAATGCGGAATTGACATCAACTCTAGATCAAGGGTAAGCACAAATGAGATGTGGGAGTGTGCTAAGGTTAAGTATAGAATGAGGGTGGAGACCGACAAGGCTGTTCAGGCAGTTCTAAGGGCCGGTTCACAAGGGAAACAGTCTTCCCTTCTGTGGCTTCCCAGAGAAGGTAGGGTTTGGAAAGCCAGAAGCAGAAAGGCTTCCATTAGGAAATGCAGGCTAAATTGACATTTAAGTCCAGCGAAATGTCCAGAATGGGGACACTTAGTGCCTCCGGGATGTCCTACAGAGGCTCTAGGACACACAGATCACACAAGCTTGCACCATTCTTTCTCAAGCCCCCTCTCCTAGTCAGCCAGCGTGGCTTCCACATTCTAATTCTTGCTTCTAACCCACTCACTTCTCTCCGTTCTTTTGCCTCCTATCTTGGGCCAGGTCCTCATTACTCCTGGAATATTGCAACAACCTCCTTATTAACTTGCTAGCCCCAGATTCATCTTCTTATATAAATATCGATATTTGATTCCTCTTTGCCACGTTCTCTGCTCTCATACCTTCAATGACAGGGAGCTCACTACCTATGAGGTAATCCAGTTAGTCCTTGGTAGTGACAATAACTAGTAATGATTGAATACCTATGATTAAATTGAGCAGTATGAAATTGTCATTTGTGTAGAATAAAAATAATCATTGGCAGTTTTATATGGTTTAACTTAATATTCATCAGGTGCATAGCTTTGCATTATATTTACTATATTATCTCATTTAATCTCCAAACAACCATGTCAAATAATTCTAATTTTACAGACAAGCAGAGTGAGGTCCAGGAGAAATTAACTAATTTACACAGATAGCAAATAACAGGCCCAGACTCAGCCCCAGGTCTAACTCTCAAGCTCTACGTCATAAGCACTCTGGGTACTGTCTTCTTATAACAACCTGTATGTCTCATCTGCTGGCTAGTCCTGCTTTCTGAATCCTTCCTGAACAAACTGGCACTCTCCCTCACCTCCAACAGCCTTTCAGAGCTTCCTCCCAATTGAATACCCCCAGTTCCTTTACCATAGCTATTTGCAGTAGTGATGAATGGCCTGTGGAGATCTTTACACTCCACACTAGAATTTGTGGTGGCCGCTCATATGCTGACCAGCCTGTTCACATTCTAGTAGGTCCTGAATTTCAGAGTGCTATTCTTTCCAAAAAGAGAACTTGCAAAACATCTCTCCTTGATCCATTTGATTCCTTACTTGGTCCTGTTTCTTTTCTTTATTCCCTCCTCTTTACCTCCAAACTTGCAGTCTTTTTTTTTTTTTCTTTTGTTTGTTTGTTTGTTTGTTTTGAGATGACATCTCGCTCTGTCGCCCAGGCTGGAGTGCAGTGGCTCAATCTCGGCTCACTGCAGCCTCTGCCTCCAGGGTTCAAGCAATTCTCCCATCTCAGCCTCCTGGGTAGCTGGGATTACAGGCACACGCAATCTTGCCTGGCTATTTTTTGCAATTTTAATAAAGACTGGGTTTCGCCATGTTGACCAGGCTGGTTTGCAACTCCTGACCTCAAGTGATCCACCTGCCCCATCCTCCCAAAATGCTGGGATTACAGGTATGAGCCACCATGCCTGGCCTAACTTGCAATCTTAAAATCACCTGTGGACCCAGCAATTCTGCTCCTGGATATATACCCAAGAGAAATGAAAACATATGTCCACACAAAGACTTGTACAAGAATGTTCATAATAGCCAAAAAGTGGAAACAACCCAAATGTCCATCAAGTGATGAATGGCTAAACAAAATAGGGTATATCTATGCGATGCAACATTATTCAGCCATAAAAAGGAATTATACTTTTCATTCAAAAAGGAATGATACATTTCAGCAGAGCATGGTGACACAAAGGAATAAAATACTGATACATGCTGCAACATGTATGAACCTTGAAAACATTACGCTAAGTGAAATAAATCACACAAAAGGCTACATATTATATAAATCCATTCATATGAATGTCCAGAATAGGCAAACCCATAGAGAGAGAAACTGGATTAGGGGTCACCAGGGGAGAGTGGAAGAAGAAAGCTTGGACTGATTGCTAATAGGTGTGAGGTTTCTTGTGGGGTTGATGCGAATTTTCTGGAATTAGTGGTGATGGCTGTACAACACAGCAATTATGGTGGCCTCCCTCACTCAAAACTGACATGGGGTCCTGGAACTGGGAGTATTAAAGATAAATTGTTCAACTCCTTTGTTTTGTTGATAGGGAAATCAAAGCCTTGAGAGAGGATGGGACTTTATCAAAGTTACAGAATGAGTCATTGGCATTGCTGGACCTAAAATCTCATATTCCTCTTTCTAGTAGTATGTGCTCTATTTTAAACTAGATTACATAAAACATCTCCCCTAACTCTACTTGTATCCCCTTTTGCCAATAAAAGAAGCTTCAGATTTCCAGTTTCTTCCCTGACATCTGAAATCAGGTCCATTTCATAGGTTAGTGTTAGGTGTTAGGTGACTCACTCCAAATACCAACTTATTTGTACCCACCCAAGAATTAGACTGAAGTTTTTCAACAGCCTTGCCTTCCTCATTCTGGCATGTTGAAAAATGAGATAAAAGTAGATTTTTTGGCAAACTGTTGCTTATATTTCTAACCAGAACTTGGTGGTTCTGGTGGGCATGCTATGGAAAAGGACCTGTGCTGAGCTCTTTGGGAAATCTCTTTTTAGAGACAGGGTCTCTCTGTCGCTCAAGCTGGAAGGCAGTGGCATGATCATAGCTCACTGCAGCCTAAAACTCCTAGCTTCAAGTGATCCTCCAGCCTTAGCTTTCTGAGTAGTTGGAATTACCGGCATGAGCCATCATGCCCGGCTCTAGGAGACATTTTAAAATGGGTCAGGTTTTACCCCTATAATTCAAGGAGTTTGTCCTTGATGAAAGTACAGATGTGCCGAAATAACACCACCTGAAATGTAGAAAATCCCCTTAGAATGGAAGGAAACCAATAGTTTGGGAGTTGTAAGTAGAAAAAGAGTCTGGTTGGTACATCAAAGAAGAATTGACAGAAGTAATGACATTCGGACAGGGTAGTAAGGGACAGGTGGAGGGCACAGCAAGAATGAAGAGGCAAAAGCAAAAAAGAATGAAAACATTAGGGTAAAACTTGGAGTATGTGTAGAGAAATTGTGAAAAACAAAGTAAGACGTGTTGGGGACAAATTCTAGAGAGCTATTAATGCCAGGATTAAGAAAAAGTGTTTAATCTACTAGGCAACAGGATGTTGTTGAGGGGTGGGTTAATGGTTTGGGACAGGCACTGTCATTCACGCTGGTAAAGCCTTGGAGATAATTTTTTTTTTTTTAATTTATCAAATTCCTTAGACAGCTGCATACTCTTTGGACCTGGAATTTCACTTCTAGGTATTTTCTACTAAGAAATATAAGGATGTTCATTACAACATTGTTTCTAATATTAGGAAATTAGAAACAACCTAAATATCTAACTATGGGATAATAGTTCTCAACTGAGGTGATTTGGAAATTTCTGGAGATATTTTTGGTTGTTATAACTTGAGGCGGTATTATTGGTATCTAGTGATAGAAATGAGAGTAAACATCCTGCAACATACAGGACAGCCTCTCACAACAAAGAATTACTGGACCCAAAATGTTGACAGTGTCAAGGTTGAGAAACCTGGCTGTGGAGGGTAGTACTATGGTATTCTGGTACTTCCATGCAGTGAAATGCTTTGCAATCATTAAAATGAATGGGACAGACTGGGCATAGTGGCTCATGCCTGTAATCCCAGCACTTTGGGAGTCTGAGGCAGGTGGACCAGTCCAGGAGTTCAAGACCAGCTTGGGCAACATAGTGAGACCCCTATCTCCAGGAAAAATACAAAAATTAGCTGAGCATGCTAATGCACACCTTCAGTCCCAGCTACTCAGGAGGCTGAGGTAGGAGGATCACTTACGTCTCAGAGGTGGATGTTGCAGTGAACTGAGATCACACCACTGCATTCTAGCCTGACTGACAGAGTGAGACCCTGTCTTAAAAAAAAAAAAAAAAAAAAAAAGGAAATACCTTTGAAAGATTTTCATGATATAGAGTTCATAGCCCTGTCACCCTGAATGTGTCTGATGTCTCCTAATCTTGGTAGCTAAGCAGGATTGGGCTGGTTATTATTTGATAGGAGACCACTAGCTAACTTCCAACTTCTGGGCTCAAGTAATTCTCCCGCCTCAGCCTCTTGAATACTATAGGTATAGCCCAACTCACGTGGATCTTCTAATTCAATTAAATCCTGACATTTTCCACCTGGAGATAGCCTCAGATTCCATAGGTTGAGAGCTCAGTCCCACAAGACTGTTCCCCTGTGCCTCGCCTTTGGGCCTGCAGAACTTCTGACCAGCCAGTTTCAAGCTGGGGTTCCCATGACACCCTCTATGGGTTCAATTAATTACCAGAGTGGCTCACAGAACTCAAGGAAATTTACTTATCTTTACTGGCTTATTATAAAGGATATCACAAAGGATACAGATGAAGACAGGCATAGGGCGAGGTGTCAGGGAAGGGACTCTGGGCTTGCATGGTCCCTGGGCTCGCCACCCTCTAGGAACCTCCATGTGTTGAGCTCTCCTGAAGCTCATCCGAACCCTGTCCTTTTGGGTTTTTGTGGAGGCTTCATTACACAGGCAAGACTGATTAAACCATTGGCCACTGATGATCAACTAAAGCTTCAGGCCCCTTTCCCCTTCCCAGAGGTTGGAGGGTGGGCTGAAAGTCCCACCCTCTAATTGGGGCCTAGTCTTTCAGGTGACCAGCCCCTCAGCCTGAAGCTACCTAGGGATTGCCAGGCACTGGTCAATCATTAGTATACAAAAATACATCACTTTGGAGATTCTAAGGATTTTAGAAATTGTGTTATCTGGAAATGGTGTCAAAGACCAAATGCACATATCACAATATCACAATACTGAATACCAAGGATGTGTCAGGCGTCCTTGCAAGGCCTAGGGAATCAACCCTGACAGATCCCTGCCCTCATGAAGCTCACAGTATAATGGAAGGACAGACAATAGCACAAGGAAACAAAAACAAACATGATAATTGCTGATAGTAATAAATGTAATAGAAAAAATAAGTAGGCTGATATGACCGGCAGAAACCGGGGAGAGGGTATTTGGGGGCTACTTGGGATAAGATAACTAGAGATGACCCGCATGACCTGAAATCTGGAAGTTAAGAAGGAGAAGGCATGCAGAGAGCTGAGAAAGTGCATTGGGTTAGAGAGTTCCAGTTCTTTCTTATGGGAGTGTCTGGAAAGTTTGGCTGCTACACAGGCTGCCAGATTGGGGGGTGGGCACTTGTGCAGAGTGCTGGATGAGTGCAGTGCCCCGAGAATTTTTTACACTCTCCAATAAAGGAGGCAATCTGCTTTCCAGTAAAGGTCATTTACGAAGTTCAAAGTGCTAGCAGCTGTCTATAATTATGCATTCCACACGGTTCACAACATAGAGCTGCCAGGCTCTAGCGGATATAGTCATGGAAGCTAAAGTAAGTTTCATCCAGAGAGAAAAGTGCTCTGTCTCCTTCCTAGTGGGCAGGAGGGGCATTAATGAGGATTCTGGTATTTCAAGATTCGCTGGAGTTGACAGAACATGGACCATTGCGTGTATTTCTTTCCTTCCTTTTCTTTTTTTCTTTTTTCTTTTTGAGACAGAGTCTAGCTCTGTCACCCAGGCTGGAGTACAACGGCACGATTTTGGCTCACTGCAACATTTGCCTCCTGGGTTCAAGCTATTCTCTTGCCTCAAGCTCCTGCTTAGCAGGGATTACAGGCAGTGCCACCATGCCCTGCTAATTTTTGTATTTTTAGTAGAGATGGGGTTTCACCCGGTTGCCCAGGCTGGTCTCAAATTCCTGACCTCAGGTGATCCACCCACCTTGGCCTCCCAAAGTGCTGGGATTACCGGCGTGAGCCACTGCACCCAGCCCATTGTATGTATTTCTGACAGACAACCCAAGAAATTACAGGCTGAAACCAGACAAAAACACATTAAAGCACCAAGAGAAAGATGGAGTGGGTTGAAGGAAAACAGATTTTTAAAGTTAAGGCTCTGTGAAATGGGTAGAGTTAACTAGAGGTTAAAAACAAAATGTTAACTAAAGGTTACCTCTGAGTAACAGGATTATGGGTGATTTTAATTATCTTCTTTGTGTATGTTCAACAGTGAATGTAATATGTATTACTTTTGGAATAAAGGAAAAACTGAAAGGTGTGTTGTTTTATAAGGGCCCTTAGGTCTCTAAAATTATAGTCATTAAAATCTAAAGCTGATAAAAACTTTAGTGCAAAGATTGTGACATGGGAGACTACACATACCAGATCCATAATGTACATGAGGACAGCAGGCAGAGGGGCCCTGCGTATTGAAAGCCCACATGGGAGAGGCCCTTGGGAAGGGGAGTGGAAAGATGAGGCAAGGGGTCAGGGGATGCGGAGGCTGATAGGCAGTCATCTCTCAGCTTCAGTCATTCCTGCCATGGGGAAATGTGGACAGAGAAGCCAAACAAATCTCCTAAGCAGTAAATGTCAGTCTTCTGTGTCAGATATTTAAGAAAATTAACAAAGGTCAGAGAAGACACACCTATAGCAAGTAGATTGTCCCTGTGCTGCCTTTTTGCAACCTCTGCTTTGGCGGTGCTCCAGCCCACCTCCTGCTCTGTGCAGACATCTCTTCTTTGCTCTTACTAGACCAAGGTGAAAGAAAACTCTCACCTTCTCCCATCCGGCCCCGCAGCATCTGGAACACACTGATCCTCATAATCCTTGTTCTTGAGAAATATTAATGACTTAATCTCTCAAGCTTGCTCCCGCTTCTGTGTAGGTTTGCAGACAAGACCCAGAGAAGTCCAGATTGGACTTGTTGTAGACCGCCAAACTGCCCTTGGAAGACCTCCGTCCCAGTCCTTCTACAGAGTAGCCCGTGGGATTCCCAGTCATGGGCGAGGTGACAGCAGAGGAGGTGGAGAAATTCCTGGACTCGAATATCGGCTTTGCCAAACAGTACTACAACCTCCACTACCGAGCCAAGGTCATCTCCGACCTCCTTGGGGCCAAGGAGGCCGCCGTGGACTTCAGCAACTACCACTCCCCGAGCAGCGTGGAGGAGAGTGAAATCATCTTTGATCTCCTGCGGGACTTTCAGGAGAATTTACAGACAGAAAAATGCATCTTCAACGTCTTGAAGAAGCTATGCTTCCTCCTGCAGGCAGACCGCATGAGCCTGTTCATGTACAGGACCCGCAACGGCATCGCGGAGCTGGCCACCCGGCTTTTCAATGTCCACAAGGATGCTGTCCTTGAAGACTGCCTGGTGATGCCCGACCAGGAGATCGTCTTCCCTTTGGACATGGGCGTCGTGGGCCATGTCGCACACTCTAAGAAGATTGCTAACATCCCCAACACAGAAGAGGTACTCTCTTCCCCATGAGACAGAGGGCATGGGGCATTATTTCCGTGGAGTTCTGGGGTACAAGTGGGGTGAGGGGCTATTGGCCACCGAGACAAGGCTGGTGATTCTCTTTATTTATTTACATATTTACTCATAATTCTTTATTTTGAAAAAAAATTTCAAACTTAACAGAAAAATTTGAAATACTACAAAGAACTGTATGTCTTTCATCCAAATTTATCATTCATTAACATCTTACCACATTTGCTTTCTCTCTCCATTTTCTCTGACCCATTTGGGGGAAAGTTGCAGACATCATGCCCTTTTGTCTGTAAGTACTGGCGATGCTCCCATCATTGCACTGTGGATACGTAAGAAATATCTCTGTTCTGGAAATACACAGTATGTCCACAGTACTTCCACACAGTACTTCCACAGTACTTCCACACAGTACCTCCACAGTACTTCCACACAGTACCTCCACAGTACTTCCACAATACCTCCACAGTACTTCTGCTCAGTACTTCCACAGTACTTCCACACAGTACTTCCACAGTACCCCCGCAGTACTTCCACACAGTACCTCCACAGCACTTCCACAGTACTTCCATAGTACCTCCATAGTACTTTCACAGTACTTCTACAGTACTTTTAGAACAAGGACATTTCTTACCTATCCACAGTACAATGATGGAGTCATAGAAATGTAATGTGGATATGACACCATTATCTGCTGGGAGTAGTAGCATGTGCCTGTAGTCCCATCTACTCGGAGGGCTGAGGCAGGAGAATCACTTGAGCCCAGGAGTTTGAGACCAGTTTGTGCAACATAGAGAGACTCCTGTCTCTACAAAAAATGAAAAAATTAGCTGGGCGTGGTGGTGCACACCTGTGGTCAGCCTCAACATGGTGACTTCCCAGGAGTGAGGGACCACCAGGCTGCCTAAGGTGGGGTGAACCAGCCCAGGTCAGAAAGGGAGCAGGTCAAACTCCCATGCTGGTTAGTAATGGGATTGCACCTGTGAATAGACACTGCACTCCAGCCTGGGCAATATAGCAAGAACCTGTCTTAAAGAAGAAAAAAACATGAAAAAAGGCTGGGTGTGGTGGTTCACACCTGTAATCCCAGCGCTTTGGGAGACTGAGGTGGGAAGATCACTTGAGCCCAGAAGTTTGAGACCAGCCTGGGCAACATAGGGAGGTCCCTGTCTTTACAAAAAATAAAAAACCCAGCTGGGTGTGGTGGTGCACACCTGTGGTCCCATCTACTCTGGAGGCTGAGATGGGAGCATCACTTGATCCCAGGAGGTTAAGGCTGCAGTGAGCCATGATTGCGCCACTGCACTCCAGCCTGGGTGACAGAGTGTGACCCTGTCAAGAAAAGGAAAGGAAAGGAAAAGAAAGGCAGGGCAAGACAAGGCAAGGCAAAAGGCAAGGCAAGGAAAGACAAAGAAAGACAAAGAAAGGAAAGCTACCATCCAATCGGCTGGATGAAAAGGAAAAAAGAAAACAATTGCTAAAAAGTAAAGAAAAAAGATGCAACACCATGATCTAATAAACAGTTCATATTCAATTTCTGTCAGTTGTCTCAGACACCCATGTAGCACTGTCTTTTGAGTCTCCTTGAATCTCAGACAGTTCCTCAGTCTGTCTTTGTTTCCACGGCGCTGACATTTTTGAAGGATACAGGTACAAACCAAATCTTTTGCAGAACTGTTCTTTCATTTGGGCTTGTCTGATACTTCTTTGGGATTAGATGCAGGTCACGCATTTCTGGCAGGAGCACCACAGAGGTGATGTGTTTTTCTTTGTGCTTTACATGCGGAGGCATAATGGCTGTCTGTCCCATTACTGGAAATGTAAACACTGATTACTTGGTTAAACACTTGGCTCTTTCTTCCAGGATCCACTGTTCCCTGAGGTTCTACTGGCAGTTCTGGCAAAGACTTCTGTGATCACCTTGGGCAAATCACTCCCCCTCTCTGGACGCTGGCTTTTAAAGGCAGTAATGCAGTTATCCACATAGCTCTCTGCCCAGGCCAACTCCTACTCATCCTTCAGAAAAAGTCATTTCCTCAGGGAGGCCCTTTCTAATCCCCCTGTTATAGCCCCCTCCCTAAGCCATTTCTCATAATAAGCCCTGGAGGTCAGGGACCAGGTCTGCCTTGTCCAGCAGGCATTTACTCCAGGACCCAGCACAGTGTCTGGCACAAAGCATGTGCTCGGTAAGCACTTGGTGTAAAAGATTCACAATCAAGTCATTATGCAATAATTTCTTTAACACTGTCTCACCCAAAAGAATGTTTGTCCCATTATGGCCGGGCCCATGCAAGTCTCGTTCAGCCCTGCACTGGCCAAACCAGGAACTGTGTTCCAGCATGTCCAAAATCCAGCCCTTGGACATGGTGTGATTTTGTGCTCATTTTACCTCTGGCGTTACTTCAGATTAAGTGTCTTAAGGTTAAAAATAGGAGAGGAAGGGGGCTTCAGGGACTGTCTTATCCAGCTGCCTTATTTAATAGACAAAGAAACTAAACTCAGGAGAGCATGGCAGAGGCTTGCCGACGCTCCACATGGCATGAATGCAAGAATTCAAACAGGTCAGCCTGGCACGGTGGCTCACACCTATAATCCCAGTGCTTTGGGAGGCCGAGGCAGGCAGATCACTTGAGGTCAGGAGTTTGAGACCAGCCTGGCCAACATGGTGAAACCCCATCTCTACTAAAAATACAAAAATTAGCTGAGCCTGGTGATGCATGCCTATAATCCCAGCTACTTGGGAGGCTGAGGCAGGAGAATCACTTGAACCTGGGAGGTGGAGGTTGCAGTGAGCCGAGACTGCGCCATTGCATTCGAGGGCAACAAGAGTGAAACTCCGTCTCAAAAAAAAAAAAAAAAAAAAAAAGAATTCGAAGAGGTATCTTTTGGTCTTGGGCTCCTTGGTGAGGCCAGACTTGTGCCTCTGTGGAAAGAACACCCGGTGGGCTCCCGAATGGGTGCATGGCTCCCATCGTCTCCTCTTGGGCATCCAGGGGCCAGGCAATGGTTCTCCACTCAGGACATTTTCTGGAGGACTCATCCAACTGGACTGGAGTCTATTCTCCCTTCAACTCTTCTGACTGTAATTGTAGCCAACAGGGATTGCCTCACTCATTTCCCCTCATAACGATCTATGTCATCACTGTCATTATCCCTGTTTCACAGATGATGAAACAGAAACCCAGAAAGTTTTGGTAACTTGCTCAGGATTATACAGATAGAAAGTGGCCGACTCTGGCTAGTCCAAGTACACAGGTGTTTATAACTAATTGATCACAGCCAGTTATAGATTTCTGTGTTCCCCCTCCACTCCTACTGCTTCACACCACTAGCTTAAAAAAAGAAAAAAGGAAAGAAAAAAAAAGTGGCAGACTGGGAATGATTTGAACCCAGGCACTCTGACCTTGAGCTCACACTCTTGGTTCAGCCAGGGAGTCGTCGTAGAGCCTTAATTCCTCTTAATTGCTCTGCTATTCTGTACTGCCTCCTCCTCTATAAAATGAGGGCATTGCACTGGGTATTTCAGCAAGGTCATTGGATCATGTAGCAGAGAGTTAAGATCTTATGCTTTGAGGTCAGATCTGGATGTGAACCAGGACTCTGTCACTTTCTAAGAATGTGGCCTTGGCAAATCGTTTAGCTTGACTGGGTTTATTTCCTATTTTATAAAATGGGGAAATATTAGCTTCCCCACAGCATTGTTGTAAAAATTAAACGAATGGATTATTTCTCATTAGCAGTGTTCTTGGCACACCGTAATGGCTCCTATCGGCAGCTCCTGTTCCTTGTTACTATTACGACTATTTTGCTGCTGCTGTTGTTGTTGTTAAGGATCTATTCTAAGTGATGGATATGTTGTACCAGGTTTGGGTGGAATTTGGAGAAGAATCCAGTCTTGCCCTTCTGGAGCTTTCAGTTTAGATTCTGTTTGTGGGAAAACAGAGAACGTAGATGCTGAGAGCTTCTCTATACCCTGGTGTTAAAGGATTGAGGATTCAGGATGTTTTTCTGATTCTAGAAGATCCTGACTTAACAGTTTGTGGAGCCTCTGTGCTAAGGGACGGCCTGTTGCTTTCTGTTCATCCCTCAGAGTTTACTCAGGAAACCACACCTCACCTTCCCTGGAAACTTTTGGGGCCTGAGTCAGTCTCCCTGGCCAGTGACTTGAGCCTGTGGGTGAAGTCTGTCCAGGCCAGTCATCCCTGCATACACGGTATTTGCATGTGTTTACTTCGGGAAATCTTACTCAATTCACGGCCTTGGGCAGAATGCAGCCTTGGGCCCCAGTGGCAGAATGCAGCCTTGGGCACCAAACAGTGATTGGGGCTGGGTGAAGAAGGAAAAGGAAGGTGGTGTAGACAGTGGTCTAGATTCTTTCTGAACCACCAAAAAGTGATACTCTCAGCCGTCAGCACCCTCCAAAAACCTGGGAAATGGTTGCAATCGCTGCATTGTTGAAACGCGAAATCACAAAGGTAGTTCTTTTGGGCTGTAATGAACTTCCCCACCCCCTGCAAATTCCTACTTACCTTGGGAATTGCCTCAGAAAGACTTGCCAGAGGACTGCCAGAAAAAATATAAGATGCCCAGTAAAGTTTGAATTTTAGATAAACAAAGAATAATATTTTAGTTAAAGAAGGTCCTGTGCAATATTTTGGACACAGTTACACTAAAAAATTATTTGTAGTTTATCTGAAATTCAAATTTCATTGGGAAGGCCCACTTGCCATTCAATATTTACTTGTATATCAATCCTTTCCCCTTTCTCCTAGCAGGAAAACCCATGAGGCCTGCCTGTCCCTGTCTATCTTATTCACCACTGGCCCCTGGCACCTAGTCCAGTGTCTCGGACAGAATGCGTACTTACAATAGTTTATTGAGTGAGTGAATGACTAAATGTCAGCCCTTGGCCAGCACTTCCTGTGGCTGATAAATTCCATTTCTGAAGGCTGTACCTGAGATGACCGTCATTTGTAGACCTTCTCACATTTGTTGTCTGCCCCTGCTTTCCTTCATTTCCCATGAGACCTGGGACCCCAGCATGCTAGAACAGGAAAAAGAAAAAAAACCTCAAAGAGGATCTTATTCAATACTCTGACTTCACCAAAGGGGAAATTGAGGCTCAGAGGGTTTTCAACTACTGACAATGTGCTGAGTGGCCCTTGAAGCCACTCATAGGACAATTTTATCCTTATCTGGGCTTCCAGGGTGGTCTGCTTCACACGCTTTGAGTCGTGGGCTCATGTTTTACATGACATTCCACTATACCATGAGAACCCAGTGAGAACAACCTCATCTTACAGGTCTTTGCACATACAATGCCTGGCATAGTCAGTGCTCAATGAATATGAATGAATCAATCTGTCAATCAGTGAGTCAATGAATAAGTAAATGAATAAATAAGTGGAGCAGCTGTGCCACATACCAGCAAGGGAGTTGTCTATAAAATGGGAAAGGTGGCAGTTCTATTTGGCAGGGCTGATGTGAGAGTTAATGAGATAATATATGTAAGATGTCTGGCTCTGAGCCTCATCATTATTACTTAATAAATAGTAGATCTCCTCATGAGACGCAGCAGAGCTTGGCACTGTGAATGTTTGCAAAGGGGAAATGAGGAATCTGAGAATGAGAAGTAGTGTTGCATTGCACTTAAAATCCAAACTCAGCCAGGTGCAGGCTCACACCTGTAACCCCAGCACTTTGGGAGACCAAGGTGGGAGGATCACTTGAGCCCAGGTGTTCAGGACTACCCTGGGCAACACAGCAAAATCCTAGCATTACAAAAATTACAAAAATTAGTCGGGCATGGTGGCATGCCCCTGTAGTTTCAGCTTCTCTGGAGGCTGAAGTGGGAGGATGACTTGAGCCCAGGAGGTTGAGGCTGCAGTGAGCCATGATGGCGCCACTGCACTCCAGCCTGGATGGCAGAGCAAGACTCTGTCTCAAATAAGTGAATACATAAAAATGAAATCTAAACTCTTTCCCATGGCCGCCGAGGCCCTGCTGGATCTGGTCCCTGCCTGCCTGTCTAACTTCCTTGCCCTCTGCTTTCCTTCTCCCTCTCTAAGCTTTAGTTACACTGATTTTCTTTCTGTTACTCACCAGGGCCGGCCTCATTCCCATCTCCTGGCCTTTGCATGCTCCGTGCTTAGAATGCACTTCATATAACTGGGTCCCTTGATCCTTCAGCTCTTAGCTCAGCATTACATCTTCAGAGAAGTCTCCCTGCCCACCAGCCTGCTATTCCTTTCATCACTCTCTACAGCACCATCCAGTCCATTTCCTTCAAAGCAGTTGTCTCAAGCTGCAGGAAGAATGCCTAGTTGTTTACTTGCTTTTTTTTTGTCTCCCCATTTGAATGTAAGCTTAACCAGAGCAAGAAACTCATTCTTCTTGTTCATTGCTGTAGTTTCAGGGTCTGGAAGAGTGCCTAGCATATAGAAGGCACTCTGATCATGCTAACTGAATAGATGAATCACTTTGGGCTTTCGCTAGCTCAGCCTCTGATTCTGGGCTTTAAAATAAATACAGGTCGGTGCAAACTTTTAACAGTTTGAGCTAAATGGCTTCTAAGTCTCCTCTGCATTTGATAATCTGAGGTTCTGTGACACGGTTGTTTAGAACACCTTATATGCTAAATATATAAGGATGACAATGATCATGTAAAAGCCAGTCAATTGGCAGTTGAAGTACTCATGAGGGGAGTTCCAGGACTGAGGACCCAGTGGGAATGAGCTTTCTGGTGGATTTAGTAGCATCTGCCTTGGATGCAGGTGAGGCCCCAAGTATTTGCTTTTCCTGATAGAAGTGAACGTTGGGAAAGTAAAATGACTTCATGAAATGAATCTGAGCATACCCCACCTAGACATGTGCTCAGGAACTCATCACTTCTTGACTAATGCCTTTTTAGAGATTTTGCTTAATCCTCAAATGTTAATTCAAGTGCAGCACTATAAGCTTCTCTTAATTCCTTTACCCTTCACCTGGTTTGAAACAGCTTCACTAATAATAATGCTGTTGACTATTTATTTAATCCCATTCCAACTAGAGGAAATCTACAGATGCAGAGCATTATGCTCTGAATTCCTTCCTTCCTTCCTTCCTTCCTTCCTTCCTTCCTTCCTTCCTTCGTTTTTTAGAGACAGGGTCTTGCTCTGTCACCCAGGGTAAAGTGCAATGGTACAATCATAGCTCACTGCAGCCTCCAACTCCTGGGCTCAAGCAATCCTCCTGCCACAGCTTCCTGAGTAGCTGGAACTACAGGCGCATGTCACCACATCTGACTAATTTTTTTGAGTTTTAGTAGATACAAGACATTGCTATGTTGCCCGGCTGGTCTTGGACTACTGAACTCAAGCAATACTCTCACCTTGGCCTTCCAAAGTGTGAGATTATGGTGTAAACCACCACACCCGGCCCAGACTTAGTTTTAGAGAACTTCTGTGAATTGGCTCTATGAAATACATTTCCACTCAGAACAGCATGAGCTGTGCAGGTTTGGGCTGGCCTGTGTCCCAAGCAATGCTGACAGTCCAAAGACCTCACAGTGCTACCAATAAACAGAAAGGCGGATTCTTGTAAATTTAAGAGAACAATTCAAGCTCTGTCTTTTCATCCTGACCACATGGTCCACCACAGCGTATACTGGCTTCTCTGGGCTGCATTAGGGGAGGGTTATGGTGGTGTGTGCTCCTCTATACACCCAGAGCTTCAAGCCAATCCCTTGTGACCTATATTACTATTATTGATTTTTCTGTGAGCTGGCCTGAACCTTAGTCACCCATATCCCCAGTGCTTGACATAAGGCCTGACACATAGTGGGGCTTCTACCAAGACTTGTAGAATGGGGATATCCACTGAACTGGCTGTGTGGTGCTAGAACTGGATTGTTTAAAAAGCTGAAAACAACAAATTCTTTTGTTCAATGACCTGGGCCCAAGTCTAACCCTATCCAGGCTTCTCTAAGAGGCAGCAGGGCTGAGGGCAGGTTCTGGAGTTACACATACACACACGCACACATTCTACACACATGACATTAACCTTCTTGAGTTACAGATACCCCTTCTGTAAGATGGGCTACTAACGGTACTTATCTCATAGCTTATTGCGAAGATAAAAGTAAGATGATGCAGGTAAAATGCCATGCACACTGCCTGCTAGCAACTGTCATTGTACTTCCTGAAGTCTTTCCCCAGCTTCCTCTTAGCTCTCCCCTGGGTTTTTATTCTGGGTTTAATTGTAATCACCTCAAGAAAGCCTTCTTTAACCCTCCTTCTCCAGGCAAAGTCGGTCCCCCACACCTGTCCCTGGCACTAACGCTACTTTGCACACATCTCCTCCGTAGCCCTCAGTGGATTGCATCTCAGACTTTCTTCTTCTACTGGATTTTGGAAGCTTCCATGACAGATATCATCTCTGATTGCCCTGCCCCTGTTGAAGAGGAATAGATGGAAGCACCTTCATTCCCTTGTCAACAGGGGCTTTGGGCTGTTCCATTGTTCTTGCTCTTCATTTGCCTGTCTGTGCTTATCTCTGCCTTCCTTTAGGATGAGCATTTCTGTGATTTTGTGGACATCCTCACAGAGTACAAGACCAAGAACATCTTGGCTTCCCCTATAATGAATGGGAAGGATGTGGTGGCCATAATCATGGCTGTGAATAAAGTGGATGGATCCCACTTCACCAAGAGAGATGAAGAGGTAAGAATGCTTTAGAGACTAAGGATAGCCATACTAGCACATTCTCCTAGCCTATGACGTCCCCTGAAATTTGCTGTTTGGCCTGGCCTCAGTTTTCCCATCTGTAAGACAGGGAATTCACCTGATATTCTCTGAGGGAGGCAGGATAAAATAATAGTTAATACATTGGGCTTTGGAGTCAGGAATAGAGGGGTATTTGTTCTGGCTCTGCCAATATCTAGCTGTTTGCATTGTGCAAGTTATTTAACTTCTTGGAACTTTGGTTTTCTTATTTGTAAAATGTGGATAATTTTTCAGTATTAACCTCATAGGGAACTTATCAATAAATAGTAGCTATTTTTCATGAATACTCTCCCATCAACATCAACATTCTACATTCGGTGAGTTTTACACTCGTGCAACATCTTATGAGTCTGCATTCTAGGATCCATCTGCCCAAATTGTCTCTGATGAAGCTTTGAAAATATTCAGATATTTGCTGATGGTAAAAGTAGCCAGAGGATGGATTTCTTCTTCTCATCTGCCTGCCCACGTGCTGTTTGATTTTTAGATTCTTCTCAAGTACCTCAATTTTGCAAATCTAATCATGAAAGTATACCACCTGAGTTACCTGCACAACTGTGAAACTCGACGTGGCCAGGTAAGGGGCTTGGGCCAAAGGAATGGACTTGACACATCCTTTCCCTGAAGCATTGATGTGGTCAGGACTGGCAGGCAGATGGGAATGAAGGTGCCTGGGAAGCATTATACAATCTCTGGCCAGCATCACGAGTGTTACAAGGTAATGGCTGTCTGTAAAGCTGTATACCAGAGTGGTTATATGCACAAGCTTCAAGTCAGATGGCTTTGATCTGAATCCCTGCTCAACCACTGACTAGCTCTAAGACCCTAAACGAGTCACTTAATCTTTCTTTTTTTTTTTTTTTTTTTTTTTTTTGAGACGGAGTCTCCCTCTGTCGCCCAGGTTGGAGTGCAGTGGCTGGATTTCAGCTCACTGCAAGCTCCGCCTCCCGGGTTTACGCCATTCTCCTGCCTCAGCCTCCTGAGTAGCTGGGACTACAGGCGCCCACCACCGAGCCCGGCTAGTTTTTTTTTTTCGTATTTTTAGTAGAGATGGGGTTTCACCGTGTTAGCCAGGATGGTCTCGATCTCCTGACCTCGTGATCCGCCTGTCTCGGCCTCCCAAAGTGCTGGGATTACAGGCTTGAGCCACCGCGCCCAGCCCACTTAATCTTTCTATGCTTCAGTCTCCTCATTTGAAAAATAGGGATGATTATGGTGCCACCCTTCAAAGGTTGCCATCAATAGTAAATGAGATAATGCATATAGGACAATAGTGCTCAATTGAAGTTCCTTATTATTTTTATTAAAAACCTATGAGATAAATGAAAGGGAAACAGTTGGACCCAATGTAAAGCAGCCAGTTACTTCACCTCTCTGAGCCTCAGTTTCTTTATCTACAAATGGAAGATAATTGGACTGGGCATGGTGGCTCATGCCCGTAGTTCCAGCACTTTGGGAGGCCAAGGCAGGAAGATTGCTTGAGCCCAGAAGTTCGAGACCAGCTGGAGCAACATAGTGAGACCCCCATCTCTATTTTTAAAATAAAAAATTTAAAAAAATGCATGATAATGGGCTGGGTAAGGTGGCTCATGCCTATAATCCCAGAACTTTGGGAGGCTGAGGTAGGAGGATTGCTTGAGGCCAGAAGTGAAAACTCATTTCTACAAAAAATTTAAAGATTATCTGCGTGCACCTGTAGTCCCAGCTACTAGGGAGACTGAGATGGGAGAGTTGGAGGTTACAGTGAGCCTGAGCCTGAGAGCTGGAGGTTACAGTGAGCTATGATTGTACTACTATACTCCAGCCTGGATGACAGAGTAAGACTGTCCCTAAAAAATAAATAAATAAATAAATAAACTTTAAAAAAATCTAAAAGTAAAAATGGAAGATAACCTGTCTATTTCTCCAAATTATTATGAAGATTAAGTGAAATAAACTCTACAGAACTTCACAGAATTTTTGTTATTCTCCAGCTAAGTGAGCTACTACTTTGCACCTCAAAATCTATGAATATATTTCCGTATTTTTTCAGATACTGCTGTGGTCTGGGAGTAAAGTCTTTGAAGAACTTACGGACATCGAACGACAGTTCCACAAAGCCCTGTACACAGTCCGTGCTTTCCTCAACTGTGACAGATACTCTGTGGGTCTCTTAGACATGACCAAGCAGAAGGTGAGAAAACTGCAGCAACAGACATTTCCAAGAAAAGATTAAACAGGCACTGACTGACGGCGAGAGTCTTGGCACACATTCAATTGCACAGGGAAGAGGCTGGGTGAATTGGGATGGTTGTAGAAAGTTTTACATAGGTCTCTACTGAGGAGAGGAGTGTCAGCCTTTAAAGGGGAAAAGTCAATCTAGGACACAGGTGAGCGAAAACAATCTGTATTTTCCTTAGTCATTTGGAAAGAAAAAAAAAGTGTACATGAAAAGAAACTGATGAGGTGATGAAGGTCAGTGATAAAGAAGTTTCTATGCGGGTTGAGAGTCAAGGAGAAAGTTGCCAACGTCAGGGATTCTCAAAAAATGTCCTGAAAGTTGCGTGTAAACTTTGCTGCAATTTATCTATTACAGAGCTCATCCAGGCAATTAAGTGGAGGCAGATGCCAACATCTGATCCCTCACATGCTCAGGGGCCAGATTTGTGGCAGAGATAGCAGCTAAGGAGGCAGAGTTCAATGCAGCTCCCAGAGATGTTTTTTAGATACATTTCCCCAAACAACTTCCTTATTCCTCTTTGTTTAGTTGTTTCTGCCCTATGAGGCTAATCATTTTCTGCCTTGAAACAGAGTTTCCAAGTTATCTATGCTTATTATCTCCTATCCTGAAAACCCAAGGATTTCAGTCAGTTTTACTTTGTACACCTTGTCATGCTGAGGTGCCCAGGCCAATGCAGACTCTCCAAACATATTGGATCGAGTGAATACATGGATCACAGAACCTTGGATATAGTCCGGAGGCTCCCAAACTTGACAATTCATCAGAATCTTCTGATGAGCTGAGTAAAAAAATTGCTGGACAACATTTTCTGATAGTCTGCCATTTTTTACTTAATGTTTTACAAACGTCTTTCCATGTCAGCACATATGAATTCTTTTTAATAAGCCTTTATATTGAAACATAGGCCTGGCACAGTGGCTCACACCTGTAATCCCAGGACCTTAGGAGGTTGAGGTGGGAGGATGGCTTGAGGCCAGGAAGTTCGAGTCCAGCTTGGGCAACATAGTGAGACCTGTCTCTACAAAAAATAAAATAAAAATAAAAAAAGAAGGATAACATAGACACAGAAAAGGAACATTAATTATAACTGCTGATATAATAGTTCAATGAGTGAACGTTCCCATGAAACCACCACCAAAATTAAGGAACCGAACACGACAAACAGCACCTCAGCAGCCTCCTTCATACCTTCTTTGGTACCTCCCACAGCCTCCTCCTGAAAGGTTACCACCATCTGACCTTTCATACCATATTGGTTTTGCCTTTTTGAGGTTCATATACATGGAATCCTACAATACACATGCCTTTGTGTTTGGCTTCTTTTGATTCATCCTTATTGCTTCATTTAGCATGAGTTCATTCATTTTTATTCCTGTGGAATTTTCATTATAGGTATAATCCACAGTGTATTTATTCATTTCCACTGTTGGTGGACATTTGAGTTTTCAGATCTGGTCTATTATGAATATTGTTGTTATGAAACTTCTAGTACATTACTAGTACACAGTTGTGCCCTTTCTGTTAAGTATTTACCAAGGAGTAGAATTTCAGAGTACTAGCTTTAGTAGATATTGCCGATCTGATTTTCAAAATGATATGATTGTACCATTTTATACCCTCAGCAGCAATGTATCAAGGGTTTCTTCATCAATACTTGCTATTGTTATTCTTAGTAACTTTAGCCATTCTGGTGAGCGTGTGGCTTTATCTCTTTTGTTATCAACATGAATTCCCCTAATGACTGGATGAATATTTTTAAATACGTTTATTGGCCATTTGGATGTATTATTTTGTGACGTGACAGTTCAAGGTTTTCCCCCATTTAAAAAAATCACGTTGTCTTTTTTATCTCACTGATTTGTAGTTCTTTGCAAATTCTGCGCACAAGTCCACTTTCAAATACATGCATTGCAAATACAGTCACGCACCACATAACGACATTTTGATCAATGATGGCATATACCATGGTCCATAGAATTATAATGGAGTTGAAAAATTCCTATCGTCTAGTGATAGTGCAATGCATTCTTCACATTTGTGGTGATGCTGGTATAAAAAAAACCTACTGCACTGCCAGTTGCATAAAAGCATAGCACATATAGGCCGGGCGTGGTGGCTCACGCCTGTAAACCCAGCACTTTGGGAGGCTGAGGTGGGAGGATCACGAGGTCAGGAGTTCGAGACCAGCTGACCAACATGGAGAAATCCCTGCCTCTACTAAAAATACAAAAATTAGCTGGGTGTGGTGGCAGGTGCCTGTAATCCCAGCTACTCAGGAGGCTGAGGCAGGAGAATTGCCTGAACCTGGGAGGCGGAGGTTGCAGTGAGCCAAGATCGTGCCACTGCACACCAGTTTGGGTGACAGAGTGAGACTTCATCACACACACACACACACAAATATATATATATATATATATATATATATATATCACACAATTATAAGTTGTAGTACATAATGCTTGATAATAGAAAACTATGTTACTGGATTACATATTTACTATACTACACTTTTTTTTCCATTATTTTAGAGGTGACTCCTTCTACTTATTAAAAAAGAAAAAAGTTAACTGTAAAACAGCCTCAGGCAGGTCCTTCAGGAGATATTCCAGAAGAAAGCATTGTTATCACAGGAGATAAGAGCTCCATACTTGTTTTTGCCGCTGAAAACCTTCCAGGGGGACAAAGTGTGGAGGTGGAAGATGATGATATTGATAATCCTGACCCTGTGTAGGCCTAGGCTAATGTGTGTGTTTGTGTCTTAGTTTTTAACAAAAAAGTTTAGAAAGTAAAAGAAAAAAAAATTTAAGAGAAAAAAAGCTTGTAGAATAAAGATATAAAGCAAATATTTTTGTTCTGATTCAAGCACCAAAGACATAAAAAAAGAAAAAAGAATAATAGAATTTGAGATAATTTTTTTAAAAAGAAAATATTTTTGCACAGCTGTATAATGTGTTTGTGTATTAAGCTAAGTGTTATTACAAAAGAGTCAAAAAAGTTTTTAAAAATAAAAAATTTTGTAAAGAAAAATTTAAAAATTTATAAAGTAAAAAAGTTACAAGCCAGGCTTGGTGGCTCATACCTGCAATCCCAGCTACTCAAGAGGCTGAGGTAGAAGAATCGCTTGAGGCCTGGAGTCCGAATCTGCAGTGAGCTATAATGAGCAAGATCTTATCTCTAAAATAATTACTTAATTAATTAAAAATTACAGTAAGCTAAGGTTAATTTACTATTGAAGAAAGAAATTTTAAAAACACATTTAGTGTAGCCTAAGTGTACAGTGTTTATAAAGTCTATAGTAGCGCACAGTAATGTCCTAGGCCTTCATATTCACTCACCACTCACTCACTGACTCACCCAGAGCAACTTCCAGTCCCACAGGTTCCATTCATGCTAAGTGCCCTGTATAGGTGTATGATTTTTAAACTTTTATAGCTTATTTTTACTGTATCTTTTATGTTTAGCTATGTTTAGGTGTGTAGTAGGCTATACAATCTGGGGTAATGCAAGTGCACTCTATGATGTTCACACAATGACAAAATTGCCCAACGACACACACATTTCCCAGAGCATATCCCGGTCATAAGTGACGCATGGCTGTATTCTCCCACTCGGTGCTTCCATTCTCTCTCTCTCTCTCTCTTTTTTTTTTTTTTTGGAGACAGAGTTTCACTCTTGTAACCAGGTGGGATCACCTGAGATCGGGAGTTCGAAACCAGCCTGATCAACATGGAGAAACCCCGTCTCCACTAAAAATACAAAATTAGGCTGGGCGTGGTGGCACATGCTTGTAATCCCAGCTACTCAGGAGGCTGAGGCAGGAGAATCGCTTGAACCTGGGAGGCAGAGTCTGCGGTGAGCTGAGGTTGCACCATTGCATTCCAGCCTGGGCAACTAGAGTGAAACTCCATCTCAAAAAAAAAAAAAAAAAAGAAAAGAAATTTAATAATCTATTTCTTATTAATTTGTAGGAGTGCTTTATATATGATAGGGATTATGTATCTGTCACATATACTGCAAACATTTTTCCCTGTCTGTGAATTATATTTTAACTTTGCTTATAACATCTTTCATCAGACAGAAAATTTAAATTTTCTCTTTATAGCTTCGAGTTTTGAGTTTTATTTAGGAAAGATTTTCCTACCCCCAACATTAAAGATAATCTGAAATAATCTCCTCTATTACTCTTAGTATTTTTATAGTTTTAATATAGTTTAATCTTTCATTGATTTTTAAGTTAGGTATGTATATGGTGTGAGATGGGGTAACTTTTGTGTTTTTCCCTGTATTTTTCCACTTAAAGAGTAGTGTGGGCTGTGAGGGAGATCCAGCTGTGACATCGGTGACACCATTGATTGCCAGTGTTGATTTGGCTGATCTGGCTGGCTAGGTGGGTGTCCCTTTCCTTTCTCACTGCTCCGTGCGTGTTCCTGTCTTTGCACTCAAAGATGGTGACCTTCCCCGACAAAGGAGGGTTGTTCTTGAGTAAGAGTATATGAGTAGCCATGCTTTTCTGCTAGAACATTCAAACAGGCTCTTAAGAATAGGGAGAGGCCGGGTGCAGGGGCATGCACCTGTCCCAGCTACTCAGGAGGCAGAAGTGGGAGGATGGCTTGAGCCCAGGAGTTCAAGGCTGCAATGAGCCATGATCATACCATTGCACTCCAACCTGCTGGGTGACAGGGTGAGATCCCATCTATTAAAAAAAAAAAAAAAAAAAAAAGGAGTGAGAAAATATATACTTTAAGAAAAAAACAAAAAACGGAATCTTGCTTTGTCACCAAGGCTGGAGTGCAATGGCGAGATCTCGGCTCACTGCAACTTCTGCCTCCCAGGTTCAAGTGATTCTCCTGCCTCAGCCTCCCAAGTAGCTGGGATTACAGGCACGTGCCACCATGCCTGACTAATTTTTGTATTTTTCAGTAGACACAGGATATCACCTTGTTGGCCAGGCTGGTCTTGAACTCCTGACCTCAAGCGATCCACTCGTCTTGGCCTCCCAAAGTGCTGGGATTACAGGCGTGAGCCACTGTGCCTGGCCGAGGAAGTATACTATTTTAAAGTACCATCATTTTGATAAGTCGCATCATCAGATACCAGATGTTCATATACATGGGTCCCACTTTTCTTGGATTTTGTTTGTTTGTTTGCTTCTTGATCTTTTTTTTTTTTTTTGAAATGGAGTCTTGCTCTGTCACCCATGCTGGAGTGTAGTGGCGCGATCTCGGCTCACTGCAACCTCTGCCTCCTGGGTTCAAGTCATTATCGTGCCTCAGCCTCCCAAGTAGCTGGGACTACAGGCACGTGCCACCACACCCAGCTAATATTTGTACTTTTGCTAGAGACAGGGTTTCACCATGTTGGCCAGGCTGGTCTTGAGCTCCAGATCTCAGGTAGTCCACCGGGCTTGGCCTCCCAAAGTGCTGAGATTACAGGTGTGAGCCACCAAACCCAGCCTGTAGCTCCTTAAGTGATTCTGTACTGTTGGGCCACATATTGGTTTTAGGGAACCTCTGATTCTAGTGAAACCATTTATCTGATTAAAAAAAAAATTCTAGAGACAGGGTCTCACTATGTTGCCCAGACTGGTCTCAAACTCCTGGGCTCAAGCCATCCTCCCACCTTGGCCTCCCAAAATGTTGGGATTATAGGCATAAGCCACTATGGCCAGCCTCATCTGATTTTGGCATACCCTTGATTCATAAATATCTTGCCAAATATTGCTAAGCCCAACAACATGCCCTTTGTTTCTCCTTCAGGAAGTGGCAAATGAATGGACTCATACAAATGAATGATTACTTTTGATTAAAATAATTTCTGGCTGGTCTGAGTGGTGTTTGCACCTAATTAATCACAACCCGTTACAGATTTTTTTGTTCCTTCTCCACTCCCACTGCTTCACTTGACTAGCCTAAAAAATAAAAAACAGAAAAAAAGGAAGATTTTAAAAATGTTTTTAAAAAAAGATTTTTGTGTAATTGAATTCAAAAGACTCCATTTTGAAGTTACCATTCACAGTTTGCAGCAGGATTTGGTCTCAGGCTTAGGCCACTGTGTGCTATAGTGATCTGTTCTCTGTTTATTTTAAACTGCCTGCCTGTCAAACGGGAAAACTACTTTTAAGCAAAAATACTCTGAGCTGGGGGAGGTGATACATACCTGTAGTCCCAGCTATTTGGGAGTCTGAGGCAAGAAGGTTGTTTAAGCATAAGAGTTCGAGACCAAGGCCGGGCGCGGTGGCTCAAGCCTGTAATCCCAGCACTTTGGGAGGCCGAAGCGGGTGGATCACGAGGTCAGGAGAGATCCCGAGAGACCATCCCTGGCAACATGGTGAAACCCGTCTCTACTAATACAAAAAACTAGCGGAGGCGTGGTGTGAGCCTGTAGTCCCCTTCGGAGGCTGGTAGGAGAAGTGGCGTGAACCGGGAGGTGGAGCTTGCAGTGAGCCGAGATGGCGCCACTGTACTCAACCTAGGCGACAGAAGGGAGACTCGTCTCAAAAAAAAAGAGTTCGAGACCAGCCTGGCAACGTAGTGAGATCTCATCTCAAAACAAAACAAAAAAAAGAGAGTATCGAACTGCATCATCCTCAAAATATTAAACGATTTTGTAATTAGAAGTGGCCTATGAGGCTAGGCACAGTGCTTCACACCTGTACTCCCCACACTTTGAAAGCCTGAGTCAGGAGGATTGATTGAGCCCAGGCATTCAAGAGCAGCCTGGGCAATGTAGTGAGACCCTGTCTCTACACAAAATTTCAAAAATTAGCTGGGTCTAGTGGCACATGCCTGTAGTCGTAGTTACTTGGGAGGCTGAGGAAGGAGGATTGCTTGAGTCCAGAAGGTTGAAGCTACAGTGAACCAGGCTTGCACCATTGCCCTCCAGCTTGTTCTCCAGACAGGACAGAACAAGACCCTGTCTCCAAAAAAAAAAAAAAAAGAAAAGAAAAAGGAAAAGAAAAGAAAAAGTGTGAGATGATGATAGCAAGAATGAATAAAAATAAAAATAAGTGATCTAGGCCACCTACACTCTAAGAACCTGCCCCTCAGGTAGTTAAGATTTTACTTGAGCTATTGGCATTGTGAAAAAAGTCATTAAAGCTGTTGATTTGTGCACTTTTAATGGACAAATTATCAGATGATGTGGGAACTATATATCAATTAACCTGTTAAGAAAGAAAGGAAGAAAGTGCAGAGGGAGGAAGGGATGGAAGGAAGAAGGGAGAAGTCATAGATACGTCCAGCTTGCCGTATAACCCCTTGTTTGACAACTTCTTGGGACAATCTTCTCCTTGGATCCACTCAGTGTTTGGCCCACATGAGGTGTCAGGCCAATATTTATTCTTCTTCTGGGCTCCTCTAGCATTTATCCTCTCCTTCCAGCACTGTTTTGGTTCTTGCCTCATTTACCTCACTATTCATTACCTTCTTCATGAGACAATCAGTTCTTCCAGGATACAAACTCTGCCTTATTCACCTGTGTATAACTAGCGGTCAGCAGGTTGTGGGGCTCAGGTAGGGCCTGGTTATATTTTTGCCTAGAATTAAAGTTGTTTTCTAAATTTTCACCTAGAATTAAATTTCTTCCTGTTGTTGGTAGTCTAGAAAAAGAGCTCAACTGGGGAGAAGGACAAAAACATGGACTCTGCATTTCATGTGGCTTCCCTTCTGCTTCTCTGGATGATATTAGAATAAACAAACCATGGCAAACATGTTCAAATGAGAGAAACGAGGAGGGCTTGGCATCCTACCCACAGTAACCCAGTGCTAACAGATCAAGGTTTATCCCTGGATAGTAACAGATGAATGAACAGAAAAGGCACTGGAGGATAGAAGCTCCTCTGTCAGGCCCAGACTTGACCCCGCACAAGCTTTGTTGCTCTATGTGAAAAGGAAGCCATGAGGAAGTAGTGGGGAAGAGCCTGTGTGGTTCTCAGTTGGCCTCTCATGAGGCTGCATGACCGTGCAGCTCCTTTTCTGGCTCATTTTCCTCTTCCTTCTGCCCGTGTCTTGGCCACTTTTATTTATGTTATGTTATGTTACGTTATGTTACGTTACGTTACGTTACGTTACGTTATGTAATGTATTTATTTGAGACAGGGTCTCACTCTGTCATTCAGGCTGGAGTGCAGTGGCGCAATCTCAGCTCACTGCAACCTCCCCGTCCCGGGTTCAAGTGATTCTCCTGCCTCAGCCTCCTGAGAAGCTGGGATTACAGGCACACACCACCACGCCCGGCTAATTTTTGTATTTTTGGTAGAGACAGGGTTTTGCCGTGTTGCTCAGGCTGGTGTCAAGCTCCTGGGCTCAAGTGATCCACCCGCCTCGGCCTCGCAAAGTGCTAGGATTATAGGTGTGAGCCACCGAGCCTGGCCTTGGACACTTTTAGACAAAAAAATTCAACAGAGTTTATTTGAGCAAAGAACAACTCATGAATTGGGCAACCCTCAAAACCAGAAGAGGTTCAAAGAGCTCTGCTGCATGGCATGGCCAGTGAGCTTTCATAGCTGAACATGGAAGCAAAGTATAGAAATAACATGATCAGTAACAATAGGGCATTTGCCTGTTTTAGGCATGGCCTGATCATTTGGGCTGCCTGTGATTGGTTGAAACTCCACCATTTGTTACAATAATATACTCCTAAGTTGGGTTTTGGTTTGTTTGTCTACTGAGGTTGCAGGTTGTTTTGTAGGAACTCAAATTATTACAGAGAAACTGGAAAAACAGAGATAGCCTCAGGCTAAGGCACCTGTGTATTTTGCTTTAGCAGCCACTTATCTTACAGGTGTCAGCCTTTCTTACTGGATCCCAGATATAGGTCTATTGCCCATATTTGGCATCATTTTTTTCTTTATTATTTGTGAAAAATTATTTTTTCCTGATTACAAAAGCAATAAAGTTTATTATGAAAAATTTCTAAATAAATTATAGTCTGACTCCAATCACTCAGAGAAAAATCACTTGTTAATACTTTGTTGTGGGCCAGGCATGGTGGCTGATGGCTGTAATCCCAGCACTTTGGGAGGCTGAGGCAGGCGGATCACCTGAGGTCAGGAGTTCGAGACCATCCTGGCCAACATGGTGAAACCCCATCTCTACTAAAAATACAAAAATTAGCCAGATGTGGTGGCATACACCTGTAATCCCAGCTACTTGGGAGGCTGAACCAGGAGAATCGCTTGAACCCGGGAGGTGGAGGTTGCAGTGAGCTGAGATGGAGCCACTGCACTCCAGCCTGGGCAACAGAGTGAGATCCTGTCTCCAAAATAATAATAATAATAATAATTTGTTGTAAATGTATTCACAACATTTTCTATATGTAACTGAACATTAGGGTCACATTATATATTCTTTTTGGCCTCTCACATTTTTCAGTCATCAGTGTATCATCATCAATGTATCATCTTTTCAATCAGTACACACACATCTGTAACATCATTGTTAATAGATGTACCATAATTGATTTAATAAGTCTTATCTTGTTGGGCACTTAGATGGTCTCTAATTTTTTACCACTATAAATGATACTGCTTGGGACATTGTTTTAGCTAAACCTTTCAGCACATATTAGCATGGTCTTAAGGTAAATTTCTTAGCCATAAAGACCCTACTTTCCCTCTCATGTCCAATAACACTAACGGTGCCCCAGTTCAGCTCCTGTGTATTTGGCTAATGACTAGGCAGGCCCAGTTCATCAATATTTTGAAGGGCAAATGTGACTATTTTCCAACTGTAGTGAGTCTTACTGCCTTTCCAAGTTTAGGTTTCACTGAGTTCTTCTCACTTTCTAAATTTCAGTGTTAGCTGACTCATATAGGTGGGACTTCTTAATCTCCTTTCCTTGATCTCTTTTTAAAACATGTAATTATTGTTTTTTTCATTCCTAGGAATTTTTTGATGTGTGGCCGGTTCTGATGGGTGAAGTTCCACCTTACTCTGGTCCCAGGACTCCAGATGGAAGAGTACGTTCTCTCTGGCCTTTTCAGTATGATCTGATGTTTAATATATTTCCAATGCAAGGCACAGTAAACCCTGTTGAAGAATTTTTTTTTAGCAGATAGGTATTTGTCTTTGTGTTGGGTTGTCTCCCTTGAAGTTAGAATAATCCCTCATGTTCAATAGCAGACAGGTGCTAAAAGTAAAATAAAACAACTGAGAGAAAAAAAGTAAAAAACAGCAACAATTCCTCCTAATTGTCATGCCCTAACATCCCTAACATGTGCAAAGTGGCCTTCCTTCCTTCCTTCCTTCCTTCCCTTCATTCCTTCCTCCTTCCTTCCTCCTTCCTTCCTTCCTCCTTCCTTCCTTCTTCCTTCCTTCCCTTCATTCCTTCCTCTTTCCTTCCTCCTTCCTTCCTTCCTCCTTCTTTCCTTCTTCCCTCCTTCCTTCCTTCCTTTTTCTTTCTTTCTTTCTAAGCACTATACTAACAAGAAGCAAAGTGTTTAATATCTTATTGGAGTTTCACAGTAACCTTGTGGGGTAGACCAAGCAGGGACCAACATACTCATTCCACAGCTGTGGAAAGAAACCCAGAAAGGTCAAGCAACCTACTCAAGGCTTCACCTTGCAGGAATTTAGAGTTATAGACAATATGAGCTTAGAAAACCCTCATTTCTAGTCTATAATGTACAAATTGGTAGCCAGAAAGCCAAATCCAGCTGATAGATATACTTGCTTGGCTACATAGGTTTTTTACATATTTTTTCTATTTTCTTTCTTTTTTCCTTCCTTCCTTCCTTCCTTCCTTCCTTCCTTCCTTCCTCTCTCTCTCTCTCTATCTCTCTCTCTCTCTTTTTCTCTCAGATAGGGTCTTGGTATGTTGCCTAGTCTGGTCTTGACCTCCTAGTGCTCAAGTGATCCTCCTTTCTTGGCTCCCCAAAGTGCTGGGAAATTGGCGGCTAACCCTTAAAAATCAAAGTCTTTCCCATAAATATCTGAATTCTCAGTTTCTTTTGAAAAGGTGGATGACTAATCAAAACTGGACCCACAATCCAATAGGGCAAATTTGACTGGGGCTAGTAGCAGCTACCTCCTTGGGATGTGGCCTGAGCTCTCTAGTTTGCCACAGTCCCCACCACTCTCTCTTTTTGAGACAGAGTTTTGCTCTTGTCACCCAGGCTGGAGTGCAATGGCATGATCTTGGCTCACTGCAGCCTCCGCCTCCTGGTTCAAGTGATTCTCCTGCCTCAGCCTCCCGAGTAGCTGGGATTACAGGCACCTGCCACCATACCTGGCTAATTTTTGTATTTTTAGTAGAGACACGGTTTTGCCCGTTGGCCAGGCTGGTCTTGAACTCCTGACCTCAAGTGATCACCCACTTCATCCTCCCAAAGTGCTGAGATTATAGGTGTGAGCCACCACGCCCGGCCCCCACCACTCTCTTTTATGTACATCTGTGCCCTGCTTTCATTTTTTCTTTTAATCAGACCTCTCTAGGCATTTAAGATTATGATCTCTAGTCTCATCCAATTGCAGCATTTTATTTTGTTTTTATTTTTATTTTTTATAGAGATGAGGTCTTGCTATATTGCCCAGGCTGGTCTTGAACTCCTGGCCTCAAGTGATCCTCCTGTCTTGGGCTCCCAAAGTGCTGGGATTACAAGCACGAGCCACCGCACCCGGCCTAAATTAGGCCCTTTAACATTCCCTCTTCCTTCTAACATCCCTCTCACACTTCATCTGCCACATTCACTTGGAAATACAGCTTTTGTCTGAATTCCAACCAATTAATGTTCCCAAATCTTAGGTCAAAAGCCTCACAATGTCAGCTACATCTTGCTTCATCTCCTTTTAAAAATAAAATAGTGTGTGTATGTTTTAAGTATTTAAAAGTTATACGGGCTAAATAGACTTCATGGAAAAAAAAATAGCAGTCTTTTAAAAAGTGGTATATTTCCATGGGTATTTGTGGCTCTTTCAAAGCCCCTTGTGTCAGCTGCTCAGGTAGAAGGAAACAAAGGTACTTTTGATGGCTCAGTTTTGACTTTCCAGAGGCTGGTGAATTTGTACATGAATATGGCTTTAAAGACTTTGACTGAGCTACAGTGTGTGGAAAAAGCCTAGTTACCCAAAGTACACTGATCTTTTTGTTACTTTTGGGAAAGAAAATTGATTCTCCTGTGGGATTCCAAAAAAATGTCCATTTCTTTTTTTGAGATGGACTCTCACTCTGTTGCCCAGGCTGCAATGCAGTGGCATGATCTCAGCTCACTGCAACCTCCGCCTCCTGGGCTCAAGCAACTCTCCTGCCTCAGATTCCCGAGTAGCTGGGATTACAGGCGCCCCACCATCGTGCCTGGCTAATTTTTGTACTTTTAGTAGAGATGAGGTTTCACCATGTTGGCCAGGCTGGTCTCAGACTCCTGACCTCAAGTGATCTGCCCGCCTCTGCCTCCCAAAGTTCTGGGATTACCGGCATGAGCCACTGTGCCCGGCCTAAAAAATGTCCATTTCTAACCTTTCTAAAGACTTTCGTGGGAAACCCTGGGTAGGACAGCAGCCAGGCCCAGGAAGCCCTGAGCCTGCTGGGAGCACAGTGGGCAGCACAGGCCCAAGGACAGGTGGCCCTAGGGGAAGACAAAGATGTCAATAAGGTCCTGGAACTCTGCCTTCTCCCCCTCCCAGGCAGAAACTTATCTCCTAGGATATAATGCAGCCACCTTTGCTTTCTAGAACTGCTTATAAGGTGCAACTTGACTATTTAAAAAAAAAATATATATATATATATATATATATTTTTTTTTTTTTTTTTTTTTGAGACAGAGTCTCACTCTGTCGCCCAGGCTGGAGTGCAGTGGCCGGATCTCAGATCACTGAAAGCTCTGCCTCCCGGATTTACGCCATTCTCCTGCCTCAGCCTCCCGAGTAGCTGTGACTACAGGCGCCCTGCCACCTCACCCGGCTAGTTTTTTGTACTTTTTAGTAGAGACGGGGTTTCATCATGTTAGCCAGGATGGTCTCGATCTCCTGACCTTGTGATCTACCCGCCTCGGCCTCCCAAAGTGCTGGGATTACAGGCTTGAGCCACCGCGCCCTGCCTAAAAATATTTTTAAGAAACTTTGTTTTGCCAGGTGCCTATAATCCCAGAACTTTGGGAGGCTGAGGCAGAAGGATCACTTAAGGCCAGGAGTCCAAGACCAGCCTAGACAACAAAGTGAGACCTTGTCTCTAAGTAAAAAAAAAAAAAAAAGTAGCCGGGCATGGTGACGTGTGCCTGTATTACCAGCTACTTGGGAGTCTGAGATAGGAGGATTGCTTAAGCCTGGGAAACTGAGGCTCCAGTGAGCCAAGATTGTGCCACTGCCCTGCAGCCTGGGTGACAGAATGAGATCCTGTCTCAAAAAAAGTAATAAATAAAATAAAGCAAAGTAAAAAATATAAAAAAAGAAAATTTGCTTGTATGTTGAAAAAACAATATATGAGCACAGTGAAAAGTTCACTTCGTAAGAAATCAAACACCCCTTTCCTCCTGGTCCGCCTCCGTGAAGCAGCTGCTGTTAGCAAACTCTCTTGGCAGGAATGTTTATGTATATCCAGATATTCACGGAGAAGTACACATATTCTACCACCACCACTCTGCACTAAAGTTATGATTCGATTTTGTGCCTTGCTCTTTTTACTTAACTGAATATTTTGTCATCTTCCCTATCAGCACAGACACAGCAATCTCACTCTGGAAACATGTGGTATCCACTGTACAACTACTCTCCTAATAAGAGACCTCACATCATCTCCAGACTTTTTAAAGCAGTCTAGCTAAGACCCCTGGATGGGGCAAACAATGCTTTTACCCACATTTGGAAGTATATCTCTAGGATTCATTACCACATGTGGGTCAAAGAATATGTCTGTTTTGATCTTTGAGAGATATTGCTAACTAATCATAACCTTAAAATCATAGCTGGGAGGGTATGGATTATCTAATACAATTTTCTTTTTCCCCCATTGTCCTTAGAACCTTAGAGTTCCATAGTAGTTGCCTTGACCAGGGGTTAATGGAAAAGGAAGAGGGCAGGAAAGGGAGTAAGAGAGAACAAAGCTGCAGGGCCTCTATCTATATACCTGGCCCTGATTCCATTAAGACAGTTTTATATGATTAGTTTCCATCCTTTGCTTGGGGGAAAGAGAGCTGCTACTTAACAGCAGCAACAAACACATACCACCTATCTAATTTTACAGCCAGAGAAACTGAGGCCCAGAGAACACACATAGTAGGACCGAAACTAGAACAGGAATCCTCACTCTAGGTCTAGCCTCAGCTCCATTCTATTTATCGTGTTTCAGGGTTCATCTAGTCTCCCCTTGGATGCTTCCTATTTTAGGGAGCTCACCACCCCGGGGGTAGCCTATGCCATTGGAGCGGTTTCAGCTTCTGTCTTTTGTTTAACCAGAGCTTGCCTCCTGGAAGTATTCAGTCAGTGCAGCTGCCGCCAATGCTAGGCTTTGAGCAGCAGAGCCTCTCCCTTATGAGTTGGAAGGTGACCATTGCCGATTGCCCGTCAACCAAACAGACCTTCAGACATCTTTAACTGATTCAGGAATTTCTCTTTGTGGAGGTTCTGAGTCAGAAGGCTTGGGGTGGAGCCCAGGTATCTGCATTGAAATCTCTACGGAGGTACTTCTCAAAATACCTGTAGTAAAGTAACAGTTTGGTTTTCCTTTTTAAAAAAATTTCCAATTTTGTGTGTGTGTGTGTGTGTGTGTGAAAAACACACTCAAGAAAGGGGAGTGCAGGCATACTCAAGAGAGTGAGTCATGCCTCCAATATGTTTTGATTGCTACTTTTAAAAATATGACAAAATGTATTCCTAGAAAAACAAAATTGTGTAAAGACAGACAAAATATAAACCTTGGATCATGCCACTTGCACTTGTGCTCCAGCCTAGGTGACAGAGCAAGACTCCGTCACACACACACACACACACGCACACACACACACTATATATATATATATACACACATATATATGCCCCTTCCCCTTTTGTTCAATTAAACAGACCTCATCTAACTCAGTCAAATTGTTACAAAACTTCCTAAATGACTCTCAGTCTCTGTTTTTATCTTCTCCTGGAATAGTAAAGAGTTCGCAGACTGGCACCCGTCCACGGATTACACCCTGAGCAGCCCTGTTCAAGGTGACAGTGATGCAGACAGTAAAACACTAAGCTGTTAACCTTAGGTGATGTAGAGGAAAAGCACTGAGCTGGGAATTAAGGACCCAGGTTCTGATTTTGGTTCACTGTCTTGCTACAAGTGAGTCCTTTCCTCTGTCTGTGTCTCAGCTTTCTCATTTGTGAAATAGTTGCTCGTCACACTTGGGCATACAGAGGACCTAAGAAAAAGGTAATAGAATTTCCCCTGGAGAGCTAGGGGAATGGAGCCACATGCCAACATCCAATTGTATGCTAGAGAGTAATGCAATTGAAGAGCTCTACTTTAAGGGAATAGGAATTTTAACAATGCAAGGAGGTAGGAGGAATGGAAGAGGCAGAGAGTTAGTTTGGAGGTGTGAAGCATGATTGAGAAGGTAGGTCTCAAGTGACGACACAGCCAAGAGAACAGCTGAGTGGTAGGCATGAAGGAGAAATGGGGCCATGACCATAGAGTTGCACCCTGCAGGAAGGATGGCTGATTGGCTGTGATTTTAAATGGGATGGGAACCTCCTGACCACTTTCCCATCTCCCTAGATTCTGGCAGCCGTCTTTATCTCTTTCTTCTTGCACTTATTAAAGTCAAAATTAAAACGCAGAGATGAATCTCTAAATTGAATGTTTTCGGGCAAAGGAAGACTTGCAATGTAGGGCATACACGCAGACTAAGTAGTCTTCGATATGTCCAAAGAACAGAGAGAAAGTGAAGGTTTTATAAAAAAGAGAAATGAGGTCGGGCATGGTGGCTCATGCCTGTCATTCCCAGTGCTTTGGGAAGCCAAGGCAGGAGGATCACGTGAGCCCAGGAATCCGCGGCTACAGTGAGCACCCCCATGACTGCACCACTGCACTCCAACCTGAGTGACAGAGCAAGACCCTGTGTCTAAAAGAAAAAAGAGAAATATTACATGTTGCTCTCTGAGAAAGTTCATTGACACCAGTTAGGGTCTAGGGAGCTGGCAAGTTTTGTCTGATGAGTAATGGCAGTGGGTAAAATTAGTCTTAGATTGCAGCAGGTTGTTTCAGCAACTATCAGATAAAACTGGTTTTCGAGTTACAGCAGGTAGTGTAAGCAGCCAGGCATGCAGAGAAGTACATTCTGGGAACAATGCTGTGTGTCCTGAGTACTTTTTTGCCCTCTGGCTTCTCAACTCTCTTTTAATTGGGTATGACAAAAATGTCCCAATTTGTATGATCAACTTGCACCCACTCAACCTCCAGATCCTCTTAGAGAATTTCCTATCCCTCTTCCCAGCCTCAGATCCCAGCCCTCTGCCTGGCCACTGTGAGCTGGCTCCAAGGTGGAGCATGCTGAATCCTGAGAGTCAGCAGAGGACAGGGAGCACCAGAAGACAGCCCAGGCACATCCTTGGAGGGAGCTTATGGCCAGGCTTGGCGATTCCTGAAAACCATGGGGAAAAATATGTACAACTACTATATATTAATAAAAATATTAATTTATTAAAACAACAACAAAAACCACGGGGCATATGACGGTAAAGAACGAAGTCTGTTTTAGGGACATACTCCTGTTGAACTTCTAACTGACTCTTAAAGGTATAATTTTTTGGCTGGGCGTGGTGGCTCACACCCGTAATCCCAGCACTTTGGGAGGCTGAGGTGGGCAGATCATGCGGTCAGGAGTTCAAACCCTGTCTCTGCTAAAAATACAAAAATTATCCAGGCATGGTGGTGCATGCCTGTAGTCCTATTTACTCAGGAGGCTGAGGCAGAAGAATTGCTTGAACCCAGGAGGTGGAGGTTGCAGTGAGCTGAGATCATGCCATTGCACTCCAGCCTGGGCGACAATGCAAAACTCTGTCTCAAAAAACAAACAAACAAACAAAAACTATAATTTTTCTCTCTTTTGCCAGGAAATTAACTTTTACAAGGTCATTGACTACATCCTGCATGGCAAAGAAGACATCAAAGTAATCCCGTAAGTTTCACCTGTCAAAAGACAAAATTACAATAAATTAGCTTAAAGATCTCAATTAGCTTTATTGGCGATTCTAGAATTGGGCAACACTTCATTCTATAAAATGCATAAGTGTTCTGATAAGGTTGACTTTATAGACAGAGAAGGGCTGAAGAAAGCCAAGCAAACATCAAAGAACATGTTAGCCATTTTTAAGATACTTTTCTTATAAGGTGGGAGAGGGAGATAGAACAATAGAAAAATAACTGATTAATATCAGGTTACTGCTGCCTTTTTGTGTGTGTGTAAGGATTAAAGCAGAGGAACTTCATTATCGTGCCTGTTAAAGACTGGAACAGGTCTTTTTGGGAAATTGGCTTTTACCTCTCTCCTAATCGCTAAGAGGATCAGAAACAACTTAGTTTAGGTTTGATGAGGTGGAACGTTATCATGGGTGACTCCACGCTGGTTTTTAGTTTGGTTTGTTGGAGCTTAGTTCAGAGCTTCGTCCAAAACAAGGGCCTCCTATAGTTTTTATTTTAACACATCTCAAAACATGGAAAACTGCAGGTACATTATCAGCTTCCAAAAGATACTCATTCCAAGATCAACACTGACCAAATCCAACGAGACCCCATAGTTGATTAGAGGCAGGGAGAGTGGGAAGGAGGCAGTGTAAGACGGTAGAGAGACTCAGAGGGTGAGCAGTGAGGCCCAAGAAAGAGGAAGACTTGACCAGAGCGGTGATGAGGGCTACGGTGGACCAGATTGTGAGTCAGGTGCTCTGAGTCCCAGTCTCACAGCAAGTGCCAGTAAGTGGTTTGTCTGGACCTTAGAGTCCGATGTATAGAATAAGACTGGGATGAAATCAGGGATTTTCAACGGTGCTACTCTTCTGGTACATGAAGGAGGCAAAGCAAAAGCAGGAAGCTGCAAAGGAACTGACTCAGCCCTCACGAAAAGCCTATTCTCAATGTCCCCTCATGTGTGACCGAGGAGGACAATGAAAAGAAAAGGAAAGAATGCTCTCAGTCCTGCGTCTAGGTAGCTGGGACTCTATGACCATTCGAAGATTTGAACAGTTGCAAACTTTTTAAATATAGGCTTATACTTTTTTGGTTAGTAGACCTTTCTTAAAAACCTGGTTACCTTCTTCTCTGTTTGAATCCTCTCCATGTGCTAAAAGCCACATCCATGGTTCTGTCTTGAGACATAGCCCTCTTTCTCAACTTAATTGCAATGGCCTTGAGGCTGTAATTTGGTTAGTGGGAGAGCCACACCTTTAGTCTTATCCCCCACAGCAATTTTGTCCCACCGAAGGGATTTACTGCATGCCAACTTAATCCTCAAAGAGTGGGTGTGATACGCCATGCTGATTCAGTTTGGTCATCAGACCAAACCGTAATAATCCCATCACTCAGATAAACAAGTTCTCAGGGTTATTTGTTACTGGTGAGGATCAGAAGTTGCCTCAAGTTCCTCAATTTCTAGATTATCTCTATTCTTTCATTCCTGCCTGCATAAGGACTGATTACCTTATTCTATTCTCTCCTTTTTTTTTTTTTTTAAGATGGAGTCTCACTCTGTCTTCTAGGCTGGAGTGCAGCAGCCCAATCTCGGCTCACTACAACTTCCTCCTCCTGGGTTCAAGCGATTCTCCTGCCTCAGCCTCCCAAGTAGCTGGGATTACAGGTGTGCGCCACCATGCCCAGCTAATTTGTGTATTTTTAGTAGAGATGGGGGTTTCACCATGCTGGTCAGGCTGGTCTCAAACTCCTGACCTCAAGTGATTCACCCACCTTGGCCTCCCAAAGTGCTGGAATTACTGGCGTGAGCCCCAGCACCCAGCCTGATACCCTTATTCTCTCCTAAAGCTCATCTCTCTTTTTTTTTTCCACCTTATCAAAAACATACTCTTCAACAAGTCTGTTTCCTAGTCCCTTTTCTAGCTTCTAGAGCCGCAATCTTATTAACTCACTATCTGTCTCTTAAATGGTCACAGGTCGCAATTCTCTGTTTGTCTCTGCTTGACCAGCATCACATCCTACTAGCCTCTGATAACACTCATCTTGCTGCCTACCACCCAGTCCCTAACCTATGTCTCTCATTTTAGGGTTTTTATTATGGCAGCACCCTGTTTCTAACACAAATCTTTGTTTCAGCCAAGATAGGCCAGGCTCTGCTTTCGTAACAAGACCTTGAGACCTGAGTGTTATAAACAACTAAAATTTATTTCACCATCCCACTATGTGTGCATTGCCAGCTAGCGAGTGTGGTTGGAGGTATGGTATGTGGATTGTAGTCAGGTAGGAGCCGAGGCTAATAAAGCAGCCGCCATTTTGAACTTTGCAAGATAGAATAACCTTGCCACAAAGAAGAGAAGAAAAATACACACTGGCTCTTAAAATCTCCATCTGGAGGTGACACATAGCACTTATACTCACATTTTATGGGCAAAGCTAGTTACATGGCCACACATTACTTGAGTGGTTAGGAAACGCAGTCTGACCTTGTGCCCAGGATAGACAGCCAGAATGTCTGTGAACATCCAGAATGGCTGTCACAGTATATGCCATCCACACTAACAGAGGGGAAAATCGAATAGTAAATAAATGACTAATCAAACCAAAGGAAGGCAAAATAAAAGTTCAGGAAGAACATAGGTGCTGGATGTGAATGCACTGTCTGTAGCCCCAGCTAATCAGGAGGCTGAGGCAGGAGGATTATTTGAGCCTAGGAGTTTGAGGCTGCAGTGAGCTATGACTGCACCTGTGAATAGCCACTGTACTCCAGCCTGGGCAACATAGTGAGACCCTTTCACTAAAAAAGAGAGAGAGAAAGAAGGAGAGAAGAGCATAGAGCAGGTAGGAAAATAAAATGTACATATCAAGGTGAAATTCAAATTCAAATATATCAATTACTTGAATTAATTAATTAATTAATTAATTAATTTAGTGTGTTAGTGTTTTATAGAGACAGGGTCTCACTATGTTGCCAGGTTGGTCTCAAACTTCTGGGTTCAAGTGATCCTCTCACCTCTACCTCCCAAAGTGCTGGGATTACAGGCATTAGCCACCATGCCTAGCCAATAATTTTTTTTTTTTTTTTTTTTTCGTAATAGAGATAGGGTCTCACCATGTTGCCCAGGCTGTCCTCTTCAAACTCCTGAGCTCAAGCAGTCCTTCTACCTTAGCCTCCCAAAGTGCTGGGATTATAGGCATGAGCTGATGCACTGGCCAATAATTTTTTTTTTTTTTTTTTTGAGACGGAGTCTCGCTCTGTCACCCAGGCTGGAGTGCGGTGGCTGGATCTCAGCTCACTGCAAGCTCCGCCTCCTGGGTTTATGCCATTCTCCTGCCTCAGCCTCCCGAGTTGGGACTACAGGTGCCCACCACCTCGCCCGGCTAGTTTTTTGTATTTTTTAGTAGAGATGGGGTTTCACTGGGTTAGCCAGGATGGTCTCGATCTCCTGACCTCGTGATCCACCCGTCTCGGCCTCCCAAAGTGCTGGGATTACAGGCTTGAGCCACCGCGCCCGGCCAATAATTTTTAAAAATATAAATCAACTAGATGTTCCAGTTAAATGACAAAGATTGCCAGCCTGGATAAGAAAGAAATACATTACCTTTCATTGATTCTAAGATGCGGTTTTCTACTTTTTGACATTTCTGAAATAGAATTGTGTAATTGTTGTTAGCCATGGCAGACATGATGTAGTTGTTATTGCCTAGGTGTGAACTTGATCATAACCATAGTCAAAAGACAAAGTTACAATCAATTTTGTCTAAAAATCTCAATTAGTTTTATTTGAGATTCTAGAATTGGGCGATGATTTATTGCATAAAATAGAGTAAATGTTCTAATGAGTTGAGCAGAAGGGGTTGGTTGGTTTCATAGGAACAAAGAACAAAAAGCAGATTGGTCATTTTAAAGCTAGTTTTCTTGTAAGGCAGGACAGGGAAACGGGACAATAGAAAAATAACTGAGAAGTAGAAATCAAGCTATTTCAGGCTACCTTTGTGTGTGTGTAAGGACTAAAGCAGAGGAAACTTCATTGTCATGCCAACTGAAACTGGCTTGTTGCTGGGCACAGTGGCTCACACCTATAATCCCAGCAATTTGGGAGGCTGAGGTGGGCAGATCCCTTGAGCTCAGCACTTTGAGACCAGCCTGGGTAATATGGCAAGACCCCATCTCCACAAAAAAGTACAAAAATTAGTCAGGCATAGTGGTGCACACCTGTGGTCCCAACTGCTCAGGAGGCTGAGGCAGGAGGATCACTTGAGCCGGGGAGGTGGAGGCTACAGTGAGCCATGATCGCATCACTTCACACAGGGGAGAGAGTGAGACCCTGTCTCAAAAAAAAAAAAAAAAAGAAAGAAAGAAAGAAAGAAACTGGCTGAACTGGCTTGTTTGGAAAATTGGCTTTTGTTTCTCCTGTTTTCTCAGAAGGTCAGATAATAATTTAGTGTGTTTAGTGACTTGGAACTTTGATGTAGGTGACTTCATTTTAATTTTTAGTCTGATCTGTTAGGGCCCCTATTACAGGAGTTTAGTCAAAAACAATGGTGTCCTGTAATTTTCATTTCACACCATTCATATTGTTGTAAGTATAGTTAATGCTGAGCAACCATTGCTGGTTGCTATTCACATTGAATTCAATTGCCATGCAAAATAATTTTAAAGAGAGATTATGCTATGATTCAGCATTGAAATAAAAAATTGTCTTAACCAGCACAAAATGACAGAAAAAAATGTGAGAGATGATTAAAAAAATCTGTATCTGAAAGAACAATGTTGATCTGAATAAAGTAAAAATTACAAGTGATAAGCATTATAGGCTACATTATAGATTAATTGGCAGCATTTAATCTTTCTCTGCACATACAAAAGTTAGTCAACAATGATTACTTCCAAGATATGATGAAAAATCCTATATCCTGTTTACAGGGGACTAATCTGAAAGAGAATACAGAGAGGTTGAACATTAAAGATTGAAAAAAGACACACCATGCAAATGCTAATCAAAAGAAAACTTGTATAACCATGTTAACATCATATAGAAATAGACATATCAAAGAACATTAGTAGAGATAAAGAGTCACTTAATGATAAAGGGGTCGATCTACCTCAGTATTACAGGAAGATATTACTATTCTAAATTTGCAAGCACATCATAACATGACCTTAAAAAATATAAAGCAAAAACTAACAGAAATACAAGGAGATATAGACGAATCTATGTTTGCTAATTGACTTAAGGAGCAAACTAAAATCAACAAACAGAATATAGAATATTTGAATAATCCAATTAATGAATTTAACCTAATAAATATAAAGAGAACACTGCTCTAAGCCAGTAACAATAAGCTAATTAGGAAATTCTCATATGCTTGGGAACTAAGAAATATCCTTCTGAAAAAGTAAAAGGAATATACTTCCAAACAACCTATGGATAAAAGAATCAATTAATGGAAACTAGAAAATATTCTGAGCTGAAAGATAATGAAAATATAACATATTAAAGCCTCTATAAAAAATAAAAAACCTGTGTGATGCAGTGAAATTGTGCTTAATGTAAAAATTTACAGCCTTAAATGCACATATTTAAATTTTAAAAGGCTGAAAAAGTAACAAGCTATGTATCCATCCGTATCAGTCAGGGTCTCAACTGAAAATAGGTGTCACATTCAAATCAGGATAATTCAGTGAGGGTTTATTTACAGAGGGACAAATTGCAAAGGTGGGGGTGGAATGAAGGGAACCATAAGAGAATGTGCTATTAGTTGCGGAGCTACTACCACTTCTGGCCCCAAAAGGAAATTTCCATAATCTGGAATGAAAAAGAGTCTTGTAGAGCAAACCACCTTGAGAGAAGCATTGACCTTCAGTCAAGGAACATAGCCAGTTCAAAGCAGCCTTTTCAGTGGTTGTCCTGTCTCTACAAAAATATTTTTAAAATTAGCTGGATGTGATGGGACATGCCTGCAGTTCTACATGTGAGGCTGAGGTGGGAGAATTGCTTGAGCCCAGGAGGTTGAGGTTGCAGTGAGCCAGGTTTGCCCCCCTGCACTCAGCCTGGGTGACAGAGTGAGACCCTGTCTCAAACAAAACAAAAAACCTAGCCAGGTGGTGGCACATGCCTGTAATCCCAGCTACTTGGGAGACTGAAGTGGGAGGATTGCTTAAGACCAGGAATTCAAGAACAGCCTGGACAACATAGTAAGACCCTGTCTTGAAAAAAAGAATAAGAGGAAAAAAATTAAAAGTGAAACTTAGAAAATCAAGAAGAAATATAACACCAAAACAGTTTTATTACAATACAATATTTATTACAATAAAATAAATAAAAACCTTCTCGCAAAGATACCCCAGGCCCAGATTTTTTTCACAGGTGAATTCTACTTAGTGGTTTTTATTCATTTATTTATGTTTTTTAGAGATGGAGTCTCCCTATATTGCCCAGGCTGGCTTTGGACTCCTGGTTTCCAGTGATCCTCCCACTTCAGCCTCCCCACTAGCTGGGGCTACAGGCACATACCACTGCCTGAGTTCTAATTAATATTTAAGGAAGAAATGAAAATCTCATACGATTATTGTATGATAACAGGCAAAGAAGTGGCTAGTATAAGCTATATGCCAAAACCCAACAGAAAGGAAAGTTCTGAGTATGCTCCCTTATGGATACAGATGTAAATATCCTAAATATAATTCTAGCAAATAATAGACATAGATGTAAATATTCTAAATAAAATTCTAGCAAATAATGAGTAACAATATATAAAAGATTGCACATCGTTACCCAGATGGATTTATTCCAGGAATGCAGACTTGGTTTAATGTTAGAAAAATCAACCTATATAATTTGCCATTAAGAGAAAAATGACATAATCATCATTATAGAGGAAAATTTTCTTAATCTTCTAAAGAGAATTTTAGGCCAGGTGCGATAGCTTACACCAGCCTCACACTTTGGAAGGCTGAGGCAGGTAGATCACCTGAGCTCAGGAGTTTGAGACCAGCCTGGGAATATATCTATGGAACAGAACAAAGAGCGGAAACAGACTTACACATATACAGCCACTTCATTTGTGACAAAGGTGCCATTTTAAAGCAATGGAAGAACGAATGATCTTTCAAATAAATTATGCTTGTATAAGTGGGTACCAACATGGGAAAAAAAGAAATGTGATTTCTCCCTCAAAAGTAAATTACACAGCCGGGCACGGTGGCTCACGCCTATAATCCCAACACTAGGCCGAGGCGGGGGGATCACCTGAGATCAGGAGTTTGAGACCAGCCTGGCCAACATGGTGAAACTTCATCTCTACTAAAAATACAAAAATTAGCCAGGCATTGTGGCAGGCACCTGTAATCCCAGCTACTCGGGAGGCTGAGGCAGGAGAATTGCTTAAACCCAGGAGGCAGAGGTTGCATGCAGTGAGATGAGATCGCGCCATTACACTCCATCCTGGGTAACAGAGCAAGACTCTATCTCAAAAACAAAACAACAAAGAAGTAAATTACACAAATATAAATTCTAGGTGAATTAGGGGTCCAAATATAAAAGGTCAAACTGTAACACTTTTAGAAGATAATATAAAAGAGCTTTATGATCTTTGGGTAAAAAATTTATAAATAAGACTTCAGAAACAAATAAAAATATTGATATATTTGACCACATTAAGAACAAAAACTTCTATTTATATCAAAATATACCATTTGGGAGTGTATTAGTTTATCTATTTCTACATAACATATTGTCCCAAAAGTTAGTGACTTAAAACATCAATAATAATTTATTATCTCTTTATTGTTGTTATTATTTTGAGATGGAGTTTTGCTCTTGTCATCCAGGCTGGAGTGCAATGGCATGATCTTGGCTCACTGCAACCTCTGCCTCCTGGTTTCAGGTGATTCTCCTGCCTCAGCCTCCCCAGTAGCTGGGAATATAGAAACCCACCATCATTCCCGGTTAATTTTTGTAATTTTTTTTAGTAGAGATGGGATTTTACCATGTTGGCCAAGCTGGCCTCAAACTCCCAACCTTAGGTTACCTGCCTTCCTCAGCCTCCCAAAGTGCTGGGATTACAGTTGTGAGCCACTATACCCGGCTTCTCTTTATTATTTATTATTCTGTGGGTCAGAAATTCAAGGGTGGCTTGACGGGGTAGTTTTTTGTTTTTTGTGTTTTTTTTGGAGATGGAGTTTCACTCTAGTTACCCAGGCTGGAGTGCAATGGCATGATCTCGGCTCATGGCAACCTCTGCCACCTGGGTTCAAGAGATTCTCCTGACTCAGCCTCCCAAGTAACTGGGATTACAAGCATGCGCCACCATGCCCAGCTAATTTTGTATTTTTAGTAGAGACGGGATTTCTCCATGTTGGTCAGGCTGGTCTCGAACTCCTGACCTCAGGTGATCTGCCTGCCTTGGCCCCAAAGTGCTGGGATTTCAGGCGTGAGCCACTGCGCCGGCCGACTGGGCAGTTTTAGCTTGGGGTAGCTCATGAGGTTGAAGTCAAATATGAGTGTGGGCTGCAGTCATCTGAAGGCTTTCCCGGAATCGGAGGATCTGCTTACTAAATAACTTACTCAGATGGCTGGCAAGTTGATGCTGGCTTTGGCAGGAGGCCTCAGTTCCTTTTCACATAGGCCTCTATAACGGGCTGCTTGAGTTACTTCATGGCATGGTGGCTGACTTCCCCAGAGCAAGCAGGTGAAAGCTACAATGCCTTTCATAATCTAGTTTCAAAATAACACATTCATCTCCACCATATTCTTTTGGTCACTGAGACCAGCTTTGATTCATCGTTGGAGGGGACTATACAAGGAAGTGAGAATCACTGAGGGTCATCTAGGAGGCTGGTTACTATAAAGAGTAAAAAGGCAAATCATGATACAAGAAAATGTATTTATAGCACAAATAACTGACAAAGGCTCGTATCAAAAATGTATATAGGGCCAGGCACAGTGACTCATGCCTGTAATTCCAGTGCTTTGGGAGACCTAGGTAGGAGGATCACTTTAGGCCAGGAATTTGAGACCAGCCTGGGCAACATAGTAAGACTCCCCATCTCTATGGTACAGCCTGACAGGTTCTTCTTGCCCGCTGCCCAGAAAAGACAATACACTGAGAACAGCAAGAGTTGCAGCAGAGAAACAGTTTAATTATTTTAAGGCAGTTGAGCAAAAGAACCAGAGATATTTCTCAAATCTACCTCCCTGAGAATTTGGAGGCCAGGGTTTTTCAAGGATAATTTGGTGGGCAGGGGGCTAGGGAATGGGAAATACTGGTTGGTTGGGCTGAGGATAAAATCACAGGGGATTGAAACTGTCTTCTTGCAGTGAGTCAGTTCCTAGGTGAGGTCACAAGACCAGTTGAATCTGGCTACTGCGTTCCAACCTGAGTGACAGAGTGAGCCCTGTCTCTTAAAAAAAAAAAAAAAAAAAAAAAAAAAGAACATATAAAGAACTCCTACAAATCAATAAAAAGGAAACACTATTGAAAAATGAGCAAAAGTAAATTTAAAAGTAACTTTAAAAAATAAGTAAAAGACATGAACAGAGGAACTTTACAAAAAATGCAAATGACAAATACATTTATGGAAGGTACTCCATTTTATTAATTTTGTAGAGAAATATGAAAGAAAAGTACGATGAGATACCATTAGACCTCACCACAAGGACTATCATGCAAAAGTCTGAAAATACTAAGTATTGACAGAGATGGAGAACAAAGGAAACTTTGTACCACTGAGTTATGGGTCCAGGTAGAGTCAGTCAGTAGCCAGAATGCGAAAGTCTAAAAAATATCTCAAAGACCAATCTTAGGTTGTACAATAGTGATGTTATCTGTAGGAGGGGAAGTTATAAATCATGTGATCCCCAGCCACATAACTCCTGAGCAGTAAGGAATTATAGAAAACCAGCTAGGGAACAATGGCTGGTTATTGTTTAACTACACTTACATCTTAGCAGAATTCAGGCCCCTCCCATAACCCTAACCTTGTGGCCTTTCATTAGCCTTACAAAGGCAGTTTTAGTCCCCAGAGGGGGTCGATTTTGGGAAGGGACTATTATCATCTTTGCTTCAATGTTAAATTATAAACTAAATTCTCCCCATAGTTGGCTTAGTCTATGCCCAGGAATCAGTAAGGGCAGTTAGCTTGTAAAGTTAGAAGCAAGATGGAATCTTGTGAGGTTAGATTTCTCTGTTATAATTTTTGCAGACAGTTCCATCTATTGAACAAATTTTTAATCAGCTGAGCATGGTGGTTCATGCCTGAAGTCCCAGCTAGGTGAGCAGCTGAGGTGGAAGGATTACTTGAGCCCAGGAGTTCAAGTTTATAGTGAGCTAGGATCATGCTCCTGCATTCCAGCCTGAGTGACAGAGTAAGGCCCTGTCTCAAAAAAAAAAAAAAAAAAAAAGAGAGAGAGAGAGAGAGAGAACACATAAAGAATTCCTATGAATCAATAAGAAGGAAACAGTATAGAAAAATGGGTAAAAGTAATTTTTTAAAATAAGTAAAAGACATGAACATTAATTTTGTAGAGAAATATGAAAGAAAACTATGATGAGATACCATTAGACCTCACCAGAAGTACTATCATTTAAAAGTCTGAAAATACTAAGTATTAACAGAGATGGAGAACAAAGGAAACTCTAATGGACCACTGATGGGAGTATAAATTGGTACAATCATTTTAGAAAACGGTTTGGCCTCATCTAGTAAAGTTGAAGATACAAACATCTTATGACCCAGTACTTCTACTCCTAGGAATATACCATGTAGCACTGAGAGCACATATACACCAATGTTGACATCAGCACTGTTTATATTATCCCCTAACTGGAAGGATAGGGGATGTCCACCAACAGTTGAATGGATAACTTGTACTACAGTAGTATAGGGAACACTGTAAGTCAATGAAATGAGTGAATTACAGCAACGTGACAAAGAAGACAGACAAAATAATATACATTGTATGGTTCCATCTAAATGAAGTTGAAAAACAGGCAAAATTAAACTAACAAGTACAGGAAAACATGCTTAGGAGATAAAACTCTACAAAAAAACAATAATGCAATTTAGCATAATTTCAGAATAATGGTTACCTCTGGGTTTAGGGAGAAGGTTATGATTGTGGGGGAAAGTCAAGGGCTTCCAAGGAGCTGACAATGCTGTTCTTGATGTCCATGTGGTTTTATAAATGTTCATTTTCTAATGATTGCTGAGGTTTTTTTTTTTTTTTTTTTTTTTATTTTTGAGACGGAGTCTCGCTCTGTCGCCCAGGCTGGAGTGCAGTGGCCGGATCTCAGCTCACTGCAAGCTCCGCCTCCCGGGTCTACGCCATTCTCCTGCCTCAGCCTCCTGAGTAGCTGGGACTACAGGTCCCAGCTAGTTTTTTTGTGTGTGTGTTTTTTTTAGTAGAGACGGGGTTTCACCGTGTTAGCCAGGCTGGTCTCGATCTCCTAACCTCGTGATCCGCCCGTCTTGGCCTCCCAAAGTGCTGGGATTACAGGCTTGAGCCACCGCGCCCGGCCAATTGCTGAGGTTTTAAATGCGTGTTTATGTGTGTGTTTTTTTCTCACAACAAACAAGCAAAAATAATAATACAAAAAATTATAGTATTGTGAGGGATAAGTATATAAAGCACTTAGCTTAGTGCTTAGTACATGGTAGGAATTCTCCATAGATGAATTTTTTCATTCCCTACATAGTTTTAGTAGCTTCTAACTTTATGAGGGAAGTGATGGTATTTGTTTCTGCTCAGCAGCAAATAACAATCTGTAGAATGAATGCTGTCTCTTTTCTCGGATAGTGAAACTTGGTGGGCAGTCAGTAAAATGTTATATTCGCCACCCTTTTCTCCATGTCTAGATTTGGACATTAAGATGGTTGGCCAACATTTTGGGTTTGGTCAGGTATAGTGAATGTAAGCAGTTGCTGAGAGCCACCTGAGAGCAGGGGGAGGGCAAAGGCCCAGATTTTAGTCTTCAGTCCAGCAATCCCTGCACTGAGAGTCACCATTTGTCTTTGGCCTTCACAGGAATCCACCTCCTGACCATTGGGCTTTAGTAAGCGGTCTTCCCACTTATGTTGCCCAGAATGGCCTGGTAAGTCATATAACTTTGAAGGGGGAGAGTTTGGGATCAGGTGGAAGAAAGAGTGGAAGGATTTTAGATCAAGAAGAGAGTGGAAAAGATGATGGCAAGTGTGGATCTCTAAAAGCCTGATTCTCTTGTTTCTCTCAATTCAGTTGGCAATTGGTCTAAATGAATGAACAGATAATTGACATTTGAGGAAATATCAAATACATAGATAAATAATCCTTAGGTAGAAAGGTGCATAGTCTTGGCCAGGCACAGTGACTCAGGCCTATAATCCCAGAACTTTGGGGGGCCAAGGCGGGTGGATCACCTGAGGTCAGGAGCTCGAGACCAGCCTGGCCAACATGACAAAACTCCATCTCTACTAAAAACAAAAGTGGCGAGGCGTGGTGCTGCGCCTGTAATCCCAGCACTTTGGGAGGCGAGTGCTGGGTGGACCACAAGGTCAGGGAGGAGTGAGACCATCCTGGCTAATATGGTGAAACCCATTATACTAAAAATGCAAAAAATTAGCCTGGTGTGGCAGGCTTTGTAGTCCCAGCTGGCAGAGGCTGAGGCAGGAGAATAGAAGCGTGAGCCTGGGAGGGAGCTTGCAGTGGGCGAGATCTTGCCACACTCTCAGCCTGGGCATTAAGCGGACTGTCAAAAATATATATATTTATATATATTTACCTATAAATATATATTTATATATTTATTTATATATTTATATATTTATTTATATTTATTTATATATTTATATATTTATATATATATTTATATATATTTATATATATATTTATATATATACCATATATATATATATATATATAAATTGCTGCCTGGGAGGCATGTGGCCCGAGAGCCTGTAATCCCTCGGGGAGGCTGAGGCAGGAGAATCACTCGAACCTGGGGAGGCAGAGGACTTGCAGTGAGCGAGAATCCCGCGCCATTACACTCCTTATGGGCAACAGAGAAAGACTCCATCTCAAAAAATAATAATAATAAATAAAATGAAATAAATATGTCTTAGGCAGGTGGGGTCATAAAAGGAGGCTCCAGGTGGAAGGAAGAACACGGGCAAACAACATGGGCATGGAGGCCTGGAGCAGTGTGCTGTATGTGGTTAAGTGTGGCTGGAGTATTAGATTTGAGACAGGAAGACAGCAAAAAATGAGGCTCAAGAGGGAGGAAGGGGTTAAATTACAGCAGGCCTTGGATGCCTTGTCTAAAAGGTGGACTTGTTTTTTTTTTTTTTGACAGTGTCTCACTCTGTTGCCCAGGCTGGAATGCAGTGGTTCACTGCAACCTCCGCCTCCTGGGCTCAAGCGATTGTCATGCCTCAGCCACCTGAATAGCTGTGATTACAGGCGTGTACCACCATGCCCAGCTAATTTTTGTATTTTTGGCAGAGAAGGGGTTTTACCATGTTAGCCAGGCTGGTTTTGAACACCTGGTTTCAAGTGATCCACCCACCTCAGCCTCCCAAAGTGCTGGGATTATAGGAGTGAACCACCATGCTCATCCTTAAAAGGTGGGATTTTAATCTACAGGCGACAGGTAGACAAGCAGGAGATTCACATAGTCGATTTTCATTTTAGAAAGATAACTCTGGCAGGGCATGGTGACTCATGTCTGTAATCCCAACACTTTGGGAGGCCGAGGCAGGAGGATCACTTGAGTCCAGGAGTTTGAGACCAGCTTGGGAACATACCAAGACTCCGTCTCTACAAAAAATTTAAAGATTAGCCAGGCGTGGTGGTGCACGCCCCCAGTCCCAGCTACTCAAGAGGCTGAGACAGGAGTATCCCTTGATCCCAGGAGTTCCAGGCTGCAGTGAGATCACACCACTGCATTCCAGCCTGGGCGATAGAGGGAGACCCTGTCTCTAAAAGAAAAAAATAAAAAGAAAGAAAGAAAAGAAAGATGACTCTAGCAGCTTCCTGGAAAATGGATCTGAAGGACTAGGACCGCAGGCAAAGTAACCAGAGCACATTCAAGTAAGAGGTGATGAGAATCTCAGCAAAGGCAGGTGGAATAAAGAACACTATCATTCTTGCTAACAGCCGCTGGGTGCTTACTGTGAGTCAGGCACCACCTAAATTTAATACCCACAACAACTGACAGAGGCAAGAACACAAGAAGGGGACAAGGGATCAGGTCCAATATTGAGAGGGTGAAGCTGGCAGGGCTTTGTGATTGGTTGTAGGCAGAGAGTGGGGAAGAGAGGAGTCAAGGCTAATTTCAGGCTTCTAGACTGGATGAATAGTGCTGTCATCACGCCTGGATGTAAAATGATGAAATCAGTTTCAGACAAGGTAAAACTGACATTTTTTAGAAGCAGATGTCCAGCAGGTAGATGAAGAGACAATTCTGATGCTGTGGAGAGAGAGGAGTGTTGGAAGCAGAGATTTGGAAGATATCAGGACCAGATGGTGTTTGAAATTATGAGTGTGGAGGAAGACACCTAGGGAGAGGGAGACAGGCAGTGGACCCAGGGTGCAATCATGGAGGGTGTCAGCATCTACAGAGTGGGTGGAGAAAGAGGAGCGTGTGATAGAGAAACGGAAGGTTCAGAGGTGTTTGGAGACCCAAGAGAGGGCAGTGTCATGGAAACCAAGAAAGTGGAAAGTTTCAACAGGGAGAGATGATGACATGCAGCAGAGTGAACTGGTAAGATAAGAACTGAAAACCCTCATTGGGTTTGGCACTGAAGAGGTTATTGGTGGCCCCAATGAAAATGGATTTGGTGGTGAGGTGGAAGCAGAACCAGCATGTGGTTTGCTGAGTAGTGGGTGGGTAACGAGAAGGTAAAGAATGCAAAAGAAAAGAGGAGAATGCCTGAGTGGTTGCTATGGGGACCATGATGGATGCAGGAAGGATTTCATTTTCAAGCATGAGAAAGACACCAGCATGCTCACAGACGGAGAGGAAAGAGGCCTCCAAGAGCTCTGCCATCAGGAGACAATGATGGCAACTGATAGAGTTGGTCAAAGGAGAGGTCAGAAGGCTGATGCAGTGAGCGGGCAGTCCTTGGACAGGAGCAGGTACAGCTCGCTCTCTGAGACCACAGACAGCCCACTCCTGTGTTGTCAGGAAGGGTCTCTGCGAGCCAAGGTGGTACGTTTGTGAGAATTAGTAGGCACCATTTCTCAAAGGATGATTAAAGGAAGGTCAAGGTCATGGTGCTGCAAGCAGATCACAGGCTGGATTTCAGCTCCCAGTTGCCCCTCAGCCTGATGCCCGTGTGCAGTTCACACATTACACAACCGTACACAGTGGCCTCACAGTGCTCTGTAAGTGTCATCTGATCCCTTACCAGTAGGATAAACTGGTCCGACTTTCAGGAGAGGAATCTAGCAATATAGAACCGGAGCTACAACACCTTTCATTTATCATTCTACTTTGGGATTTATAATCCAGGGAAAAACCCCTACCTGCCCAAACAAAACAGAACCCAAATGTAGCTGAGTCAAATATATTTAGAGTAGCATATTTTATTTTATTATTTTATTTTATTGAGACTGGGTCTCACTCTGTAGCCCAGGCTGGAGTGCAGTGGCATGATCTCGGCTCACTGCAACCTCCGCCTCCCAGGTTCAAGTGATTCTCCCACCTCAACCTCCAGAGTAGCTGGGACTACAGGCGCGCGCCACCACTGCTGGTTAATTTTTGTATTTTTAGTAGAGACAGGGTTTCACCACATTGGCTAGGCTGGTATTTATATTAACGTAAAGACCTTGGATACAACCCAAATAAACAAGAAAAGGGGAACAACAACATGGGATACCCTCCAGTTACTAGTAATGACAAGTTGTAGCCTTAACTTTTTCAAAGCTTAGAAATGATTCAAGAGTGGAGCAAATCATAAAAAGTAATGTTTATAAGGTGACTTTTCTGTCTAGTAGCCTCAGTTAATAATTCCAAACCGTCTCGACTATGTCTACCTGATGAAAAGAATGTGAATGCCTTGGGCAAGAACATGGTGTTCCTGAAGGTAGTATACAGTGCTTCGCTGGGTACTGTCTCAGGCCTAATCACACCTTCATTATTCCCCTTCACGGCTCTCAGATTTGCAACATCATGAATGCGCCTGCGGAGGACTTTTTTGCATTTCAGGTAAGTCATTTTTTATTTGCTGTCTTAGTCATATGATTTTTTTTTTCCTCCCCAAAGAGCATTAGAATACATTAGAATCCACCTACTCAGCTGGGAAGCAGCCTCAAAAAAGTGAAAATATGACAGGATAAAAGTCCTGTGCCAGTGGAAATGGGGACAGAGTTAACTGGGTAATTTCCAAGGTCCTATTCAGTTTTAACATTCGCACCCTTTGCTTTCTGGCCTCAGGATCTATTTTCCCCCCCACAAGATATACAAGATATACAATATATAATATACAAAAGCTCCAAAGTTTCAGGATCATATTCAGACATTAAAATTGTATTTCAATAAATATAATCAAAATGCTACTTTGCCAGGTGTTTTGTTGTTGTTGTTGTTTTCTTTTGTTTTTTTAGAGAGGGTCTCACCCTGTTGCCCAGGCTGGAGTGTAGTGGTGCAACCATAGCTCATTGCAGCCTCAACCTCGTGGGCTCAAGCAAAGCTCCTGCCTCAGCCTGCCAATTAGCTAGACTACAGGTGTGCACCACTGTGCCTGACTGGCCTCAGCACCTTTGCTTATGCTGTTGCCTATCATCTCCTGCTCAAATCCTGTTCTACCATCTCCTGTTGAAATCCTCTCTGCCCTTCAATGACAACCTCAAACTATTAAGTTTTATTATGATTCCTCTGGCTGAATATCATTTCTCTCTCCTTGAAATTTTTATGGAATATTGTTTAATATTCCTTTTGTTTTTGTTTTTTTTTTGAGACAGAGTCTCGCTCTGTTACTCAGGCTGCAGTTCAATGGCGCCATCTTGGTTCACTGCAACCTCCACCTCCTGGGTTCAAGCAATTCTCCTGCTTCAGCCTCCCAAGTAGCTGAGATTACAGGTGCCCACCAGCACGCCCGGCTAATTTTTTGTATTTTTCGTAGAGACAGGGTCTCACCATGTTGACCAAATTGGTCTCAAACTCCTGACCGCAGGTGATCCACCCACCTCGGCCTCCCAAAGTGCTGGGATTACAGGCATGAGCTACTGCACCTGAACTTCCATTTGATTTTGTCTTTTTTTTTTTTTTTGTAAACAAATGTTTCATGGAAGATATCTTCTGCGAAGGCACTGGCAAAATATTAACACTTGCTACAGTGGTGCGCCAGACAGGGGTAGTCTTTGTCTCCATGAAGCTCATGATTGCATGGGGAAAGAGACACCGAGCGGTGATTAGGAGAAGGGCAGTGGGGAGAGGAGGGGCACTGCAGGAGATTCTGACTTAATCTGGGAGGAATCAAGACATATGTCCCCAAAACTTATGTTTGGGCAGTAGAGAGAGGAGAGAAGATTGTAGGAAAGAGATGGCTTATTGGAAGGAACTAGAATAAGTCAACAAATCTGAGTGAGAAATTGAGGGGGAGACTGGCAGGAGAAGATTCTAGAGAGGTGGACAGAGGCCAGATCCCACAGGACCTGGAAAGGCACACCAAGGAACTTGTGTCTCTTATGTATTTTCCTTATGTCATCTTTTATTATCCTTGCCTCTGTGTTAGACTAATTCCTCTTAGTGAAATGTGACTTCCTTTAGTCAAGATTGGGTCTTATTATTCTTGATATCCTCAGCTCTAGGAGCCCTGTCAATATTGATTTGGTTTAGCATGCTAGGCTAAACAAATAAAAGAAAAACAAATCATTATCAATCAGGAAATAATTCAGAAGGAAATAAAAATGACTCAGAAAAGTCAGAATTATTTTTTTCTCCTTCAAGAACATTATGAAAAAGCTTAGAGAGAAAATAGTTCCAAAGTTAAAATCGCACTTCATGTGTTGTGATTTTGACCACATCAATGCGACAAGCCAAAGACTTGCTGAGAGTTGCTAACCTGACCACAACCACAGCAGAACATGGTATTTACTCAAGCCATCCACTTGATTGCAGTTTAACTACACTAGTGAAGCAAATTTAATCTTGTTTTTAGATTCTGGTTTTCCTCCTGCAACTCATCCTCCACAAAGTAGTCTGAATAATGTTGTTTTTTGCTTTTGTTTGTTTGCTTGTTTTTGTTTTTGTTTTTTTGAGACGGAGTTTCACTCTTATTGCCCAGGCCGGAGTGCAGTGGCACGATCTCAGCTCACTGCAACCTCTGCCTCCTGGGTTCAAGTGATTCTCCCATCTCAGCCTCCCGAGTAGCTGGGATTAGAGGAGCGTGCCACCATATCCGGCTAATTGGCTAATTTTTGTATTTTTAGTAGAGATAGGGTTTTACCATGTTCTCCAGGCTGGTCTCAAACTCCTAACATTAAGTGATCTGCCTGCCTTGACTTCCCAAAGTGCTGGGATTATAGGTGTGAGCGCCATGCCTGGCCTCACCAAAGGCATCTTATAATTGATCAAGAACTTCATTTGTTCAGTGAGGCACATATTCTTTCCATTCTATAGATGAGAAAATTGAGGCCCCAGGAGAGAAAATGAAGTGCTAAAAGTAACATAGGAAGTCAGGGCAAGAGGCAAAATGTGCAGGTTATATCTAGGTTGTTAATTCAAAGTTACAAGAATCATAGCATTGCCCTTTTATGCCAGTCCCCTGCCACTACCTCCCATATCTGAAGGAGAAACACTACCTCTCTGGGCTGTTCTGCACATCAGTACGTCCCCGTAACATACTGCCTGACACACACTGGCCCTGACATCTGAGGGGTGAACACATCAGTACATCCCCGTAACATACTGCCTGACACACACTGGCCCTGACATCTGAGGGGTGAACACATCAGTACGTCCCCGTAACATACTGCCTGATACACACTGGCCCTGACATCCGAGGGGTGAACACATCAGTACATCCCCATAACATACTGCCTGACACACACTGGCCCTGACATCTGAGGGGTGAACACATCAGTACGTCCCCGTAACATACTGCCTGACACACACAGGCCCTGACATCCGAGGGGTGAACACATCAGTACGTCCCTGTAACATACTGCCTGATACACACTGGCCCTGACATCTGAGGGGTGAGCACAAAATGGCTACTTGACTTAAGGAATTCCAACCAGATGGGTTATTTCTCGTGGTAGTTGTTGGTAATTAAACTCATGCAAAATCCAGCGAACTCCATCGTCTTGCCACCTCCTCTCAGCCAATCAGGGTCATGATGTCGTGTGAAATCTATCATCATTGCCTCTGTGGCCTGGAACATGAGGAAATCTAATCTATCCCTTCTCTTGTAGAAAGAGCCTCTGGATGAGTCTGGATGGATGATTAAAAATGTGCTTTCAATGCCGATTGTGAACAAGAAGGAAGAAATTGTTGGAGTGGCCACATTTTACAATCGTAAAGATGGGAAGCCCTTTGATGAAATGGATGAGACGCTCATGGAGGTATGGCTTGCTAGGAGGCCTTTTGCTGCTGGGATTCAGAGTCAGCTTGCTGGGGGAGGCTGGAGGGGGCTGGATGTCACTGGTCTATCACATGGGGCAGCATGGTTGCTATAATCCTGATTCAGCCTCATCACCCACTTTCTTCACTCTCACTTCTGTACTGCACTGATGTGCTGTCCGAGAAATCCACATTTCCTTTTTAAAAAATTTAATCAAGCTGGGCATGGTGGCTCATGCCTGTAATCCCAGCACTTTGGGAGGTTGAGGCAGATGAATCACTTGAGCCCAGGAATTCAAGACCAGCCTGGCCAACAGGGCAATATCCTATTTCTACAAAAAGTTAAAAAAAGATTAGCCAGGCATGGTAGTGCATACCTGTGGTCCTAGTTACGCAGGAGACTGAAGCAAGAGGATCACTTGAGCCCAAGAGGTTAAAGCTGCAGTGAGCCGTGATTGTGCCATTGCACTCCATCCTGGGTGACAGAGCAAGACCCTGTCTCAAAAAAAAAAAAAAAAAAAAAATTAACAAACTTTACTTTTTAGAGTAGTTTTAGGTTCTTACCAAAATTGAGCAAAAAGTACAGAGTTCCTGTATATCCTCTATCCCCACATATGCAAAAACACATTCTCTCTTTGTGAAGTTATTACGCATAAGAATGGTGCTTTATGTATGTTAGTGCTTTGCTTACATTGTGGTCACATCCATTCCTTTATCTTAGCCTTATAAGAACTCTGCAAGGTGGGCAGCACACAGCTTATCAAACCCACTTTATAGCTGAGAAAACAGAGGCCTAGAGACTCTTGCTATGAGTTTTAGAGGCGAGATTAAACTTAGGTGTTCTGTCTCTGATTCCTCCTTTCTTTCTTTTTCAGTCTTTGGCTCAATTTCTGGGCTGGTCTGTCTTAAATCCTGACACCTATGAGTCCATGAATAAACTTGAAAATAGGAAGGATATTTTCCAGGACATAGTAAAATACCATGTGAAGTGTGACAATGAAGAAATTCAGAAAATCTTGGTGTGTAATGTTCTTTACTTGTTTCTACTCTAATACAGACTGCGTCTCAGAGATGTGGCCAGATTAAGGCAAAACTTGCAACTCCATCAGAGCATAGCCTGGGCGTGGGTTTGTGCACGGTTGTATCCTTCCTGCCTAGCACAGGGATGCAGCAGCCCTCAACATTTAATGAATGAATACATGAATGAATGAATGAATGAATGAATGAATGAATGAATGAATGGATGGATGAATGAGTGCATGAGCAGATGAGTGCATGAGCAGATGAGTGCCTGAGAGTGGTACATAATGACTGCACTGTGTGACCTGGGGACAGCTATTCCTTGCAGAAACACCTCATTCTTGGGGTCAGATGTTGGTTTGACAGCTCTAGAAACTCCATTTTTTTACTGTGCTCAGGAATGAGGTGGTACTGGAGACAGAGTCAACCAGCCATAGCCCCTACTCTGAGAGGAAGCTTTATCTGGAAGACCAGTGGACAATTACCAGTTTCTCAGAGCCTCCCTCCTGTGGGGTCAGCTCACTTAAAAGATCCTATTAAGCTGGGTGCAGTGGCTTACACCTATAATCTCAGCACTTTGGGAGGCCAAAGTGGTCAGATTGCTTGAGCCCAGGAGTTTGAGACCAGCCTGGGCAACATGGTGAGACACTGTCTCTACCAAAAAAAAAAAAACCCACAAAAATTAGTCAGGCATGGTGGTGCGTGCCTGTAGTCCCAGCTACTCAGGAGGCTGAGGTGGGAGGATCACCTGAGCCCATGGAGGTTGAAGGCTGCAGTGAGCCGTGATTGCCCCACCGCACTTCAGCCTGGCTGACAGAGTGAGATCAGAAAAAAAAGACAAAAAGAAAAAAGAAAGACAGGCTAATGTTTTTAGAGGGCATTTCTTAAGCTGGGAAGATACCACAACAAATTTGATCATTTCATTTCAATAACTGGTAAATTCAGAGGAGAAAACATCCAGTCTGAATAAATTGCCTCATGATTTGCTTGACTCAGTCCGCAGTTTCAGCCAAAGAATGGGTATGTGCAACCTATTGGGCACAACCTCAGTGAACCAGTTACAAATTGACAGATTTTGCTCTGAGTCAAGAAGTCAGGAGCAAGTAACGGGGGTCCAGTTCCCCCTCCTCTGGCACATGGGGACATAGGCCCAGAGAGAGAAGGAACTTGCCTCAAGTTACACAGTAAGTGAGAGGAAGAACCAGGACTATGGCCAAGGCCTCCTTACTCCCTGTCAGTAATAATAACAATAAAACTATCAACAACAACATTAATTTATGTTAGTGCTTACTATGCACCAAGCACTGTGCTAAGTGTTTTATATGGATTATTTAATTTTACATATGTTACTTAAGAATGACTTTGCACAATTGAATTTTAATTCACCAGTTACGTATGTTTATTATCCTCAATTTACAGATGAGGAAACTGCAGATCAGAAGCATTAATAACACTGCTAGTAAGAGGTAGAGCTCGAATTTGAATGCACGTCTGTATGGCTCTAAAGTCCAGGACCTTGTGCATCAATGAATGTTAAGTGGAATCCTCTTTGCGCTGGTGGTTCTGTTGCAAGGACTTTGGAGGAAGGAGATAAATGGGAATGGAAACGCGGAGGCATGTTGTAACCTATTTTTTTTCCCCTGCGATTTTGGGTCCTGGCAGAAAACCAGAGAGGTGTATGGGAAGGAGCCATGGGAATGTGAGGAAGAGGAGCTGGCTGAGATCCTGGTGAGCTGAACCGGGGCAGCACAAGACCTGATGCATAACAAGTGCAAGGTGCTCCTGAGCATGCAGGGGTGTCTCTTTGCAAAGCCTGTTCCCCATCACTCTATTCTGATCCTTCCAGCAGACCCAGGATAGGGACAGGGCTGGACAGGAGGTGGGCACCAAGAAACACTTCATGTTTCCTCATCGCTTGACTCTATTCCTTATACAGCAAGCAGAACTGCCAGATGCAGAGAAATATGAAATTAATAAATTTCACTTCAGTGACTTGCCCCTAACAGAACTGGAGCTGGTGAAATGTGGAATACAGATGTATTATGAGCTCAAAGTGGTGGATAAATTTCACATTCCACAAGAGGTGAGGTCAAAACAAACATCTTCGATTTCCCTTTTTTATTTTCTTACTTGCTTGCTTTAAAAAACAAAACAAAACAAACTCAATCTGTAAACTACCTTAAAAAGAATCTACCCTCAGCATTTAGGATTTATAGAATTAGTCATGTTGCACAGATGAGTCATTTATAAGAAAAGAGACGTGCTGTTCTCTGTGTCCTGTGAAGTGTGATGTTTTGGGTGCATTGGTTTCTTGCAGTGGGTTCTGAGATACTAAGCTCTGAAGGCTGAGAATAGACGTGCTGCAAAAAATGGGTCCTATAGTTAAATGAGGGCAGAAAATGTGGGCTAAACCAATTTAAACAGGGCTCATTCCCTGCAGGATTCCTTACTAAGCTTTGCTGTGAGTCTAGGGACATGGGGGACTAGAGAGAAGGTGTGTATGGAAGGCAGTGGGATATGGTGTGCAGAATTTCCTGAACTCGTATGATTTTGATTAAAGCAGTGGTTCTCAAAGTGTTGCCCCAGACCACGTCCACATCACCTAAGAACTTACCAGAAATTCACAGTCTTCTCTTTCTTTCTCTCTCTCTCCGTCTCTTCCCTCTCCTCTCTCTCTCTCTCTCACACACACACAGACACACACACACACTCCCAGCTCTGATAAATCAGAAGCTGTGTTAACAAGTCCTCCAAGTGAGTCTAATGCACACGCAAGTTTGAGAATCAGTGGATAAAAGAGTCCTTTTGTTTTTTTTCCCCTGTAGAGCCCCTGTTAGCTTCTCCAAGGACAGTTGCTCTCCAGGGCACAGTTTGGAAATCACTGATGAAGCTCAGTCAGAGGAATGACGCATGCTCAGCTCGTTTCCTAACAACAAAACAACAACATCTTCTTAGTGTTGAGCAGTTTGCAAAGTACTTTCACAGCATAATTGCATTTATTACAAGTTCTCACCTCCTGGTCCAATGATGGGGTTGGAGGACCTTGAGCCTCAAAAGAGAGGGCCATGGGCTATGCTTTCTTCATGTTTTTGTTATTCCAACCCTCATGAGACCATTTCAGGTGTGTCCTGCCTCACTGATGTGCATGTGTTCACAGGCCCTGGTGCGGTTCATGTATTCCCTGAGTAAGGGCTACCGCAAGATCACCTACCACAACTGGCGGCACGGTTTCAACGTGGGACAGACCATGTTCTCCCTGCTGGTGGTATGGTGGGGCTGGTGGGGCTGGTAGGGTGGGCTTGCATCACACTAGACAATCTCATGCAGACTTTACATGGTAGCAATAGCATTGTTCTTCTTTCTCTATTTGTTGTCTTTTAAGAATGACATGAGGCCGGGCGCGGTGGCTCAAGCCTGTAATCCCAGCACTTTGGGAGGCCGAGATGGGCGGATCACGAGGTCAGGAGATCGAGACCATCCTGGCGAACACCGTGAAACCCCATCTCTACTAAAAAATACAAAAAACTAGCCGGGCGAGGTGGCGGGCACCTGTAGTCCCAGCTACTCGGGAGGCTGAGGCAGGAGAATGGCGTGAACCCGGGAGGCGGAGCTTGCAGTGAGCTGAGATCCAGCCACTGCACTCCAGCCCAGGCGACAGAGCGAGACTCCGTCTCAAAAAAAAAAGAATGACATGAAAGCAGTACAAGTTTAGTGTAAAAGGATTCCAAGAATAGAGATGCATATAAAACAAAAAGTGAAAGAAAGCTGCAAGCTACCCCCAACCTCAGTCTGTTTATTTGGGGGTAACCATGTCACAGGTATAAAAATAGTTCAACAGGGCCGGGTGTGGTGGCTCACGCCTGTAATCCCAGCACTTTGGGAGGCCGAGGCTGGTGGATCACGAGGTCAGGAGTTCAAGACCAGCCTGGCCAAGATGGTGAAACTCCATCTCTACTAAAAATACAAAAATTAGCCAGGCATGGTGGCAGGCGCCTATAATCCCAGCTACTTGGGAGGCTGAGGCAGGAGAATCACTTGAACCCGGGAGGCAGAGGTTGCAGTGAGCTAAGATCATGTCACTGCACTCCAGCCTGGCAATAGAGTGAGACTCTGTCTCAAAAAAAAAAAAAAAAAAAAAAAAAAAAAAAAAAATCAACAGTTCAATTGGTCATTGGTTATAGTCTTTGTTTGGGGCATAATGACAATTAGGAACATATTTCATTTTTCAATGGCCTCATATAAAGAGGTATCCATTTCTGTAGTTAGCCTGGCAGTGCAAGTCATAGTAATCTGGAAATCCACTTAAAAAAATAAAGATTAGAAAACCTTGGAATAGAAAAGTTTGCCATTCACCATTCAAGATGCCTGCAAACCACCTGTTAGCTGCTCCCATAAACACAACGTGTGTTCTTTTCCCCAGAGAAATTTTCTGAAATTTCTTTAAATTGTGGCAGTGTTTAGAGAAACAGCAGTATCAGCCACCTTTTAAATTAAGCTTTCTGTAGTATTAAAATCAGAGAAAAGATAAGTACAACATTCGGTTTTGTTCAGCCCCATATGCAAGCCCCAACAAGGACAAAGAGGAGGTCTAAAGCTGCATCATGTTCCTTTAGGTATTTCCATGAATCTTCTCATCCACTTTTTAGAGAGTTGCTTCTACCTGTCTGAACCCTGGGAGGCCTGATTGACTATAAAATCGAAGATTTCCCTCTAATGTATAATTAGCTTTAAATTCCCTATTACTGGTACTTACTGGTACCTCTCTACCAGCAAGAGTGAGCCCCCAGGAGCACCACTGGAAACTTTCCTCATAGACGCTAACTTATCTTCATCTATTTTGAGGTCGGTAGTAATTCTGGTTATCGATTGCTTTGGCCTCTGATTGCGCGAGTTATTATGGGAACTTTCAGGGAAAGCTATTTGGGAGCAGGAGTGAGCCTGGCCAAATAATAAGTTCTGAACCATCAGGGAGACAGAACAGAGTAAACCAAACCCAATATAAGCCCTTGGGGACTGGAAAAGAGGCCACCTAGTGGTGCTTGAACAGAGTTCAGTTAAGTTTGTCCACTCATAAGTCTGCATAGCTCCTGAACAGGGTCCAGTGGTACACTTACTTTTTTGTGGTCCCTTCATAGCATCCTGTAAGGTTGCCTCCCAAGTGACTGTGATGTGGTGGTGCATGCCACCAGGCCAAGCTAACTTTTTGTACTTTTAATAGAGACGATATTTCACCATGTTGCCCAGGCTGGTCTCGAACTCCTGACCTGAAGTGATCCACCTGCCTCAACCTTCCAGAGTGCTGGGATTACAGGCATCAGCCACCGCACCCAGCCCAAAATAAGATCATTTAGCCCAGTGTGGTGGCATGCACCAGTAGTCCCAGCTACTCGGGAGGCTGAGGTGGGAGGATCGCTTGAGCCCAGGAGGTCCAAACTGCAGTGAGTTGTGATTGCACCACTGCACTCTAGCCTGGGTGACAGAGCGAGACTCTGTCTCAAAAAAAAAAAAATAAATAAAAATAAAAATAAATAAGTAATAAATAAATAAAAATATAGAAAGTTAAATACTTATAGAAAGATCTTAGCTCTTTTAATAAAGAAAACTCAGTTTTCTTAAGTGATCAAAAACCTAATAACGACAACCTGGAGTACAGGAAATCAATTTGGCAAAGCACAGAATCTTTGTTTCCTAGGCCAATTACCTAAAATATAAATTTCCTATTAAGAGCAGACCAATACTCAAAGAAAATTTGTTGTTTTAAAAGAGAGGTCCAAGTTCTAGTTTTGCATCAGTGTACTGTTGACATTAATGTTCAAGACAGCATTAATTTCAAAATTTTAGAAAAACTTACAAATAATTTTCTTCCAATCTTAGCTTAATCACACATACAATTACTTTCACAAGATTTATCCTCCACAAGCCTTCTACAACTTTCTTCTCCATTCAGCTTTTGTCGTGTAGTTTTTCCTCCTCTCATTTTGGAGCAACCAGTTATCCTACTTTAGGACAAAAAAATTTTTTTCCCTTTAACAAAATAAAACATCCTCATATCTTATAGCTTTTTCTTACCAAAAGTACTTTTTGCCCTCTTATATAATTGCTTATAGAATTGTTTCCATTGTTTTATTAATAATATATTATTAGTTATTACTATATTATAAAGAACATATTGTGTTAAGAATTCTAAATAATAAAGAAATAGATATTAATATATGTTAATATAGCCTTATATTAATTAGAATTCTTAACCCTTAGTGACCTTAATTTCTAGTGAACACTAGGAAGCAAGCAAAAATTGTGAACTGTCTGTCATGCCAGCAATCTGTAGATCAATAGTCTGTGAATAGTAATTTCTGGGAGCATGTACTTTCCCATAGTACAATCTGTCACTGTGGCACAGAACATGTTTAGTAACAGTCTCAAATATTTTTAGTCTCTTGGTAATAAGAAATTGTAGAGGAGTCTACATTTAATCTCTATCCTCTTAGAATTTTTTTTCTTTTGAGACATAGTCTTGCTCTGTCACACAGGCTGGAGTGCAATGCTGAGAACACACGACTCACTGCAGCCTCGGCCTCCTGGGCTCAAGCGATCCTCCCACCTCAGCCTCCCAAATGTTAGGTTTTGAAGGGAAGGCGAGGGTTAAAGAAAGACACACACACACAGAAAGAGGGTGGCTCAACAGCAAATGCAGGCTTTACGCCCAGCATAAAACCTACAGAAGCGGGAACCGGCCTAATGCCAGAGCCCACCGCTGCTTACAGGCTGGGGGTACTTATAGGTATGGGCGGGAGGGGTCTGGGCAGTTTGGCTTGTTGCCTGGCAGGCTATTGATAAGATGTTCTCATGATGAGGTGGTTTTGCCCTTGGCCTGGTGGGATGCCATTGTGGTGTTTCTTGGACTTTTGCCCAGCAAGATATGATAGGAATGTTTCTTTAGTTGAGCCTTTGTCTGCCTTGTGGTCAGGTGGTTAGGAAGGATGTTTCTCCCGACCCAAACCCCCGTGAAATGTTTCACTTTGACCAAGGTCTGCAAAATAATGGGGAGCTTACAAAATGACGCAGTTGGGCCTAACACCAAGTAGCTGAGACCACAGGTGCGTGCCACCATGCCCAGCTAAATTTTTAGTTTTGTAGAGACAGGGTCTGGCTATGCTGTCTAGGCTGATCTTGAATTCTTAGGCTCACATGGTCCTCCTACCTCAGCCTCCCAAAGTGCTGCCATGTGTGACCTGCCATGCCTGGCCCTATCTTATTTTTTGTTTCTTTCATCTTGACTATTCTATGCACCTCATATAAGTGAAATCATACAGTATTCGTCCTTTTGTGTCTGGCGTATTTCACTTAGCATAATGTTTTTAAGGCTTATCCATGATACAATTTTAAGGCTGCATAGTATTCTATTGTTGGACTTGGAAGTCTTTTCAATCTTTCACTATTACAGTGTCACAATATCCTTGGATGGACTTTTTTGTGTGTGTGTATTTGTGTTCATATTTTTGGCTCAGAGGGTTTGGAGACCTTTGTGTTTTATTTAAAATTATTTCACCATCCAGATCATGATGCAAATCTCTGCCCTTCCTCATCCTCATCCCTTCTCCCTTGGCTGAAATGCTCAGGCCAGAGTAGGTGCTAGGGCCCAGAAGCAGGAATTCTGACCAGGCTACCATAGAGGGTGACAAGAACATCACTTAGAGTGATTGCTTTCTTAGAGTCAGCATCAGCTCTCCAGAGTGCTTTCCCACATTTTGTTTCAACACCCAGCATCAACAAGGAGTTAAGTGTCTGGCAGAATCCCGGGGAAGAGTTCCTCCGGGCTGTGCTTAAACCAGTAGACCACGTTTGGAAGATTTGCTTTACCAGCCTGGTCATGTTCAGAAATTCTCCAAATCCTAAAACCTGACATCTACAAGTTTCTTAAAACTCATCTAATCCTTGACCCTCCGTATGCAGATTGGGCTACTGAGGTTCAAAGGGAGCTGAGACGAGCTAAAGTCAACTCAGAAATAGGGTGACCAGTTGTTCCCATTTACCTGGAACTTTCCCCATTCTAGCACTGAAAGTCCCATATCCAAAAAACCCCTCAGCCCTGGGCAATCCTCCGGTCAGCCTCTGGAGCCAGGATACAGCCAAGATCAGACCCATGAGTTTTTAGTTCTGGGCCCTTCTTCTCACACCTGCCTTTTCAGCCCTGCTTCCAGCCCCTACACAAAAGGAATGATTTGCACTCTGATTGCCCTTCCAGACAGGAAAGCTGAAGCGCTACTTCACGGACCTGGAGGCCCTGGCCATGGTCACGGCTGCTTTCTGCCATGACATTGACCACAGAGGCACCAACAACCTCTACCAGATGAAGTGAGTCAGCTTCCCTCCTCACCCCCAGCCCTCTGGATTCATTAGCCAGCTCTGTGTGGCCCCCAGGCAGACTCATTGGCCAACAGGGAAGCCTTGTGGTCCACAGCTTCCCATTGCCTTCTGCCCTTGGGACCTGGGTCTCCTCCTGTAGCAGCCAGAATAACGATCCCCCAAAGATGTCCAGATCTCAAATCCCTGAGCTGGGGAGTATGTTGCCTTACATTCAAAAGGGACTGTGCAGATGTGATTAAGTCGAGGATCTTGAGATATAGGGATTATTCATTCAAGTGGGCCCCGTGTAGTCCCAAGAGTCCTTATAAGAGGGAAGCAGGAGGTCAGAGAGGAGAGAGGACGCTACCCTGCTGGCTTTGAAGATGGAGGCATCGCCTGCAAACAAGGAATGCATGTGGCCTCTAGAAGCTCAAAAGAGCAAGGAAATGGATTGTCCTCTGGAACCTCCAGAAGGAAAGCAGCCCTAAGGACCCATTTCAGACTCCATACAGAGCTGTAAAATAATAAATTTTATTGTTTTAAGCCATTAAGTTTGTGGCAGTTTGTTATAGCAGCTATAGAAAACAAATGCATTAAACTCCTTTATTCGTCTCCTTCCCTGTCCTACCTGCTGCACTAATTTGGGCCAAGACGTTAATAACCAGTAATGGTTCATTCACTCATCTCATATTTATAATGCTTTGAATATAATGTGGTAGGCTCTATGCTAGGCAAAGGAGGTGCTCTGATGAGCAAAACAGCTCCTGTCCTCACAGAGCTTATATTTCAGACAGCCCACGAAGCATAGTTCTTGGACCTGATCTCATTGGATCCTCACAACCACTCACTGGGCTAGGCAGAGCAGGGGCTAATGTTATCCCTACTTACAGATGAGAAAACTGAGTCTCCGTTCAGGGCCCATGGCCTGTAAGTCATTAACAAGCTCTGAATTCATGCTGCTCTGAGTCTTCTCAATACTTCCATGCTGCTCTGGGGCCAGATATTGGGTTTACATTTTACATTTTGAGAATCTAAATACTTAGCGCAGTGTGTGGCACATAGTAAGTGCTCAACAAGTGTTTATTGAATACAGAAATGAATAAACATATGGCTTGCGGAAATTCAGTGGTTTCCTTCAGACTTGGATCTGAAGAATCAGGGCTAGATGATCTTGAAGCATGGCCCAATGCTAATGCCCCTAAAATCCCTTATGGCATTGTGTGCGTTTGTGGTTTTTTCTGGGGGAACGGGTCCATGCTATTTAGTAGATTCTCTAATGAGTTCGTGACCCAAAAGGAACTTGGAATCACTTGTGGAGAAGGCTAAAGACTGAGTCAGGAGACTTGATGTTTAGTCCTAATTTTCTATTGTCCACTCCATATTGATTCTCTCTCTTTCTCATTCAGATCCCAGAACCCACTGGCCAAGCTCCATGGGTCCTCCATCTTGGAAAGACACCACTTGGAGTTTGGCAAAACACTGCTCAGAGACGAGGTAGGATGAGGGCCAAGGATGCACTGCCCACAGGGCCTGGGTCAGAGGCTCCATTTCACAAGGAGCCTGCGTGTGCCCAAGGAGCATGCTTTCCATTGGCCTGGGGTGCCTCTGCCATCATCTGGGATAGCCATTGGTAGTTGGGTGACTTTACTGCCAGCATCAATCCTCTCCCATCTTGCCTCTGCTTTTTTCTTTAGAGCCTGAATATCTTTCAAAACCTCAATCGCCGACAGCATGAGCATGCCATCCATATGATGGACATTGCAATCATTGCCACAGACCTCGCCCTGTATTTCAAGTTGGTATTTCTTCTCATTCTAATAGTAAAAGTAACAATGATTATATGTGTGTGTGTATATATGTGTGTATATATATTATATGTGTGTATATATATGTGTGTGTGTGTGTGTGAATATATATATATATATAGAGAGAGAGAGAGAGAGCGAGAGAGAGAAATTTTTTTTTTTTTTGGGACAGGATCTCACTCTGTTGCCCAGGCTAGAGTGCAGTGGCACCATCACAGCTCACTGCCTCCTGGGTTCAAGGGATCTTCCCACCTCAGCCTTCTGAGTGGCTGGGACCACAGGAATACCACCACTCTTGGATAATTTTTTAATTTGCTGTAAAGATGGGTTCTCACTATGTTACCCAGGCTGATCTCAAACTCCTGGGCCCAAGCCATCCTTCTGCCTCAACCTCCCAAAGTATTGGGATTACAGGCATGAGCCACTGCACCCAGCAACAATGATTATAATAATAACAAACATCATAGTTCTAATTAATTTAGCATATACTATGTGTCAGGCACAACACGTGTGTTATGGACACATTGATTCTTGCTACAACTCTATGAGTTAGATATTATTACCCCCATTGTACAGATGGGAACACCGGGATTCAGGACAAGAGATTTGCTAAGATTAGATAACAAATCAGTGTCAGAGACTTAGGTTAAACCTAGGTCTTCACTCCCAGGCCTTGGTTCTTTCAACCTTGTTTTGTGAATTTTGTTGATTTAATAAGCCTCCATCTGAATCAGCCAATGTTAGCAGCTCAGGTGTTGCCTTATTCTAAGATTTGCTCCCTTTACTAAGACTGATGTGTTTTATAGGAAGAGGACGATGTTCCAAAAGATCGTGGATCAGTCTAAGACATACGAGAGTGAACAGGAGTGGACGCAGTACATGATGCTGGAGCAGACACGGAAGGAAATCGTTATGTGAGTTGGGATGGGGTTAAAACCTGATCCTCTTAGGCTTAGGATCCTGAGGCAAGACGTTACACTGACAGCTCTTGTTGCCCTCAACAAGCCTTGGGACTATTTCATTTTGGAGGCCTTCAACATATGAAAAAATGAAGTTTTTAAAATTCCAACTGCACAAGCTATATGTTTAATCTTTATTTTAGCACTAAAAATGCAAGACAGTATATTATTATTTTATTTATCTGAATACAAAAAGATGTTATTTGAAGTAGCTCAATCATACTATCTAAGATTTGGATGATAAACTGATATAACTTTCAAGTTTTTGATACAACAGAAAGCACTATACCAATTAAGGGGTTTTTGTTTTGTTTTGTTTTTTTGTTTTGAGATGGAGTCTCACTCTGTTACCCAGGCGGGAGTGTAGTGGTACAATCTCAGCTCACTGCAACTTCCGCCTCCCAGGTTCAAGCGATTCTCCTGCCTCAGCCTCCTTAGTAGCTAGGATTACAGGCACCCACCACCACGCCCAGCTAATTTTTGTATTTTTAGTCAAGACCAGGTTTTGCCATGTTGCCCAGGCTGGTTTCAAACTCCTGACCTCAAGTGATCCACCCACCTCTGTGTCTCTCAAAGTGCTGGGATTATAGGTGTGAGCCATCACGCCCTGCCTCAATTAAAGTTTGAGTGATGCTTAATGTGTCATTCAAAACATATAGGCTTAATTTTTAACATATTCCTTTACATAGGATAATACCCTGCAATATAGCTGTGCTAGTCACAAATTGGTTATGGTTGGTATGAAATTCATATTGCATCGTCTGGCATGGTTGATAATGGGACTCAAATTTAAGTTGTCTGGTGAACGTCTTTTTTCAGTTTTCTCAATGTGCTTCCATGATTCACCTCAATTGACAATGGAGTGAGAAGGGTAAATTTGAGGTCTTTTATGAATATGTGGCCCAAGCCAAATGGTCCCCTGGCTCCTCTGTGATGGGTCCTGGGCATTGAAGGCAATGGTCAAGAAAAGTTGCAGGGGAGACAATGCCTGACTAGTTGCCTAGGAAGCATTGGGTTATTTGTTTATCCCCAAATGCTTCTGTGGAAATGAGGCTTGATTAAGTCACAAGCATTGCAAGTGTCTGCAACAGAGAAGAGGAGACCACTGACACAGGCTCCGGAAAGAGGTGGGCGGCAGCCGTTGCCACTCCTTCAGCCCTGCAGTTATCCAACCAGGCCTCCTACAAAGGTCCCCTGATTCTGGGAGCAGTGCAATCTGCTTTCGCTGAACAAGGGGACATGCTCAGCCCACGGTTACTCATAGACTGACCAGGAACTGCCCCCCCTGGAGATTTCATTTATTTATTTATTTATTTATTTATTTATTTATTTATTTATTTTTGGGATAGGGTCTTGCTCTATTACCCAGGCTGGAGTGCAATGGCAGTCAGGGCTCACTGCAGCCTCAACCTTCCAGGCTCAAGCAATCCCCCCACCTCAACGTCCTTAGTAGTTGGGACTATAGGCACACCCACTACACCCAGCTGATTTTTGTATTTTTGGTAGAAACAGGTTTTGCCATGTTGCCTAGGCTGGTCTTGAACTCCTGAGCTTAAGCGATCCACCAACCTTGGCCTCCCAAAGTGCTGGGATTACAAGTGTGAGCCACCACATCCAGCCACATTTATTTATTTATAATTTCAACTTTTATTACACATTGAAGGATGCATGGGCAGGTTTGTTACATGGGTATATTGTGTGACACTGAGGTTTGGGGTATAAGCGATCCCATCACCCAGGTAGTGAGCATAGCACTCAGTAGGTGTTTTTTTTTTTAGCCCACACTCTCCTCTGTCTCCCATCTGGTAGTCCCCAGTATCTGTTGTTGCCATCTTTGTGTCCATGTATACTTAATGCTTATCTCACACCTATAAGTAAGAATATGCAGTATTTGGTTTTCCATTCTTGTGTTAATTCGCTTAAGATAATGGCCTCCAACGTCATCCATGTTGCTGCAAAGGCCATGATTTTGTTCTTTTTTATGGCTGTGTAGTATTCTATGGTGTATATGTAACACATTTTCTTTATCCAATCCACCTTTGATAGCACCTAGATTGATTCCATGTTTTGCTATTGTGAATAGTGCTGTGATGAACATGTAAGGGCATGTGTCTTTTTGGTAGAACTCTTTGTTTTCTTTTGGATACATACTCAGTAATGAGATGATGGGTAGAATGGTAATTCTACTTCAAGTTCTTTGAGAAATCTCCAAACTGGTTTCCACGGTGGCTGAACTAGTTTACATTCTCACCAGCAGTGCATAAGCATTCCTTTTTCTTCACAGCCTTACCAGCATCTGTTATGTTTTGACTTTTTCTTTTCTTTTATTTTTCTGAGATGGCGTCTCACTCTGTCACTCAGGGTGAAGTACAGCAGCACGATCTTGGCTCACTACAACCTCCACCTCCTTGGTTCAACCTATTCTTGTGCCTCAGCCTCCAAAGTAGTTGGGACTACAGACACCTGCCACTACGCCCAGCTAAATTTTTTGTATTTTTTGGTAGAAATGGGGTTTTACCATGTTGACTAGGTTGGTCTCAAACTCCTGACCTCAAGTGATCTGCCTGCCTCAGCCTTCCAAAGTACTCAGACTTCTTTTGACTTTTTAATAATTGCCATTCTGACTGGTGCCAGATGGTATCTCATTATGGTTATCTGTTTATTGACTTCTGCTTTTTCTTTTCTTTTTTTGAGATGGAGTCTCACTCTGTTGCCCAGGCTGGAGTGCAATGGCACAATCTCAGCTCACTGCAACTTCCACTTCCCGAGTTCAAGGGCTTCTCCTGCCTCAGCCTCCTGAGTAGCTGGGATTACAGGCACGCGACACCACGCCTGGCTAATTTTTGTGTTTTTAGTAGAGACAGGGTTTCGTCATGTTGGTCAGGCTGGTCTCAAACTCCTGACCTCGTGATTCGCCCGCCTCGGCCTCCCTAAGTGCTGGGATTAGAGGCGTGAGCCACTGCGCCTAGCTGACTTCTGTTTTTTCCTAACGTTTTTCTGTTTTTGACTTCCATAGCTGGACATTTCAAAATGGCTCAGCAGAAGGACTAAATAGTTGAAAAGAACACCCTGCTATTGGATAGGGGGACTTGATATTAGAAAGTTGTCTATTCTCCTTAATTAATTATTCATTTATGGGTGATTCCAAAACAAACAAACAAACAAATAAACAAAAATACCCTGCTTTATTCTGGGGGAATTAGGAAGCTGATTGAAAAATTCTTACGAGAAATGAGTATGCAAGAATAAACAGAAAAAGAAAAAAGATAAAAAAGAATAGTCAGAAAATTCTGACATAGAAAGTAATAATGGTGACCAGCAGAACTAAAGGCAGTTCTGTCCTAGGCAGAAGTCGTTCAGATCAATGGGATGATCTTAAGGATTATGTCTGTGCCCAAAGTAGGTTTTGTACCAGTGGAGAAAGGTACAAGTTCATCAGCGGTGTTGGGATAATGGGATGGCCACAAAGTGAGCTCTCTAGCTTATTCCTTATACCAAAATAAATTCTAGATGTAATAAAAATTTTTAAATAACCAGGGAAAGAAAAGAGAGCATGAAAAAAGCCTGGAAGAATTAAGAAGAGGCCGGGCGCGGTGGCTCACGCCTGTAATCCCAGCACTTTGGGAGGCCGAGGCGGGTGCATCATGAGGTCAGGAGATCGAGACCACTCTGGCTAACACGGTGAAACACCATCTCTACTAAAAAAAATACAAAAACTAGCTGGGCGTAGTGGCGGGCGCCTGTAGTCCCAGCTACTTGGGAGGCTGAGGCAGGAGAATGGCGCGACCCCAGGAGGCGGAGCTTGTAGTGAGCCGTGATTGCGCCACTACACTCCAGCCTGGGCGACAGAGCAAGACTCCGTCTCAAAAAAAAAAAAAAAAAAAAAGAATTAAGGAGAATAATTTCAGAGCAAGCTTTTCAAAATGTGACATGAGGCCGGGCACAGTGGCTCATGCCTGTAATCCCATTTTGAGAGGCCGAGGCAGGCAGATCACCTGAGGTCTGAAGTTGGAGACCAGCCTGGCCAACATGGTGAAACGTTATCTGTACTAAAAATACAAAAATCAGCTAAGCGAGGAGTGGGACTCCATCTCAAGATAAATAAATAAATAAATAAATAAATAAATAAAACAAAATAAAATAAAAATAAATAAAATATGACATGACAATCATAAAAGTCATACAATTAGATGGAGAAATCTGATTATGAAAAATTAAGGATTTCTGTACAACACACAAAAACACGTAGTCTAAGTAGGAAAGTAAGTGATAAGCTAGGGGGAATATTTGCATCACTTCTAAGAGAAAAAGAGCTAATTTCCTCAGTAAATAAGGTGTTAAATCGATTCCAGGAAAAGACTAATCCAATAGCAAATGGGCAAAAGGCACAAACCGACAGTTCCCAGAAAAGTTACAGTGCGATATAAACCTATGAAAAGACGGTGATTATAAAACTACAATGAGATATAATTGTTAACTCCTGTTGTCAAAGATGAAAACATTTGCTACCATTCCGTGTTGGGCAGAGTGAGGGAAAGGGCCACCTCGTTCCACATGTGGGAGTGCAAAGAGGCTCAGTCTTTGCGGAGGGCGATTTGGCGGCACCTATCAAAGCTGTAAGCGCTCGTACCCTTTGACTCAGCAATCCCACTTCCAGGATTTCCCCTCCGGATATTCTCCCACATGTGCACAAAGCGTATGTACAGAGTTATTTGTTGCAGAATTGTTTGTAACACAAACAAGATTGAAAACAATCGAAATACCTAGCAATGGGGAACCAGGTTAAATAAACGATAACACTTTCATACAATGGAATGTCTTACAGATTTACAAAGAAATGACATCAAGTGAAAGGTATTATGTTTAATTTTAAAAGAAAAAAAAGCCAGGAGCAGGATCTCAATCATTGTCAAAGTCAAGGTGACCTTATGTAGGTATCTTCAGCTGACGACACACATACCCCTCTGGGAACTCATGTCCTTTCAACATGTATATCAGCATGGATAGCCTTAAGGGAATCAGTGTTTGCTTTCGTAGTATTAATCTTCCTGAGAAAGAAGCAGACCAGTAGGCACAGCATTCTCTCATTCTTCCCCACCTTACAAAATAAAGGCAAACTCCGTTCTTTCTTGACTCTTCCTGCAGTGTGTTGTCCTAGAGACAAAAACCTCTGGGCAGCCAAACAGAGGGACTATTTGAAATATAGTCATGCCTGGGTATACTCAGGGGATCGGCTCCAGGACCCCCTAGTATACCAAAATTGGTACAAACTCAAGTCCTGCAGTAGCTCTGAAAACTCCCTGGATGTGAAGAGTCGGAACCCCCTATACATGGGTTTTGCATCCTGCAATCCATGTTCAGCTGAAAAAAATTCATGTGTAAGTGGACCTGCGTAGTTCAAACCCATGTTGTTCAAGAATCCCCCATACTGGTGTTGTCACAGCCTCTTATAATTAAGGCATTATAAATCTAAGGAAGGGGCCGGGCCCAGTGGCCATGTCTGTAATCCCAGCCCTTTGGGAGGGCAAGGCGGGTGGATCACTTGAGGTCAGGAGTTCGAGACCAGCCTAGTCAACATGGCAAGTCTCCATTTCTACTAAAAATACAAAAATTAGCCAGGCATCGTGGTGTGTGCCTGTAATCCCAGCTACTCAGGAGGCTGAGGCAGGAGAATTGCTTGAACCTGGGAGGCAGAGGTTGCAGTGAGCTAAGATCGCACCACTGCACTCCAGCCTGGGTGACAGAGCGAGACTCTTTTGTAAATTTTTGTAGAGATGAATAAAGGTCTCACTCTGTTGCCCAGGCTGATCTTAAACTCCTAGGTTCAAGCCATTCTTACACTTCGGCCTCCCAAAGTGCTGGAATTACAGGCATGAACCACTGGACCCAGACTATTTGTTCAAGAGTTTTTACAACTTTAATTGCCAGGCACTCCCCCTGAACCCCACCCCCATTCCCAGCCAGTGGGTGGGATTGTACAGGGGGGCAGCAGGTGAGGGATTTTTCATTTAAATATCTTACTTCTTTCAGAGAATGTATCACTGTTCAGGGACCATGACACTAGGGCAAAGGCACATCAGCAATAAGTACTGAAGATGGCAGCAACTGATTTAATCCACGCCACTGTCTTCTTTCTATCATCTGTCTTTACAAGTTTTTTTCTTTCTTTTTTATTTGGTCATAGTCTCTCAACAGAATCATATGATCGATCTATCTATCTATCATCTGTCTATCTATCTATCTATCTATCATCTATCTATCTGTCTATCTATCTATCTATCTATCATCTATCATCATCTATCTATCTGTCTGTCTAGTCTACCTACATACCCTCCATGTACCTTTACCTTTCTTAGAATTAAAAATAAAAAATAAGTTGGATGTATTATAACATGCTTATTTAAATTTAAAAATAGGAACTGGGCATGTTAGGGAGGCTGAGACGGGCAGATTGCCTGAGCTCAGAAGTTCAAGACCAGCCTGGGGAACATGGTGAAACCCCATCTCTATTAAACTACAAAAAACAATTAGCCGGGCATGGTGACTTGCACCTGTAATCCCAGCTACTCTGGAAGCTGAGGCATGAGAATCACTTGAACCTGGGAGGCGGAAGTTGCAGTGAGCCGATATGCAACCACCACACTCCAGCCTGGGCGACAGAGTAAGACTCTGTCTTGGAAAATTTAAATTATCCAGGTATGGTGGTGCATGCTACTTGGGAGGCTGACGTGGGAGGATCACTTGAGCCCAGGAGTTTCAGACTACAGCTAGCTATGATCATGCCACTACACTGCCCTTCAGCCTGGGCAACAGAGAGAGACTCTGGTTAAAAAAAAAAAAAAAAAAAAAAAAGAGGAAAAATGTGCAAAAAAATAGATGCTGAATCCTACTTCAGTCTAGTAACAAGAAATATTCATTCATTAACCAACACTTTTTTAAAAATCCCATCCTATCTTGTTAATAGATGAATTAAAAAAAAAGATACTTTGAGTGTTTAATCATTATTTGTAAAAATAGTAGTATATTTTGTTATTTAATTGTGTACTAATAACTTAATCCAAAAGAAAATTTTTCAACACTTAGAGGCTTATTATTAAAGAAAAATTTTTAATTATATAATTTAAATAAATGGATATAATTGGTTGCAGGTAATTATGAAAATTGATCAATGAAAGACTTTCAAGCATATATGTAGTATACACACACACACATATATACAGAAACACATATGCATATACATGTACACATATACCCACAATATTAGGATAACATTCTATGGAGAAGTCAAGTGGAAATAGAGGTTTACAGAGACAAGGAAAGATGTAAAACTCTAGACTCTTAAAAGAAAAGCTTGCTTATTTGCTTTTATCATGGGTAAAAAATGACGTAACAAATTTATTTTTAAAAGTCAATATGGCCGGGCACAGTGGCCACATGTGTAATCCCAGCACTTTGCAAAGCTGAGGCGGGAGGATGGCTTGAGCTCAGGGGTTTGAGGCCAGCCTCGGCAACATAGCGAGACCTTGTCTCTATAAAAAATAAAAATTTCCCTGAGTATGATGGCACGCACCTGCGGTCCCAACTACTTGGGAGGCTGAGATGGAAGGATTGCTGGAGCCCGAGAGGTTGAGGCTGCGGTGAGTCCTGATGGTGCCACTGTACTCCAGCCTAGCCAACAGAGTGAGATCCTGTCTCAAAAAAAAAAAATAAAGTCAGTATGTGTAATGTACCATAAATTAGATCCTTTGAAAATATCAAACTTATGATGTAATAGCTTAAGATGTCAACTTAAAAATGTGTAAGAAGGTAGCACTTTTCAAAATTCTTTAGGTAGGGATTTAACAAAAAACGTTGGGAGACCTGTAATGCAGCATTTCTCAATCTTAGCCCTGTGGACATTTGGGGCTGGCAACCCTGTTCTGGAACTATCCTGCACCTTGTGGGATGCACAGGACTAGACATCAGGAGCACCCCACCCCTCCCCAGGTGTGACAATCAAAAATGTCTCCAGACATTGCCAAATATCCCCTGCGCAAAAATTGGCCCAAGCTGTTTGCTATAAAGCCATCTCGGGGCCCATTGCTTAGGTATATAATTAGAACTTCTTTACACCTGAGTAGCATGTAGCTGTTGCACACTTGGGGCTTTGGTATCAGACAGCCTGGGTTCAAGTTTCAGCTCTTTCACTTATTGGTGGTGTGGCCTTGAGCAGGTGACTTACTCCCTCACCTCAGTTTCCTCATCTGCTTAAGGAGGATCATGGCAGTGCCTGCTTTGTGGACCATGATGGGGGCTGAGCTGGAGTATGTGGAATGTAGTGCAGTAGGTAGTGGTGTTCGGTGCTTCCTGTGGTATAAGAAGACATATACATTTGGCCTTTGTTCCTGGTTCCTGACAGAGATCCTAAAACCCTTGGAATTTCCTGAGTGATAAGAGTGTCTTTTGTTCTGATGGGATGACTCTTGGCAGGACCCTAGACAGCTTCAGGCTGGGGGCTGGTCACCAGAAAGATCAAGCCTTCATTTAAAGCTTGGAACTTTCAGCCCCATCCCCAACCTCCAGGAAGGGAAGAGGCTGGAGATTAATTGCCAGTGGATAATGATTTAATCAATCATACTTCTGTGATTAAAAAAAAGAAAAAACAAAAAACACACACAGACACAAAAACAAAACAAAACAAAAAACGCCATAAAAACCTCTAAACAGCAGTGTTTAGAGAGCTTCTGGTTTGGTAAATATTTCGAGGTGGTGGGGGGCTGGCATGCATTCCTCCTCCCATAACTTCCTCTATCCATCACATTCATTTGGCTATTTCTGAGATGCATCCTTGACAATAAACCAGAAAAAGTCAGTAAAGTGTTTCCCTGAGATTTGTGAGCTCATCTAGCAAATTACTGAACCTCAACGCAGGGACACATTTCAACTTTGTTGCCAGGTCAGACAGAAGGGTAGGTAACTTGGGGACCCCATACTTGTGGCTGGCCTCTGAAGTGAGGCAGTCTTGTGGGGCTGAACCCTTAAACCTGTCGGGTCTGATGCTAACTATAGGAATTTAGTATCAGAGTTGAAATGAATTGTAAGACAGTCAATTGGTGTCAGGATTGGTTGTTGTGAGGAAAATCCTAATACTCCCTTTGTGTGATTTGATTATCTTGGAGTGCTTATGTCTACGGGCTTCCTGTGGTTGGAGGCCCACACCAATTGACTTTGACTTTTTTTTTTTTTTTTTTTTTTTGAGACAGGGTCTTTCTCTGTTGCTCAGACTGGAGTGCAGTGGCACGATCATAGCGCACCGTAGCCTCAACCTCCCAGGCTCAAGTGATTCTCCTGCCTCAGCCTCCTGAGTAGCTAGGACTACTTCAGTAATTTTACTCTAGGGCCAAGATGTTATAGAAACTCTAGAGCGAGGGCGTGACTTCCTTTTCTTCATCAAACTCTTGACATTTCCGCTTAACTCCAGATTTTGCTTCTGACAGTCTGACCAAACCATGAGTTGGAAAGGCTCACAGATCCTCTAGTACTGCGGTGTTTGTGCACGGCTTGTGAGCTAAGAATGGCTATTATATTTATAAATGGTTGGGGGAAAAAATCAACAGAATAATATTTCATGGTCAGGCGTGGTGGCTCACATCTGTAATCTCAGCACTTCGGGAGGCCAAGGCAGGCGGATCACTTGAGGCCAGGAGTTTGAGACCAACCTAGTCAATATGATGAAACCTGTCTCTAGTGAAAATACTAAAATTAGCTGGGTGTGGTGACACACACCTGTAATCTCAGCTACTCAGGAGGCTGAGGCAGGAGAATCATTTGAACTCCAGAGGTAGAGGTTGTAGTGAGCCTAAATCGTGCCACTGCACTCCAGCCTGAGGAACAGAGTGAGACTCTTGTCTCAAAAAGGAAAAAAAAAAAAAGAGTATCTCATGACAAATGAAAATCATAAGACATTCAAATTCCAGTCTCTGTAAATAAAACTGTATTCTTTTACAGATGGCCACATTCTGACTTTCATGAATCCTAGGCACTTTTGTCTTTGTGCCTCCTTCCTCCATAAAAGTAAATAAGTAAATACAAATTATATTTTATGATTGTGTTGGTATGAAGACAAATATAATCCAGGCTGAATTCATTCTTACATATTCAGTCCTATTGTGTCCTTTTTTTCCTGATGATCTTGAAAGAAATTAAAATATTTTCATGGGCTCTGGAGAATATCATGGGCCCTCAGTGCTCTGCTGAATGGACGAGCTGACTCTGCTTATCCGTGCTATTATCTACGGCTGCTCTCACATCGCAGTGGTAGAGCTCAGTCTTTGCAATAGGGACTATGTGGGCTGTAAAACCTCAAATATTTACTGTCTGGCTCTTTACAGAAAGAGTTTGCCAATTCCTGGTCTAGTGTTTTACCAATGAGGAAAGTGAGGCCCAGAGAGACAACGCGACTTAGCTGGTGTCACGCGGGCATTTGTGGTGCAACAAGGCCTTGGACTCAGCCACACCAGCCCTTGCCTGCACACCTACCACTTTCTTAGGCTCCTCCAAGACTTTCCCCGGCAGGATCTCCTGCCGTACCCTCCAGATAGATGTAATTCCAGGGAGGGTCTGAGTAAGTGTCCTGAAAGGGCTGGCTAAGAGGAAGGCTGGAATGCGTTTCCTGAAAGTTGTCCAGGAGTCAGGAAGAACAGCCACTGAAACTCACAGCCAAGGAGCCAAATGTTTCAGGAAGAAACATTTGCCTTGGGGATGGTCCAGGTGGATAAGAGCTCAGCTTGCTTTTAAGAGCTCTACACACGAGGGTGACCCAGAACAGGAATGAGATGAATGCAGGTGCTGATAATGAAGATGACGACACTGGGTGCATTTACAAAGGCATCTTAGGTGATCATCACAGTAAGTCTTAGAAAGGATATATTACATTGACCCATAGGAAACTGCTGAATTTTAACTGATTTGGACTAACAAAATCAGAATTTCATAGGATCCAACTTAATATGAATATCTCATTTTACAAATGAACAGACCGGGACTCAAAGACATGAAGTCGCTTGCCCTGGACACAGCAAGTGAGGAGAAGATGGAAGGTCTAATTCAGCTCTGTCTGATTCCAAAGCCCTGCATGGAATTGTTCAATGTTGTCCTATTGAACTCTATCCCCTCCTCTTGACAATTCGTCTACTGAGAGCATAAGGTTCACATTTCTGAGCACACAGTATTTTTGTGGCGTACTCTTGCTTCTTTCTGCATTATAATCATGTTGCCCTTTATTCTATTCCATCCTGACACATCTCTCTTCCTCACTTTGCATGTCTAATCTGTCCCCAAATGCTGCTGAGTTGACTTCCTAAGTGCCATATCTGTCTGGACACTTCTCTTTATTGCCATCTCCGTCTCTTGCCCAGATCCTGCAGTGGCTTCCTAACTGGGTTCCCTGTGTATGCTCCTGTCCCTCCTACACTGAAGCCACAGTGATTTCTGTGAAATACAAATGTGACCACGTCACCCTTCTGTTCTAACTCCCGTGACTTTTCCTGTTGCTCATAGCATGAAGACCATCCCCTTGCCACGGTGCCTGGGCTCTGCGTGGGCTGCCCCTGCTGCTCTGTGGAACTTCTCTTACCAGGTCTCCCACCTGCTCCCTGAGCTCCCCCTACCTTTAAGCTCTTTGTGCCAGGCTTCCTTCTACCAGGGCCTGCACACTAGATGTCCTTCTGCCTGGAATGTGTTTCTCCCACTCCCTTCTTTAGCAAGTAAATGGTTACACATCCTACAGTTATCAGCTGGAGGGGCGCTCTCTCAGGGAAGTCCTCCCTGACCTCCCAGACCTTGGTGAGCTTCTCTTTCTCATATTATCTCCAAGAATGAAAGTCCTTTCCTTCAGAGCAGTCGTTTGTTTACGTGTTAACCTGCATGTGTGGGATAACTGTGCAATTCTCCAGCACATCTGCAAGATCTCTGAGAGCACAGACCATGTGAGCCCAGCCTCTTCCTGGCTTGCAGAGGCCACTTTCCCTGTGTGTTCTTCCATGGTGATGAAGGCCATGACCCCATGATGGGGGCTGCACCCTTATGAACTCATCTAAACCTCATCACCCCACAAAGGCCCTGTCATCTAATAGCATCATATTAGGGGTTAGGGCTTCCACATATAAGACTGGGAAGAGACAAACATTCTGTCCGTTACAGAGGGCTCCTATGTACCCCCCTCAAGACCCAACTGCTCCCATTGTCTGCCTATTATATGAGCCTGGGCTGGGCCTAGTCTGCTTGCTTTTGTTTCTCTTTTCTTTCTTTCTTTCTTTCTTTCTTTCTTTCTTTCTTTCTTTCTTTCTTTCTTTCTTTCTTTCTTTCTTTCTTTCTTTTCTTTCTTTCTTTTTCTTTCTTCTTTCTTCCTTCTTTCCTTCTTTTCTTTCTTTATTCTCTTTTCTTTCTTTCTTTCTCCTTCCTTCCTTCCTTTCTTTCTCTCTTTCTTTCTCCTTCCTTCCTTCCTTCCTTCCTTTCTTCTTTTTTTTTTTTTCCCCCACCTTGGACCTTTTTCTGCCATTCTACTTAGCATGTTGTGATGACAGGTTTTTTTTTGCCCTGTGTTCCTTGAGTGACTGTGAGCTCCCTGAAGGCCCCTCTGGATCCCCCGTGCCCAGCACAGCACCCGGGACCCCAGTGCATATAAGGGGGAGGTGCTGAAGTGAATGTGAAGCCTCATCTTTAGGGCACAGGGCTCGAATTGACTTTTCTGGCACCTCGGTGTCCTTCCTTCATCCCATGCACACAGCAAATCTCTGTCTATAAAATTCTTAGGTGTGTTTCTGCAACCACTGGGAGTGTTTTTCACATGATCCCTCCAGCTAAGGGAAGTAAGCATCCAGTGCCCTCCTGAAGCCACCAGGCAGCCAGTGACTCTTGTATGCATAGCTGAGCATGTATTTGCTCAACCTATCTGACATTGTAACATGTCCACAGCACTTATTAAAGCATGGGGCATGTATTCTGAGGTTATTATAAAGCATAAAGGTGTCTCTAAGAAATGTATGCACTTCTGAAAGCTTACTTAAAGACTTATTTGAATTTTTGAGAGTTTACATAGTTTAAAAATGTGCAGTGGCATGATCATAGCTCACTGTGGCCTCAAACTCCTGGGCTCAAGTGATCCCCTCACCTCAGCCTCCCAACGTGCTGGGACTACGGGCACATGCCACCACGCCTGGCTAATTTGTGTATTTTTCATAGGGACAGGGTCTCACTATTTTGCACAGGTTAATCTTGAACTTCTGGCCTCAAGTGATCCTCCTTCCTCAGCCTCTGAAAGTGCCAGGATTACAAGTGTGAGCCACTGTGCCAGGCCCATAACTAAAGATTTTATTTAAACTTGTTAATATTTCATGAGTAACTCTTACAGCCTCACAGACCGGCTTAGAGAAAATATGCCCCATACAGCTGATTAATTATAAAATTATCCAAGCAGCAAGTTAGGTTCAGAGCCCCAGCCTTCTCTCACCCCTCACTCTCCCTGGCTTCTGCCCGTTGGTCTCACCTTGCCACAGCCAGCCGTTGCTGCAGGCCAGCTCTTCTGCCCTCCTATTGAATTACTGCAGCACCCCATCCCCCTCCATCCTGCTCTTTTCTTCCTTCTCCATCCTACAAGTCCTGCCAACCGCCTTCCTGCAGCACAGCACTGAAGAGGTCACAATTGGGCCTTCGACCTTCAACTGCTCCCCACTGCTTACTGGATACAGTCTGCACTCCCTGGCGTGGAATTTAGGGCCCATGCCATATGGCCCTGGATTACCAGGATTACCTGCTCTAAAATGTTTTCTCAAATCCACCCCCCTTGCTCCTTCCTCTTGCTCCAATTCTTTGTCTGTGTCCCCTTCCTTTCTGTTTTCTGTTGTACCCACCTTTGTAATAATACCTGCCTTGCCTTTCTATGAGTGGGACACTCCCTTAAGAGTTTACCTTTGAACCCTTTCTACCTACCCACACCCCTTCCTTTTTTTTTTTTTTTTTTAGATTGAGTCTCGATCTATCACCCAGGCTAGAGTGCAGTGACATGATCTCAGCTCACTGCAACCTCTGCCTCCCGAGTTCAAGCGATTCTCCTGCCTCAGCCTCACAAGTAACTGAGATCACAGGTGCATGCCACCATGCCCAGCTAATTTTTGTATTTTTAGTAGAGATGGTTTCACCATGTTGGCCAGGCTGGTCTCGAACTCCTGATCACAAATGATCCGCCCACCTCAGCCTCCTAAAGGGCTGGGATTACTGGCGTGAGCCATGGCACCTGGCCCTTTCCACTCCTTAATGCAAGGCCTCTTTGCTACAGCTGTTCACAGTTCTCTTTACACCATACATTTTCTTTTTTCTTTTTTTACCTTTTAAATTTTGTCTGTGAGAGTTTCTGCCAGATGAGGAAATGGCCTAGAAGAGAAAGAAATCTCTTAGTATTAAACAAAACTCCTAAATCAGAAAAGCTAACTGACTAATAGAAAAAAGGAGCATATTGCCTCCAATGGAGCAAAAAGTGATTCTTGAGGGAGGAGAGCAAATCTTAGCTATTACAGTGGCCTGTGGTTCTCCAAACAGATGGACGGCATATCTGCGGTATTAAAAGCTCGTGGTGGGGCAATTACTGAAAAAGTATCTAAAAAGGCTCTTTGGCAGTTGGGGCAGGGAACAATGATGAGAAAAAAGGTTGAGAAACACTTCTCTACAGTAGACAAGACTGAAGGGACTCTGAAGATGTGATGAGATTTAAATGAAATTGATGTTTGGACAGTCCCTGGAACAGTGCTTGATACATAAGAAAACCCAGTACATGTTCCTTATGCACATGCCATGTTCAGACACAATACTTAGATTTCTCCATCCACCATCTCATTTAATCTTACACCTGTTTTGTGAGTAAAGTGCGATTATCATTACAGACAGGGAAATGGAGGCTCAGCGAGGTGGGGGTAGTTGCCCAGTGTCCAATCTCTGATCACTGACAGGGGCAGGATCTAACGCTGTCTGATTTCAAAGCCCAATCCCTAGATGCAATGGGTGTGAGCCCTTTCCTCACAACGAGACAAAGTCACTTACTAGTGGGGGTGGAGAAAGGTGAGAGAGATGGAATTAACCAGTACATGAAGTCTTAAATGGCCCTGGACTGATAGAGGGTGTCTTGTGTGCCCAGGGCCATGATGATGACCGCCTGTGATCTCTCAGCCATCACCAAACCCTGGGAGGTGCAGAGCCAGGTATGAACTCCTGTTGACCCGAGAGGAGGGGCATCCCAGTACTGGGAGCAGCAGGTCATGAGGCTTGGGCTCTCTCAGCCCAGCTCCAGAACCAGCTCACCTGTGTTCCATCCTCCCTTACCAAGACATGGGAATCACTTTACGTCTCTCCAGTGATGACAGCAAAGCAAGGGTGGCAGGGTTTAACCTTTTGGTTGAGTTGGAATTGCAAGTGGGGTGGGAGCAGGGGTAGGGGATTGGGCTGGGGCTTTGACTCTGCGTGTGTGAGGGTCTGTCTGTTGCAGGTAGCTCTGCTGGTGGCTGCCGAATTCTGGGAACAAGGTGACCTGGAGCGCACGGTACTGCAACAGAATCCCATTGTGAGTAGATAGCGGATGTCAGCCTGATGTTAGGCGTGTGTGCTCCATCCTGACCTAGATGTGACCTTGCCATGATGGAGAGATGTGTGACTTTACCACAAAGATGACCTTTTCCTAATGCAGTGGTTCTCAAAATGTGGTCTCCAGGCCACTGTCAACCTCATTGCTTGAGAACATGTTAGGGATGTATATTCACAAGCCTCACCCTAGGTGTACCCAACCAGAAGCTCTGCGGGTGGGGCTCTGCAATGAGTGCTCTAACTAGTAAGCCCTCCTAAAGTTTGGGAAATGTGTCCTTAGCTCACTCAACTGCAGAGCTTGGCAAGCGGACTCCAACACTTAGATTGCCCTTTCAATTCCACAGGTCTAGAAGTCCATCCGCCTCCCCTGACCCTAATCTAACAGCACAGAGTGAGCAAGCTGTGCACCTATCAACATTGAAAGTTAACTTGGCTGAGACAGTCAGCCAGCTTTCCATGGAGATGGAGAGATGGGGAGATGGGAAGAGCAACCAAAGTTTCCCTGAAGTCCCTGAAGGCAAAGCTGGGAAGCAGAGCAGGGTTTGCAAAGGATGGGTTAAAGAGAGAGACATTTTGGGGACAAACCAATGACATCTGGTTAGGCTAAACCTGTGAGAGTGTGCTAAGGATGCAGGGGCCACCACGGCAGGCTTAGGCAGGAGCCGAGGGAGAGTGGAAGGCTGGGAGGAGCAGGTCCTGTCATGAAGGAACACGTGAAGGGCCCCATGGGCTTTGTCGTTCTCTCTCTCTCTCTCTCTCTCTCTCTCTCTCTCTCTCTCTCTCTGTAATATTTTCAAATATAATGAGAATAGTCAGTGAATTGTAGTGCCCATCAGCCACAGCCAACAATTTGTAGCAGTCTGCCATTCTTGTTGTATCTATTCCATCCAGTGCATTTTTTTGCTTTCGGTTGCAGTATTTTAAAGTAAATCTCAGGCTCTATAATCTCTTCCATAAATACTTTGGCACATATCTCTATGAGACAGGAGTGTAATATGGACAAACCATAAACACAACCACAATACCATTAACAATCACAAAATTCATATACTCAGTATCATCTAATCCCCAATTTCTGTTCATTTTTCTTGATTAAGAAACAGAGTTCAGTTGATTTGTTCAGATCAGGATCTAATCAAGGAGCATACTGCCTCTGGTTTTAATGTCTCTTAAGTCTCTTTTAATCTGTAGCAGGCCCTGCCACCCCTTCCACCCTCTGGCCTTTTTCTGCTATGCCGTTTATTTGCTGAAGACAGTGGGTCTTGTTTTTGTGCAGTTTCCCACATTCTGGATTTCGGTGGTTGCACCCTCATGGTGTTCTTTAACATGTTTCTCTATTCTCCTATCTCCTGCAAAATGCTCATCAGGTCGGGAAACATGATGAGTTTACAGTTTGATTTTAGTAAGAATGCTTCATAGATAGGGTGGGTTTCTCTTACTGTCCAGTGCAGTTAACTCTTTCTCCCCTATGACAGCCCATGATGGACAGAAACAAAGCAGATGAACTCCCTAAGCTTCAAGTCGGCTTCATTGACTTTGTTTGCACCTTCGTCTACAAGGTAGGCCCTTGGCTTCCTCACACTCAAAAACATGTATTTGATAAACCTGGGATTTCCAGACAACATCGGGAATAATAAGCCCTAGCAGGTGACCAGTGGGTGATACTTTACAAAGCGCTTCTCATCTCTAATGGGGCATTTGATTCTCAGGACAGCTCTGTGGATCTTATGTGATTGCAGCTCTAGGCTCCAGCGTGGGGCACATCCTAGTTGCTTAATACATAGCTGTGGGGCAAATGACTAAGCATAGATTCAGAGAGAGGAAGGGGAAACACAGCAGACATATGTCCTTCTAACTTCCCTAGCTGGTGGAAACATTATAGGCCAAAAGTAATTGTGAAAAGATAATCTGGATTTTCTCTTTGAGCTCTTGTTCAATGTTAGTCTCCTTGAGAAACCCACTGCTCCCAACTTTCTGTTATCTGTGCCACCATCCACCTCTCACTTTTAATTTTTATTTTGGCCATGTTACACATGAGAAGACAGAAGTCAGAGATGCAAAATGACAGTGCCAGTGTCACTGGACTCAGCCATAAGGCAGGATTTAGTCCAGATCTCTTTATGCTGTGTGAGTGCAGCCCTTCTGCTAGGAAGAAGTCAAATTTTCTAAAAGGCAACAAGAGCATCTGAGATATAACTCAGAATAACTGGGGTGCTCTGACCCACAGGGCACAGTGGCTGGTGCTTGCCACCATCATCAGTAATATTTCTTTTTTTTCATTGAGGACATGTGTTTTTTGCTGGTGTTTCTTTTTTTTTTGTTTGTTTTGTTTTGTTTTGTTTTGTTTTGTTTTTTTGAGACAGGGTCTCCCTCTGTCACCCAGGCTGGAGTGCAGTGGCACCATCATGGCTTACAGCAGCCTTGACCTCCCAGGCCCAAATGATCCTCCCACCTCAGTCTTCTGAGTAGCTGGGACCACAGGTGCACACCACCACATCCAGCTAATTTTTTTTTTTTTTTTTTTTTTTGAGACAGAGTCTCACTCTGTCACCCAGGTTGGAGTGCAGTGGTCTCACTCACTGCAATCTCTACCTCACTGCAACCTCTACCTCCTGGGTTCAAGCAATTCTCCTGCCTCAGCCTCCCAAGCAGCTGGGACTACAGGCACGTGCCACCACACCCGGCTAATTTTTGTATTTTTAGTAGAGACGGGGTTTTGCCTTGTTGGCCAGGCTGGTCTCAAACTCCTGGCCTCAAGCAATCCACCCACCTCAGCCTCCCAAAGTGCTGGGATTACAGGTGTGAGCCATGGTGCCCGGCTGAGGGAATGAGTTTTAATCATCACGAATATTATTAAATAAGGGAGACGGAGCTAAGTGCTTTATGTACGTTATCAAAATCACACTGTGGGGTAGGTATTATTACTATCCTGATTTCATGGCTGAAGGTGAGCTCTGGTAGTGACCCACCCAAGGTCACATAGTTTGTGGCAGAGCCTGGACCAGAACCCAGGCATCTCCGAACAGTTGGCTCTGGCTGGCATTTCGCAGTGGGCCCTGGATTTGCTGTTCTTACATTGGGCAAATCCACTCCATCAATCTGCATCTCAATTTCCTTACCTGAAGATGTAGAAGTGATGAATCTTATTTTCCTACCTCACAGGAATTTGAGGACCAGAGGAGATAAATTGCTTCATAAACTGTAATGTGCCGTGCTCAAAGAGCTGTAAGAGCCTTTAAGAATCATCTTCTCGGTGGCTCATGCCTATAATCCCAGCACTTTGGGAGGCCAAGGCAGGGGGATCATTTGAGGTCAGGAGTTCAAGACCAGCCTGACCAACATGGTGAAACCCCATCTCTACTAAATACAAAAAAAAAAAAAAAAAATTAGCTGGGTGTGGTGGCGCATGCCTGTAATCCCAGCTACTTGGGAGGCTGAGGCAGGAGAATCACTTGAACCCAGGAGGCAGAGGGTGCAGTGAGCCAAGATTGCGCCACTGAACTACAGCCTAATCAACAGAGTGAAACTCAGTCTCAAAAAAAAAAAAAAAAAAAAAAGAAGAATTATCTTCTCAACATCCCATTTCACTCAGAAAGTATTTACTGAGTACCCTTGTGTCCCATACCTTGTGCTAGGCCAGGGCCACCCCAGGCAACAAGGCAGCCAATGTCCCTGCCCTCTCCAGGTTCTCAGCCTTTCAGGGAGACAAGCAAAGGGAGTCATGACAAGGAAGCAAGGTGTGGTAAAAGAGGGCTTTGGGAGCTTCCAATGGGGGACTCCATTTACCTAGGGGGCCAGAAGAGGCTTCTTGGAGAAAGTGATATGTAATTGGAGGCCGCAAGGAAGAAAAGGGGAGGTTAGAGTGTTCCAGCAAAGTGAACAGCTTGGGTTGAGCATGGTAGCTCACGCCTGTAATCCCAGCACTTTGAGAAGCCAAGGCAGGAGGATCACTTGAGGCCAGGAGTTTGAGACCAGCCTGGGCAACATAAGGAGACCCTGTGTCTACAAAAATAAAAAATTACCTGTGTGTGGTGGCAGGCGCCTCTAGTCCCAGCTACTTGGGAGGCTGGGGTGGGAGGATGGCTTGAGCCCAGGAGTTTGAGGCTGCAGTGACCTGTGATTGTGTCATTGCACTCCAGCCTGGACAACAGTGAGGCCCTATCTTGGAAAGAAAAAAAAAAAAAAGAGCAGCTTGTGTGAGGCTCACAGAATGGAGGACACACTCTAGGAACTAAGAGATTTGGATTGCTTGGAGAATGCAAGATGGTCAGGGGCAGGAGGACACTGGGTCATGGAGTTAGGGGTTTTCACTTCATCCTGAAGGACAGGGGTGCCACAGAAGCACAGGCTGGTATGGACTGGAGGTCCTGCAGTATCAGCATAGTGACGGGAGGCCCCGCGGCATCAGCGTGGTGGCGGGAGGCCTGCTACCCCGAAGCAGCTCATTCCAGTGTTGGACATTTCCAGCTGTGCCACCTGCTTGAGCCCTGACCCTGGGGCCTGGCTCTTGTGCCAGAGGCACATACTCTGTCTTCCAGGAATTCTCCCGTTTCCACAAGGAGATCACCCCAATGTTGGACGGGATCACCAACAATCGCAAAGAGTGGAAGGCGCTTGCTGACGAGTATGACGCCAAGATGAAGGTGCAGGAGGAGGAGAAGCAGAAACAGCAGTCAGCCAAGCCAGGTTTGTGGAAGCGGGAAGCAGGGACTCCCACCACCCACTCCCTGGGCACTCGGTGTCTGCTTCTGGCCTCAGAGCCTCATACACGGAGTCTCATTCAGGCCTCCTGATGGCCAGTATTGTCCCCATTCTGTGTGTGAGAGCACCGAGGCTGGAAAAGACCAAGTCACACAGTAAGAGGCAGAGCCTGGTCCCCAAGATTGAGGCTGAGGAAAGCTCCAGGCCTCCCAGCAAGTGCCCCCTCAAGCAACATAGCACAGACTCTGATTTTTGGGCTGTGGACTTATGTCCCTACCCTGGGGCAAAGGAGAAGATATATAATTCTTGGTTGGAAGGAATTTTATTTTTATTTATTTATTTTTTGAGCCGGAGTCTCACTCTGTCGCCCAGGCTAGAGAGCAGTGGCACAATCTCCACTCACTGCAACCTCCACCTCCCAGGTTCAAGGAATTTTTCCGCCTCAGCTTCGTGAGTAGCTGGGATTACAGGCACCCAGCACCACGCCTGGCTAATTTCTGTATTTTTAGTAGAGATGGGGTTTCACCATATTGGCCAGGCTGGTCTTAAACTCCTGACCTCAGGTGATCCACCTGCCTCGCCCTCCCAAAGTGATGGGATTACAGGCATGAGCCACTGCGTCCGGCCTTGGAAGGAATTTGAGGCCCTATTTCCAGCCTTCTGTCTGATGTTTGAGTCCTATCTGTACCATCATGAGCTTATGCTTGCATACCACCAGTGACAGAGGCCTCACTATCTTATATGATATCCTTATTCAGTACCACTATTAGAAAGGTCTACCTTGAACTCAAATTGTTCTCCTTGTTGAAGCTTCCACTTAGCGGTCATGGTTCTGCCTTCAGAATCAAATGGGATTTGTTTGTTCTAACTCTTTACTACTGACAGCACTGCCCCTCCCCCAAGTCATTTCTTTTACTGGTTGTGTGATCTGTTTCCTCACAGGACATGGCCTCTCGTCCCTGCCTCACCCTGACTGCCCTCCTTCACACACCCATCCCTCTTCACCCATGGCTCTTACACATGGAAAATATCAGGGCCTCAGCTCTGCTCTGAGCAGTGTGGGTTGATTCTAAATGGGCAGCTGCAAACGTAGGGGCCACTTAGAGTTTTGCAGTTTATGCTTTGCACAACTCCAGGGAGCATCCTGTACATCACAGATGTGTATAGCTATTTTGATTTTCCAGAAAAATGGCAGTGAGATATCCTGGGAAATAAGTGCATTTTTCTAATTTGTACAAATTGTCTTTTGGGCAAGTAGTAGGTCAGTGCAAATTTGTGGTCTTCAGATAAAAAAATACAGATTTGGCTTACATTTTTTTCTCCTTTTTTTCTTATAGCTAGAGAATCAGTAGCAACATTTTTTTAAATGTGAATTTTTTGGCCACATTTTAAAATTGGAATATTTAAGATTAAAAAAATCCAGATTTACAGCCTTTCTTTCTTTCCTTTTTGGAGATAGAGTCTTGCTTTGTTGCCCAGGCTGGAGTGCAGTGGTGTGATCATAGCTCACTGCAGCCTCAAATTCCTGGCCTCAAGCGATCCTCCCACCTCAGCTTCCCTAGCAGCTGGGACTTCAGGTGTATGCAACCATGCCCGGCCAATTTTTTTTTTTTTTTTGTAGAAACCAGGTCTTGCTATGTTGCCCAGGTTGGCCTCCAACTCCTGGGCTCAAGTGATTCTCCTGCCTTAGCCTCCTGAAATCTTGGGATTACAGGCATGAGCCACTGTGCCTGGCTCAGCTTTTCTTTCTAAAAGAGTAAAAGGGTAAGATCTGGCCACACCAGTCTATCATTTTTACATGACAACAATTGGCTGAACCTGAGTGACAACTGCCCCCTTTGGATGAGACAGAGGTTGTCTCTAGTTTGTCAGTGTTCACCACTCCCCAGGTCTCCCAGACACTCGTGCCAAGTACTGGTTCTCACTTGTCATCATCCTCGTGCTGCTATTTTTCTTAAGAGAAAAGTTCTCAGTTTCTGTGATTCTCCTCACACCTGGTTTGCCTTCTGCATCTGTTGGTCGCTGAAAGCTTTTGAGTTTGCAACTCTTGGTCCAAATTAGGTCAAAGGGGAAGCCCACGGCAGCCTCTTGTCACCTGGTGTGTTCTTTTTCCTGTTTCATTGCAGCAGCCGCAGGAAATCAGCCGGGGGGAAACCCTGGCCCAGGGGGTGCAACTACATCCAAGTCCTGCTGCATCCAGTAACACCACCGAGGATCTGCTGGCCGGACGGCACCACCCTTTCCTGGGAAGACATGACCCAAGCCAGTGGAAGACCACTCACCCTGAGAAGTAAAAGAGTCATAGGATTTCAAAACTGATAGAGAATTTCGCTTCCAGGAGTGTTCAATCTTTTGGCTTCCCTGGGCCACATTGGGAGAAGAATTGTCTTGGGTTGCACATAAAATACACTAACACTAATGATAGCTGCTGAAATTTAAAAAAAAAAAAATCACACACACAAAAAATCTCATAGTGTTTGAAGAAAGTTTATGAATTTGTGTTGGGCTGCATTGAAAGCCATCCTGGGCCGCATGTGGCCCACGGGCCGTGGGTTGAACAAGCTTGGCTTATACCTTATCCAGTGGTTTTTAAACATTCTTTTAGTCTTGAGAACTGCTTATTGAGCTAAAACCAGTATTCCAGCTTTCATAGACATTAATTAAACATTTAATTAATGCCAGAAGCACTGGCTTGCTTAGGATCATTTTTGTTCTTATACTTTCATTTAATGTATTGTAAAAATTCTCAACCATTTTCAAAAGTAGAGAATTGTACATTGAATCCCCACATACCCATCACCCAGATTCCAGTATCAAGATTTTGCTACATGCATTTCATCTGTCCTTTTTACATTTCCTTTTCAAATTTTTTTCTTACCTAAAGTGTTTAAAGGCAAGTCCTGGCTAGGCGTGGTGGCTCGCACCTGTAATCCCAGCACTTCAGGAGGCTGAGGCGGGCGGATTGTGTGAGCCCAGGAGTTTGAGACCAGCCTGGGTAAAATGGCGAAACCCTGTCTCTACAAAAAATACAAAAATTAGCCAGGGGTGGTGGCGCCCACTTGTAGTCTCAGCTACTCAGGAGGCAGAGGTGAGAAGATCCCTTGAGCCCAGAAGGCGGAGGTTGCAGTGAGCTGCGATCATGCTACTGCACTCCAGCTTGGGCGACTGAGCGAGACTCTGACCCAAAAAAAAAAAAAAAAAAGGCAAATCCCAAACTTATCATTTCACACCTCTACTAAGTCATCTTTAAAGAAATAAGGAAGTTTTCTAACATAGCCGCATCACTGGCCCATGCAACCGATGCCTGCCTAATACCCAGCTGTGATGTATGCTTTGATGGGCTGCACAGACCCCAAGCTTCAGCAAAGGACTTGGGACCCCACCAGCTTTGAGTGCTGTTGGCAGACCACCCTCAGTATCAGCCCCATCCGGGGTTACTGCAGCCTTTGCCAGGGTGGCCTACACCCAATGACTGACCCATGCCAGGTGGAGAGGCCTGGCCATCTTGGCTGAGCACGGGATAATTGTGCAGGGCTGTTCCAGCTCCAGGACTCCTCGTGGGGTCCACTAAGGCTGTTGCTGGGCTCACATCACAACTCAACTTCTCCTTCTGCCCACTCCTATCTCCTTCCCTTCCCTGAGCATCAGTTCCCAGGGCACTGCTTAATAAGCATCCTGCAGACTAAGTCCATTTTAGAGTCTGCTTTCTGGGACACCCAACTTGTGATGCCAGCCCTTCATCAACCTTCCTTCATTCTCATGAATGTTTTTAGTGGCTGGCTTGCCTGAATCTGATCCAAACAATTTCACACATTGAATTTAGTTGTTTCTTTTTGTTGGTTTTTAGAAAAAAGATGTACTTTTTATTCTTGGATTTTTCATTGATTTCACAGAGTATAAATTAAGACAAATTATTCTCAATTTCAGAACTTCTATTTCTTAAGTTAACAGGCATTCTGTTGGTTTAAAAAAATATATGTGGGCCGGGCGCGGTGGCTCACACCTGTAATTCCAGCACTTTGGGAGGCCGAGGTGGGTGGATCACCTGAAGTCAGGAGTTCAAGACTAGCCTGGCCAACATGGTGAAACCCCATCTCTGCTAAAAATACAAAAATTAGCTAGGTGTGGTGATGCGAGCCTGTAATCCCAGCTACTCAGGAGGCTGAGGCAGGAGAATCGCTTGCACCCGGGAGGCAGAGGTTGCAGTGAGCTGAGATCACGCCATTGCACTCCAGCCTGGGTGACAAGAGCAAGACTCTGTCTCAAACTAAACTAAACTAAACTAAACTAAATTTCTCTTTCTCTCTTTCTTTCATGACGAGGTCTCACTCTATCGCCCAAGCTAGAGTGCAGTGGTATGATCATAGCTCACTGGAGCCCCAACCGCCTGGGCTCAAGCAATCCTCCCATCTCAGCTTCCCAAGCAGTGGCGACCACAGGCATGTACCACCATGCCCTGCTAATTTTTTAAAACCTATTTTTGTCGACATGGGGTCTCATTCTGTTGCCCAGGTTGGCCTCAAACTCCTGACCTCAAGCAATCCTCTTGCCTCAGCCTCCCAAAGTGTTGGGATTATAGGCGTGAGCCACTGCACCTGGTCAGGACTTATTTATTTTAAACCAAATCTAAGTACGTTCTGGCAAGTCTGCAGTACCTAGCAGAATGCCACTGGCCTAATCAGCATTCGCACCATAGTAACTGATGTTGAAAACAGCACAAATAAACCAGAATTTGAAAATGACAATAACATGCTAAAAATTTGCAAGTCAGTTTCTGTTATGCTTGTCCAAATCCTCATTTTTTAAATTCTCTGTTGTTCTCCCCCATCAGCTTTACGGAGGTATAGTTAGCAAATAAAACTTATACATATTTAAGGTACACACTGCGATGTTTTGATGTACATTGTGAAATGACTGCCATAATTAAGCTAATTAATAGATCCATCACCTCACATAGCTATGGTTAAGTTTCTGAAGTCTCTTTTAATCTGTGAAGTGCTCCTTCCTTTTTTCCATTGCCACCAACTTGCAGAAATTGAGTCAGTTTCCCCACATCCTGTATTTATCTGTTTGTTTCTTTGTGGCTGCATGTAACACATTCCTGTCTCATTCTAATAAATGGACATTAGCTCTAGAACTTTTCTTCCTTCCACACGGAATGTTATGCAGAAACTATTAAAACAATTGCTTTGAGGAGAGGGAGGCACATGGTTTTCCCAAACTGTAAACCACTGATCTACTGTAATCTCTCTTTTTAGACACACAAGGAAATTGAAGGCCAGTGAGAGATGGGGCTGGGCCAAGTTCCTAGTACAGTTCCCTGGCTTCCCTCCAGGAGATGCCCAAGGTCACAGAGAACACAGTGTACAGGGCATCCACATCCTGGTGGCCTCCAGAGCAGATCAATCTGGGCCCCTGACGCATAAGCCCTGCTCCTATTTGCAGGTCATGATGTCAATAGAGAGCTGGGTCTGGAACTTGCATCTTTAAATTCCCAAACTAGATGTTCTGCTCTGCTGCAATGCACACTCTGAGAGCAGTGGTCTTTAAGCAGAGGCCTGTCCTAAGAACGTCACATGTGGTTACATGGCAGAGTAGCAAGGAGAAATAAGTGTCACTCAGGAACACGTAGGCATTGATGTTGCTGGTCCTGACTCTGCTGCCACGTTTCTGAGTCCCTCCGGCAGGTTCCTTCTGCTCCACTTCCAGCCTTCCCAATCTGTCAAAAAAGGTCAAGATCCTTGCGGTGCCTCTCAGAGGACTATGGTTAGCACCAAATGAGACTGAGCGCAATAAGGATCACAGTTGACGTTGATTAAGTACTTACCACGTCCTAGGTACTGTGCACGATCTAATTTCATCCTAATAACAATACTCCAAGGGAGAAACTGTTACTAGCTCCATTTATCACATGGTGAGGAGCAGACAGAGAGGTTAGAAAACCTACCCAAGGACACCCAGCTGGTAAATGGTGGAGCCAAGATTCAAAGTTAAGCAGCTTAGGCCAGGCGTGGTGGCTCACGCCTGTAATACCAGCACTTTGGGAGGCCGAGGTGGATGGATCACCTAAGGTCAGGAGTTCGAGACCAGTCTGGCCAACATGGTGAAACCGTCTCTACTCAAAATACAAAAATTAGCTGAGTGTGGTGGCGGGTGCCTAATCCCAGCTACTTAGGAGCTAGGCGGAAGAATCACTTGAACAGGAGGCAGAGTTCCAGTGAGCGAGATTTCACCATTACTTTCCAGCTGGGCAACAAGAGCGAGACTCCATCTCAAAAAAAAAAAAAAAGTGCCATACCGGGTGTACAGAACCCAGCTTATAAGCATTTTCCTTGCGCCATACTTTGCTTCTGCAAATCAGGTTTCTTCTTGTTTGTTTGTTGTTGTTTGTTTTTTTTGGGCGGAGTCTGCAGCTCTGCCCGACTGGAGTGCAGTGGCGGAAATCTCGGCTCATTGCTGCTCCACTCGAGGTTCGCCACGTCTCGCGCCAAATATCCCGGTAACTGGGACCGCAGCGCCGCCCTGCGTAACTGGATTTTTGTATTTTTTTAGTAGAAGGCAGGGGGACTCACCATCGTGTTAGCAGCCAGAATGGTCTCGATCTGTTCCTAAATCAAACCTCCCAAAAGTGCTAGGATAAACAAGCTCCCAGCCAACTATATTGTTGTTTTTAAAGAACGTAAGAAAATAAAGGACCTTTGAGTTCAGCTAAGCAAATTGTTTCATATTTGGGAAAACCAGGGACCAAAGAGGTGGTTTACCCAATTCACACAATACAGAAGTGGCAGAGATGGGTCCCAAAGGCAGGTCTTGAGGCTCTGCATCTGCCATCCTATTCCTTGTACTATGGGTAGGATCCACTCAGGAATTCCTGATTGATGGGGCCGCTGCCCTGCAGTGCATGGAAAAGCAGGCCTGTTCTCCTGAAGCTTACCATCTACAACAGATGGGCAACAGGTACTGAGCCCTCAATCACACACATACTCTCATCACACCAGAGAGCTCTGCCCCTAAGTGGAAACATTCCTATTAATTTTAATGGGAAAAAAATCATGATGTGTTCCCTTGCAATCAACGAAATCCAAACAATTTCCACGGCATGGGAAAATAAATCACCTGAACAAGGAGAATATATGTATGAGTTTGTATGAGTTTATGTAATAAATAGCAACCGGAAAATAGTTTGCACATAACATAAAATGTAATCATGCATTGCACCTGTTGTTTATTTTATTTATTTATTTTGAAACGGCGTCTTGCTGTTGCCCAGGCTGGAATGCAGTGGCACAACCTTGGCTCACTGCACCCTCTGCCTCCCGGGTTCAAGTGATTCTCCTGCCTCAGCCTCCTAAGGAGCTGGGATTACAGGCGCCCGCCACCATGTCCCGCTAATTTTTGTATTTTTAGTAGAGATGGGGTTTCACCACGTTGGCCAGGCTGGTCTCGACCTCCTGACCTCAGGTGATCCACCCGCCTCGGCCTCCCAAGTGCTAGGATTACAGATGTGAGCCACCGCGCCCAGACTGTTCTTATTTATGTATAATTCTCTTTGCCAATGTTTCAACCCTTTGGGGCTCATGGGTATCTTGCATTTAAAAATAAGTTAAAGCACAAAAAACAGCTTTATGGCAAAATACAGGCTAACCCCTTTGAGACATGAGGAAGTAACACACAGGCACGCGACCGAGAGTCTTGGAAGATGCCACTTCCTCATCCTACTTGCTGGAAGTACACAAAGGAAAATGTTCTGAGTTCACTCAATTACCGCACACAATGCAGGCCTGCTCTCTATGAGATCCTCTGACCAGAAACCATTTTGTAATTACAAATTGATGAGTGTTTTGCCTGGAACCATAATGCCAAAATATCTCCTACAGTGCATTTATTCAATGTGCTTATGTGAAAAAGTTGATATACCAAAACAAGGAAGTTTTTGTTCAGAAAGTGGTATAGCTTTATAAAAGTCAGGGCAAAAAGTCATTCATGGAACAGCTGTTATGTGAGATGAGTCTGAATGGTTATTTTATTTATTTATTATATTTTATTTACTTTACTTTTTCAGAGATGGGGGTCTCACTATGTTGCCTGGGCTGGCCTTCCTGGGCTCAAGTGATCCCCTACCTCAGCCCCTGTGCCCAGCACGAATGGATATTATGAACCGTGAAAAATGCCGTGAAGGAAAAGTGTGGTGAAGTGGGGGACAGACATCATCCGGGGTCTTATCTGAGAAGGTGACGCTGAAAACTGAAATCTCTTCCCCATTTAGTGGTCAGAGTGTCCCTCAATGAGCTCCCAGGACCAATAAGGAAAGACACACATGGGCAAAGCTGTGGGTGGTATTTTGTTTTTAATCTCCATAGTGTATTTGTTAAGTTTATTTATAAGCAGATCACTTCACTATTTACAGTACATGAGCATAGAGATTCTACAGTTTCTGTGATGTAAACAATAACCCCACAGTGGGAGTTTGAGAAAAGAAGCCAGTTCTGAAGTATTTACAGACATTAAAATAGAACTTTATACTCACAGAATAATAATACATAGAGCAATTTGGTTAAATTATCTAGGAAACTATAGAATCTGACAATGTACAAATACAGGAAAACATTTTCTCATTTAGAAGGTAAGACAGAGAAATCACACCAGAAAGAAAGTAGGGACGATGACAACCACAGTAATTAAAAGCCAAGAAGGTTTCCTCCTTGCCTCTCATGGACAAAGGATTTCTATAAATAAGGACACAACCCAACAAAATGGAAAAAATATATAAAAATCCTCTACCAATTAAAAAAAATAGCAAAACTAAAAACTTGATTCTCAATCATTAGCAGTGTCCTTTAAAAAATTAAAATTTAGCTTTCTATTATAAATAACAAAGCAGATGTGTCCCTCTGTGTAGGTGAAATTCTTGCACCTTTCTCAATAAATGCATCAATGTAATTACACACACACACACACACACACACACACACACACAAACACACACAGGCACAGACGTGTGTATGTGTGCAGATACACACACATACCCACCACAGACACAGCCTCACACTCACGCACTCAGGCTGTAGTTACCTTGTTAAGCTTCCTAATAAATAATGCCCCCTACAGTAGTACCCCTGGGGATGACAAAACCTCACAGGTTTAGCCATTCCTTGGTTTGACCCTGTCGCAGAGTCAGGGAAAGCCCTGGCTCCTATTGCTTAGAATTCTCTAGGCTGCGTGGTCACACCAAGAGAAAAGAATTTGAGTCCAAGATTTGGAAATGCTGGAAAGGACCATAGGGACCACCTTACCCAGTTGATTAAGGCTGGCTACAGATGCCTTCTTTAGAAACCTGGGGTTGGGGAGAGGGCTCATGTTGGTTTCAACATTAGCAGCTGCCTCTGGAAGAGGCAGATGCTCCAAGCCAATGCTAACAACATGGCACAAGGAGGTGAGGGGGTGGGTGTGAATTCCAGAGCAGACTGCATTAAGCTGGACTTCTGGATGGTCCTCTTCCCCAGAAACCATTTGGAAATCCAAGCAGTCTACTCCCCTGCTGCATATACCACCTTGGCCCAGCTCCCCTCGAGATTTCCAACCTGTTTCCGTCAGAATCAGAACATCCCTCAAGAAACAAAGTTGGGAATAGTTTATGACTTTTTATTCCTAACACAAAAACATTTGACAAGATTTTAAAAATACAAAATACAAAAACAAAAAATTGAACAAAAAAACCTATTTGGCTATTCGGTGGACCATATCAAAGGTCATGGCCAGGCCCCCCAAAGAATCCTTACACCCAACTTCTTATCTTGCCTTGAGGGCGTAATTCGGACCACCCAGCAAAGGTTTACTTAACAAGGTCGGCAGCTGGGCTGCCAGTATTGCAGTTACAGTAAACCCCTCCCGGGCACCTGGACCTCTCCTGGTCCACTCCTGTCTCTTCTGCCCACAGGACAGCTAGTGCATTTCTCAGTTCTGCGTGAGAGTCTGCTAAGTGGCTGCTGCTGCTTCTGGAGTCTTCTGACCCTAGTGTTGCACTGATCTCTGAACACAAAGGTGGTTCGTTCATGCCATTATATTTCATTCCCAAAGTTCACGATGGACAGCAGGGCAGCTGAAAGGATTTGCCTTCTATCTGGGTAGCTGGTGGAGACAACCTTTGGCCACTAGATGGCGACCACATGTAGATAAGGCAAAGTGCTGAGGTGGAAACTGACCAATCCCCTTCACAAGGAACCAATGAGCAAGGGTGGTCAAGTGAAAAAGGAAGCTTTTATAAGCCGCCTTGGAGACTCCTTTGACCAAAAATACAGCACGGGGGGGTTCCAGCTATATAAACCCCTCTTTGAGGAGTGGTTGCACAGCCCAGGGACCGACCACCTATAAAACCTATTTTCCAAGCCCCAAATTCGGGCAGTTGGATTTTTGTCCTCCTTTCGGATGTGCAAAGCATACTGATGAAACGGAGCATCTGAAAAGCTGTCCCCACGAATCACGAAGCCTCAGTCACTGCTGCTATACCATTACAGAAACAAAAAACAAAAGCTGTCCTAAACATATGCAGCGTGATCAATGCCTCCTGTTGCCCCATATGTTTTACAATCATTTGAAAGAAATGTGTGAAAAGTGCCTAAGCTGTTTTTCTTTAAAAAAAAAAAACAAAACAAAAAAAAAAACAAGTGTATTGCTAGTATTGTCTGAGAACAAGACAGAAACAGCCGAGTGGTCACAACATTCGGATTAACAGCTGTCCAGTGGGGACAAAGACAAGGTTAATATGAGATTTGACATCATTACCTAGCCAAGTTGGGGGTTTAATTCCTTACTGTCCCCACTAGAAATTATGGCTTAGATCTGTCCCGGGGAGCTGGTCTCCTTGGATAAGGCAACTCAGCCAGGACACAGTGGGACTGAACCTACCGCTGGTTGGTTCTTGTAGAGAACCTCACCCTGAACAGGAGCTGGGTCAAGTCAGAGAATGGAATCAGTTTCAAGGAGGAGTGATGGATTCCCAATGCTCCTGGCTGGGGATCTGAGCCTCTCAGAGGTGAAAGGGACTTTAATGCTCATATTCAACATTCTCGTTTGGTAGATGAGGACACAGGGGCCCAAGGTCACACAGCAAGTAAGAAACATTGGGGTTTCTGATTCTGAGATGGCTTATAGTTAAGTGACTTACTCTACAAACCCATTTCACTCAGCTGGGCTGTTTTCATCTTTCTGTAAAGGTAGGTACCAAGATCTAAATCCATGGCTCCCTGTTTCGAGGGCTTCCAACAAAAGGCCAGCAAAGGGTTGGCCCCAGCACTGGCTCTCCTGCTGCTGACAGCTCCTGCTGCTGACAGCACTGGCTCTCCTGCTGCTCTCTCCTACCTGACAGCAGCCCCATTCCTGAATTCCCTGTCCCAGTCTCTAGAAGAGCACCTCATACAGCCAAAGGAGACTCATATTTTCCAGGTAGAAACACAGAGCCAGGCTGAAGTGTTGGGGTTTTCTCAAAGTGCTTTTATTTGGTTAATGCAAAGTCAGCATTTGCCTACTTCCTGGGCATCCTGTAGCTGGCTCCCAGGGTTTCACCCATCCCATGGTGGTTCTGGGCCAAGGACACATCCATGCATGTGGGTTTCCAATTCTGAAGCTCTTCCTTCATTTACCCTGTACCTCCAAACTTGACAAGCAGACCTGGAGCCCATCTGTATGTAAAAACACCTCAGGGACTGGGGGACTAGCTTTGACATATTGCACATGCACTAGTTTTCTTCTGCCCCACCGGTAAGGGATGACAGGGTCCCTCTTCTTTGGCCAGTGAAGCCATTACATTCACTTTCTTTACTATTGTACATCCAATTTCTTTCCTTAATCATATCTGATGCTGGGATATGGGTAACCCCAAACTGAAGGCAGCTGCTAAATCTCAAATGCTAAAAAAAATACTGCAGTTTCGACATCAGTGAGTCAGATCAATACATCCTGTGGGGCTGGTGCTTCACAGTTGGGATGAGCCATCTCTCAAGCTGCAGGCTCAACTGGGATTAACTGAACTCTATACCTAGGATGGGCCATGGACTGAGCTGTCCATGCAGAAGGCCCAGGCTGTCCATGCCTTCCCTGCCCTTCTACTCACCACCGCACAGCAGCCCCAGTGGGCCTACTGCACATGTCTAGGAGAAATCACTCTCAAAAACCAACAGGAACAGGCTTTAGGCAACAAAAGACGTCTCACCGCATCTCTTCCTGTGTCAGAACTTGAGTACTGGGTCTTTGCAGCTCAGAGCATTCCTCCCTTCCTTCTCCTGCCCGCAAAGCCCTGCCTCTCTCCTGAGTATATATGACACTCCATGCTGCAAGATTTCAAGGCAGATGCAGATACCTTATGGGTGCTTTTTGAGTCAAAGCAGCTTTTTGGTTGAGGGGGCAAGTTGTGACGGAGCAGGGGGTGAGGGCCTTAGCTGCACTCCATCCACTCATATTCTTTACCTCTTTGATGCATTTTCCTTCGGTAACCAGAGCCCCCGAGAACGGGGATTCTGATTCAGCCTTGTACAGACTGAGGAAGGAGATGGAAGAATTCCACTTAGTGGTTGGATCAGACATTTTTGGAAAACACCAGCACGGCACAGAAACAGACAGTACAATCTGCCCTGTGCGGGCGGCTATCGACACAGTCTACAGCAAGCTTTATGGCGATTACATGTAAACATCATCAAGAGCAAACACTAGGACAGAGCTACAACGAGATGGTTGCCAATGGCAGCTGCTCCCTCTGGGTTACTCCTCAGTTTGGTGGGAAAGAGACCAAGGTTCACTCGTTTTTCTGAATAGACCTTGGAGTTGCCCTAAATAATACACAGCACCGAATGAGTCCTTCGGGATAGAGGTTGTCTGCAGGGTTGGTAAATTTTAGAACTTGTAGCGTTTTATGTACAGGATGGCAAGTAGAGACTACTTGATGCCCTTGGCAGTTGGCGTTCCCTAGCTCTGACTTTAGGCATGTCATGTCCCAATGCCACGCTCAGGTCTCTGCTCAAGCGCCAACGTCTAAGCTAACTTCAAGTGTCCTAGATTAATATGACATGAAAGGACAGCTTCAGCTGACCCCAAAGCAGGGAGGGACAGACTCGTCCTTTGCTAAAACTCTCCATTTCTTTACTCTAAAGTATCACCAGCCCAAGGCCCACCCTTTGACCAAATGCAATCAAGGAAGAAGCAAATAGGAGGGGCTTAGAGATCATCCACAGCCCAACTCCTTTCAGCACACTGGGGTGCCAGGGAGCAGAAGGGACTTATCAAAGTTACAAAGGAAATTCTCGGTAGAATCTGCACTTCCCCAACTCTCCAGATTTGGAATCTAGTGTTCTTTCCTATCTCAGTTCTCTCCTTGATGCAAATCAGGACTTACTTAGTGAAGGCAGCAGAAAGATCTAAATTCTATCCCATTCCATAATCATTTATTGTGTGCCTACTATGTGCTAGGCAGTGAATAGCTAAAAAGGAAATCAGAATGATCAGGTCTGTGCTGTGGGAAGTCCCTTTTTTGGTCCATCTTCCTAAGCCCTGACTTCCCCAAATATGTTCCTGTCTGTTATTCGTCTACTGCCCCCTGCACCTTCCGCAAGGGGATGTGTGTGTCAAAATAGTATTGGGAGTTTTGCGCCGCGGAATAGCATTAGGGGAGTTTTCTCTCATGGAACGGAACATCACAGACAGGGTAGGCCAGCATGAAACCCAGCCAGCATATGGTTCTGTGTGATCGTTGAAAACCTTCCAAAGATTAGCCCAAGATGTCAAACAGACTGAACCCTAATCAATTAGTAATGACTTACCAGAGCACTGATTTCAGGATTCTTACAGCGCATCCAGGCTCAAGGAACCTGAGTGGTGCAATTGATTAGTTATGTCTGTATCAGTCAAGGAGGTGGGAGTAGAGGCACATGAGCTATGTATTTGCCATCTTGGGCTAGACACTGCCTCAGCAGAAGCTAACAATGTTGAAACGTGTCTAATCAGTTCATTTCACAGGAAAGGAAATTGGAGTCCAGAGGGGTCAACTGCTGCGACACGCAACAGTTCAAATTCCCTATCCCTACTAAAGCCTGTCTCTTCCAGCCTTATCCATGGGCTGGGAGTATGCTCACCACCCAGTGGAAGATCATGGGCTCATTTTACCTACTGAGGTATTTGATAATCTTTAAAAAAGTAAATTCTCAACAGACTAGGCTTTGCATAAGCAACAAATTACATTAGCCTGTTTAGTTTAATGAGCCACTTTCAAACTTTTAAAGCAGCAGGACTTTAAAAAAAAATTACAAAGATTTCCCAAGGAACCCTGATGTATGAAAGAAATCAGAAACAATATACTCACACCCTGCCTGGCCATCCTCCCTGCATGAATGGCCCCCAAGGTACCCACAGAACATTAAGCTGGAAATGGCTTTGACATCACTTAAGAACACAAAGTTTAAAGCAAAGCCCACTGGAGTGTTTTCTCAGTTGGAGGGAAGCTAGGAGATTGTCCTATCTATTTCCAACCTTCACTCCCTCCTCCTGGCTCCCCTGCCCCAGCCACCAAAACAACTTTACAGACAAGGACAAGGTAAAGACGAAGGGCTACCTGAGGGAGTAGGATGGGCTGGTGGCTGGCCCAAAAAAGATGATTGCTCCCAGACCACCTGTCTGTACTGCTGCCAGGGGTGTCACCAAAGTTCTGACACTGTGTCCACAGACGCAGGCAAACCGCAGGACCACTCAGGATCAAAGCTGATGGTGCACCCAAGACACATGCCGGAGCTTGAATTCACCTGATGCTGGTGAATCAACAGCTAACGTAACCCCTAAAATGAGCCCTTAGGCTTCCAGCCTGGTGCCCAATTTAGCCAAACTCACCTCTACCAGTCCCTGAAACTGTGTCTTCACCCCAGCTACTACGGACGCATGGGACCAAGAATCAGAAAGTCTGGTCTGGGTCACGGCTCTGCCTCCTCACTGGCAACCAGACCTCCCACAGTCATTTCGCCTCTTGGGGAGCTGCCAGCCTCCCCTGGAAAACAGGAATGATGCAGCTCACCCTGCCTTCCTTACAAGATACTCAAGGGTCTGAGTACAAATAGATGGACACACACTTGAAGCATGAGCTGGGCACAAGATGGGGGCTCTTATAATTTGAGCCAAACTTGCTCAGTAAGAGACAAGGCAGGGCTTGGCAGATACGGCCTGGAAACGGCAGGCCGCACTTTCCTGCAGACCAGCCTAGCGGCCACCCAGCACCTCCAGGGCAATCTGGCAAGGGGAGCAGAGCAGCTCAGTGGCAAACACCTCATGACAGTGCATAGTTAAAAAATCAAGGAAGCAATACAATAATCCCAGGCACAGTACATCTGAGCCATAAATACATTATTTTAAGGATATACTTTTTTTTTCAATTAAAAATGAAGTTTATAATCCTGATTCTATTCACAAGTAACAATTTCATCATCACACACTACAGACAAGAAATGTTATGGTGAACACAGCTGCAAGTCTACGAGAGGAAGTCAGTCGGGAAGGAAGGGGCGATGGGTGACTGACCCGCATTTCGAGGTGCACCCAGGACAACCCATTGGAAGTGAGGACACTAATGTGGCAGTGGAACGTCAACACCATGGAAACTCACGGACAGAAGCAGCTTTGTTCAATGTAAACATTGATTTTTTTTTTTTTTTTTAAAGGACAGCAGTTTCAAGTCTCTCTCACGGGTGTTCTCTCACGCTCGCTCGCTCTCTCCTCATATACTTGATTTCTTTGAAAACGTAAACATATTGGAAGGGCCTTGTCTGAGGTATTGAGGTATTCCTCGAGGGTTAAGGCTGTTATCAATGCAGGCTCTGCTGGGCCTCTTTCAGTAAGCTGTCAAAATCCATGGCTTCGTACTTGCTTTTCCCTGACGGAGGAAGGGCCTCTTCTGAATTGGAATCTGGGCATGGGGGTGAGGAGGCAGGGAAGAGGGGAAGGCAGTGAGCAACTTACAAAGACTGGATGGTTGAAAAATCTGCCACTTTGAGTGGGCACCGTGGAGTGGCTGCAGCCCAAGGCCTTGGGGAGCTGGGATGAGCACTGGACTGTGGGCACTGCCCACCATCCTGCTGGGACATCTTGGCCATGGTATCAGTGTCTCAGGGCCTTGGCTGTCCTATCTAGAGACCTGGAGGTCCAAACTAGAGCACTCCGGAGCCTTTCTAGCTCCAACACCCTACAACTCTACTTCCCCCAACAGCTTCTCATCCATTAGTAACCTGCTACAGTGCCACATAAGGGAGAGCTGACAACACTATAATACTTTTTTTTTTTTTGGAGACGCAGTCTTGCTCTGTTGCTGAGGCTGGAGTGCAGGGGTGTGATCTCAGCTCACTGCAACCTCTGCCTCTCAGGTTCAAGCAATTCTCCTGCCTCGGCCTCCCAAGTCACTGGGACTACAGACGGCGCGTCACCACATCCAGCTACTTTTTGTATTTTTAGTAGAGATGGGGTTTCACCATGTTGGCCATGATGGTCTCCATCTCTTGACCTCATGATCTGCCTGCCTCAGCCTCCCAAAGTGCTGGGATTACAGGCGTGAGCGACCACGCCCGGCCAACACTAGAATTTTTTAATAGATTGGGAAAGTAATTCCCATAAATGGATATGTAGCCAATTGCAGTGCCGCCTGGCCCAGCACCCAGCCAGGCCACTGACACTCAGTCCTGTACCATCAAGGCTGCATTGGGTTCTCTCCAATAAGTGTTTTTTTTTTTTTCTTTCCTTTTGAGATAGGGTCTTGCTCTGTCACCCAGGCTGGAATGCAGTAGTGCCATCATGGCTCACTACAGCCTCGACCTCTTGGGTTCAGGTGATCCTCCCACCTCTGCCTCCTGAGTAGCTGGGACTATAGGCACAAGCCACCATGCCTGGCTAATTTTTGTATTTTTTGTAGAGACGGGATTTCACTATATTGCCCAAGCTGGTCTCCAACTCCTGGGCTCAAGTGATCCTTTTGCCTCAGCCTCCCAAGGTGCTGGGATTACAGGCATGAGCCACTGAGCCTGGCCAAGTAATTCTTTCATACATTGTACTTCCTTGTCCTTCTTCATCATCTTGTCCCCAGGTGGCTGCTGCCTTGTCTGGGGTCACCACGGAATGCCCTTGAAGGGGACAGGGTAGCAGCTGGCCCTGTGAAGTCAAGGAGACCGCAGCCACGGTTCTGCCAGCTGGCTGTGCACACGACTGAATCTTCTTAGAGGCCATGGGAGGTTGGATTCTCTTTGGTAGCAGTCACAGGACAAGACAAGGTGGACCAGAGGCCAGAAGAAAAACAAGATGGTAGCCTTCAGGCAAAGGGGCTGCAGTGTTACACCAAGCAGCACACTGGGGTGTGGGGATGGAAGCTATGTCCACAGGGGGCTTTAGCTCTGGCTTTTGTTCAAGAAAGGCACTTCCTCTCAAGCTTTGAGTCTTACTAGACTACGGCTGGGTCTCGGGGGCTTACCGTAGTCAGTGTATCTGGGCCAGCAGAAGTGCCGGAGCCCTCCGTAGCTCAGGTGGAAGGAGGGCTCGTTGCGCTTCCTCAGGGCAGCGCCGTTCCTCAGAGAGAGGGCCGCGTGCTCAGAACACCGGTAGGTAATGAAGCCGTACTTCTTGCCTCTGCGGGGAGAGGAGAAGGAGAGTCTGTTATTCGGCTGGCTGGGTGGACGCTGTGAGACCAGCCATGACTAGATGAGGAACAGACTGCCACAGTGATTCGACACTGGCATCATGGCCCCCTAGATAGAGATGACGTGACCACCAGGCTGACTTCTGCAATGTGGTAATAATGAAAGTAGCTAATACATTGAATGTCTGCCAGATGTTGGCCACCACACCTTGCCTCGGACGCTCCTCAGATGAGCCTATGAGGTGGGTACTGTTGTTATCTCCACCTTGCAGATGAGGAAACAGCTTCTGTGGAGTTCAGTAATGTACCCAAAAGCAAGTGGCAGAGCAGGGATTCAAACCCAGGCCTCTGACATTAAAGCTGATGCTCGTAACAGCCCTGTATGTTTCTCCTGTTATTCCCATCTCCCTATACTACTGCACCTCTTTCTGCCTCCTTCAAAGCCAGCGTCAGTCACCAATTCCTTGGCTGCCATCTTGGGCTTCACCTCCCCTTCTGCACACATCTTGCCCTTCATGGTAGACATCTATGATGCCTGCCTGTTCAGCTTCCACTCCCCTTCCTCAGACAACAGCATGTGTGGTCAACCAGACTCAGGGTGCCAGGGCAAACCACATGACAATGGCCCTTCCCGGATACCATGGTTTGTTCAAGGATAAGCCTGTTTACTCAAGGCTGCACCCCAAAGAACCCATCTCAGGTCTTTGCTGGAGTCATGTAGTGACTCCTACCTCCCCAGGGGTCTCTAAGTTGCTGGGGGGTAGCTTAAAGCTACAGGCAGCCACTTTGCAACCAGGAGAAAAGTCTGCCTGAGAAGGACCAAAAGTCAGTTCTATTCCAACTTTTCACTTCCATGAACAACAGAAAGAGTCCCGACTGACATATCATCTGCTACGTAAACTCCTCAAGGCAGAGGCAAAATGGCATTCACCAGCTATTAGCACAGGCTTACAAATAGTAGGTGCCTAATAAACATTTACGTGAATCATGTTTCCTGACACCTCTCTGAACCAGCGCCAAGTTTGAACCCTCTGCCTCTTTCTCTATTTATTTGTTTTTTGAGACAGTCTCACTCTGTCGCCCAGGCTAGAATGCAGTGGTCGCAATCCCAGCTCACTGTAACCTCTGCCTCCTGGGTTCAAGCGATTCTCATGCCTCAGCCGCCCGAGTAGCTGAAATTACATGCATGTGCCACCAAGCCCAGGTAATTTTTTTGTAGTTTTAGTAGAGACAGGGTTTCACCATGTTGGCCAGGTTGGTCTCAAACTCCTGTCCTCAAGTAATCTGTCTGCCTCAGCCTCCCAAAGTGTTGGGATTACAGGCATGAGCCACCATGCCCGGACCCTTTTTCCTCTTTAAATGTCTAATATTGGTAGTACGTCCAAGACTCTTTTTTAAAGATTCTGTGTGTTTTTAAAATCTTAACAGATTGATCTTTCTCTTTAGAGATTAATGTGCCTGCTTTATTTTTGCATATTATCTTCATTTGATAGCCTGAAAACTGCACAGAACTTAAAATGGTTCTATTTGTATAATGGTTCTTTTAAAAAAAATTTGGTAAAAACACTTAACAGGACATCTACCATCTTTGCCATTTTTAAGCATACAGTTTGGCAGTATTAAGTATACTCATACTGCTGTGTAACGAAGCTCCAGAAATTTTCCACCTTGCCAAACTGAAACTCTATGCCCATTAAACAACACCTCCCTTATTCTCCCTCTCTGCAGCCCCTGGCAACCACCACTCTTTCTGTTTCGATGAATTTGACTACTTTAGACATAGCATATAAGTGAAATCATATAGTATTTGTCTTTCTGTGCCTGGCTTATTTCACTCAGCACAATGCGGTCAGGTTCATCCATGTGGCGGCATGAGTCAGAATTTCCTTCCTTTTTAAGGCTTCATAATATTCACTATATGTATAGAAACCATATTTTGTTTATCTACTCATCTGTTGGTGGACATTTGGATTGTTTACTCCTCTTGGCTATTGTAAATAGTGTCGCTATGAGCTTGGGTGAACAAATATCTCTTGGAGATCCTGTTTTCAATTCTTTTGGATATATACCCGTAAGTGGAATTGCTGGATCAGATGGTGGTTCTAGGTTTAATTTTTTGACGAATTGCCATACTGTTTTCCACAGCAGCTGCATCATCTAAAATTCCCACCAACACTATGCAAGAGTTCCATTTTGTCCACATCCTTGCCAGTATTTATTTTCTGGTTTTTTCATCGTAGCCATCCTAATGGGCAAGAAGTATATGATAACTCTTACACCAGAAACTATTTTCTTGCTGAAGCTTTCTATTATTATTATTGTATGAGAATGTAAAAACCCTAATAACTTAGTTTGCCTTAGTGTTTGCCAATATAATAGAAGATAATTTAGAAATATTTCAAAACTGAGTTTTGACATCTAAATTGTGCATTCATATAAAACCTGTTCTTTTTGCAGATCTCCTGACAGGTAAAACACTGCTTCTCCAGGTGAGTGACGAAAACCCAGGGCTGCCTAGTAGAACAGAAGGCCTGGGACCTTGTCTTATTTTTTGCTCTATCACCCAGGCTGGAGTGCAGTGGCGCGATCTCGGCCCACTGCAACCTCTGCCTTCTGGGTTCAAGGGATTCTCCTGCCTCCGTCTCCTGAGTAGCTGGGAATACAGGAGTGCACCACCAGATCCAGCTAATTTTTAAATTTTCAGTAGAGACGGGGTTTCACCATTTTGGCCAGGCTGGTCTCGAACTCTTGACCTCAAGTGATCTGCCCGCCTTGGCCTCCCCAAATGCTGGGATTGCAGGTGTGAGCCGCCATACCCAACCAAGGCCTGGGACTTGCTGCTGCAGAGGAAGGGAGGGGTGTGAGCAGCACAGGGTTGAGGCAGAGTGGGGTCCCAGTGCCAGTCTTCAAGCTGCCAGGGGCTGCTGCCCCGCACTATCTCCAGGCCAAACGCTCTGAAGCAGACACATGGGCTCCGGTTCTGGCTTTGCCACCAACTAGCTGCCCAGTTAACTTGTCTGAACTCCTGCAGAAAGGAGAGCAATTGAAAGACTAGGAGTGCTTATGTCCCTGGCATGCTGGGAAGTTAAGATAGAAGAATGAACGGAGACTGCCTGGCACTTAGTAAAGCATCAGCACGTGTTTGCTGCTGTTACTGACTGCATTACCATTTCTGGTCCTTCTCCTGGGCCTGGCTTTCTACATCTAGGCTATGGATTTCGTCAGATTCATTCCACAAGCCTTGGACATCTTCTTGTACCCAGCTCTGGATCAGGACCGGTGCCCCTCTCTGCTCCCTTCATCTGCCATGGCTTGGCTCAACTCACCTCTTACTTCGCGTCAGCACCTCACACTCCACAATCTCACCAAACACTTCAAAACGCCTCTTCAGCTCTCGGGAGCTCATGTCGCTGGAGAGATTTCGAATGTACACCACACGGCCTTCACCCTGCCCAAGAAGGAGGATAGAGACTCGGTCACTGCCTGGCTTCCTGGGGCCCCTCTGGGGGTGTACTCCCGTGGAGTTCTTGTCCTAGTCCATGATGCCTGGCTGAGTGAGCAATACCAGCTGGAGTCAGAGAGAGGTCAACGCCAATCTCTACCCCAGAGGACCTGCCCTTGTTGGGGGAGGGTGTTGGAAGGGAAGGGGCCTCCAAGGAAGCCACTGCTTACATGAAGGAAATGAGCAGAGACTGGGGCTGTGAAAGGGGAGGGATTTATCACCATTTATATGCCTGCATATTCAGTAGCTTTTGGACTTACCTTTCAAGTCTGAGCAGGGGAGGTGCTGGGGTAGGGCAAGCACAGGAGGCAGGTTGATTGTGAGTGTGAGAGTGGGCTGGAAGGAAGGGGAATGAGGTGGGGGCATCAGGGCTATTGGTTTTGCCTGGGCAAAGTGGCTGAAGCCACAGTATAGACACTGTCACCAAGGCGTCACTCAGGAGAGTTCTGTGCTATGCCAGTGGGTGCCGAGAACAGCCTAGCAGAGGGACCAGGTGGGAGAAAGTCCAGACTGGAACTCCCCTTCCCCTCCTCTCAGATCTGTGACTTGATCTGGCTGAAGCCACTGCTATTGGAAAAGTCACTGTGACCTGCTAGAGAAACTTCAGCCTTGTTCCTGGACACCTGTGTTCCCATAGGAAAAACACAGTTTCTTGTCCTGGACAGGCTTGCTCTGGAAACACGTTACAGCCAGTGATTCTCCAGCCATCCCACCCCCGTACTACACGTGCCAAGGAAGAAAACCCAGGAGGCGGGTCCACAAACAGGACTCCGTCGTCAACAGTCAGGGGAACTGTGCATCCCACAACATACGATGTCCAAGCTCAGCTCAACAGAGAAATCCCCTCCTCCCACTCTCCTTGCAGCTTCTTGAATTCATAAAGCTCTTTTCTGCCACTGCTCCAGACACTTGTCCCCCTGAGTCTTTGCTTGGTCGCTCCTTTTCATCAATCAGGGCCCAGCTCCCTGAAGGTGCCCCTCCCTGGCCACCCCGTAAACACATCCTCCTCAACAGTCCTGATTACTCCAGATCGTTACTAATGGCACATTACTAATTTCACAGTGCTTATCCCAATCTGCAATTACATTGCTTATTCCTTTGTTACGAGTCTGTTATCTCTCTCTCCCTTCTGTTCAGTCAGGAGGGGGGCCTCATCTCTCTTGTTCATTGCTGTCCTCCAACGCCCAGAACTGTGATAGGCCTGTAACTGCTGAATGACCAGACACAGACTCCAAGAAGATTCTCCATGCACAGTCCATGGTTTTAAGGACCTGCATGCAGACAGCTGTGCACCTCTAGGGTATGCACACCTCCTGTGTGCCCCTCCTCCCTGAAGTGCCACATCACATGGGAGACCCAGCAGGAGTCTGCCTTGTGTTTTCATCCTATTTTCCTCCTTCCTTTCTAGTGACATGGCCTAGCTGGCCAGCTCCAGCTCCCCACTCCAGGCCCCTGATGTGTTTTCTCTGTGGGGAGCTTTGCAGTAGGGTCACCAGGCAAACGCAGAAGGCCAGGGCCTGTGGACTAACTCTGGGAGGGGATTAGGGAAGTGGGTGGGGAGGAAGGGGCAGGCTCTCTTGGTCCCTTGGCACTGATCAAGTTGGGGGAACCCTTGGGAAGCACAGGCCCTTAGGTACAAATGAGGAAAGTGAGGCTTGGGGAAGCTGGGGAACCTGCCCACAGTCACACAGAAGGTGGCGGCAGGGCTGGCTTGTGACCTGGCCAGCCTGGCTCTGCTCCCCACTACCACAGCTTACCCACTTGGCTCTCTCAAGGCCCCTGACACTGAGCCCTAAACCACCACCAACAGCACACTCACGGCCAGTCTCTTGGCTGAACTTTGCATGGTGCCACCTTTGATGCCCTTTAGTGACCCGCATGCTCTTCAAATGAGAGAAATATCATTGCCTTCTGCTGCCATAGTCCCTTCTTCCCCAGGCAGAGGCCGAAGACTGAGGGGCTCACCAGCCAGCCTCAAAGGCTTTGGTCCATGAAGCCCCCACACACTTCCTGCTCCTTCCCATTCACTCCAGGCTCTGGGCCCCCAGATCACTTACAATGGCCTTTTCCCGCCGCTTCCTGGCGTGCCGGATGCTTGGCGTTCTGTCTGAACACGGCCCTCTGCTCTCACATCTGTCAGTGAACAAGCAAAGCAGAGGCACTCACTCTCAGGAGAGACCATGGGGGTGGGGGCGGATCTGCTCCAGGAGGCAAGGGATGCTTCCTTAGGACTCGTTCACAAGGGCACACGAGCTGCAACTGCCTCTTGCAGAAACCCAGCTTCCCCTTCCGTAACGACAGCCCAGGGCTGTGCGTGGGCCTGAACATCTGGACACATGCCTACTGCCAGCTTCCGGACTGGATCACTGAGAACCACTGTGTTGCTCATTATAACCCTACTCCCTTCTGAGCCTTGCCTCTCTATGCCATTAGGGGTAGAAAAGTCCTTTTGCTTTATTATCTTGTTTGGTCTGATTTTTTTTTTTTTAACCCGATGAGATTTTATGTTTCTCCATTTTCCAGATGAAAAATCTGAGGCTCAGGTTTGAGATGGGATTTGCTTAAAGTCAGAAAGCAGAGAAGCCAGCAGCAGGTCCTTCTGAGTCCAGAACCACTGCTCCCTGTGGGTTCATGCCTCAGCTACGCAGCAGCCCCTGGCCAGCGCAGCTCCATGCTTCCAGGCTAGCTATCAGGCTCATTAGTCCCACAGCCCGAGCAGGCTCCCGGGTGCCACCCACCTGCAGCCTTCCTTGCCTGCCTGCACGCTGCCCTCACTCCTCCAGCCTGAGTCACTGAGAAATACAGCACAGAGGACAAGAACACAGGCTTGTGAGTCAGACAGCTTGAGTTTGAATCTTAGCCCCACCGCCTCCCTGTTGGGTGACCTTGGGCCAGTTACAGAAGCCCTCTCAACTTCAGTTCTTCATCTATAAAATAAGGATGACCAGTTGTGTCCATCCCTTGGCCATTTGTGAGGATTAAATTTAAAAATGCATGTCAATGCTTAGCCCAGGAACTGCTCCGTAAATATTTGCTCTATTTTTCTATGTAACTTCTTTGAGCCTCAGCTTCCTCATCTATAAAATGGGGATAAGCAGCAGATACCTCCAGGTGCCCCTGTGAAGCTCAAGTAGGATAATGGGAGGGGAAATGACTTGCAACTTTAAAGGGTTACCTAATTATAGTATTATCGTCCCTTTTGCAACAGAATTGGTAGACTTTCCCCACCCGAGGAGCTGAGCGTGCCTGGAAGGTATTGTGGAGTTCAAGATTTGTGTTGTTAACCCAGCTTAACGTGCTTTCTGTTGCTGTGTGTTTGGTATGGGTCTAGAGAAGGCTGATCAGTATCTTACCAGGTTTACCAGGTACTGAGCTCAGCCAGGTAGCTGAGCAGGAGCCAGGTTACCCAATTTAAGTTTCTGCGGTGAGCAGAAAAAGTCAGCCCTGAACCTGGCCCAAAAGTGAGAAGAGAAAAAGGAAAATCCATGGGGGTTTCTAGAGAAGTTCTCGACTCTTCCCAGGCAATTCTATGAATGCAGGCCCAGTCCAAACACCTGTGAGCTGGGCAGGAGAGAAAGGAGGCCAGGGAAGCTCCAGCTTGGGAGATGTATTTCAACATGAAGAGAACCTGGGACACTGCCTAATGTGGAGATGGAGTGCTTTAGCTCACAGCAAAGCAAGGTTGAAGCCAAACCTTTGACACTGGAACACTGTAGGGCAGAAGCTACCCCCTGGGGAAAGAACGGAGCCAGAAAGAGAGGCTCAGCGCGGTCGGCAGAAGGCAGCTGTGACTGACGAATCCTGGCTTCTATAGTAAGGGCTCGCTGGAGAAATTGCTGCAGACCTCACTTTGAGGAACAAAAAATTTAGGGCTTCTTAACAATAGTTTGTGGGGAGCCCACAAACCCCCTAAAATTGAATGCCCAGTTAGATGTGTATGCACATTTTAATGGGAAGATGGGCCTTTGCTTTAATCAGATTTTCAAACAGTTAAAAGCCCTTGTTGTCGATGTGTATAAAGCTGTAGTGTTTTTACATTTTTATTTAACAAAAAAAAATTTTTTTTTTGCTAGTCCCTTTAGAAGGGAAGAAGAAGTATCTTCACAAGACCTAAATTCTGGTCTCAGAGTATGATATTCTAGCAATGTCAATCAGCATCACCTGGGGACTTGTTGGAACCGCCAATCCCTGCCCCTGCCCCACCCCAGACCTACAGATCAGACACCCAGGTGTGGGCCGTGTGGGCTGGCCAGTGGAGGCCCAACAAATCCTGCAGCGGGTTCTGCAGCTGGGCTCTAGCCCAAGAGCAGCATCTAGTGGCCACTTGGCCTCACCTCAACACAGGGCTGGGGATGACGACACTGACCCTCCTCAAGCCTTCCCCAGGGAGAATCAGGACCCACTGCGATCTAGAGAGAAGCGACCAGTACCCTCCGACTCCGCCAAACCTCCATTTTTTTTCTGGCCAGCTCCCCAGCTGACTTTTGGACTGGATTCTTCTCCAGTCTGGTTGAGTGAGCGAGGATGATACGAGCAAGCGGGCTCATGAGGCATCATCCCTCCACTGAGGTCAAAGCCCTTCAAGGGGCAGCCGACTGGTGAAAACCACGGCGCACCTCAGCAGGACCCAGAAACCTTATCAATGCTTTATGTCCAGGCATTTTCCGGAGCACAGATTAGAATTACACTCATCTTTCTTTTACATGTAAACATCCCTAGAATTCAAATGTTGGGGCATGTATGTTTGCACAAAAACCTATCCATTTTACAAATATAAAAGCAAAAAACACAGATGGGTAAGGGACAAGTTCCTTTAGACATAAGCCCACAGCCAGCCAGGAAGTGGGTTTTCTTTCTTTCTGGAAGCCAGGATATTTGGGACACTCCCGATTTCACACACCAGGCTTTGCCTGCCTCCAGGACTCACCCACAACTGCCCCAGAAGACCACCTTCAAGGCCTCTGACCAGGACATGGGCCACACAGGGAGATGCAGCCTCAGCTTCAGGGCAAGTTTCCCGGGGATCCTCCCTCCTGGGGCTCCTGGTTCCCTGGGAACTGGGGTCCTCCACTGCCCGCTGCCTCTCCTGCGGCCCCCTGTTCATACCTGAAGTTCCTCCGAGTGGCTGGTGACCAGGAGTGGCAGGATGAGGAGCCAGAGCTTGAGCGGCTGCGGGAACAGAGCTGCCGGCTGGCCTTGCTTGGTGGGCTCTGGTAGGGGCAGTGGTCAGAGCAAGTGGGGCTAACCCCTGAGTCCTCTTCTTCATTGTCCTCCTCCTCCTCCTCCCCTTCTTCCTCTTCCTCCTCTGGGAGGAAGCTGCTCTCGCCACTGCTGCTGCTGCTGTCTTCAAAGACAGTGTCATACTCTGGGCTCTTGCAGGAGGCCAGTTCTTCCTCCTCCAGGGCGGTCTCCAGCAGCCCAAAGTGTTTGGTGAGGCTGGCGCGGATCTCATGGTCTCTCAGCAGCATGCTGTCCTTGGGTGGGGCGCCAGCACCACAGCTTCTGTCTTCCTCCCTGCCAGGAGACTGCGCCTCAGCCCGAGGGGCACCCTGCTGGGGCCAGTCCTCAAGGTGAACCCCAGACGGCTCCCAGGACCTCAGCACCTTCCGTTGCAGGACGCCCTCTGGTCGGAGCACCTGGCAGTAGTCATGGTCTCCAAAGGAACAGGAGAAGGGACGCTTCTGGCCAGCCTGGGAGGCTGGCTGGGCCGTGGCATGTCGCAGGTGGGACAGGAGCTCACTCCGCTCCGGGTGCTTCTTTGGCAGCTTATGGGCAGCCCCTGAGGTGGCCTTGAGTGACAGGCCCTCAGGGGAGGGGAGGTTGAGAACTATTTCTTTGCCCAGGCTGTGCTTGATGTCCGGCTTGAAGGGATCCTCCTCTGTGGGCTTGTACGGTGGTGTCGTGGGTGGGGTGAGTCCTGCCCAAGCAACAGGAGAAAGGTAAGATAAAGACAGATCACTTCTCCAAGGGACACTGAGACCCTAAGTTTGGGGCCAAGCATGGTAGCTCACACCTATAATCCCAACATTTTGGGAGGGCGAGGTGAGTGGATCACTTGAATCCAGGAGCTCAAGACCAGCCTGGCCAACATGGCAAAATCATGTCTCTACTAAAAATACAAAAAAATTAACCAGGCTTGTTGGTACATGCCTATAATCCCAGCTACTTTGGAGGCTGAGACATGAGAATTGCTTGAACCCAGGAGCAGGAGGTTGCAGTGAGCCAAGACTGTGCCACTGCACTCCAGCCTGGGCAACATAGTGAGACTATGTCTTGAAAAAATAAAATAAAATAAAATAAAATTTTAAAAAGACCCTAGTTTGGGATGGCAATAAAATGGCCAAGTGCCCTTACTCCCCCAACCCAGTGGATGGCAGGCATCACTAACTGATCACTGCACTGCTGGCTGAGCCTGGAGGTAGCCTGAGAATCCTTCAATTCTTTGGAGTTGGCATGTGATGAAATCCATTTGCCATCCCTTCTGTGACCTACTAATGGCAGCTGGAACCTCCCAATCTTCCAAATACCTCTTCCTGATCTACATCCAATCATTCAACAAACCCTCCCAACTATACCTCTCATATGCCTCTGGCGTTTCCCATGACGGACAGGGGGCAGGCACCGCAGGTAAAACTGCCCACCGGGGCTGGGCGCGGTGGCTCACGCCTGTAATCCTGGTTCATTCTCAGTGAGTCTTCTTTATGGTATCTATTGCAATTTGTAACGATCTTCCTTTTCTGTTTGTTTTTTGACTGCCTATAACATAAGCCCCATGAAGGCAGGCATCTTGTGCATTGTTCATTAGTGGCACCTTGCCCATGCATGATGAAAAACTCAGAGATGCACGGGTGTTTTCCTGAAGGCACCTGCCAGTGGAAGCCCCCTGGCTCACCTGCTGTGCCACAGAGCTCCACTGTCAAGGTCTGCTCAAAGCTCTTCTTGCCAAAAGTTGGGTCGCTGGTGGAGGCAGGGAGGACAGAAAGGAAAGCAGCAAGTCAGCATCAGGCATCCACCTCCCCACCCACGAAAGGGTCACAGGGAGTGCTGTGACAGGCCCTGGCTCTGCTGCCCATGGAAATGGAGCCTGAGGTGCATTTGCTCTGGGGAAACCCCCATCCCGGCTGTTAGAGGAATTCAAGCTGCACAGCTCTTTTAGGAGACACAGGCAAGGTTCACTGGAGGGTAAATAGAGGACAAGTGTTGTCAGCCTCCTTATTTTATAGAGGGAGCAACTGAGGCCCAGAAGGAGGAAGGGACTTGCTGAAAGCCACAGGGCACTGTCAGAAAAGAATTCTTTTCAGGGTCCCCAAGAGGACAGGTTATGAAATGGCCTGAGGACTTTCTTCTGGCCTGCAAAGGTTAGTTTGTAAAAACCAACTCCCTTCTAAAGGAGCCCAGCTCCTGAGGGTCCCAGATGACAATCAGGGCACAGGGTGTGGGGCCAGGACCAGGCATGGGGGCTGATGAACGCCCCCATCACCACCAACACAAATATCTAACAAGACAAAATCTCATGGAATAATACACCAATAATTTTTAAAAATCTACCTTTGTGACAAGGTCAGCATGAGGCACCTGGGAGAGTCTGAAAAGAAGACAAAGAAAAATAAGATTCCCCAACATGGTATTGCTAGCAGATGTTCCCCCTCTGGAGGAGACCCCAGGCCTCCACTGGTGCCAAGCAGAGCTGCCCTTTGGGCAGGCGACCAAATACCTCTGTCACTTTTAGAGAAGGGCAGAACAACTCAAATCCACCTTTCATCCCAGGTCTCAGCTGGGGGATCTACTTGGATTTTGCAGAAAGTACAAACAGGTGCAAGGGTGACCCCTTCTGGCTAAACATGTAGCACAGTGAGGAAGAACTTGACTCCAAGCCCCACTGCTGTGGGCTCTGGACAGACAGCCCTGCACAGTGCTCATCATTAAGTAGCTCTGTGCCTGAGTTTCTGTATCATAAAATGGAGACAATGACAGTCCCTACCAGAGAGGCTTCTTGTGAGGACTCAACAGGGACAATCTGTTAGTCCGAGGCCAGTGCCAGCACGGTAAGTACACAGTGGCTAACTGTTGTTATCATTACAGTTATTAGCAGCATTTAAGACTCTAGCTGCATTGTGGAGCTGAATGTATAGCCTTATGCTTCTGTCACATCATCCCCAGTGCGTCTTCTTTATAGTACCTATTGCAATTTGTAATTATCCTCCTTTTCTGTTTACTTTTTGACTGCCTGCTTAATTCGTTAAGTGGCACCTTGCCCATGCAAGATGAAAAACTCAGATGCATGGGTGTTCTTCTGAAGATCTGCTCCAACTAGCCCAAAGAAAAGCTGAAAGCCAGGGACGGGAAGGGACTTGTCCAACCCCACATAACACTTTGTTGGGGGACAGGGACTTGAACACAGGGCTCCTGGCTCCCAGTGCAGAGGGGCATGCTGCACCCCATCCCTGCCCCCTCTTCGCAGACCACCAACTCAGACTACCTCTGGGAGGGAGCTGCGGGCAGCTGGGGTCCTCATCCGTGTCCCCACACCCACTCTCACAGGGGCTCTCCAGGGCAGGGATCTGGGGTCCCCGTAGGAGCTGCTGGTCTTGGCCACTGTCCTCGTCCGTGGGGCTGCCCAGCTCCCGCTCTATGTCATAGGCCTTGGGAGCCAGGCACAGTGAGGGCAGAGCACCTTGGGGCTCCGAGGGGACCAGCGGCTCATCTGCAAATGTCAGCCAGGGGCCCAGCTCAGGGTTCAGTCTCCGAGAACGCCGCACAGGGCACACAGAGCTCTCCAGCTTCCTCCCCAGCTTCGTCCATGGCAGGCCTCGGCCTGGCCTTTTCCTGCCCCACTCCTCCTCCTCCTCTTTTTCTTCTTCCTCTTCCTCCTCCTCTTCTTCCTCGTCTTCCTCCTCCTCCTGCTGCAGCCTGGCAGGCTGGTGGACCTCCCCTTTCACCTCCAGCCGCAGTGGGCGCAGGCTTGGTCTGGGCCCGGTACTCTTGGGTGAAGCTGCGATCCTCACCTCCTCCACCGAGGATGGGTGACCAGGGGAGGCCTGGCTGTCTTTCGGGGGCCTGGGCCTTGACCGAGGTGTGAGGGAGGCATAGACAGGCGTGGCCAGACGGTAGGGTTTGCTGACATCACAGAGCACGTCTTGAGCCAGAAGTTCCCTCAAAATGGAGAACTCAGCCCAGGAGGCTTTGGAGGGGTGCCGGGACCAGGGCCGGGATCTGACCTGCTGGGAGGGGTTGCTGCAGGCCTTGGGGAGTGGCTCAGGGGCCTGTGGGGGCAGCTTCCTCTGGGGGAGGCAGTAGGTGTGCATGTAGCGAATGAGTTGCACCATCGCCTGCATGTCTTCCTGGGAAACCGGGGCACCGGGGTCTGCCCTGCCCAGAGCTAGGGAGTCCCGGGGAGAGGCTGGAGCTGGCTGGGGGCTCGGGCAGTCCTCACCCGGCTCCTCGTCCTCCTTGGCAGGGAGCCGGGGGCTCTGGAGGCGTGGTGACTGCAGACCCCTATCCTGCAGGCAGGACTGTGCTGAGGTGAGGTGCTTATGTAGTTCTGTACAACTCCGGCTCTGAGACTGCGTCATGGGAGCCTTCTTGTCTTGGGTGCTGTCCACCTAGAGAGGGAGAGAGGCCAGAGTGAGGAAGGAGGCCCAAACACTCCTCCAGTGTGTCTCATCCACATGGCCACTGGCCAGCCCACTGTGTCTCACCTGGATTATAGGAACAGCCAGGTTTCCTTCATTCCGTCCCCAGCCTCCCACACAGACTCGGGCACCTGGCCGTGCTCAGTGGATGAGGAATGAAGGAATGACCAGCCTCCTAACAGCTCTCCCAGCCATGGAATTTCGCCCCTGCAGACCCTTCCAGATTCACTGACAAAGCTCCACACTGACCACTCCACCCCCCTGCTCCGAACCCTTCGGCCAAGAGCCGGGCAGTAGATTCATGGTAGCCTGGGGCTGGGTATAGGAAGCACTCACTGCAAATTAGCACTGGGGGATTCATCGATCTTGGCTCACTGCAACCTCTGCTTCCCAGGTTCAAGCCATTCTCCTGCCTCAGCCTCCCAAGTAGCTGGGATTACAGGCATGAACCACCACACCCGGGTAATTTTTTGTATTTTTTAGTAGAGACAAGGTTTCACCATGTTGGCCAGGCTGGTCTCAAACTCCTGAGCTCAAGTGATCCGCCCGCCTCAGCCTCCCAAAGTGCTGGGATTACAGGAGTGAGCCACCACGCCCAGCCTGAATGATGGATATGTTCTAAAACTGGATAATGGTCATAACTGCATGGGTGTAAGTTTACTAAAAGTCATAGAATTGTACTTTTATAATAGGTGGCTTTTATGTATGTAAATTACACCTCAATAAAGTTTAAAAAAACAAAAAATTCGGTAGCTCCTAGTGCCCACAGGATAAAGGGGAGGCTCCATGGCTGGATGTCTGAGGTCCTCTGCACTCGCACCAGTCAACCTCTCTCCAGTCTTAATTCCCCCCAGTGTGACTCATCGTTGTGCTGGAACTTTCTAGCAATGGCTGTCAGATGCATCTCACCTCTCTGGGGAAGTTCCTAGGCTCCCAGAGAGCAAAGAGCTGGCTCACAATGGGGTGTGGCTACTGCTCCCTCAACAGAATGAGGCAAGAGAGGGTAGACCTTTGTTTCAGGAGGGCCAGCCAGGACAAGTAGGGAGGGAGCAAAGGGACTCATTCCCCAGAGAAGCCCCAGCAAGGGAGAGGCTCCTACACTGAGCTGCTGTCTGAGAGGGACCTGATTCTGCCTCTGAGGATCAAGGATTGTATGCAACAGTTCCCAGAAGGAGGGTCCAGGACCAGGAAGAGGAGGGGTTGTGTGTAGCCTTTGAGGACAGGACCACTTGAAAGCCACCTGTTACACCTCTCCTTGTTAGGCTTGGAAGATGGGGCTCAAGGAGGAAAAGGGATGTTCTTTGACCCTGGATATCTATGACAGAGCTTTAAAATCTCCAATGGCTCCCTGAGGGGGGTAAAAAAATCCAAACTATTTACTGTGGCCTCCACAACCAGCACAATCTTGTGTTTTGGTCTGTCACTTAGTCCTCTGAAGGCTGGCCACACTTTCCTCATCCTTTCTCTAACCTGAGTTAACATCTACCAGTGTCCGGAACACTGAAGTGTGAGAACGTCCAGGGCTCCTTCTAGAACCCTAACCTAGGCTGGATCTCCAGAGGCAGTGCCCAGGACACCAGCTACAAAGGCTGTGGGAGGAGCGGGAAGAGATACTGGAAGTTAATTGAACTCACTATCCTCCACCACAGCTGAAGGCTGCAGCCCCAACAGACGCCGGGGGCAGATTTGGGGGCATGTGAAGAAATACCTTGACACAAGGCCGTTGACTTTTAGATCTGAGGCCTGCCTGGCGCCAGGCGCTCCCTTCCTTCTGGGTGTCAGAGCTTGACGTTGGGTAGGATGTGGCCAGGAGGAGCTTCTGCAGCTGAGGGAAAAACAGAGAGGACAGGAGCCGGGGCTGAGCCAGAGGACATGGACTGCATGGCCAGCCCCTCAGGACTGACCTTGGGCATCACAGGACCACAGGGAGAACATGGGGTGGGCATTCCATGACCTGAGATGATGATCCCAAGATACTAGGTGCAGATGGCAGATTGTCTAACAATCCCGAACACACATAAGTATCCTAGTAACATACAATTCCTTTTCAGAGTTAATATTCCTTTTCAGAGTTAATAACCCCAGGGAAGAGCTATGACTTTGAAAAACTCAAGCAGGTCTTGGGTAATGTCTGTCTATTCTACCGTTAAAATATTATGATACAGTTTTATTGGGACATTCTAAGTGCACACACGCACACACACAATCTGGAAGGTTAGGTACCAAAATGAGTCTCTGGTGTGGGATTCTAGCTGATTTCCCTTTTGTTATTTTTGTTTATTCGTATACCTGTAAAAATTAATTTCTTAAATTAAGTAAGGTAATACTTGTAAATGGTAAAAAAAAAAAAAAAAAAAAAAGACACATTGCAAATACTAAAGGGCAGACAATTAAAAGCAAGTCTCTCTTGCCCAAAGTCCCTTTTTCCCTCCTAGAGGCAACTCCACTAACTACTTTCCGGTGAACCTATCATGAGGCGGGCTTTCATTATATAAGAATATATATGTAGTCATTACCTCCAACCCACCCTGTTGTTTTGTTTGTTTTTTTTGAGATGCAGTCTCTGTCACCCAGGCTGGAGTGCAGTGGCAGGATCTCAGCTCACTGCAACCTCCACCTCCCGGGTTCAAGCGATTCTCCTGCCTCAGCCTCCCAAGTAGCTGGGATTACAGGTGCCTGCCACCACACCCAGCTAATTTTTGTATTTTCAGTAGAGATGGGGTTTTACCATGTTGGCCAGGCTGGTCTCAAACTAGTGACTTTAAGCGATCGCCTCGGCCCCCCAAAGTGCTGGGATTACAGGAGTGAGCCATTGTGCCTGGCCCTACCCTGTTGTTTTTACACAAGTGGAAGACTACACTTAAGCTTGTTTGGCTTTTTTTTTTCTATAAAAATTGTAAAAGCTCTTGTGCTTCTGCACCCTGAGGGCAGGTACACAGTGTGCCTGAGCTGAGAGAGCAGAAAGTTGAATACATTTGGATTTTCCACCGGAGATCCTAGCCAAGCTTGGGAACAAACTGAGAAAGATCATGAGATTTTAGTACCGCACGGAGAGTTTTCCTGAGGGACATGCCACCCCAAGTCACTCCAACAAGGAATGCCAAAGGCCCAGGAGCCAGAGAAAAGGCCACTGCACACTCTTGAGGAGCCACAGGATCCTGGTCACCTCACCTACACCCCAAACCAGCACCCACATGTTTGTGACTTTTCGATGGGAAAGGATCCTAGGACTGGGGGAAAGAGACCTCATTCTAGCCTGGCTCAGGCTCAGTGCACTGTGAGAGCCTTGATTCCTCCATTGGTATAATGAGCAGGGGCAGGGAGACTACATGGCTGGATTAAAACCTCTTTTTTTGACTCTAAGAATATGACAGAAGTTGCTGACCTCAGAAAATCACACAGACACACAGAGGTCCACGGGTCCTTACAAGTCTATTGGTGGACTCTCTGGGATCCATGGCCCAACCTAAGGTCCAGATGACTTCTCAGGGACTTTTTGTTTTGTTTGCTTTTTGTCTTTGAAAGAGATGGGGTCTTGCTCTGTCACCCAGGCTCGAATGCAGTATCATGATCCTAGCTCACTGCGGCCTCACACTCCTGGGTTTAGGCAATCCTCCTACCGCAGCCTCCAGAGTAGCTGGGACTACAGGCACATGCCACCATACTGGGCTAATTAAATTAAAAAAACCCAAAAATCATAGAGCTGGATCTTCCTATGTTGCCAAGGCTGGTCTCAAACTCCTGGCTTCAAGGGATCCTCCCACTCAGCCTCCCAAAGTGTTGGGATTACAGGTATGAGCCACTGTGCCTGACCCCTCAGGGCCTTTCCAGGTCTCTGTCGGTATGCAGGGAGTCTAGACAGCAAGTCTGTTTCCTGTGTGCCTCGCACGATGGCTGAAACAAGAGGCACTCAATAAGCGTGTAGGGAATGAAGGTAATCTAAGGCATGGGTGGGAAACAACCTTTGACCAGCAGGGGTCGCACTTTGCCTCTTTAAGGTTTGGTCCCTCTCCAAAGGCCCCATGCAGAAATGGCACTAGAATGCTTGTTAACACTCATGGTTGCACCAGAAGTATTAGTTCATATTTACTGAGCAATTCTATGTGCCAGGCACTGTTCTAAGTGCTTTATGTGTATTATCTGCTGTAATCCTCCTAATAGCCTTTGACATAGGCACTATTATTAACCCCACTTTATAGATCAGGCAGCTGAGGCTTAGAGAGGTTCAGGATAAGTGCCTAAGGAACATACAAGTACTAAATGGCAGGGCTGGGATTCAAACCTAGGCACTTTGATTCCAGTCTGAAAGGAAGCAGAACCCCCTCTCGGCAGGAGCCATAATGTGGGACTGAACATATTCTGTGCCTGGCATGGTGGGCGCTTCACACTGCTTTGGGGAACTTGAAGGCAGTGGGAAGGAACGGAAAGGGTCCTAGACTAGGAGTGAATATCTGAGTTCTAGTCTTTGCTGGCACACTGACTTGCTGTGTGACCAGTGGCGATACCTTCCCCACTCTGGGCCACAATTTTCCCAGAATTGGGCTTGAGGGTCACCAAGGGCCTTTCTAGCTCAAACTCTCCATAACCTAAGAACCCTCCCGGCTCAAACAGGCTCTGATTTTCTAGCTGAGTCCTGCCAGCCTCCAAGAGCTACAGCATCAAGGGAGGGGACCAAGACAGGCTGAGCAAAGCTGGACTTCACACTCTAGGACAGCTCAGCTTTGGGCGCTCTCAGCCTGGATTAAGAGCAACTGCTTCCAGTAACTTCTGAGTTCCAGACTCCTTTGAAAATCTGATAAAATCTGATCTTCTCCCTAGAAAGCTGCTATTCCATGTGCACCTTTCCACATTCCATACACATAGTCACACAGCATTTAACTTCTGCTAGTGGAAGTGTAAACCAGTCCAACCTCTTTGGAGGGCAATCTGGAAGTATCTGCTTAAACTGGAAAATCACAGATCCATAGACCCAGGAATTTCATTTCTAAGAATCTGTCCACTTACATGTCACAAAGGCCTGTGTAGGAACAGTTACTGCGCCACTGCTTGTAATGAGGAAGAAGTTGAAACAACACAAATACCCAACAGGGGAACCAGCCCATCCCTACCAAGGAACATAACACAGCCAACACAAAGAATGCAACAGAGCTCTACATGCTCATCTGGAAGAGCTTCCAAGACACACAGTTAACCGTGAAAGCAAGGTGCAGAGCCCTGTCTAATGTAGACTCCCTTTTGTAGTAAAATCTTTTAAAAGGTAGAAGAGGAAAGTCACATAACAGATCAGTAACCATGGTTACCTCTGGGACAGGAACAAGCAACAGAGAGAGGCCTAAGGAGGTTTTGCTTTTAACTGTCCACTTCTACTATCTGGATTTTTACCGTGTGTGTGCAATCTTCAGGAAAATGTTTTGCAGCAATTTCAAGGATTTAACACATAACTAGGTCAATCCCTAAAGTACCAAAGAGCGTAGAGAATACAGGTGACGCCTCTGTCGTTAGTTCCTCTGTCTAGGTGGGAAAGGTTAAGCCCAGGGGGCCTCACACCTTCAGCCCAGGCTCTCTGCGGTGATCAATATTGCCAGTGATGCATAGAGTCCCCTAGAGGGCTGGAGTGGATTGCTCTGCAACCCATGCCCTGAACCAGAAACCTAATCCCAGGCTGCAACCATCACTTCTGCTATAAGTAGGTTCTCACCAGTGAGAGCTCATCCACCTCAGGGGCTGGGGCCGAGGGCTTCTCCGGGACAGGGCTAGGGGGCGCAGATGAGGGGGCAGGCGAAGCTGAGGTGCATGATAGAGCGTCTCCACCATCCAGGGCTGGGAAGGCAGCCAGACCCACGTCATCTTCAGGGATGTCATCCAGGGTCTTGGTGAGCTCTGCCAGGAGGGCCTCGTTCTCACTGTCAATCTGGAGTGAGGAGGGCGGGAGGACCAGAAAGGCAGATGGGGAGATGGTTAGTCACCACCTTAGACTCACTCTCCACGGTGGACACCAGCTCTGCCTAGCCGGTTGGCCCACCATCACCCTCCTGCCATACCTTCCCCTCAGCCGCCCCCCACCCCCAGCAGAGCTGCTCAGTATTCCTGGCATAGCAGATGCCCAATAAATGTGTTATTGACTCCAAGAATCCCAGAATTTTATGAACAGACAGCAGGTGATAATGGAAAGGGCCCTGCCTGGGAGTCCCACTTTTGGCTCTGCTGCTTATCAGTATGTGACCTGGGCACAAAGTTGTCCACCTGAGCGACACCTGCCTCCCCGACCAAGGACAGAGGCTGGCCTACCACACTGGTAGCAGCAACCTGTTGCAGCCCCTCAGACCCTGGGGTCCAGGCAGTGTGAAGGCCAGAAGCTTCAGGGTTCAACTATGACAATAATAACCATAGCAGTGACGAGGCAGCTATCATTTCTCTGCAGGTTCCCAGAGCTTACTCTCCTCATTCACTCCTGAGGAAGTAGTAAGTATGGTGATTAGACACTCAGGCTCTGGAGCTGGGACTGGACCCCAGGTCCCATAGTTAGCAACTCTGGGCCCTTAGGCAAGTTAGTTTTCTGATCTATCAAGTGGGATAACACACAGCACACATTTCCTAAGGTTACAGCTGAGGACTAGATGAGTAAACTTAGGTAAGATGCTTAGAAAATGGTGCCTGGCACAAAATAAGCACTTGCTACTGTGATGACTGTAACTGCTACCACTACCACTGCTAGTGCTGCTACTGTTACACGATTTCTGCCAGGACGATGATGATGATGGTGGTGGTGATGGTAGTAACTGCCCCCTGCACTCTTTTCTCCCTTCCCTCCCTTTCCCGGTGGCTACTCTGTGACTGGCTTCATGCTGGACGATAGTGATAAACAGCACGCAGAGACCGACATGCCCGGCTCCCATGGAGCTTACCCTCCAGTAGAGGACGGGGTGAAACTAACAAACAAGATCATTCCAGAGCGTGAGAAAGGCTAGGAAGAAAATAAAAGGAAGCCATGACGGAGAAAAAGAATGTGGCGAGGACTTACAGGCTCTTCAGGGTGGTCCCAGATGCCTTCTCTGAGCAGCTGATACTTAAAAGTAGGCTTGAAAGACACGAGCCAGGTAAAGTGTTAAGGAGGGGAGACCCAGGAAAAGGGAAACCCCAATCAAAGGCCAGGGGCACAGCACTTGGCTGAAGAGAGTAGAAAGGCTCTGTCAAGCTCAGGGAGGCCTCACAGCAACCTCGCCCAGGGGCGCACGATTCTGATCTCCTTTTTGCAGTTGAAGACACAGAGGCTCCCGGAGGCTCAGCAACTTGTCAGGGCTCACGTAGCAAATAACATCCAGAGCCAGGACTTGGACAGCAAGAGTACCCCACGCACAGATGAACCATAAGGAGGGTCAGCGTGCACACCCCCAGCCCACAGGCCCCCATGCCCAGAGGCCTGGTGCCGAGAGCATGTGGTTTCTAGGTGAGGCACCGAGTGCCTCATTTAGTAAGGCCTGGTCCCTGGGCTGTTCTGGCAGCAGGCACATTCTGTCACATGACGCCTCCTCCGGCACTCTTTCCCATCCCAGGTCAGGCTGTTTATCCTTTCTGCAGGAAGTTCATCTGAAATACACATCTCGTGACGGCCTTTTGGCTGCACTAAATCTGTTCCAGGCCTTACAGCCGGAGCAGCAGCTGAGAAGTTCGAAGGGGGAACACGGGGAGAGAACAAACACGTTTGTAATTTTTAGAACAGAGCTAAGAATAAAAGAAAGGTCAAAAGAAGATTTTGGTTGGGCCTGACCCAAGCCCTGGGGACGGAGGCCCGAGGGTATATCAGGGCCTGAGGACTCTGGCTTTAGAATGCAGGGGGGCTCACTGGCTGCTCCCCACCCTATCCACAAGTCTCCTTCAACCCTCAGGCCAGACTCCCAACCCTGTCCAGCTCAGAACCATCTGTCCAGCTTGATGGGGAGTTAAGATCCTAGAACCTGGAGCTCAGTGACCACTCTTGGGGTTCTGCCATCAAAACGGTGATCTTAGGCAAGTCGTTTCCCTCCTCTATGCCTTGCTCCTTTCCCTGTGAAATGGGAAGACATGATCCCTGGCCAGCCTCCCTCCCTGGGCTCCCAGAAGGCCAAGTCTGGAAGCAGTAATGAGAGTGCTTTGTAGAGTGCTTAGGTCCCTAAGCTCAATGCCTGGGACATGGGAGGCACCACGGCAGATTTACTGAATGAAAGAATGAATGAACCAAACAATGAACAATGGTGGGAGGCTAAGTTCAGTGTCTCAAAGACCAGATTCTAGAGGGAAGTCATTCAGAGATGACATCATCAGCACTGCATGAACTGAGAATTCTCACTCTTTCCCAGGGACAGTACCAACGGCCAGAGATATTGTGAATTATTACAAATGTCAGAGCTGGAAGGGCTCTCAGGAACCATGTAGAGAAGAGAGATTTCAAACGCATGGCACACACGCTACTGCTGCCCTGTATTGCTAACGGCCTCTTCCTTCCATGCCAGCATTTTTCCTGATGCAGGGCTTCAGGTGACAACTGCCAATCAATCACAGTTGGCACTCACAAGGAAACCTATCTGCCATTATTTTTTGGGGGGCGTGGTGGCAGGGGAGGAAGAAAGCCCCAGGAAAGAGATCCTTCAAGGTCACACAGTGAGTCAGGGGTAGGACTATGGACTAGAACCCAGGACTTAGAAAGCCAACACTGACTTAGTGAGTGCCGGTCATGGTGCTGAAATGAGTCCAAAATGGCAAAGACCTCAAGAAGTACCCATCAAGTTGGGTAAAAGCAAAAGTCCTCCCCTTCTCCCCACCTCTCCCCACCCCACTCCACTGAAACAGCCAGGTGGGGCTGGAGGCCCTGAGCCCGACTAGGAGGAGCAGCCAACCCTGCCCACGCTGGTCACTGCTTTCTCCAGCCATCCATCCCAGGGAGCTGCGCCACCCCTCTCCTCTTCCCCAGGCCCATTAGCTCGGCTCTCCCCGCTCAGCATAGAAACAGAGTGCAAATTAATGGAGAGTTAATCAGCTGAGGAAGGGATATTAATAGACTCAGCCCCACCCCCAGTCTTCCTGAGCTGATCTCAAGCAGGAGGAGAAGGAGCCTTCAAGAAATCTGAGGGAAAAGGCTTCATTTTGAGGACCTAGAGTGGCTTGAAGAAACGTCACGGAACAGAATGCAGGCCACCAGGGCAGAAAGAAGACTCAGAGATCGCTACTATCCAGGGGGCTTAAACTGAGGTTCAAGAAACCCAGGAAATTGGCCACCTCCCTCCCATTTTTCTGGGAGTAGGTCCAGACCCAGTGACTCTTTTCCTGTAGCCTCAACAGATTGATTTGTCCGTGTTCCTTCCTCATTCCTCACATGGGGAAACGGAGGCCCAAACAAAGGGAGCTACTCATCCACGGACACACAGCAAATTGTTGCACAACAACCAAACACCTGCCTTACTCTAGAAATATTTACTAAGGGCCTGTCATGTCCCATCCCTAAGGACTCTGGGACATGCAGAGAAATGGAAGCAACGTTCCCATCCCGGAGGAGGTGTCAACCCTTGCAACTGTAGCTTGTTCTCCACTCTCCCAGTTTGTTTCCATAACAATGGTGCCATTTAATTGTTAACAGAGCTTGGCAGCAAGCTCCATGGGCAGCCTTGGGCAGCAAGGCTCCATGATTCCCATTGTTCCCATAAAGAAACTGTCCAAGTTAGTGCCAGAAAGGGGACTAGAACCTATGGCTCCTAGATCCCAGCTCCAGGTTTTTGGAATGGGTCAGTTTAATCAGTTCCTTCATTCAACACCTATGAATTGAGTCCTTACAATGTGCAAGGGCCCCAGAGATGAATAAAGTGTTGTTTGTCCCCAAGGATCTTGCAGTCTGAAGGACACACATGCGTGCAAGAGATGGGAGCCCATGAGCGGGACTAAGTGACCAACTGCCTTAGGAGGAGGCATCATGAGAGCTGGGTGTCGAAGGATTCATTCAGTGCATGACTGTTAAGCCCTGACAAAGTGCCCGGCACTGTGCAGAGCCCTGGGAATACAACAAAGAACAATGCAGACACAGCCCACATTCAGAGTTTCCGATGGGCAGGGAGCAGAGGGTGGGGACAGGCCCCAGTCACATGCACAGAGGGTGCACCGGTGAGCAATGGATAGAGCTAGCCTAATCTCAGGAGAGCTGGTGGAGTGTGCAGCCCATGAAAGGGAGAGGGGCTGGAAGGGCAGAGCTCAGCCAGCTGTGAGGACTGTTTTCCTTGCAGGGCTGGGGCCGCACCAAGCTTACTTGTGCCTGAAAGCACTAGTAGGACCTCATCAGAGGCTTGCCGGTGGGTCTGGCCATTCTCTGAGTAGGTGGGGGGCCTATATAGTCTTGGTGGGGATGGTCTTCAGGGAGCATCCAAACCCCTTTCACTCATGAGTTCTCTGCAACCTAAAAGCATTTTCTGGAGTTGGCCCCCTAAGAGGAAAGGTGCAATATGGCAAAGGAGTTGTCCCCATTGTTCAAGCAAGAAAATGGAGGTCTCTGGTTGGAGCCAAAACTGCAGTTTGGTTCTGGTAATTCCTCACTGGGTTGGCAAAGGGGTTCAGTGTAGCGGTGAGGGATGTGGGTTCCTAGATTGCAATCTTTGCCTGGATCCTTACTAGCTGTTTGACCTTGGGCGAGTTACTCAACCTTCCTGAGCTTCCCTTTCCTTGTCTGTAAAACCAATTATTAGGAGTACACAACTGATAGCTCCCCTTCCTCAGAGAGGCCTTTCCCGACCACTCAGTCCACAGTCCCTTCTCTATTTCCTTTTTGCCCTTATCACAAGTGACTACTGTTTGTTCACATGTTTACAGACTGTAAAGTCCTCTGATGAACACAGTGCCTGACACATAGGGGGCTCGGTAAACATTTCTAGAAGGATGATAAAATCCATCAGGAGGACGCTTGGAAAGGACGCTTGCAGCACACCACCTTGGTGTTCAGCACGCGCGATGTTATTGTTGTTATTGTTATTATATTGCCAGATAGGCACAGGGAGCTATGGCTTCTGCCCCTAATCTTTACGAGGGAGAAAATTCCAAGAAAAGAATCATGAATCTGAATGTGTCCATCACCCAGCTAAATACGGCCAATCTAATTTCATCTATTACCTTCTAGGCCGCACACTCCCACCCACACATGCAAATCCATGCAGAGCTTGCTTTCTTCTGAAGCAAACCCCAGACATCATATTATTCCGTAAGAGGCCTTCTTACAGGAAATGCTAGCCATTACATGCCCCTGAGGCTCGGCGCTGGAGCACCAGGGCTGGAGAGGCACATGCATAGTGGTTCTTGGCACTGCCTCTTATTAAAGAACCTCTAGGCTTCAGCTGAAAAAGGGAGATAATTGTATTTACAACTGAGAGTTGTTAAGAAATTTAAATGAATTAATATACACAAACAGGGACAGCCCCCCACAGAACAGCTGCTCAATAAATGCCAGTCATCTCATTATGGTATCATCATGGTCATAAAGTCCTGGCTCTGGAGGCAAGAAGACTAGGTTTGAGTCCAGTTCAGCTACTGACTAGGTTAATTGCCCTAGGCACAGGACTTAACTTTTCCAAGCCTCATTTTCCTTATCTGTAAAATGGGAAAATACTGGAGCCTGTCTTGCAGGGTGGGGATGAGGATTGGATGAGATAATGTAGGGAACAGAGGACCTGGACCTCTGTGGCACACAAAGGGGCTTAGTTCTGCTTGGGAGGCCTAGAGAGCAGTTCATCTCACCCTTACTTCCCGGAGGTGATACAGCAAGGGCCAGGTGAGGCGTGTGAGCTGCGCCAGATCAGGGGCCGATCCAGCACAAGAAACTGGGGCCCAACAGCTCTGGTGGGTGAGGGGACTTCCCAGCATGAGCAAGTGCAGGAGAGGGCAGAGCAAGGCAGAGCCGGGATTTTGAGGACAGAAAGGCCTGACAGGGTGGGAGGAGGGGAGACTGGAGAGGGCATACCTGGAAGAGCTCGGAGTCATCGGGGCTGTACTGGTTGGGTTCAGTCTCTGAGTTCTCTGGGCACCACTGCAGCTCCCCAAAGCAGGTGGCCGAGTCAAAGTCGCTGGCATCCAGCTGGGAGAGGTCGAGTTCTGGAAAGTCAGCATAGAGTTGCTCCTCCCCGGACCCTCCACCCTGAGGAGACAGGAAGGAAAGAGGTGGATCAGAGCTGAGGCTGGCTAGACCCAAGCAGGGGACCTCTCAATAATGATGCAGCCAATCTGGATCCGTGGCCAAGGCCCGATTTTGCCAAATGACCAAGAAATGAGAAGATCAGCTCCACCCCTTGGTAGAATCTTCTGGTAGCTAAGCTAGGCCCCAACAGTACAAACCCCCCTGCTGCTCTCCCCTCTGCACTCCTATACATCCCTCAAGGCCCTACCCACATACATCTCTGTCCTCTTACCAGAACTGTTTTGTTGAAAACTTTATTAGAGACTGTAAATGAGGAGCTAATCCTTTACACATATGTCCCCACTTATAAGTGGACTTCTTGAAGCTAACAATGCCTCTATATTAATAATGAAACAAAAACAGCAATGATAATGACTGACACTAATGTGTGACTACTAGGTTCTGAAGAAACACTCATCCATGTTCCCAGGGATTTTATAGGAATATATGTAATGTCTAAAATTACATATATGATGGAATATATCATGGAACATATATGATGAACATAAAATTACATATATGATATAATATGATGGAACACTAATCAGTAGACAATATGTAAATAAAGTCACAAAACACCCGTATCATGGGCCGAGCATGGTGGCTCATGCCTGTAATCCCAACACTTTGAGAGACCAAGGTGGGCAGATCATTCGAGGCCAGGGGTTCAAGACCAGCCTGGCCAACATGGCAAAACCCCGTCTTTACTAAAAATACACAAATTAGCCAGGTGTGGTGGTGCATGCCTGTAATCTCAGTTACTTGGGAGACTGAGGCATGAGAATCGCTTAAGTCCGGGAGGTGGAGGTTGCAGTGAGCTGAGATCATGCCACTGCACTCCAGCCTGGGTGACAGATGGAAACTGTCTCAAAAAGTCAAAAACAAACAAAACAAAACAAAACAAAAACAAAAACAAACAAACAAAACACCCATATCATGAAATACTACAGAGCTGTTGAAAAGAATGAGGAAGATCTGTGTGTTCTCCAAGACACATTAAATAAAAAACAAAGTTGTAGAATATCAGCATGTAAAATAGAACCCCACATGTGTAAAAAAAAATAGAAACCAAGCCGTATATTTCTCTATGTAGCATAGCATGTATGCAAACACACCGGAAAAGATCTAGAAGGTCATAAACCCACCTAACAGCAGTGAGTGGGGGAGAAGGGAGCCACAGGTGACTCGGATAGCAGCATTGCCTGAATCAGTGGTTCTCAAAGTGTAGTCTCAGACGGGCAGCACTAGAATCACCTGGAAACCAGGTATGTTGGAAATAATATAAATTCTCAGGCCTACTCCCAGAGCTACTGAATCAGAAGGCAATCAATTTCTCACCCTGGTCTCCCAAGTTTAACGGTCATCAATAGAAAAGCTGCCCTACAGATTCAGAAAGAGCCTGAGTTGGGGGGCTGACACAGAAGCAGAAGGGCTTGGTGATGTTCTGTTGGCCCTGGGGCCTGGCAGAACTGAGTCGAGATCTCCATTCACCAGCTGTGGACTTTGGGCAAGTCTCTTCATCTGTACAACGTGGACAACAACAATATGTGCCTTCTATGTTAAGATTAAAAGAGGCAATGTCATTATAGCCTGGCCTAGTAACTGCTCAATAAATGTCAGCTAAGAGTAATATAAAAAATGATAATAATAATGATGAAACAATGGTGTTTCATGGTAGGCTGAGAGGAGCAGAAACTGTCTCGGAGAACAAAAAGAGGCATATGTGACACTTAAGAGAAACAGGTTTTCCCCAGACCTTTTCCTTAATTGTTCCCACTTACTAGGCCTCATAAATTATGAATAAATGTATATTATTAGCTCAACTTGACACAGGAAAAAGGCTTTTATCCAAATTTGGGTCAAATGTCTTAACTGGCGTTTTGCAAAAATCCTGCCTACACAGGCGGCACCAGGCCCAGGTCCTCTCAAGCGGCCGGTCCCCTGCCCTCAAGCAGGCAGCAAGGTGTCCAGCAAGTCTGTCTCTGAGAGCACGGCTCCACCACCCTGCCCACCCTGCCTATTCTTTCTCCAATCCACATGTATTCCACAATCCTCATTACTGAGAGCCCAGTCACTCTGAGCCAGGCACTGTGATGGTGGGTGGGGAAGGATGACATTAAACAAATAATCACACAAACAAAACATGTGATTCTAAATCGTGACTCTCCAGAGAAGAGCAGAATGCTTCTGAACCTGACTGGGAATCTGAAGGTGAGAGGGACACAGGTTCTTCCTCAGTCTCTGGGTCCCCCAGGTACCCCCCTGCCCGCAAGCCCAACTGTCATGCCCCCCAACTACAAATCACCAGCACTCAATGGCTGCCCCTGCTGCGGGAACTCAGGTGGATTCTCTCCGCTGCCTCTTGAGAGCTTCTTTCTCCTTCGTGCCCAAGCAGACTGTGGGGATGCAGCCGGGGTCCTGTTCTACATAGATAATTGGTTTGTTTCCTGTTTTGGGCCATTTCTAGTAAGTCCGCAATACGTGCGTACAAGTCTTGTTTGGACATATGTCTTTACTTCTCTTGGGTAAATACCTAGGAGTGAAACTGTTGGGCCATATGGTAAGTGTGTGTAAGTTTATAAAACAGAAAATTGTTTTCCACAGTGAGAGAACACTCACTTTGTACATTCCCATCAGCTGTACGAGTGTTGCACCCTCTCCAACGCTTGGTATTGTCAGTCACTTATTTAGCCATTCTAGCGGGCATGTCCAGTGTTACTATGAGCCAGGCACTATGTTATATAAGACTCAGCTCCTTCCTCCCTGAGTTGACATCTTAGTGAGGGAAGAAAACACATAAATATTTCATTCTAGACTGAGTTAGTGCTATGAAGGAGAAACAAACAAGGTGCACTGATGGAAGATAACAGGAAGCAAAATCTATCATTTTACCCTTTTTATTTTTAGAGACAGGCTCCTGCTCTGTTGCCCAAGCTGGAATACAACATGGCTTGATCACGACTCACTGCAGCCTCAACCTCCTACGTTCAAGCGATCCTTCCACCTCAGCCTCCTAAGTAGCTGGGACCACAGGTGTGTACCACCACACCCGGCTAATTTTTCTTTTTTTTTTTTTTTTTTTTTTTTTGAGACGGAGTCTTGCTCTGTCACCCAGGCTGGAGTGCAGTGGCCGGATCTCAGCTCACTGCAAGCTCCACCTCCCGGGTTCCCGCCATTCTCCTGCCTCAGCCTCCTGAGTAGCTGGGACTACAGGGGCCCGCCACCTCGCCCGGCTATTTTTTTGTATTTTTTAGTAGAGACGGGGTTTCACCGTGTTCGCCAGGATGGTCTCGATCTCCTGACCTCGTGATCCGCCCGTCTCGGCCTCCCAAAGTGCTGGGATTACAGGCTTGAGCCACCACGCCCGGCTAATTTTTCTTTTTTAATTTTTTGTAGAGACAGGGGTCTATGTTGCCCAGGCTTGTCTCATCCTGCCTCAGCCCCACAAAGTGCTGGGATTACAAGTGTCAGCCACTGTGCCCAGCCCAGAATCTAAACCAGATGGAATGTTAGGAAAAACTTATTGAAGGAGAAGTCAGGCAGCGGAAGAGGTGGGAAGAGGACTGCAGGCAGAGGGACCATCAGAGGCAAAGACCCCAGTGGGGACTGAGCCCAAGGCATAAGGCGCTGAGGTCAGTGAGGCTACAGCTTGGTGACTAGGGGTGGGGGATGAAGAAAATGGGAAAAGATGACACTAGGAAGGCTGGTGGAGGCTGGATCAGGTAGGGATCGGAAAAGGATTTGGGTTTTACCCCAAGTGTGATGGGGGTAGGACCGGCATAGAAGCCGGGAGATGGTTTAATAGCTGTTGTAGCTATCCAGGAGGGGACAGGTGGTGGGTCGGGGAGGTACGTCTCAGACACCATCTAGGGACTGTGGGACAGAAGGGAGGGCGAAAAGCAGAGACACAGGTTGCTAGGCAGCTAGGGCCTCCCAGGCCAGCAAAGCCCGCAGCAATAAGTTCTTGGGTGAGCTCTATGTTCCAGATCTCCCTCTCTCCAGTAACTCAGAGCAGACAGCTTTGTAGGACTTGCTTCTCAGAAACAGCTTTAGAACCAGAGTCCCAGAATCCCAGACTAGCCAGGAACCCGCAGCTCTGAGGTTGTCCAGGTAAGTCATGGTGAACAACCTGGGAGGCAGAGGTCCCTCCAAAAACCAGACAAAAGCTATGGACATTTTTCCCCACAAGATGCAGGTATGCGCACGAAATGTACCTTAACTTTTAGAACTTCATAGAACTAGCTTAAGATCTCCTGACCTAGCTGGTCTATCTCCTTCACTTTGCAAATATGGAAACTGAGACCCAAAGAGGATAATGGATTTGCTCGGGGTCATCCGGTGAGTGTCCTTCCCTCGAAACCATACCACCTTCTTTACAAAATGTCCACAAAATGGCTGTGATGGCTGCACTTATTGATTGCCCATAGCAGCTCAACATACTCAAAGTGTACCCAGCACATAAAAACAAAGAAACCTCAGCTTCGCGGCCTTGTCAATTAGGCTAAGACCACTCTCTAGCTAAAAACCATTAAGCAACGCATTAAGAGTGATTTCTCTGGCCATCTCCATATTTAGAGAGGCTTTTGAAGGAGTGCTTCCAGTGGCCCAGTTCTTTTTGAAAGGTCTGAATTAAGGCCTTCTTGTCCTGTCCCGGGAGCCTTCTACAGGCCTTGCCAGTGGAGCTGGGAGGTCGAAGCACAAACTAACAGCCACTGCTATCATGGAGTCCTTACTAGATGCCAAGGCCCACGCTAGTGCCTTCTATACATGCTCTCACCAGTCTTAAATCAACCTAGCAGGGTGGGTGCTACCGTCCCCATGTCAGCAAGTCATTTAAATTAGGTTACTAGGGCCAGGCACAGTGGTTCACGCCTGTAATCCCAGCACTTTGGAAGGCCGAAGTGGGCAGATCACTTGAGGTCAGCAGTTTGAGATCAGCCTGGCCAACATGGTGAAAACCGATTTCTACTAAAAATACAAAAATTAACTAGGTGTGGCGGCAGCTGCCTATAATTCCAGCTACTCAGGAGGCTGAGGCATGGATGGCAATGGATGCAGTGAGCTGAGATCGAGCCACTGCACTCCAGCCTGGGTGACAGAGCAAGACTCAGTCTCAAATAAATAAATAAATTGTAAGTAAGTTAAGTAAATAAATAAATAAATAAATTAGGTTGCTAGGGCTTCCATAACAAAGGACCACAACGGGGTGGTAGCTTAAACAACAGATGTCTGAGATTCAGGTGTCTGCAGGAATGGTTCCTTCTGAGAGTCTGTTCCAGGCCTTTCTCCTTGGCTTGTAGATGACCATTTTCTCCTTGTTTTTCCATGCTTTCTTCCCTCTATGCGTGTCTGTCTCTGTGCCTAAATTCCCCCTTTTGATAAGGACACTAGCCATACTGGATGGGGGCCCACCCTAATGACCTCATTTTAACTTATCTCTGTGAAGACCCTAGCTCCAAGGAGGTCACATTCTGAGGCACTGCGGGTTTAGGGCTTCAGCACACCTTTTTTGGGAGGAAACAATTCAACCGCAACTCCCAGGGTCCCAAAGGGGTGAAGCTGGGATTCAAACCCAAGTCTCTTCTCTCCCTATGAAGCCAGGACCCTCATCCATCACCCTGCTTCTGAAAGTGAGAAGGAATATTCAAGACCATTCATTCCCATCTACAGATGGGGAAATGGAGCTTCAGGCAAGGGTTGGGGATGGCCCAAGTCATACGGCAAGTTTGTGGCTGAGCCAGGACAGACCTGGGACCGAACACACTGAACAGGAGGCTCGTGTGTGCGGCCTCTCTGGCCCCTCTCTGTGCCTGCTCACCCCCTGCCATGGGCCCCCCTTCTCCAGCAACACCACACCGCTTATCTGAAAGGACTGTGGCTGCCCCGAGCCACGGAGATAAATGACCCTGGCCATGGATTAATGGGGTTTCATCCAGACTCACAGAAGTGGCTTCATTGGAAGCTTGTGAATCTTGCCGGAAATTGATTCCCTGCTTAAGAAAGAATGCATCTTCAGGAAAAATTGGTGGTTCTACGTTCCTGGCTATAATCAGCAAATCGCCTAGCACAGTGCCTGGTCCAGAGCAGATTTTCAGAACTACTGAGTGGGAAGGAAGCTCGAGGAGGTGGGGCGGAGGGGTGGCTGCAGTGACAGCCTGGGTTCTGGGTCTGTGAGGACTCACTCTGCATCCTTCATTGGGTCACCTCCCCCTCTCTGGTCCTCACTGCCCTCTCTGGAAAAGAGAACATAAAACCAGATAGGCCTTCTGGACACCCCCTGCTCAAGCATTTGATATAATTCTGTACTTATCAAATTTCTGAGATCCATATAGGCTTTGGGGAAACAGGCAGAACTCAGCATTTAATGAACAAATAAAGGAATGTATGTGTGAATGACTTTCCAGAGGGGAGACAAAATGCAGAAGAAGGACTGTCTTGAAATGGAAGGTAGCCTAGATGAGGAGGGCAAAAAGGCCCTGGCTTTGTGGTTAACACTGACCCTTTCAGATCAGGACATTTATGTTTTTTGCGACCTCGGTTTCTATTGACAAAATGCGGATAATAAAAACAATCCTGCCTCCCAAGTTCTTATAAAGATAAAGTACCACAGGTTGGGAACATGGCATGGATCAGACACCCATGAGTGGTGATCATGGATTACTATGGTCTGAATGTTTGTGATCCCCCAAATTTATGTCAAAATCCTTACCCCCATGGTGAGGCCATGAGGAGGCGAGGCCTCTGGGAGGTGATGAGGTCACGAATGGGAGGCATACCCTTATAAAACAGACCCAAGTAAGCTCGGTTGCTCCTGCCACCCTGTAAGAATACGAGAAGCTGCAATCTATAAACCAGGAAATGGGTCCTCACCAGATACGAAATCTGCCGGCGCCTCGATCTTAGGCTTCCCAGCCTCCAGAACTGTGAGAAACAAAGTTCTGTTGTTTATAAGCCACCCAGTTTATGGTATGTTGTTACAGAAGCAGAAACAGACTGAGACACAGATATGGCACTTTCTAGTTCCCAAGTGACATTCACAGCTGTGCTCTCATCAGTACCTTCCAAAGATGCAGGGGATGGCCAGTGGTTAGCGTTTGCATCTGACTGATGGGAACACTGGGGCTCCAGGAGGGTCAATGCTTCGTGAACTCATCCCCTGATCCACATCCTCAGTTCTAAACCTGCCGGCTCACCCAATTCTTTTCTGTCAACTTTGACCAGCCGCCTAATCCCAGTGTCATCATGGCTCGTGGTTTCTGTTGGGGGAATGATCTTGCCCTGCCAGCCAGACCATGCTGACTCTCTTCAGGCCGGCCTGCGATGGTGGGGAGTCGGCCCCTACCCAGCTGCACTGACCTCCTGTGACTGCCATCTTGGATACCCTAAGTCCTGCCCGACTGCCAGCCTGGTGCCTCCTTCACTGACAAGAAGTTGTATTTGATGATCTGAGATAAGTTATTCTTCTTAAACTGCTGTCAGGAATGAAGACCTGCAATGAGATCTGCTAGGGTGGCAAGCACACGACACTGGGCTCACCATTCCCTCTTTCCATGGCGATACCACTAACTGATCCCAGCCTGACATCCTGCTGAGCCCCAAGCCTTCTTAACACGGAGCCTCAGCAGCTGTTACTAATTGATTAGAAGGGGCCTAGTCTACATTATGACCCTGTGCCTCTACTTACCTTCTAGGAAGGAAGTGTGGGAAATACCTATGAAGTCCCACATAGCTATTTCACTTTATAAATGTTTTGTTCCTTCTCTCACCTCTGTTATTTGGCCTGCCTCTCACCCATTCCCTTCCCAATGGGTGGAAGCCCACTGAGTTTCCTCTGGGAAGCTGCCCTTCCCTTACCCCCAAGCAAGCAATCCAGGGAAGCACATCCAGGCCAATTAAAATATCCTATGGCCACAACAACTGGTTGCATTGGGTGGGTCAGAGCAAATACCAGGAAACTGCAACAGCATTTGGACAAGGGGGCTGCGCTGGTTGGATTCTGTTCTGAATAGGCTGGCAGCCCTCTTTGCCACTACCTGCAAAGGGCCTGCCTGGGAAAGAAGCCAGAGCAGGGAGGGCAGAGTGAAGAAACAGACAGAGATAGATTCCCAATAAAATAACTGAAGCACTTGGATTCAGCTGTGCCTGAAGGCAGGCATTCCCTGTGCTCCACAGTTCCGTGAGTGAATACATTCCCTCTCTAGATTATATGCCAGTTGGAGTTTCTACTACCCATCAATGAAAAAGTGATAAGTTATTCATTTCTCTTACATTATGGAAAAAGAAACCCAATCTTCCCATGTCTTCCAAATTAATGCAAATCACCTAAAGAAGCTTCCAGGAGAACAGTGGGGAGAGTAGTTTATCTTAGTCCCCACAGAAATACCTATAGCATCATCTGAAATAAGACTCAAAGTCACAAACACAAAGTTAAACTTCAGACAAAATAAGTGGACAGAAGAGAGGGGCTCTGAGCCCAGCCTAGAAGAACAGAACATCTTAAACTCAGAGATAAACCAGACCATTGGAAGGGCCTCCCACCAAAACATTTAAGGCAAAAGATCTCAACCCAGCATCCAAGGCCCTTTCTGTGCGGAAGCATCCAGGTTCAGGCTGGCAGAGCTCAACCTTGGTGATTCTCAGCCTTTTACAGCCGGGCTTTAAGCCTTAGCCAAGTAGGTGGTGCCTGGTCAGGGCTTGGCGTAAGGCGACCCGACAGGAGGTCACCAGGTCTGGCGAGAGTGGATCTTCCAGCCCAGAGAAGAAGATGGGGTCCAGTGCTCAGAAGTGAGCTCCAAGGCTGGGCCAGACCCAGCCAACCAGGAAGAAGCCCAGTTTCCAGGGACCTTGGAAGGCAGCTCTGCCTGGTAGGCAGGGCAACAGGATGGAGAAAGCTGGGATCCCTGACACTGCCCTGGGACACCTATCTCGGGATCTGAAAGAAGACTCAACTCAGAGCTCATCAAACTTCCTGTCATTTGGAGGCAGTTTTCTGCTACTTGCAGCCAAAGCTAATCCCATCCAGGCCATCTCAGGCCTTTGGTATAACAGGGGCTCTCCTAACCAGCCTCTATTCGACCAACCAACCAGGTTAACCAACACTCCCCACCCTCTCCTGTAATAACACCCTTTACTAATGCCCAAGGCGCCCCAGAGCCTCAGCTGGTCTGCTCCCACCAGCTGAGTTGTTTATTTACTAAGATTCGGTTATTTCGTCCCAAACCCACTGGATAGTGTAATTACAAAATGTCAGTAACTGGTCCATAAACAGAAAATATGAGTACAAAAGAAGAGATTTCAATGAAAACTAAGTTGAAGGCTGTGGAAGGATTGAAGGAAGTTGACTTGCTAAAAAAGCAAACAAACAACACTGTCATCAAATTTCATGTGAATGAGATCATGGTAAAAGATTAGGAGAAATTTGCAAGAATCAAGAAAGATTCAGCACTCAGACTGCTTGACAAGAGTCAAAGTTCTTGATCCACCTGAATGCGTCCTGAAACTGGAAATTGGAACCCTGGCACCGTGGGTGTGGACTATGGAGGGAATCAGATGACTTAGAGTTTCAGTGCTGGCACCACAAACAGTCCTATAGCAAAAGACTGGCAAAAATGAATGTACATGTCATATGGCTTCGCTAAAAGAAAATGTAGGCATGTGTTTCACAATTTTGAGCTTTATCTGACTTTTTCCTAGGAATTGCCCTCTGCAACCTCCGGGCACCTCCCAGGTATAGTTCCCACTCTCATTTGATAAGAAGGTGACTATTGCACACAGGCTCTGGCCCACACAGCACAGGAAATAAAGCCTTATGATGGACTACTGTAATACAGAACCAGGGTTTTGTACACCGGAAGGGTCTGGAGTAACACTTTTTGTGAATGAATCTCTCAATTTGCAAATGAGGGCATTGAGGCTGAGAAAGAGGGAACAGGGAGTCACCCAAGATCCACACAGCCAGCTCCTGACAGGGCCGGAACACAAACCGGGATCTCCCGTGTGGCCTGTCCAGACCAGTTTCCAGAATAACAGGCCACTTCCTCAACATCTGTGGCCCATCCACCAAAAGTTCCACATTAGATTCATCTCTCTTTAAATGACAAGGGAAAGAGAGAACAGGCAGTCTCCTGGGCAGGTGCTATCTTACAGTCATCTCCTTACCCACTCCTATTGCCTGCAAGCAGCCCCTTATCCACTGAAGATCTGCAAAGTCTCTAGTTGCTGTGTCGGGGTGAGATGACCTGGGGTGGGGCAGCTCCTGGATGGCCTGGCATGTGGCTGTGCAGAGCCCAGACTCCCCTCCTTCAGCACCTAGGTCAGCTAGGCCCCCCTCCCCACCTTTGGCAGGATGGATCCTGGCACCTGTCAGGAAGGTGGCCTATCAGCAGGTACAAGCCTGCCCCAGCCCAGGAAGGCAGTGTTTCATTTTGTTTGTAAACAATAAGGTTGAAGTATATTCTGCACAAGGTGTTTTAGGACAGGGTAATATACACATTGTGTCTGCCTGCACTCACAGCCAATTTTATGCACTTGAACTCAAGGGCCTCTTGAATTCAAAGGAGAGTGGCAGGAAAGCACTTGCTAAACTGTAAAATGATGTACAGGTACATGTTGTTAGGCTTTGCTGAGGCAGGGCTGGCCCTGGCTCATAACTTGCTAGTTACAGGGAGTTGCTTGCCTTCTCCGCATCTTTCGAGACCAGCCTCCCTCCTGGAACAGTTGTGCGGCTTAAGTGTCCACCCCGGGGCCTCTGCGCTGGAGCCTTCCTCAGCCTGGAACACCTTCTCTCTCCTTCATCTCCCATAGCAGCTTCCTTCTTTCTATCCTCATCCCAGGTTGAACGTCCCTCCCGAGATGGGCCTCCCTGACCACTGCACCCTAAATGCCCCCCCTCCATCTCTGGCCTACCCAGCACCCTGCTGGAATTCTCTCAATTAGCAGTTATCATTCTCTGCTATCCCCTGCCCCCTTTTATCAGTATGTTTTTATATTACAGTAAAACATAAATAACACGAAATGTATCAGTGTAACTTTTTTTTTTTTTTTTTTTTCTAGACAGGATCTCACGCTGTCGCCCAAGCTGGAATGCAGTAACATGATCATGGCTCATTGCAGCTTTGTCTTCCCCGGGCTCAAGCAATCCTCCTGCCTCAGCCTCCTTAGTAGCTAGGACTGCAGGCGCACACAACCACTCCCAGCTTGCTCCAGGTTGGTCTCAAACTCCTGGGCTCAAGCAGTCCTCCTGCCTTGTTCTCCCAAAGTGCTAGGATTATGGGTATGAGCTGACATGCCTGGCCCATTTTAAACATTTTTAAGTGTGCAGTTCAGTGGCATTAAGTACACCCACATTGCTATGCAGCCATCACCACCATCCATCTCCAGAACTAACCCCATTACTAATTTGTCTACTTGTTTACTGCTGCCTCCCACAACTGGCAGCTCCATGTGAGCAGGGGCTGTGTCTGGGTCTGTCTTCCTGCCCACTGTATCTCAAATGCCCAGCACAATGCCTGGCACATAGTAGGTACTCAACAAACATGTGTTCAAAAAACAACATGAGTGTCTTGTAGAGGGTATGGGGCTCTGCACAAAAACAAGAGAGCGCAACATGTGCCTTTTTTTCCATACAGTCCCAAGACAAGACCAAGCTTCCTGGCAGCCTCAGTCACCAGACAACAACTTCAGGTTTTGTCAAAGTCTGTGGGGGCAAAACCGCTGAGAGCTCCATTTCTTTCCTGGTTCCAGGCCCCTTTACGAGGTCAAGAATGAAGATACATGATCACACAAACCACCTGACATCAACACTCACCATTTCAACACATCAGCTCTACCGAGAGCAACATTTTATCAGTTGCTGAAGGGCAGGCACAAAAATAGACTGCAGGGATCAAATGCCATCCTCAGCTGCTCTCTTGACTCTCAGGAGTGAAAGGCCCTGGCATCCGAGGACCCCAGGGCCTGGGGACCTGAAGGCAGGGGTCAGCTGTTCCAGCAGTTCACAGAAATTAGAAGGTGGAGTCAGGGCTGGAATTAGGGTGCCTTAGACATCAAAATACTCAGTCATCAAGGTAGATCATATTTTAATGCAATTTTAAAATTAATGCAAAATATCCACCCAAGATTAACAAAATACCAAAATTCCAAGTAAAGGTGAGGTCAGTGGTGCCGAGTTTTTCCCTCTTGCCTCAGGTTCCTGTAGGGCTACGCATGGCCACATCACTGTTTCTGCCTTTGTTTTAAAATTGGATATTTTGTTCAGCATAGATATTTTCACATCAATTATTTTTTAAACACTGATATAAATAGGATTGATCTTGATGACTGAGTTTTTTGGCATCTCCTTAAATTTTGTGCCAGAGCCAAGTGCCTCCTTTGCCTTACCTTAGCCCTCATCTTGGTGGGATTAGATGGGGAAAGTTACTGTTCGTGCAGGTGACTAAAATGGGACCATGTCTCAGGTCACACCATTTAATGGGGCCTCAGTTTCAACATCTTTGCAATGGGGCCCATAACCTCCTAGCTACTGTGGAATTGTTGAGCCCTCATGAGGTATTTTGGAAGGGGATTTAGGAAAACTGTAAAGGGCTTATAAGAAACTCTCTGGTTTCTTAAATTTGTTATTATTTATTTGTTATTAAATTCTTCTCAAAGATGGTGAATGGCCTGCCAGGATGGGGGGTGGCATTCAGCTTTGAGGTGAGTTACAAAACACGTGCCTTATTTCTAATGACAGGGGTGAAGTTCGTGAAATGCATCGATTTTGCTTAAGAAAAGAAAGAGACTGGAGTAGATTCCTGGTTCTTCCTGCAATCAGGATGTCCTCTGGCGGTCCACTTGCTGGAATTCTGACCCTGGTCCTGAGTCGGAAGGAAAGCAAAGGGTGACTGCTAGCTCACAACACACAGCTGAAGGGATGACCACTGACACCCTGCTCAGGAAGCTGGCAGGTGCTTCCTTTCCTTGCCATGTTGTGTGGGATTTCCTCAAAATTCGGGTGTGCCTAGGGACATGACAGCCATCCTCCTGTGTCAGGAGGATGACAAAGTACCTGACTTTGGGGAGGATAGAAAATTGCTGGACTGATGATAGTTTTATGGCATGGTGAATGTACTTAATGCCACTGTTTTGTACATTTATAAATGGCAAATTTTAGCCTGAGCAACATGGCAAAACCCTGTCTCTACAAAAAAAAATACAAAAATATCGGCCAGGCACGGTAGCGTGTGTCTGTCATCCCAACTACTCTGCAGTCTGAAGTGGAAGGATCACCTGATCCCAGGAAGTTGAGGCTGCAGTGAGCTGTGATGGTGCCGCCACTGCATTCACTTAGCCCGATGATGAGTCAGACCCTGTCTCAAAAAGAAAAAAAAAAGGTAAATTTTATGTTAGGTACACTTTACCACAATTTTTTTTAGAAAGTCTGCCAGGCACAGTGGCTCACGCCTATAATTCCAGCACTTTGGGAGGTTGAGGTGGGTAAACGGCCTGAGGACAGAAGTTCGAGAGCAGCCTGACCAAGGCGTGGGAAAATCCCGCCTCTACTAAAAAATACAAAAATTAGTTGGGCTGCAGGCAGGCACCTGTAATCCCCAGCTACTTGGGAGTTTATGTGGACCCAGGAGGCAGAGGCTGCGTGAGCCGAGATCACACCACGCACTCCAGGCTGGGCAACAAGAGCCAAACCTGTCTCAAAAAAAAAAAAAAAAAAAAAAGTCCCAGAGACCCAGCAAAGGTCCCATGGCGACCCATCTGGCATGTTCTCGGGGTCCCAGGCATTCACGCTCTGGTTCTATTTCTGCATCTCCTGCCCTGGCTGGCAGCTATAATCATGAGCAGGGCTAGGCTCGGCTGAGAAGCCCTTTTTCCTGTAAACACTGTTATAAATAACCCAGAAAGAGGCAGAAAGGGGGTCCTGGCAAGAGAGTGAAGGTCAGGCAGCCCCTTCATGGCATTTAAGGAAATGTCACGCTCAACAGGGCAGCAAGATGCCAGCGCACACCTTCAGCCCAGTGCTGCCTGGGGCTGACTGCCGCTTTGCTGTCATGCCAGAGCCCCCGGGCAGCACTCACACCCAGGATATGCAGCCCTCTTAGGTGTCCAGCTCCTGTGGTTTATGAACAGACAGGGGACCCTCAGGTGCGTGGACAGGCAGTAGGTAGCTGGCGATTCCCACTTCCCAGTAGGCTGGGGGCCTTGGAAGGCCAGAGCTGAAGTCAGTTCCCCAATAACCCAGGCCAGGACTCCACACCAGCCTGGGTTGTCAGCCAACACATGACCAGGCCGAGGGAGCAATGACTCAGCAGTGCTCGGCCCACAGCTGCCCCTGCTGCTGCACAGCGTGGGAGCTGGAGGGGCCTCACAGCCCATCTGGTCCTGTGGTTCCCACACCAGGCTCCCTGGGGAACCCCGACAGCTCTACCATGGCCCTGGGCTTTGAAATGGGAGGGATTACGAAAGAGTTAATTAGGTTTTCCATGGTTATTAACCAAAAGTCATACAGTGACAACCCATCATATTCCTATTTAACCAGAGTGAATTGAACATTATGTGATTGGCAAAAAAAAAATAGGCCAGGCGCGGTGGCTCACACCTGTAATCCCAGCACCAAGTGGGGGTCAGATCACCTGAGGTCAGGAGTTTAAGACCAGCCTGGCCAAGATGGCAAAACCCCATCTCTACTAAAAGGCATGGTGGTGCACACCTGTAATCCCAGCTATTTGGGAGGCAGAGTCAGGTGAATTTCTTGAACCCAGGAAGCAGAGGTTGCAGTGAGCCGAGATCGTGCCACTGCACTCCAGCCTGGGAGACAGAGCGAGACTCCGTCTCAAAATAAATAAATAAATAAATAAAAAGCCACATTTCTGTTTCTTTCTTACACATTAGAAGTAGGGTGATGTATCTTGCATATGAATTCTATATTTGCATACACTCATACACACGTACCTATTTTCCATATACACTACTTTGTAGTCTATTTAAGGACTCTATGATAGTTTATTTGACCCAAACCCCAAACTAAGAAACCACTCCCCAAGTCCACGGTATTTACCACTCAGGGTGTCTGAGCAGCCTGTAAGAATCCAGCAAAGTGGGTATTCCCCATTTTCTCTATTTGACTTTGAAAGAATGGGGAGGGGAAAGTTCTCCACGCCTGTTAGTACCTTTGACAGTCTTCCTGGGTTCCAGAAGCCCAGGCAACATCATGAAGGAGGAAGCTCCCATGAAGAGGGGCAGGGCTTGCCCACCATGCCCAGCGAGCTGCAGGCAGAGCGGACACCAGGGCTCGTCACTCACTCTCCTGCTGAAAACCCTCTCCTGACTTCTCACTGCCCTTGACTAAAACCCAGAATCCTCAGGGGCCGAATGCCGCTGCAGCCTGCCTGCTTTCTCACCACCTCCTGGACTCTCCCACCCTCCCCATACAGTAGGCATGGTGGCCTTCTTCCTTCCCCTGGAACACAACGCTCTGTCTGGGGCTGTCCACCTGGGACACCTCCCCCAGGTCCTGGGGCCACCTTCCCACTGTTCAGTCTCAGTGACAGAGGCCTTCCCCAACACTGCAATCCATCCACTTACGGGGATTACATCACTGTGGGTTTTTGGTTTTTTGAGACAGAATCTCACTCTGTCCGCCCGGCTAGAGTGCAGTGGTATGAGATCAGCTCACTGCAATCTCTGTCTCCTGGGTTCAAGCGATTCTCCCGCTTCAGCCTCCTGAGTAGCTGGGACTACAGGCATGCTCCACCACCATTTTTGTATTTTTGGTAGAGATGAGGTTTTGCCATGTTGGCCAGGCTGGTTTCAAGCTCCTGACCTCAAGCGATCTACCCACCTCAGCCTCCCAAAGTGCTGGGATTATAGGCGTGAGCCACTGCACTGGGCCACATCACTGTGTTTTAAGCACAGCATGGACCCAGGGACCATCCATCTCCTCTCCAGAATATAAACTGTCCAAGCACCTGGCCTTGTCCTTTGCTGAGTCCCAGCACCTGGAAAGGTGCCAAGCAGTGAGTAGGTGCTTACTAAACCTTTGCAGGATGGGAGGGTGTGGGGTGGAGGGGCAGGGGCACCATTTCCCAGGTCAGTTTTGGCATCTCTGCCTCACACTATTGTGAAGCTTACAGTCTCTCTCACACTCACCCCCCTTTACTGGGGGTTGGGGGGTGGTTTCCTTCCGCATCCATTTATTCCCTTATGGAAACTCCTGCCTTTCCTTTTCCAGTGGGTCAGATGATGAGAAACGCAGACCCACAGGCTCCCAGATAAAGCCGGTGGGAAAGAGGTTCTCTTTGGCCCCAGCAGGCTCTCCTTGGTCATGTGGCCAGTGAGGGCCAGAGGCCAAGGGAAGCCAAGGAGGCCTGCTGAGCAGACCCCCACTCGCTCAAGTCCTGCAGACGCGAGGCCCTGGCTGGCCTTCTAAGCCACAGCTGAGCCTGCCTTATGTAGAAGTGCGTTCCAGAGCGAAGAATTGGGCGGTACAGTGAATCTGTGTCAACTGAATCACACGTTTCCACACTCCCTTCTTCTCAAGTAATAGGGATGTGTCCTGGGGTGGGGGTGGCAATGCAGCAGGCTCCCCACTCCTGGGCCTCCTTACTGTGTGCTCATGACAGAACAGGCACCTGAACTAGGAAAGGGGGAAAATCAGATGCTCGATTGCCACCCAGGACTAAGAGAAACAGGCAGGAGGAGAGGAGCTCTCTCTATGACAGAACAACGAGGTCTCCTGTCAAATGAAGCCCCTGCCACACACACATGTAAGTACCATGAGAACTCACTTCCCTGCCCTACTAAGTTTCTCCCACTCTACTAGGACTGCGGGGTCTTGGGGCTCATAAAAATCCTTTATGCTGTAAATTAGATATTCTCCCATCTGATAGTCACAACAGGGCAGAGGTTAAGCCATTTTTCCAACAGGAAAGCTGAGGTTCAGAGAGGGAAAGTGAGCTGCCTAAAGTCACAGAGCAAGTCAAAGAGAGGACCAGGACTAGAATCTCAAGATCTCTGAGTCCTAGTGGACGCAACAGTACAGAACACTGGATGGGAAGTCACAAGCTGAATCCTCTGTGCTAATAGTATGAGATTTGGGACGAGTCCCTCTACTTCTCTGAGCCTCAGTCCCCCGTATTCCAGCACTGGTCAGCCTCAGACAGCAGTCAACCAGGGCCCTGAGACAGGCAGGGTCAGCACATGGGCAGGGTGGGAAAGCGTCAGGTGCCCCATTAGCAATTCCTAAAAAGGAGGAGAGACAGCGGGGGTGGAGGTGGTGTGTACTGAGGGCTGGTGAATCCTCAACTCGGAGAATCCTTGAAGTGGCAAGCAGGAGCTCTGCTGGCTCCTCCCTATGCTACTCACGGTGTGGTCCATGAACTAGCAGCATCAGCCTCTCCTGGAGCTTATTAAATACCGCAGCCCTTCACACTCATCCCAGACCTCCTGAATCAGAATCTGCGTTTTAACAAAATACTCAGGTGATTCATAGGCACATTTAAGTTTGGGAAGCAAACATTTTAAAATCAAGAGTCAGATCCTTATCATGTGACCATGGATGCAGCACCTGAGTCCTCCTAGCCCCAGCTGCCCCATCTGTAGAGATAAAGCTGTGTATGCCTCACGGAAGCGTTATGAGGGCTCTGTGTGATCACGTATGCCAAGAGCCTAGCCCAAAGCCCGGCAGGTAACAGCTGTCCAAACTGCTAGCTTCCTTCCTTCTCGAGAGGTCAGAAGGCAGGAGGCTTCTGCCTCCAACCCAAGTCCTGCCTGCACATCCGGGAGGCGAGGGAAAGACCCCCATGGGGCCACAACACATGGAGACAGGGTGGGAGCAGAGGGAAAGGAGGAGAGGAGAGGAAGTCAAGAAGAAAAATAAAAACAAGCAGCAGAGACCATCTGAATCCCGGGAGGCAGGCAACATGCAAAGCCCAGAGACACAGCCGGTTCAGCTCACGTCGCAAACTGAGTGCTGCCAGAAGCCAGCAAGCCAGGAGGGACGGAGCAGCGAGGGCCACATGGCTGTGTCCTTTCAGACCGTGTGGGACAATGCTTTTCCAGACCAGCTCTGAACCGATTCCTGAGGTCAGGGCAGACGCTACACTGAGGGTCACTGGAGCAGCCAGACAGAAGCTGGGGCCTTGGGCCAAGCCCTGAGAAGGATCCGAGTGAACTAGAGAACACTTATCCAGAGGACCGTCAACCAAACAAGCTTGGGGATCGGGGGTGGGGCGGGGCTGAGCTGTGTAATCTTGGCCAAATGATTTAACTTCTCCGGGCCTCAGTAAAATAGGGGACACCCACCTGCTTAGGGTTCTTACGAGGATTAACGAGAAGGGCTTCACATAGTGTCTAGTGCAAAGTAGATACTCAAAAGACAATGGCCATCAGTGAGATTACTACACAAGAGTCCTTAAGCAACTACAGCTGCAGCCCAGACCTCCCTGCAGCTTCCTCACACCCAGTCACTGAGTTAACCCTGCATGCTCTGAGATGGACCCAGTTCACACCACCAACTCACACTTCAATGGCAGCCACAGCCTCCTGCCTCTACTCCAGCCCCCACCAGGCTATTGGACACAGAGCAGCCACAGCTATCTTCTTAAGACACAGACCTGACCCACTGACTCCCTCTGATTCCTCCCAGGTAAAGACTGAAACCCTTCCTGTGGCCTGCAAGGTCCTGCACGGTGCGTCTCCTGCCTCCCTGTCCCACATCATTTCATACTGGCACTTACTCGCTACTGCCACTCTGAGCCCTGCTGGCTTCTTTCCACCCCTGGCACTATACAGGATCTGTCCCCCAACAGAGCCTCTGCACATGCTGTTCCCTCTCCCTGGAACACACTTCCCACCTATAAAGGCTTTGCCTACTTATCTCCTATTCACCCTTCACTCCACTTCCTTGAGGAAGCTTTTTCTGAGCTTGCAGATCATATAAGGAGCCTTACTGCACCTTCTCACAGCCTTCTGGATTCCAGAGGCTTCTGGAGCTGAGCACACTGGGAAATTAAGCATTTATTATTCAACATATATTTGCATGAGTAGTTTATTAATGCTCACTACTCTATCCCTGGCACCTGGCACATAGTAAGTGTTCAATAAACACTTGGAAAGGGGATTAGGAGCCTCGCCATTCCCTTGCGCCCATATCACCCACTCGTCCTACAAGGTCTTGCTCTCTCTCTCCTCATCCCCTATGTCTTCATTCTCCATACACACGGGACAAACCCCGACACTACCTGATCCACGCCATATGTCCATGACCCATAGGCCCGGCGCCAGAGATCCAAGCGTTTCTAGATCTGATTTTCTTGAAAGCAGCTTTGGGTCATGGCCAAGGGAGGCGTGTGCCGCCGCCTCAGCAGTAAATGCTGATGAAGCTGTCTGGACCAGCTGAGCTGAGATCAGGAAATGCCAAGATTTAAAAGCATCCGGAACCCATTTATTTATTGTTGTTCTTGCACTTCCAGGCTATTTTGAGCTTCAGATCAATCGGTTGGCCCTCTTCCCTCCAAATATCACTCCTAAAACACCCAACATTCACCTGGCCCCATCTGTTGGGACTCAGCTCCCCCTGCCCCATCTGTCACATGACAACAGCAGCAAAAACAGCAGAGGCTGTTTACCAGGTGCCTCTGTGAGTTGTAAGTGCTCTCACCAAAAGTCCCTAACGGTCCCAAAGGGAGGTATTGTTAGCTCCATTTAAGACATGGGGAAATTGAAACTCAAATAAGCGAAGAAATTTGCCCAGGGTCACACAGCTAGAGAGTGCTGAAACGGATTCAACCCCAGATCTTCCGAATCCAAAGACCAGGCTCGAAATCGCTTGGCAGGCCGGGCATGGTGGCTCACGCCTGTAATCCCAGCACTTTGGGAGGCCGAGACGGGCGGATCACAAGGTCAGGAGATCGAGACCATCCTGGCTAACACGGTGAAACCCCGTCTCTACTAAAAGTACAAAAAACTAGCCGGGCGAGGTGGCGGGCACCTGTAGTCCCAGCTACTCGGGAGGCTGAGGCAGGAGAATGGCGTAAACCCAGGAGGCGGAGCTTGTAGTGAGCCGAGTTCGCGCCACTGCACTCCAGCCTGGGCGACAGAGCAAAGACTCCGTCTCAAAAAAAAAAAAAAAAAGAAATCGCTTGGCAATACTGCCTGCCTCACTCCTGTCAAAGCTCCCCATACACACTGCGGGTTTTCTCATCTCTGAGTTCTCGGTGATATCTTTCCGGTCACCTGCAAGGACCACCAATGTTTTCGCACCGCTGGCCAAAAGCCACCCCTCCCCACATGAACTGCTATGGAAGACTGTCAAGATGGGCTTGTTAGGTGGAAGGGGATGTTAACGTTATATGATCCTGTTTACACTTTTTTTATGATACATAGAGAGGTACTTCATATATCCATAGATTAGTGCTAGAAGGACACACAAGAATAGTAGGAGTTGGAGGGAATAGGAATAAGGAGTTGGTTGGGCATGGGGGAGGTCAGAGAATATTTACTTTCTATTTTACATCCTTCTTTACTCTTTGAAGGTTTTTATTTTCATCATACACATGCTGCAACTCATTCCTCAAAACCCAATTCGGGCCAAGAGCAGTGGCTCAAACCTGTAATCCCAGCACTTTGGGAGGCTGAGATGGGTGAATTACCTAAGGTCAGGAGTTCGAGACCAACCTGGCCAACATGGTGAAACCATCTCTACTTTAAAAAATGCAAAAATTAGCCAGGTGTGGTGGTGTACACCTGTAGTCCCAGCTACTCAGGAGACTGAGGCAGGAGAATCACTTGAACCCGGGAGGCGGAGGCTGCAGTGAGCCGAGATCGTGCTACTGCACTCCAGCCTGGACCAAAAGAGCAAGACTTTGTCTCAAAAAACAAAAAAAAAGCAAACAAACAAACAAAAAAACATTCATATGCTACCTCCCTGATGGAGCCTGCCCTGATTGCCTCAGCTTCTCCTTCCTCCAGTCTCTCTCTGGGCATTTAGGTCACTGAGACTGTGTCCCCAGTGCACGTACATATCAGCAGAAGCCTCAAGGCCTAGGTCAGAGTCTCGGGCCTCCAGGGTCTCCCTTCAATCTGAGCCTGAGCCTTTGCTCAGGGAGGGGCGTGAGAGCCCTTGTGAATGAATAACTATTTTACTTTCTATCTTGGTCCATGCCTCCTGAAGCCAAAGAAGCTGGAAACTCTAAAATGGAGCTTGGGGGTGGGGAGGAGAAGAGGAGAGCAGAGAATCAGAGGGTAAATTCAGCTCCTGGAAGCCTGCCCAGTGCTCATCCCTGGGAAATGACTCAAGCACCACTTATGCCAGCAGACAGTCCATTTGGGCCCTGAGGTCACCAAACCTCGTCATGGTCCTGCTTATTAAATATAGAGGTGTGTGAAATAAAGCCACCACTTCTCGTTCTGGGATTCTGAGGAAGGAACAGACAGACAGGGATGAGAGGTGAGGAATCTGTCCCCCATTCTCCACCATTCACAGTCCATCTAGTGAGTTCTCCACTGTGGCTGAGGTTGGACCACCAGGTCACACTTGGCTCTTGGTGGGAGCTTAGCAAATGTCCTATCTCACCTCTCAGGCAGCAAGAGGGTCTCTGCCCTCCTCAGCACCCAGCCCCTGCGTGGGGGCTGGGGACCTCTGAGAGCTTGGTAATATTTGGCCGTAATAATCACTGCCCTTTGCTGAGCCTCTCGTTTGTGCCAAGCACATTATGGACATCTCGTTTATACTGTCCAACAACCACATAAAGGCAGGAAGACAGACTGTCCAGCCCACTCTACAGATGAGGAAACTGAGTCCCAGGGATGGTAAGCAATGTGCTCAGAATCACTCAGCTAAGTTAGGGGTTGTCAGAATTGGACCAAAGTCTGCTGGTCATCCGAGCCATACCAAGGTTGCAACAGGGGAAGAACATGACCTAGAACTCCATTGGCTGCAGCTATGTGATTATAGTCAGGGCACCCCACGGCCCTAGGCCTCAGCCTTCTCGTTTGCTCAGTGGACTGGCTGTGCACAGGCAGCATCGGAATCAGCTAACCTGAGGCCATGCTTCTCTATCTCTGATCACACACCTGGAGTGGCAAGACATACTCAGAGGCACACACAGGAGGTATGGTGCCTCTTTTCAGAACTCCATTTTACCCCCAAGATTTGCCATAATAAAGTCAAGTCATTTAACTGGAAAGGGGAACATTCTTCTATTATAAAAACAAAACTAAACAAAACAAAAAAACAAAGGCATGTTAGGGACTAGAATGCAAATGCTGGATTAATTTTTCCAGATAAAATACGATTTTTTTGTGGTGTGGACTATTCAAATCAGTTGTAGGTTTAGCTGATGGGGCTACTTTGGAGGCAATGGTGGACTGTTCTGAACACTGACTTTGGAATGAGAAAGAGTTGCATTAATTTGGGCTTGGTCCCTTAACCAGCTGTGTGGCCCTGGCCAAGATACTCAACCTCTCTGAGCCTTAGCTCTTTTATCTGTAAAATGGGAATAACAAGATCATACTTGTAAAGTAAGGATCCTTAACCTCTTTTGAACCATGGGTCCCTCTGAGATCTGGTGAATCCTATAAACTTCTCACAACGTTTATGAATGCATAAAATAAAAAATAAATGAATTTTTTTTGGTGGGGGGCAGGGATGGAGTTTTGCTCTGTCGCCCAGGCTAGGTGTAATGGTGCCATCTCGGCTCACTGTAACCTCTGCCTCAAGGGTTCAAGCGATTCTCCTGCCTCAGCCTTCCTAATAGCTGGGATTACAGGCACACGCCACCACGCCCAGCTAATTTTTATTTTAGTAGAGACAGGGTTTCACCATGTTGGCCAGGCTGGTCTCAAACTCCTCACCTCAAGTGATTCACCCACCTTGGCTTCCCAAAGTGCTGGGATTACAGGTGTGAGCCACCGCGCCCAGCCAAAATATTTTTAAATGCACCAAATGAAACATAGAATTATAAAGAAAATCAATACTTATTATCAAAATATATTTATAAAATAATAAAAAAGTCAATCTGTTATAGTAGTGTTTCCTTATTAACAAATAACAAGAGCTAGTGGCGAGCCTAATAATTACTTATAATTTGGAAGTAGCAATGAGCCCAAATATTTGTAGATATCTCGAACAAGTGATATACAAATATCTGTGATTTCCGTTGACAACAAAGTCACCGTTACCACTAAAACTTTTTTCGTCCCCTACATTCATAAAGGAAATGCTAAATTTCAGCTAGAGATTCATGAAAACAAAGATGTAATATTTTTCCATCCAAGTTCACAGACCCCTTAAACGTGAGGTTTAAAGCATTGTAACACAGTGCCTGGCACACTGTGAATGTTCTTTAAGGCTGGCTGGTCTAGGTTATGCCAGGCTCTGATCTCAGACACACCAGGGCTGGAGGCTCCGCCTATGCGCCAATAGGAGTCCTGTAGAGGAGCATTTTGAGCAGCCCTGAGCCCGTCCAGGGCTCAAGGAGGGATGTGGGTCACTCGAAGCTGTTGGGCGAGGGAGGGAGGCCCTTCAAGCTAATCCAGAAGCTTAGGGCTGGAAGAGGGATAAGCTGCAGTTAGAAATGCACACAGGCTGTCTCAGAGCAAAACAAACCGTGTCCTTCCATGCATTAACTCTGTCCTCGGCTATGTCTGCAAAGGAGCCCTTTCAAATCCTTCCTCCCTGATGTCTCCACCTGAGTGGTTTATCAGCATCTCCTCCTTAGATCCAAATGGAATTCTATTTCCACCCAAACTAGTTTCTCCTTCAGTCTTCCCCAGGTCAGTAAATGGCAAACCCTTTACCCAGCTGCTGAGGTGCAAAACTTAAGTATTCCTCTCTTCCCTCACCCTCACATGCCGACCATCAGCCAGTCCTGTCTGCACTCTCTCCAAAATACCATTCTCATCTCTCCCTCTCTGCTGCCACCACACTGGTGCATACAATCATCTCTTACTAGACTTTCAGCAGACGCTCAGCTGGCCTCCCACTCCCACACTTCCTCACCCCACCCCAAGTTGGTCTCTCCCACAGTAGCCAAAATTATCTTTAAAATATGTAAATTAGGGTTATGTTACCCACCCACTGCTCAAAATTCTCCAAAGATGTTCCTATTGCACTCACAATGAAATCCAAACACCTGTGGCTTATAAGGCCCTTGCCTACCTTGCCAGCATCCTCTTCTGCCACTTTCTGCCTCACTGACCATGCCACAGCCATCTTGGCATCCTTTACATTGGAGCTCAATAGCTGGTCACTGCCCCAGTGTCTATCCACAAGCCATTGTTGCATGGCTGGTTACTTTCTGATGTTTAAATCAAATGTCACTTCCTCCAAGAGCCCACCCCACCGCCCCGCCTGCTCACTCTGAAGTGGCCACCACCCTCCCGACTCCATCACACTCTCCATCGCATGGCTGTGTTTTATTTTCTTCAAGATCTACATCACTGTCTGAAATGGCCTTGTTGGTTCTGTCCAGATGTGTGTTACTGGTCCACCCCCACCAGAATGGAAGCCTCTCAATGCTTCCTGCTGCACCTCGGCACACAGTAGGCACTCTTCAGATTTTAGTGAGACTTCTCTTATGTGGGAAAATGGGCTGAGCTCTTGACATGCACCATATCATTCAATCCTCATGACTGGTATTATTCCCAATTTACAGAGGAGGAAACTGAGGAGGCCTAATGAGGTTCCCCAGCTGGGTTAAGGGAAGTCTGACTCCAAAACAGGGTTCTTAATCACTGTTATACTGTGGGGGGAAAAAAAATCATCCCCCCTGCCTCCACAATCATCTCCAAACAGGAGACATGGGAAGGATGGTTCTATAGAAAACTGCAGATGAATGGGGCTGAGGTGATGGTATCCCAGGTCTCAAGACGCTGTGACTTCATCCCGCTCAGAAGCTGCCGCCTTCCTGCGTCCTCCGCCCCGAGGAGCTGGCTGGCAGAGACGTGGCATCCACACCTGTACTCAGATTTGCATGTAGTGCCCTGGAAACTCCTCACTGCTTCTTTCTCCTCAGTTGCCTTTTCCAGGCCTCTAATCTCCAGATCAGGTTTCCAGAGCTGTGAAATGTCCTCTCTTAGGTAATTCTCCAGCTTGAGGCTAGACATCTGGGATTTAGAACAATACAGCCCCAGGTGGAAAAAGACCTTGACAGCCACTTAGTCCAATGCCCCACCTTATGCTTTAACTACAGTAGGTGCAGGTACCTCATGAGGTACTTCCCCTTTTTATCTCTATTTTACAGGTGAGGAAACTTGACGCCCTTGGAGACACCCAGCTAAGTAGGTAGTTGTCCAGAGACTGGAACTCAGGAAATCTCACACCCTAAGCTATGACATCTAATTTCTATGCTAGAATCAGAACAAAAACCTTTCCGTTTCAGAGCTGCTGCAAGGAAGGCATAGGTGCCAGAATTACAGAACAGCAGAGTGAAAGGGAGCCTTAGCCATAGCTGGCTCTAATTCTATTGTACAGGAAAGGAAACTGAGGCCCAGAGTGGGAAGTCTCTTATGGAGAATCTAGCTGACCCTTTGACGTCATGATGTCTCATGTGTCCCCATGGCCTTGGACCCAAGGCAGGGTGGCACTAAGGGCACACATCAGTGGGGCAATGGCCCCCACACAGGACCCACCCCAGGATCGCAGGCCCCAGTGGAGAGTTAGGAAGACCCTGGTGACTGCATTCCAATCTGGTTACAGCAGGAAGGGCAGGTGTTGGGCAGACAACGCTTCATCAGCAGCGGGCTGAGAGGCAGCTGCTGTGCAGAGCTGGCCTTAAACAGAACTCCCTGTTACCATTTTAGTCCTGTTGCCAGGGGATGGGCCTGGCTGGGACAACAGCCTCCTTATATAGGGCAAAGCAGGAATCCTTGCCCACCCTTCTCCTGCCTCAAAGGCAACGGGCACAGAAAAGACAAAATAAGCAACTGCCCTTTAGAGGCAAACACATCTTTGCCATTTTACTGCTTAGAGAATTTTGCTTGAATGTATGTGTGTGTGTGCGTGTGTGCGTGTGCACGCTCACATACATGAACGTATGCACATGTGTGTGTGCAATAAACAGCAAATCAGAACAAAGTGCTCTGGCCTGGGTTCTCTGAGAGTGTGCTGTGCCGCCATAGGCTCCCAAGCCAGCCCCCCTGCCTACATGGGCCTCAGTTTCCTCTCATGTGGATATTCAAGAGTTAAACTAGACACTATCTAACATTTGTCTTGGCCTTAACACTTGCTAATTTTATGAAATCCAGACAATCTGAAACCTTACCATTCATTAAAAGCACCAACACATGGGGTGACAACATCATCAGCTGGTCTGCTTGGAAGGCCTTCCCCAAGAGGTTCACACCTCCCAGTTTTTCTCTAACAGAAGCTGAATTTTAACCCTTCCTTGATAGCTCAAATCATTGGGAGTTGGCAACTTTTTCTGTAAAGAGCCAACTGGTAAATATTTTAGACTTTTGAGCCATAAGATAGATTTCTGCTACAACTTCTCAACTCCGTAGTGCAAAAGCAGCCACAGACAACACATAAATAAATGGGCGTGGCTAGGTTCCAATAAAACTTTACAAAAACCGGCAGCTGATTGGATTTGGCACACAGGACCATACGTAGCTTGCTGACCCTGGAATCATCGTAACACACACATCCCTGGGATCCTTTGCCCTGACACAGTGCTGCACCCAGAGAACAGGGATCCTCAGAGCTGCTTGTCTCTGCCAGGCTGGTCCGTCTGAGTGTCTTTCCCTCTGTTTTCTCCTCCTTGGTTTTTAGGGTCTCAGCTTACACATCTTCCTCCTACAAGTCTGCTGTCTTCAGGAAGTTCCATTCCCCTCTGCTTGGGTCCTGTTTCTGATCTGCAGTGGACTGGTCACACAGCTCTCCAAGCGTAAGGCTGTATCTGAGACAAGTGGCACTGGGGTCTGAAGGAGAATGGTTTGTGGAACCACAGTGCCTGGTTTTTGTGATGATGGTTTTGGCTACCGCGGGGTTCTGCACTGGATTCCAGAAGGCAGGGGCTGCTGGAGGAGATGTGTCTGAAGGCATGAGGAAACTGGGGTGTGATATGCCCTCCCCAAAAACATTTGCTGCACGAGTGCCAAGGGAGGCAGTGTAAGGGCCTTCTTTTAAACAGCACACTGGGATTTTCCAGAAGACAGAGGATGCCCTGGGGAACCAACTTCTTTCTGTTTTTCTCCTGGGACTTGATGACAGAATCACCTCTCCCTTCCTGCAGGAGAACATCTCCTATGAGTCAGGGGCTCCTCCCAGTAAGCAGAAATCACTCCTTTGACCAAGAAGAGCTGCCCCACGGCCTCCACCCACTTCTCAGGAAGGCAAAAAGGAAGGAGCAAGCAAGAGCAGCTGCCCCCACAGACTGTGTGAGGGAAAGTCTACCAGACCAGCCACCCGAGGGTGAGGAAAGCAGGGAACCACAGGGAGGCCCAGACGATGGAGACCACACTCTCTACCTCATCCAAAGACCGCGCCCACCTCTCCTCCACCTGGATGAAGTAGCTGAGGGTATGTGGCCACAAGGCTTTGGCTGCCATCATTTTATCCACATATCTCTGAAGGTCTTCAAGCAGAAGTGGCACAAACTTCTTTTGTGGGACCCCCAGGGCAGATACAAGACACCAGTGGGTAGAAGTTGCATTTTTTCCATACAAGGAAGAATATGTCAAAATGAAGTCAGTGATTTCTTCTTTGTGGGGATTTATACCAAGGCCAGCAGTGCAAACTGCAAGGGGGTCTTAAGCATCCAAGCATGAACACTGACTGAATGAATGAATGCAACTACGGAACAAGGCTGCATCCTGTTCAGGCTCTTATCCTTCATCAGCACATTCTTTAAGTGTCACAATAATCCTCAAGGTAGAAATGAATATGATACCACTTTGCAGATGGGAAAACTCGGGCACAAAAAGATTTAAAAGAGAAGCAAAAGTGTGCAGCCAGCCAGAATTAGAATCCCAGTGTCTAGTGCCGACGTCTCTAAAATCGCATTCCTTAAATGAAATCAAGAATTCCATTCCAATTCCATTCCAATCCTCTCATCCCCAACCCTGTCCCACTACTCCCAAAAGTGGAGATGATTCACTCTGGGAGAAGGTCTTGGCCTTTCTATGACCCTTCTTGCCTCTGGGGAGCTGCTGTGAAGAATGAGGGAGTGGCACCCCACATCTCAGAGGCTCCAAGGAGGAAAATTTCTGCCATGCTCCATGCTGACTAGAAAATTCCGAAGTCTCCCCTGGGACACTGGAGGAGCCCTGCTGGCTCCTGAGGGACTATCAATGCAAGCTCTGTTTGCCAATTTCCATTTTACAGCCTCATGTCCTGCTTCTCCCACCCTTGATTCCAAACATCCTGACCAGTCCCATCTCAGCACCTCTGAACACCATGTTCCCCTTTCTACCACTCCAACCACTCCCTACCTTCCCTCCCAGGCCACTGTTCTCTTCAACACCCTGCCCTTTCAAACCTTGCCTAGGGGATACTCTCTGTCCCACTGACACCCCTCCCATGACTCAGCATCACTTACCCAGAGGGAAGCCAAGGCCAAGGACTTAGAATGTGTGTCCTGGGGTCCCCCGGGCCCAGTAGGTGCGCATTCATCCAATGTTTGTTGAATAAATGAAACTTTTATAGACGAATCCTTTTATATTTAAACGGAAAACTGCAAGGCACTGAGATACCGCCCTCATTATCTTAATCTGTCAAAAGTTGTTAAAGGTGGCTGGGTGCGGTTGCTCACGCCTGTAATCCCAGCACTTTGGGAGGCTGAGGCAGGAAAATGGCGTGAACCCAGGAGGTGGAGCTTGCAGTGAGCTGAGATCGCGCTACTGCACTCCAGCCTGGGCGACAGAGCAAGACTCTGTCTCAAAAAAAAAAAAAAAAAAAAAAAAGTTGTTAAAGTGAGAGAAGGGTACTGCTGGACACCAGGCCAATCAGAGCAGCTCGACTGTCTCCTTTATTCAAGGAGCTTTTGTGCAAGATTATTTGCAGAGGGAAGACAAGGAGTCCTACAGCAAAAAAAAAAAAAATCCCTCCCAGCACCAATATCCTCTACTACCCATTCTGCAGAAATTGACATTTGCTGTGAAAGACCGGCCTCTCCAGACCATAAGATCACATCACAAACACTTTTCCCATAGGTCAGCTCTCCCAGTCCCAATCTGGAGTGGGTATGCTCTGGAGCTCCTTGCACACCTGCAGGGATGGGGAGCTCATGAAGAGGCAGGAACTCATCTCTAGAAACTCAAGCAGGAGCTCTGGGTGCTCATTCGTCCAATGAGCACTCAGTCTGTACAGTCTTTTGGCTGCCGCAAGAGTTGGGAGTGAGGTTTTTTACAGAGGGAAGACAAGGAGAAACCTAATAGAATCAGGTTTTTTTTTTTTAATAGAATTTTTTTTTTTTGAAATGTTGAAATGGAGTCTCTGTCACCCAGGCTGGAGTGTAGTAATGGGATCTCGGCTCACTAACGTCAGCCCCCACCCCGCCCCCTGCCCCAAGCAATTCTCGTGTCTCAGTCTCCTGAGTAGCTGGAATTACAGGGAGGCACCACCACGCCCAGCTAATTTTCATATTTTTAGTAGAGAAAGGGTTTCATGATGTTGGCCAGGCTGGTCTTGAACTCCTGACCTCAAGTAATCTGTCTGCCTTGGCCTCCCAAAGTGCTGGGATTACAGGAGTGAGCCACCACACCTGGCCCATAGAATACTCATAAGAAGACACCCAGTTTGGTTCTCTTACCAACTGCTGCAGAATCTCCCAGGGAAGCTTGTAAAAATGCAGTGTCCTGGGCCCTACCCCAGAGAGCCTGAATCCATCTCTGGCAGGGACCCAGGAACCTACATTTTAACCAAGTTCCCAAGTAACAAAGTAACCATTATTATCCATGTCCAGATTCCTGAGGCCCAGGAATCTGCATGTTTCACACACTCCCGAATGGATTTCCTGGTCTCATCTCACAGGTGGAGTCACTGGGACCCACCCAACAGAAGGAAAAGCACTGAGTGACAGGAAAGCAAATAAGCAATGACTGTTGTCATTCATTTATTTGCTAATTTCATCAGGTCCCAAAACAAGGGCACTTGTACACTACCAGATGCCTCACCCTAGAATCAGAATCTCTCTCAATTGTGCTCCTAGTATTACATTTTAAGCCTCAAAGGCCTCCAGGAAGTGCAGGCTACTGACCAGCTCACTCTGGATTGGACTGGTTTGGGGCTACAGCAGCCTGGACAGGGAAAGCAGCTCTAGCCAATGACTGCAGAGCTGTCTGCACAGGGAGGGTGTGCAGGGGTGAGAGCCGAGGCACACCCCAGAGAGATTAAGTGAGCCTGATGTTCCGTAGAGGAAGCCACTAGGCTTCCACACAGCTAGGAGGGGGTAATGTGCTCAGAACTAACCAGGGCATCATTATAAATGATGCTGCCAAAAGGCTCTGGTCCTGGGAAGGGCAGACTGTGCCTATCATTCTGGTCCTTTTGACCTCTGCACTATCATCACCACCAGCACTCCCCCGTACTGAGTATTTAGTACATTACCAAGCATATCCCTTAGGTTATCCCACTTATTCCCCGCAACAATCCTACACAGTAGGCATGATTATCATCCCTATTTATAGACAAGGAAACTAAGGTTCAGAGAGGTTAGGCAACTTGCCCAAGGTCACCCAGCTAGAAGTGGTAGAGGCAGGAAACAAACCCAGGCAGTTTGACTGGAGATCAAGGGCAGATCCTTAGGTCTACACACTGCTTCTCCTTCCCTCCTTCCCACAAATTCTTGGAAATGTGTCATCAAGCCCTGAAAGACTGACAGACCACAGCAGACCAATTTCACCTCCATGTTCATGAGGGACTGGGATAATAAGGCAGTTCCTGAACAACAATGGATCTAGAAGTGCAGCTTCGGGGAATCCCTTTCAGGTGCATGATACTTTACAGTCTACAGTGAGAAGCACCATCAAGAAGGGATTCAGAACCGTGAGCCCAGAGCCCGGCCGCCTGCTCTACTGCAGCTGTGTGATCTTGGGTATGTGACTTGACATTTGTGTTCAAGTGTCGTTTTCTATAAGATGAGGATAACAATAGTAACTACTTCATAGAATTGTTTTGAGGATTAAATGAGGATATAAACAAAGCACTCAGAACAGTGCCTAACACACAAAAAGTGTCATTTAATGGCTTCTGCTATTGTAAGTATGCCAAAATGATTTCACATTTATTACTTCTTTTGATCCTCCTAGCAACTCCACTTGGTTCACAGTACTGGATCATTTGTCCTACTCTGCAGATGAGGAAAGTCAGCTTCAGCAAGGAAAATGACTTCCACAAGGACACAACCTGTGTACATAAGTCTGCATTCTCAGATCACTTCCCAGGCAAGCCCCCACCTTGCATCTGTCTTTCCTTTGAGCCCTGATATTGCCCCCATTTGTTCAGCTGATTCACGTCTAAAGAGAGCTGAAAAAAGTACAGGAATGGCTACTACACTGACAAACACACTCCTGCTTTCAATGTCCTAATATCTGCCTATGGCAGACATTACTAGGCGATCACAGGCCTCTTTCCTGCTCAGCCAGAGCATAACTTTGGACTCTCCAACCCAGAATAATTTTTTTTTTTTTTGCATACTCTTTTAAGTTCTAGGGCTACGTGCACAATGTGCAGGTTTGTTACATATGTATACATGTTCCCGTTGGTGTGCTGTAAATTCCATCAACTTGTCATTTACATTGGGCATATCTCCTGATGCTATCCCTCCCCGCCCCCACCTCACAACAGGCCCCAGGTGATGTTCCCACCCTGTGTCCAAGTGTTCTTATTGTTCAATTCCCACCCCATGAGTGAGAACATGTGGTGTTTGGTTTTCGTCCTGAGACAGTTTGCTCAGAATGATGGTTTCATTTCATCCATGTCCCTACAAAGGACATGAACTCATCCTTTTTTATGGATGCATAGTATTCCATGGTGCATATGTGCCACATTTTCTTTTTTTTTTCTTTTGTAAAACGAAGGGCTTTATTCAGCTGGGAGCATCGGCAAGCTACTGCCTTAAAATCCGAGCTCCCTGAGTGCACAATTTCTGTCCCTTTTAAGGGCTCACAATACTAAAGATTTTACATGAAAGGGTCGTGATTGATTTGAGCAAGCAGGTGGAACGTGACAGGGGCTGCATGCACCAGTGGTCAGAGAGAAACAGAATAGGACAGGGAGTTTCACAATGTTCTTCTATACAATGTCTGGAATCTATGAATAACATCGGTTTCTAAGTTATGAGTTGATTTTTAACTACTGGGTTTAGGCCAGGCAGGCCCAGGCCTGGTTTCAGGCCTGGCGCCAGGCTGCCTGTCTTTAGTTTTGCTTCCTTGTTTTTTCTTAAAACAGGTACTGAGTATAAAACAATATGAAAGGGTCTCTCTCTTTCCTCATTTCCCCCCTTTGAGACTCTCACTTTTTATTAGTAGGAGTTCTCTTATTTTTGCTACTTATGTCTTTTTGTGCAATAGATTGATAGTGATTCATATTGTACACTTGTGCTGAAGCATTTTGGTAAACTAAGGTAGCAATGAAGCTTTTTTATCATTTGAAGAAGTACAGGTAGCAAACAAGGGAGCAGTAAGCAGGTTCTTTTTACTATTATAACTTTTATTATAAGAGTTTTAAATCCTCCTAGTGCTGGGAACTAATTTTTAAACATGGCTTCAGGGTTGAATTTGTGCTACACTTGTACAGGCACATGTGTCAGTTTTGTCATATTTTTAACTATGTCTTTAACTACTTGCCTTTGATTATCTATGTGTAGACAATAATGAGTAAGGTTAAATTTCTTATAGACCTCTCAGCTGCTAGCAAGTAGTCAAGAACCAATCTATTTTGATAGACAGCATTTCTTATCTGAGTTTCTTGCCGGGCCACAATAGTCAAGGCTTGACCAGTTTAATTAGTGATGATTTATGATGATGATGATTATTATTATTATACTTTAAGTTCTAGGGTACATGTGCATAATGTGCAGGTTTGTTACATATGTATACATGTGCCATGTTGGTGTGCTGCACCCATTAACTCGTCATTTACATTAGGTATATCTCCTAATGCTATCCCTCCCCCCTCCCCATGCCACATTTTCTTAATCCAGTCTATCACTGATGGACATTTGGGTTGGTTCCAAGTCTTTGCTATTGTGAATAGTGCCGCAATAAACATACATGTGCATGTGTTTTTACAGGAGCATAATTTATAATCCTTTGGGTATATACCCAGTAATGGGATGGCTGGGTCAAATGGTATTTCTAGTTCTAGATCCTTGAGGAATCGCCACACTGTCTTTCACAATGGTTGAACTAGTTTACAGTTCCACCAACAGTGTAAAAGTGTTCCTATTTCTCCACATCCTCTCTAGCACCTGTTGTTGCCTGACTTTTTAATGATCACCATTCTAACTGGTGTGAGACGGTATCTCATTGTGGTTTTGATTTGCATTTTTCTGATGGCCAGTGATGATGAGCATTTTTTCATGTGTCTGTTGGCTGTATAAATGTCTTATTTTGAGAAGTGTCTGTTCATATCCTTCGCCCACTTTTTGATGGGGTTGTTTGATTTTTTTCTTGTAAATTTGTTTAAGTTCTTTGTAGATTCTGGATATTAGCCCTTTGTCAGATGAGTAGATTGCGAACATTTTCTCCCATTCTGTAGGTTACCTGTTCACTCTGATGGTAGTTTCTTTTGCTGTGCAGAAGTTCTTTAGTTTAATTAGATCCCATTTCTCAATTTTGGCTTTTGTTGCCATTGCTTTTGATGTTTTAGTCATGAAGTGCTTGCCCATGTCTATGTCCTGAATGGTATTGCCTAGGTTTTCTTCTAGGGTTTTTATGGTTTTAGGTCTAACATTTAAGTCTTTAAGCCATCTTTTTGTATAAGGTGTAAGGAAAGGATCCAGTTTTGACAGTCATTACCAATTGATCGCATATGGTAGGTGACCAAACCTAACCCTTCCATTGTATAGACAAAATCTTCTATCCAAACTTGAGTTATTTCTAAATTTAGTTATGATTGGTCGACAGGGTGCTCATAGCCCAGTCCATGTCCCTACATGTGTCAACCTCCCTGCAGATCTCACTGGTAGATTATAGTGTCCCTGCAGATAGAACGTGATCAAGCGGTACCCATCTTTCCCTACATCCAAGAAACTGCTCAACAGACACACTGCTTAGAGCCGGCCCACAAGCTCACTTTTATGACTACCAAATTTTATGAGCAGATGTTCTCAGCTAATTCTACATCAGCAGGTCACCTCTGTGTGACAACAGACACCAGCAAAAGGTATGGTAGGTAATTTGTTACTAATCACATTTTAAAATGCCAACCTGGGGCCAATTTGGTGTTTAATGTAAAAGTGGAGAGGTTCAGTGGGCACAAGGGGCTTTTATCCTTCCCATCATCTCACTGGACAGCAATGCCTCCTGGCCCAGCTGTCGTGGGTCAGTGAAGCCAAGCTCACATACACACTCTTGCCCAGGGGTGGGCCCGTGACCTAATCCTGGGCAACCAGAGGGCCATCTGACTGGCTCAGGACTGAACATGTGCCCCCAATCCAGACAATGAGAGTCTGCCTTAGGACACTGGCTGGTGCTACTGGAAAAGAAATGCTCTCTTGCTGTGGTTGCAGCCATCATGACTGGCTCAGGACTGAACATGTGCCCCCAATCCAGACAATGAGAGTCTGCCTTAGGACACTGGCTGGTGCTACTGGAAAAGAAATGCTCTCTTGCTGTGGTTGCTAAGCTGATCCATGGGAAACCCTAAGGCCGTTTCTCCCATTGGCTGGAAAGAGCCTGTGTGGAAATGGAGCTCTCACAGAGGAAAGCAGAGCTGAGAGATGGAACTCCTGGATCTAACTAAACCTGAATCCCACATTTTCAGTTAAGGGAACCAATCAACTTCTTTTTGCGGGGGTGACTTTGAATCAGCTTTCTGTAACACTGCCAAAACAGCCCTAAGAGTCAAACACTCACATTCTGATGCTGGAGGAAAGAAATGCAGCAGGCACCTGATACCTGCAGCTTCTCTTATCCGTGCCACAGCTGGTGGTAATCTGGGCATGCACAGGAGAGTGAGCCTGTGTGCTCTAACATGCATGTTGTGGCAGTTAAAAAAGTTTCGAGACTCACTAAGCTTGATTCTGTGGTTTTCTTTTGATGACTTTTTTTTTTTTTTAAACTATGGACTCTGGGCACCTAATAAAATTGATAAGGCCTGAGCCAAGTGCATTAATATTCTACTTCTGAGGCCTAGGACAGGATTCTACTTCTATTGGAAGGAGAAGACTATTATTCATTCACTTACTCATTTTACCCACATTTCCTGCTGTTTGCTGATCTCCACTAGGACCCTCTGAAGTCTCTGTCTTTTCTACTACCAAAGATATTCCTCCCCTTGATCTTCTCAACTTTCAGTTTCTCCATCTGCAGCACATGTGCAGTGGGGGTTAGACAGCCCACCCTGTGACAAGAGTTTCTGGGAAGGCATCTACACACACGCCTGTCTCTGGATCTTGGCTCCTGCTCCTGGGGCATCTTCCCATCAAAAATAAGTGCCACAGGGCTGGGCACAGTGGCTCATGCCTGTAATCCCAGCACTTTGGGAGGCCAAGATGGGAGGCTCACTTGAGCTTAGAAGTTTGAGACCAGCCTGGGCAACATGGCAAAACAAAACTCTGTCTCTATAAAAAATACAAAAATCTGGCTGGACGCAGTAGCTCACATCTGTAATCCCAGCACTTTGGGAGGCCAAGGGAGGCAGAGGTTCGGAGTTCAAGACCTCACCTGAGGTTCGGAGTTCAAGACCAGTCTGGCCAACAGGGCGAAACACTGTCTCTACTAAAAAAAATACAAAAATTAGCCGGGAGTGATGATACACACTTGTAATCCCAGCTACTCAGGAGGCTGAGGCAGGAGAATCGCTTGAACCCAGGAGAAGAAGGCTGCAGTGAGCAAAGATTGAGCTACTGCACTCCAGCCTGGGAAACAGAGCAAGACTCCATCTCAAAAACAAAACAAAACAAAAATCCGCCTGGCATGGTAGCAAATGCCTGTAATCTCAGCTACTGGGGATGCGGGCAGAGGCAGGAATATCCCTTGAGCCCGGGAGGTCAAGGCTACAGTGCGCAATCATACCACTGTACTCTACCCTGGGCAACAGAGGGAGACCCTGTCTCAAAAAAAAAGAAAAAAAAAAAAGAAAGAAGAATGAGTGTCAGGGGTTCAGCCCTCAACTTGCCTTCACTCTGAGCCCAGCCTTGTCCTGGACCCTTGGGCAGCTTACCTCATAGGTGTCGGGGAGGCTCAGCAAACCATTCTGTTCTCTGGCCTCATTTAGTGCCAACCTAGGTTAGAGTGCCACCAGCCTCTGACAGTCACAACGCTAACCCACAGCAGGCTCCAGGCACACCTGAACAACTCGTGTGGCACCGTCAGGAACCAAAACAGAGGGTCTTTGTCTTTGTTCATGAAGAGCCGCGACTGGGCTCTCAGGAGAGGCACAGTAGAGGCCAAGGCCAAGTGCGCAGCAGGCTCTCTATAATTACCTGGCACCAAAAGGTAAAGGGGAAAAAAGAATCTTTCTGAATGATAAAGATTTATGAGACATTCGAGCTGCCAAGTTCCACCAAAAGATCATAAACTGGAAAGGAGGGTGGTGTCTTTTACTGTGTGCTTGCTAAATGTCAGGCACTAGGCTCTCTCATTTGATTCTCCCAGCCCTGCAAGAAGCATCCCTCTTTACAGATGACAAAAACCAAGGTTCACAGAGGCCCAAAATCACCCGGCCAAAGGGGGAATGAAAGCAAGATTCTAACCTGGGTCTGCCTGGCTGCAAAGGCCATGCTGCTAGCCTCTTTCCTATCCTACCTTTACAACCAGAAGGGCCCTTAAACGAGGGCATCTGGTCCAATCTCTTGCTGTGCGGACTGGAGACTGAGGCCCAGGAGGGGCTGGCCACATGGGAAGGGGCCTCCCTGGGATCGCGCGTTCCTGTTACCCTGGGTGAGGGTTCTCTCCAGATCTCCTGAACTCTATTAGTATAGAGAACCCCTTGTAATTAAGGGTCAAGGTCACCCTGAGAGAGTATATAAACAGATTCCTCCTTCCTGAACTGCTAACCTGCACCAGGCACCTATCTTGTGCTGGAGAGACAGCAGTGATAAAGAGAGTCCCCACCATCCAGTCAGAGGGAGACCTCAGGCCAGTGCCCAGGAGATTAGGACTCAAGAAGGAACTGAGAGAAACTCAGTTGCCTGGAGTGAGGCTCAGGACACCCGGGAAGGACAAGGGTGAGGTATGCAGGGCCAGATCTTGAAAGGACTTCTAGGCCACAGTAAGGGTGGCCTCTGCCCCAAGACGAGGAGGCCACTAGGGGGCTTTCTACAAGACAGTGACATGATAGATTTGCACTCTGGCTGACATGGAGATGCAGCCAAAAATGGCAGCAGGAAGCCCAATGAGGTGGCTGCTTCACAGGCCGATGTGAGAGGGTGGCCTCTGAGTGGGAGGAAGTAAAATGAAGGAAAGGAGGGATTGGACCTATTTGTGATCTATATTCACGGGTAGGACTGACAAGACTCAGTGACTCCTGGCTATATGCAGCAAGGTAGAAGGAGAAATTAAGGTAGCCTCCCTGACTGAGGACTACAGCAACCCACGTGGAAGAAAGAAGGGAAACAGGGCTGGGGTCTGGGGTGATGCAACAAAGACCTCCGCTTTGAATAAGCTGAGTGTGAGGTGCCTACAAGCAAGGGAACAGTGCGGTCAGCCCCAGGCAGGCAAGTCAGGAGGTCTCCCACGCCCACCTTGCCCAGGCTGGGGCAGGCATGTATATACACCCATGCCTGCACACATGTGCATGCGGAGACGGGTGAAGGGTAGCGGGGGTATAAACATGGCTATTGCCATGCTCCTGTTTATATAATGCCTCACACACAACTACCCCTCTTCTGCCCAGGATCTGCAAAACGAGAACAACAGGAATAACAGACCATCAAATCAACAAAGGCCTTAGCGATACTCATCTTGAACCTCTCAATGTACAGAGGGGGAATTTGAGACCTGGAGAGGGAGAGGGACCCTGTCTCAAGTTCGGTGATGAGACAGTGGAGAGCTGAACCAGAATCTGGGTATCTTCCTCCCAGCCTGGGGCTCTCCTACCATACTGAGTTTCTCTCCATTCCTTCTCCTTGGGTTACAATCTCCTGGGCACTGGCCTGGGGTCTCCCCCATCTGACTGGATGGTGCAAACTCTGTCTTTCACACACTCTCTTATCTGGTACTCAAAACATCCCGGTGAGGCTGGTGTTTCCCCCATTTCACAGATGAGGAACTAAGGACCCAAAAAGGTCAAAAGAATCCCCCAAGGTCACAACTTCAGTCCATGATTTGTCTCTCAGGTCCTATGCAGTCATCGTTAAGGTCACTTGATCCCCTTTACTCTGACATGCTACTCTCTTTATGAAAAACTGTGCAGCCCATTCTGAGCTCCCAACAGGGCAAAATGGGCAAATGGAGTTCTATAATTCCACTGATGGCTGCACATCTTAGAGGAAATTAACTAATTGGCCTCTGGGGTGTTGAGTATGGCAGGAGGGGAACAAATGTGCCCCAGGGGTGAGGAAGGCCTGAGTGGGCCAACAGTCTCTCTCTCTCTCTCTATCTCTATCTCTGTCTCTATCTCTCATTCCAGTGTGACATCAATACCAGGACCCAGGAGTTCCACTGCCCACTTCAGGAACCTCTACCTTAAGCACCCTGCATTTCTATCTAATCTGCAAGCTTGGACCCACAGGCTGTATTCACATAAGCCCTTTTTTCCCTTCTTCCTTCCTGCTCCCTACCTCTGTCCCAGCAGACACTTGGCAGCCCCTCAGAGGCCCACTGGGGGTCAGGAGTGAATGTCAAGCATCTGACCAGAGCCCAGGCCAGCCCTGTGGGTTCACTATAGGGAACCTGCTAATGTGCAGGACCCTAGGGCAGCGGCCCTGTGATTGGCTGGCAAGGCCAGGCATCAGGCCATCCCAGCACCCGGGGCCTCGTGACCCCAAATCCCAGCTATTAATAGATGAGAACCCTTCAGCCCCCCTGCCCCTACCCAGCCTCCCTTCCCTCTTGGCTGAAAATAAAAGGGCGCCTTGAAATGGTACAGAGGCCCAGATATCCAGCTCAGCTGCTCTGGGCCCAAACCTTCTGCTGACCTCAGGGAAAATACTCCATTCTCTAGAAATCCAGGGATCTGTCAGCTGTCCAGGCCCACTCGGCCCACGTCCTTGCTTCTTCCCTGATAACAATCCTGGTGTAGCTACTGCTTCCAGCCCCCAGATTTCTGAGTCATTTGGATCTCACTTTAATATGCTGCCACCAACAAGGCATTCATTAGGAACCCACTGCTTGGGGAGAAGGAAGGTTGTACATGTGTATGCTGCAGATATTCGTCTTTGAAGAAAAAAAATTTTTAAGAGCTTCTTTATACCTTATACAAGAGGAATGGCCACACCCAAGGTCACACAGTAAATGAATGACAGGAATCAGACTCCCAAGCCACGCCCACCCAACCCCAAGCTGATCAGGAGCCTTCTCCCAGCCCACCACTTGGGCCTTTGCTTATGCCAGGCTAACAGCCCAGTGTGCCCTTCTTACTTCTCTTTTCTTCTCTTAATCTCCCCTCTCTTCTTCTTGGCTTAGCCCATTACCACCTCCACCAAGAAGCCATCCCCATCTAAATTAATTTAGCTCACAGCTGTCCCAACCCCCACTTCCCACCAACACACAAATTCCCCTTAATGCATTTACTGAGTCACTTGCTTGGCACTGACCAGGAATGGCATTAATGATTGTTTTTCTTTACTGAGGAATGGCAAACAGAGTTTACCTCACAGGACAAGTCCCATCAGGGTTATTAGTAGCTGTCATTATATGGGTATAGGTTATGAGACCATATATCCAAGATCAGCAGGAAAGAGTATGGTGATTGATTAGCGATGTCTGCCTTGGCCAGCGCATCCCTCAGCACTAGTGCCAGATTTTGTTTTCCTGCTTTAGAATTTACCCCCATCATTCTGTTGCTCCCAAGACTAAACTCCGTGAAGCAGAAATTTAGCTCAGCAGATCAGTCAGCTTGAGCTGTAAGGGATCCCCCACCTTGCCGACCACTCAAATGGCAGCATGATGGCAAGCAGACAACTTAGAGGGAAAAACAAGAAACGTCCCTTACGCACTTCAGTGGTGTTCACACAAAGAACTCCATAGCCAGCACCTCAACTAATCTGGACAAGAAGACTGAGAGGCAGACAGGTAGTCTCTCTCCTTTTCACAGGAGGAAACTGAGGCATGGGGAGGCTAAGTGACTAAACCAAGGTCATTTGGCAAGCCTGGGCCTGATCCCAGGTCACAGAATGGCAGCTATGCAGAACCATAGGACTAAGGACAGCCAACCTGTGAGGTGACCATGCACCTGCCCTCTCATATCTCCCATGACAGGAAGCTCCCTACTGCCCAAGGCAGGCCAGCTCATGCCATTTTTCATTCAGAAAGCCGCTTCCTTTTTTTTTTTTTTTTTTTTTTTTTTTTGAGATGAAGTCTCACTGTGTCACTCAGGCTGTAGTGCAATGGCACAATCTCGGCTCACTGCAACCTCCGCCTCCTGGGTTCAAGCAATTCTCCTGCCTCAGTCTCCCAAGTAGCTGGGATGACAGGTGCCCGCCACCATGCCTGGCTAATTTTTGTATGTTTAGTAGAGATGGGGTTTAACCATGTTGGCGAGGCTGGTCTCAAACTCCTGACCACAGGCAATCCCCCGCCTCAGCCTCCCAAAGTGCTAGGATTACAGGCATGAGCCACTGCACCCTGCCGGAAAGCCCTTTCTTAGCTCAAGCCAGAACTTGCCCTTCTGGTCTCCACTTACCAGTGCCACGCCTCTCCCATGCCGATGTTTGCAGGTGGCCTGTTTCTTCTGAGCTGCACACCTCTACTGCCTCCGCCCATGTGGAAGAACACCTGCTTTACAGTCATCCTGCTTTTGATTCTGTTTTCTCTGAGAGCCGATCTGTTTGCCTACTTTGGTGACAGAACCATCTCCTCCCTAGTTCTAGGTCCCAGCTTTCTATTAATGCACTTAATGTTTAAAATTATCAATAACTTTTTGAGATTAACTATGCTTCACATTATCTAACCGCTGATACACGACTACCCCTCTGCTGCCAAGGATCTGCAAAACTAGAACAACAGGAATAACAGATCATCAAATCAACAAGGGCCTTAGAGACCCTTAGTTCAAGCCTCTCACTGTACACATGGGGAATCGGAGGCCTGGAGAGGGAGAGGGACCTTGTCTCAGGTTCAATGCTGAGACAGTGGAGGGCTGGACATCTTCCTCCCAGCCTGGGACTGTGCCCACTAAACATCAGTTAAGACTTGACTTGAAATCCTGCACCCAATTCAAGGTCGGGAGAGCCAACGTGGGTCACACACTGAGAGCTGGTGACCAGTAAGGATGAGAATCTGAACCGGCCAGACTTGGGGCCAGGCAGCCACACTGGGCTCTGACTGCTCATTCCGAGCTGGAACCTGTGCTCTGGGTGTGTGGGTTTTCGATGTTCCAATCGCACACGGCTCTGCTCCCCTCTGTCACCCAGCTCCCAGACCCTGCGGCAGAAACAGGCTTTGCACCTGTGGGCCTAGGCATTCATCCCAGCTTTCTCTCCTCCCACTCCCCTAGGATGGAAAGCCCTTTCACTCAGACCTCCTCTCAGCTTCTTGGGCTGAGGAGAGTCAATCACTTGCTGCCAGCCAGAGGGTGTTAGGAAATAAAAATGACACCAGGAAACAGGAGAGATCTCGTGTAGACCAAGGCCATGGGAAGGGGCTGGGAAGGGGTTCCATCCACTCCTTTATCAATCATGGAGCACCGAGCCCCTCCCTGCATCCCAGATATACCCTGGGCCAAGCCCAGCACACAGCACCGTGGGAAGGCACAGGCATGCCCTAACCTTGCCACCTCCAGAAGCCTCTCACATCTTCCTCCCCAGCACACCTGTGGCCTCCTCTTGGAACCCCTCCAGACCTTTTCAAATTCTCTTTTTTGCGAGGTAGTCTCAAAAGTCACTCCTGGCCCCCTGCAACTGAACCCCATTATTTCCTCCCTCCCTGGACTTCCTAGAGCATGTTGATTTTTATCTGATTTGTCTCCTTGTTTCTGACTCTCTAGAGAGCTCCGGGGATGCAGTGGCCTGTTGTTCTTTTCACTGTTGTATCCTCAGTGTGTGGCATACAGTAGATGCTCAATAAAATCCTGAAGGTATGGATGCTGCAGTGGTGCCTGAAGTGGTCCGGCAACGCTTTGTGAAGATGGGGGTTTCAAAACTTGGCCTTGAGGGCAGAAGAGACAGCCCCTTCCCCAGATGCAGGAGTGCCCGTTGTTTTTGTTACTGAGCAGCACTGAGATCGTGCCAGGCATGGTGTATGCACTCACCCCACTGAACTCTAGCAAGCCTCATCCCCATCTTATCATTGGGGAGACAGAGCCAGAGAGGCCTGACCATCTGAGACAGTGCAGCCAGGCTGTAGCAGAGACCAGACTCCAAATTCAGGACTCCTTTCCGTGGGCTGCACTCAGATTCGGAGCCTGGCTGGGGTCAGATCACAATGGGCCTTTGGTGTCCCAAGGAGTCTGGACTTTGTCTCAAGGAATCTCCTCCTTCTGAGGAGTCTAGTTTTTGTGACATTCAAAAACTAGGCCTTACTGGGAGTAACAGCTTTCTAGGGCTTCCTCCACACTGGTCTGTGACGAAACTGCCTCTCAAACACAGATGCTGGGCACGGGTCATCTCCCCTGTGAGATGGTTCTAAAAGTTTCTGGATAATCTCTTTTCCTGGAATCCTGGAAAAAAGAGGATGGTTTTATGACCACACACTCCATCAAACTTCCCTTTTTTCAAACAATGAAACTGAGGCCATGAGTGCCAGGTTTTATCTGTGGTCACCCAGCCACAGCCAAGCAGTGATAGATCCTGTGGCCTGGGGTGCTGGTGGGGGAGCTTGGGCAGGAGGGGGCGTGAAGGGCTGTGACTTGCAGGAGGGGTGAACCTTGCTGTATGAGGGCCCACGACACCAAGCCCAGGCCATGGTGGGAGCTGAGACTGCAGCTCATTTATTCTAAGGATGCCCTTGTGACCAGAGCTGCCCAGTGACGGCTGCCAGCAGCTGTGGGAGGTCATGAGAACTGTATGGCCACTACCTGGTGGGATGGCAGGGATGCTGGTACTCTCCATGAGGCGGTCTTGAAGGTCCTCGACCCAGGGAGCTCAAGAGCCCCGCTTCTGCTTGGAGCCTCCTCTCCCTGCCTCTGGAGTCTCCCTGGCCACTGGAGTGCTAAGCTAAGTCAGGGAAGCTCACAGACCTCTTCTCCCATCACGGAGTTGCAGACTGATGGGTAAGAGACAGACTAAAGCCTTTCCAGGAATCCAGGACTCCTCACCACTCCTGGGTCAGGGGCTGCTTCCCTTCTGCCATCCCCTCTAAGACAAAGTACCTGCTGAAACACAGCTGATGCTGCTCCACGGATGTGAGCAGCCAGGTGCTCTGTGTGTGTTTGTGTCTGTGTGTGTGTGTGTGTATGTGTGTGTGTGTGTGATGCTGCTCCATGGAATGTGAGCAGCTGGGTACTGTGTGTGTCTGTGTGTGTGTTTGTGTGTATGTGGTGCTGCTACCTGGATACGAGCAGCCGGGTACTCTGTGTGTGTGTGTGTGATGCTGCTACATGGATACAAGCAGCCGGGTACTCTGTGTGTGTGTGTGTGTGTGTGTGTGTGTGTGTGTGTGTGTGTTGCTGCTACATGGATATGAGCAGCCAGGCACTGTGTGTGTGTGTGTGTGTGTGTGTGCGCGCGCGGGCGTGCGTGTTGCTGCTACATGGATATGAGCAGCTGGGTAACGTGTGTGTGTGCGCGTGTGTGTGTATGTTACAAAGACAGTTTTTAAATCCCTACTTCTAAGCGTCCCCATCTTGGGAAGCTAGAGGCTCTGGGTGGTGTGGTTCTCATGGGGAGAGAGGACCAAAGAAGGCAAGAAGTGAGGATGCTGGGGGAGGGGGCCAGCTGCCCGGCAGTTTCCGTAGGAGACCCAGTCTGTAAAAGGAGTGAAGAGGCCTCTGGGACCCATGAGGGACAAGGCAGCCACTTAACTCTTCCCTCCCTGCGTAGGAGGGTGGCGGAATTTCCCAACACATTCTCCTGAGCTCAGAGCCAGGCGGGCCCCCTCCCACTCCTGACTGTCAGCACCGCTCAGGCTGGGCAGGGGCTGCCAATGGCCCAGGGGGTGGTGGCTTTTGGAAGGAGGCAGGAGAGTCTGGGTGGCGGGAGGAGGAAGGGAACAGGTTCTGCAGACAGAGAGCTCAGCAACCGTGGCATGTGTTTTCTGGACTTCCCTCTAAAGTTTCCACATCTGTAAAGTGGGCAGAGCATGTGTGGGCAGCAGGGGTCTGTGTGGGTCTGTGTGTGTTTGGGAAAATTGAGAAAATGACTCTAAAGCCAGGGCATATACTAAGTGCTTTCTGTGAATTGTAGATGAAAAAAAACCACAAAACTGCCTCAGCAAAAACAAGAAGAAGAACAGATTCAGACTGAATTCTAGCCCTGGCCTTGCTGCTTAAGGGAAGCCATACCATCCTTCGGAGGCTCAGGCCCAGCACCTGCACATTGGGAATAACCTCCTTGCAAATTGAAAGGGCTCCCCATAGGCCCATGATCGCCAACCATCATGGAAGAGCTAGGCTGAGGGTGGGGAAGGACTCGGGACCAGGAACTGGGCAAGAGCAAGGGTGTGTACACACATGTGCGTGCAGAGTGCAGGAAGCCAGGAGAGCCTCTCCCTGTCCGCTGCCAACGGGAAAAGGTTACAGGGCCATTTCCATTGTCAACTGAGAACACACACAATCCTGCTCAAACTTGTCTGAAGCTCCAGAGATAGCAAGTGGCAGAGAGGGGATCTGAATGTGGGGCTAACTGCTGAGGCCACAGTGCCTCCATTACACTACAATGGTGGCCTCTGGGTGGGTCATTCCCAGGGCCCCAGATGTCTTCATTGCATCCTAGCTGCAGCTGACACCAACGACCCACCCAACTCTCATCAAACCAGCACCCACCTACACATGCTCTCAAGATCCCCCGATTCAATGAATGCCAACCACAGCAGCATCACTGCCTGGGAGCATTTGGGTGTTCCACCTTAGCACAATGATTTGACTTGGAGATCTGGGATGCAAACTGAACTGAGTGCCTGCGGCAGTCCTACACAATGCAAAACTGTCCCACCCAAAAAGCTCTGGGGTGCTCAGCCGGGCGTGGTGGCTCACCCCTGTAATCCCAGCACTGTGGGAGGCGAGCAGATCACCAGATCAGGAGATAGAGACCATCCTGGCTAACACGGTGAAACCACGTCTCTGCTAAAAATACAAAAAAATTAGCCGGGCGTGGTGGTGGGCGCCTGTAGTCCCAGCTACTTGGGAGGCTGAGGCAGGAGAATGGCATGAACCCGGGAAGTGGAGCTTGCAGTGAGCAGAGATTGCACCACTGCACTCCAGCCTGGGTGACAGAGTGAGACTCCGTCTCAAAAAAAAAAAAAAAAAAAAAAAAGAGCATTGGGGTGCTGCTGGAAGTTGAAAAAAATAAACATAAATTAAACTTTAAAAATCTTTTGGGACCCCTTTTGGGAAACGCTGCACAAGGCAAAATTTTTGCAGTGCAGACAGGAAAACCAAGGTCCAGAGAGGGAAAGGAATTTGCCCATGGTCTCACTGCAAGCCAGCAACAGAAATAAGGCTATGATTCAGCCCCTACTACTCCCAGTCCAATGTTCTTTCATCACCTACACTCTGCTGCCTTTTCTATGATACCTATTAGAGTTAGAATAGAATGTAGAAGGGTTCAAAAAGAAACATACTTGTATGAGGAGAAAGTTAGTAACAAAGACAGAGGAAAAGAGGTAGTATCTTGGTATGGCAGAGAAGGAGGTGGAGGTGAAGACGGTTGGGTAGTCTATGTATTCTTGATGCTAACCACTAGGGGGCAATGCTGGCTTTGGACAGCTTGGCTGTGTCATAAGAATTTGTTAAGTGGTCAGGGAGAGGAAAATGGAACGACTTATTTCTATCCAATCTGATTTACTTTCTGTATAGACAGTCCAGTGCACCTAATACCACAACTCCCTTCATTGTTGCCTGTGGAGAAAGAGAAGGGGGTAGCAGGTGAATTGGAGAAGGAGATCCAAAGACAGAACCTGATCAGAAAATCCAGAGCTCAGATCCAAGTGCTTCCTGGCTCCCATCCTAGGACAGGGAAGAGGTGTGGGCATCACTTGCGGAAGACCTTACCACTAGGCATGCCTAGCTGCAGACTCAGCATGCCTCTCTAGGTCTTTCAGGAAATGTTTATCTCAAGTGTCAGCTTCAATTAATTGGGAGGACTACCTGAAGCTTTGTTTTGCAGTGGATTCTGAGGCCTGTTGGAGTTCAGGAGTAAGAGTGTGGACACTGAATTTGTTCTGTCTGCCATGGGTGCTGAAAGGCACATTTCAGCTCCTGTGCCATCTCAGTCACGACCTTTATCCCTGTGGCCACATGCCTCACCCTACTGTACCCTCCAAGCAACCTGGGCAGCAGGCAGGGCAAGAATCACTGAGCCTCTGTGAAGGGAAAGAAGTTGAAGACCTGCAGGGCCATGAAAACTGTCCAGAGTTACACAGGGCCACGATGATAGTGGGGACAAGAACCTAGGACTCCATCTCACCTCTTATTACCACTACGCCCTGCCCCCTCCCGATCTACAGAAAAAAAGTGCATTCTCAACTGCCTCTGCTCCCAACAGGCTGTAGTTATGGCTTATACAGTAACACCCAGAGTAGGGGGTGATAGTTCAGCCATGTGGGGCTGGCAGGAGGCCTCCACAGTAGGGAGTGGCCGTACTCCACCCCTATACAACCCTCAGCTGCCAGTGAACACAGCCCACCAAAGGGAGAAGTGGGGAGCAATTCTAGGTGGAACTGTGGAACCAGTTTCCCCGCCTGCTCTGGCAGCAGCTCGCCCTGCTCTCTGGCTGTGGGGACATGCTGCTCCACTGAGTCCCAGTGAGCACATCTAGACCCTGGGAAGTGTAAGTAGGGATAGAACCCAACCACTGGACAAAAATGCTCTCAACTCCCAAAGCAGCAGCCTGGTCTCCATGACTCCCATGAGTGGGTCCTGGAGAATCTGTCATCTTCTGAGAAGGCCTACAGGATCTAGCTACAAACGGAGTTCTACAAGTCAGTACAGGGCCAGAGGCGGGAGGGAGAGGGGGTGAGGTTCGGGTCTGCCCAGCTGCCAGGTCACACATGGGGCAGGGACCTAGTCATTACAGGTCCCTAAAGTCCTGGCACCATAAACAGAGACAAACTCCTAAGGGGTGTGGCCTGCATGCTAAATGAATGAATGAACAAATGAATGAATGTCAAAGCTGGGAGTCTTAGAGATCATCCCAATCCCCGCCAATGTTCGGATGTGATTACTGTGGTCAGGTCATCATGGGACCAGAAGCCAGAAGGATTACCGGCGCGGCAGACCTCTACTGATCTGCCGCTACGTACCCGGCTCACTGCTAAGTGCCTTACCTGCACCATCTCATGGCAACCTCACAGCACCCAGGGCTATGCCAGATTTTTAGCCCTGCTATGCAGGTGAGGAAACCGGAGCCCAGTGCACACAGTCAGTAGCAGCAACACTAACTTTAACTCAGGCCCCTACATCCATTCTGTGAACTTCTCTATGGCGGTGTCCCCTTACTAGGGGGGAACAGGGGACTCCACAAGCTCTCTGCCTCATGGCTGCTGCAAGGTGCCACCCCTGAACTTCCCGCTGGGGCTCCGATGCCCTTGTCACCACGGCCTCTCCCCAAACGGAATTCAGATCAGAGCTGAAAGGGGAACCCAGGACAAGCACCTTCTTTGCTATCTTAACCGGTGCTACAGTGGCCAAAGCAGGAGGGCTCAGGCTGGAGCCCTGAGGCTCACTGCTGGACACCTACTTTCTGACTGGCAGGTATACAATCTGCCATGCACCTGGGGACAGAGCACCAACATTCCAGAGAAACGGCAGTGGGGTGCCTGGCAGCAGAGGTGGGGCAGGCTGAGCCCCGCCCACAGTCCCCAGTCCTCATGAGAGTCACCATCACGCTGGGCAGCCAGGTCCCTCCTGAAGCTCAGGCTCAGTTCCCATTTGAGAGGGATGGGAGCTGAGCCTCCACCACGCCTCCAAGTGCTTCACCTCACGCATCCATTTCCAGCACGTGGCTACCCTGCCGGCCCCATCTCAGTCCCTCCCGCGGCCGCTCTGCCTCCCATCATGGTGTCTATTAGCCTCCTCACATTCTCAGTGCGTAACTACACACTGATTTGGATATGTGACTTCCATCTGCCTGTCCTCCTCCTGACCCCTGTCTATGAAGGTGGAGCTGCCTTTTGTGAGGAGGGACCAGGCCAGAACAGAGCAGCCAGCCAGGCAGGGGCCAGGCTGAGACACACCTAAGAGTAGAGGCTGCCTTGCCCCACTCCTGCCCACGGGGTGGAGCACTGGCTGAGGAGGGTCAGCTGCCAGGATCACCCCATGCACCAGCTGCACAAAACATGGCAGACAGGCCAGCAGGAGGCCGGGGACGTGTGGCAGCTTCCATCAAGCTTCGGGAGGCACAGCTGTGTTTCCTCTGGAGGCTGGATTAATAAGAGACATGCAGCTCTCATCTGGCTGCACAAGACACCACCACCACAACAGTCCTTGCCTCACAACCCGAATCACAGCCTGTGGGGTTGCCCCACACACCAAGAAAGTACAGACTGAAAGCACCAGCCCAGCCAACACTGTTAACCAAAAACACTAAGTATGGGCAAAGCTGGTACATGGGAGAACAATGTCTCACAAACACCAACCATCATACCCTACTAGAAAACATCTGCAACACAGACCATTTCCCCAAACACCCTCCTGCAACACCACCATAGCTAGCGCCTTTACCTTAAGCACCAGGTATGTTCACAGTACAACCACCATCATACTAAACACACACACAAATATCTTCACAAGGTCACAAACACTGTCACACCACCCCCCCCCCCCCCCCACGGATTCACCACCACCACCACCCAATCAGCAGTTACAGAAAACACAATTGTTAGAGGCTGAGTTGCATTGCCCTACAATTCATATGGTGAAGCCCTAAACCCCACTACCTCAAAATGTGACTGTATTTGGAGACAGACTCTTTAAAGAGGTAACTAAGTTAAAATTAGGTCACTATAATGGGCCCTAATTCAATATGACTGGTGTCCTTATAAGAGGAGATCAGGACACAGGCACACACAAACCGAAGACCACGTGAACTCACAGGGGAAAGATGCCCGTCCACAAGCCAAGGAGAGAGGCCTCGGAAGAAGCTGACTCTGCCCACCCCTTGCTTTTGGACTTCTGGCCTTCAGAATTGTGAGAAAACGCATTTCTCTGGTGTAAGTCACCCAGTCTATGGTACTTTATTACAGCAGCCCTAGCAAAGCAATACAACAGCAAACACCACAGCAACACCGTGCAGCCTCCTCAGCCAAATAAATCCATAGTGCCACGCACCATGACTGGAGACTGGCTGCATCACCAGCACAAACACCGCGTCCTGAGACAGCCAGCACATCACACACACTACTGTACCCTAACCCACCATCGCCACATCACAACCATGTGTCTGCCCAACACCCTTCCAGCAGCACGTCACAACCCTCAAAGCTACCAAAACAACCTCTGGCCCAACACCTAGCATTGCTCTGGTGGCGGCTCCTCCAAGGGTCCTGGGGCAGCCCCAACCCAGATAAGAGCAGGCCCCTCAGAGGTCCCCACCTTTGCCCAGCCTGGCATGTCTGAGTTGGAAACCTTCACTTCTCTGAGCCTGTTTCCTGCCTGTAAGTCTGGAATAACAGCAACTAATTCAGAGTTGCTTAAGGATTAAAATGAGAATGTAAAGCAGAATGCTAAAGCTTGGGGACAATGTTCAGTGACATCACTTAAACAGGATGAAATTGGCCATGGTGGGAATATTTACTTCCTGGACACTTGAAAATGCTACAAATCAGAGCCTCCCACCTCAGAGGCTCCTGCCCCCAGAATCAGTTGTTATGCATTTACCAGCACACCACTGAATGTAAGGCAGAGCAAGTGGAGTGCTGCTTGATAGGCAAACAGAAACAACAAGGAAAACGGAATACGGCTTGCTCTGTCTTTCTATGAAAACTGGCAGAGGAAAAGAAAATGCTCCTCTTGCTATAATTTATGTAGGACACAGTAATAGATGGCTGCTGTTACTCTATGCCTTACATCTGGCCTCACAGGTCCAAGACGACACCCAGCTAGTTCCCCATCCTCTGCCCACCTCTGCTGTCACACCTGACTAGAATATCTCCATAGCCCTTCAGACCTGGGCAATCAGGGCCCTGCCCTCGGCTTTGCACTTTAGGGGCAACGCTCTGGCCCTCCTCCAGCTGTTCCCTCCCCACAGAGCAGGGAGTCCACTTGTGTAAGGAAACCTGCCTACCTGGGCTGCAGATGCATTTGGGACCCCAATTTCCCCACCTGATTGGCCCTAAGCCCGCTTCCAGGGGCCTCTGCGGGTCTCTTCTTGGGCCCATCATCCTCAGGATGACTGTGCAGTGGGGGTTACACATTCCTAGACCCAAGGCATGACCAGGCAGTGGTTGCCTGCAGAGAAAATGGTGGCTGGTGCTTAGAAATGCAGGTGCAGCATCCGCATGCATGTGCACAAGGACCCCCACGTGCAGGCGGGGAGCCTCCACTTGTACTCTCACCCTGCTCTCAACAAACCAGCCATTCAATTCCTTCAAAGTTCTAGAAATGAAGTTTGGAGACAGTAATGATGAGGGGCCTTCAAAGCCTGAGGTCCTCACTGCAGAGTAGCCACATCCACACAAACGACAGAAAGCCCTGACCCTGTAATAATTTTGTGTCACATTTAATCAAGTCCTATGATGGCTTTGGTGTTACTCAAGGTGTCTCATGCTATTCCAGACAACCCTTGTGTTTCAACTATATTCTCGAATTTTTATTCCTTTTTTTTTTTTTTTTTTTTTTAAGAGTCTTGCTCTGTTGCCTAGGCTGGAGTGCAGTGATCATAGTTCACTGAAGCCTCGAACTCCTAGGCTCAAGAGATCTCCCACCTCAGCCTCCTTAAGTCTTAAGTAGCTAAGACTACACTACAGGCCATGTGCCACCACACTCAGCTAATTTTTTTTTTTTTTTTGGTAGAGACAGGGTCTCACTCTGCAGCCCAGGCTGGCCTTAAGCAATCCTCATGCCTTGGCTTCCTGATTTTTATTCTTAACACAACTCTTGAGAGAAAAGGAAGGTCCTACTATCTCCACTTAACAGGTAAAGAAATTGAGCCTGAGAGGTTAAGTTACTTGCCCAGGATGACACAGCTGATAACTGCCTTGAAGTAAACAGTCTTGACTTTGTGTGGGCACCCACATCTTCCCCTATCTGGATCTTCAACTTTTTGGAGGAAGCAATGATATCCTGTATGTCTTTATACTTTGAGGGGCTACGAGGCAAAAGACACATGACTCTAGGAAGGAAACAATTAGGGTGTTCTCTTATTTTTTTAAACGTGAATCCTAAGAAGTTAAATAGAATTTGACAGCCAGAGAGGAAGGCTTCCAGACTGAAGTGGTCATCTCCTGCACTTCTGCCCCTGAGAAGGCCAGATCTGGCAGGAAGGCAGGGGCTGCCACAACCCTGAGGGAGGACAGAGGCTGAGGGGCAGCTGAGTGGGGAGTGCCGGGCTGCTGCAGAGGTGAGGGGGCTCTGAAGATGATGAATGCACCACTACAGCAGGCAGAATAAGGTCTCCCACAGATGTCCACGTCCTGATCCCCCAAACCTGAGAAGATACTACCTTACAGGGCAAAAAAGGACTCTGCCAATGTGATTCAGAATCTGGAGATGGGACATAACCCCGGATGTCCTGGGCGGGCCTGGTGTGATCAGAGGGTCTTTATAAGAGGGAGGCAGAAGGGTCAGGGTCAGGGCCAGAGAAGGAGATATGAGCACAAAGTGAAGGGGCCACAAGCCAAGGAATGCAGGCAGTCTCCAGAAACTAGAAAGGGCCAGAAAATGGCTTCTCTCCTGGAGCACCTGGGAAGGAATGCAGCCCAGTCACACCCTCACTTCAGCCCTGTAAGGCTCATGTTTGGCTGCTGACCTCTGAAACGGCAAGATCTGTGTTAAGGCACTACGTGTATGGTAGTTGGTTACAGCAGCAACAGGAAATCACTGCAGCCCCGTTCGAAGTATAAGTGAGAAACCTGAAGCCCAGAGAGGAGGAGGGCATGGTGGGGTGGAGAGGGGGGCAGGGTGGCGGTCTCTCAACCTTGGGGAAAGACCAAAGGAGAAGCACTTCCCCACCTGGATGAGCTTCCCAAATCAGTGGGAACGTGCCTCCTGAGGCCTGGCTCCGGCAGCTTATCACTTCGCCATCGTCATTTGTAAGGGGGAAAAGTATAAGACGTTATGCAGTGTAGACCGGGGTCCCCAGCCTTACAGCAGGAGGTGAGTGGTGGACAAGCAAGCAAAGCTTCATCAGTATTTACAGCTGCTCCCCATTGCTCGCATTACTGCTTGAGCTCCACCTCCTGTAAGATCAGCAGTGGCATCAGATTCTCATAGGAGTGCAACCCCTATCGTGAACTGCACATGCAAGAGATCTAGATTGTTTACTCCTTATGAGAATCTAATGCCTGATGATCTGAGGTAGAGCTAAGGCAGTGATGCTAGTGCTGGGGAGTGGCTGCAAATATAGATTAACATTAGCAGAGAGGTCTGACTGCACAGAGACTGTAATAAATCAATTGCTTGCAGACTCATCAAAACTCTATCAGCGGCCAGGAGCGGTGGCTCACGCCTGTAATCCCAGCACTTTGGGAGGTTGAAGTGGGCAGATTGCTTGAGCTCAGGAGTTCAAGACCAGTCTGGGCAGCAAAGTGAAATCCCATCTCTATAAAAAATTATGAAAATTATGTCAGGCGTGGTGGTTCACGCCTGTAATCCTAGCAAGCACTTTGGGAGGCCAAGGTGGGTGGATAACCTGAGGTCAGGAGCTTGAGACCAGCCTGGCCAACGTGGTGAAACCCCATCTCTACTGAAAATATAAAAATTAGCCAGGCATGGTGGTGGGTGCCTGTAGTCTCAGCTACTCAGGAGGGTGAGGTGGCAGAATCACCTGAACCTGAGAGGCGGAGGTTACAGGGATCCGAGATGGCACCACTGCACTCCAGTCTGGGCGAAAGAGCAAGACTCCATCTCATTTAAAAAAAAAAAAAAAAAAAAAAAAAATTAGCCAGGCCTGGTGGCACGTGCCTGCAGTTCCAGCTACTCAGGAGGCTGAAATGGGATGATTGCTTGAGCCTGGGAGGTGCAAGCTGCAGTGAGCCAGGATCACACCACGACACTCCAGCCTGGGTGACAGAGCCAGACCTTGTCTAAAGAAAAACCCTATTGCTGAGTGGCAAGTGCCAATTAAGCTGCATCTGGTGGCCCTAAAAATATGTTTGGGACAACTTCAAATCTCCATACGTTCTGGATTAAAGTCAAGGCAGAATATCCAGAGACCTTCACAAAACACTGAAAAGCCTGCTTCCATTTCCAACATCCTATCCTTGTGCAGCAGGGTTTTCTGCAGCGACAGCAACCAAAACAAGATTACGGAGGAGACTGGACATAAGCAACCCACTTTGGGGGTCACTATCTCCCATCAACCCCAGATGGGACCATCTAGTTGCAGGAAAACAAGCTCAGGGCTCCCACTGATTCTACATCATGGTGAGTTGTTTAATTATTTCACTACACATCACAATGTAATAATAACAGAAATAAAGTGCACAATAATGTAATGCACTTGAATCATCCTGAAACCATCTTCCCTGCACCCGCCGCCCCCACCCCCAGCCCCATCTGTGGAAAAACTGTCTTCCATGAAACCGGTCCCTGGTGCCAAAAAGGTTGGAGTCCACTGGTGTAGATAAATGCAGGAGAGTTCCAGAGGAGCAGAGTTCAGCTCAGTGATCCTGCCAGATGTCCAAAGGGAATGGGATACCCCAGTGAGAATGTTCAGTCCCTGGAGTTGAATAGATACTATATTTTCCAGGCATGTTAAGACAGGCTTTCTTACTTGGGAAGGAACTGAGAGGGTTCTAGATTTCTAGAGTTGTTACCTACATTGGGAATGATGCTCCAGCCTCATCTTCTAAGATCTGCCTCTGCTTACTCTGAGACCCCATGTCTGTGAGCACATCCTAATGCCATCTCTCCACGCAGCCTTTCAAAGCTTCCTGATGTCTCCATGAACTCAAAGAAAAAATCAGGAAGAAGGCTCTTTCCCTGGGAGCCCTGAATAAGCCATCAGTTCTAAACAATTATTTATTATCAAGGAATCTTTCTAGTCTGCCTCTCCCAGACCATATCCCGTAGAGTGGGGAAAAAGGCTGGAGGCACAAGCATGTATGTGTGGGTTCTAGGACTTCCCTGCATGAACACCCACATAGGTCCCAAGGCTTACCACTGTGAATCTGACACCCCAACCCGCACCTTCCTCTCCCAGCAAAGCCAGCAAGGGAAATGGGCTGAGATGCCCAACTTTACAGAAAGAGGACTGTTGTTTTCTAGTGCAGGGAAAACTTCCTCCCCTGGCATGAGGGATATCCTTACTATGGGCCAAGGAGTTTCCTGGACAGCTCTGTACCCATTCAATGCAGGGGCCTGGTCCTCATCTCTGACAGCCTCGTCAGCTGAACCAACTTGGAAAGGAACATGCTGGTTCTGTTTCCTCCTTACAGCCCTGCTACCACCCCTCTGGGCTGGTTCCAGATGCAGGTTCTCAAAGTGCAAGCAGGAAACCTGCTTCTCTCAGAGCCATTCAGAGAAAACCTACTTTCCCCAAAGAGGCCACCTAACTGCCTTTGTAGGGGGACAGGGAGCAGTGAGGATGAGGGGACAGATAATTTAATAATCACCCTATATTTGCCTTTAGTAGAATCCAATGATGGGTGCTACTGTGTTCTGTAAAGGACACGGGCAGGACTGCAGAGTATAAACCCAGGCCCCATGGCAGAAAACAAGAACACAGCCCGTGACACCCTCTAGAATCCAGGAATAGGACAGATTTTTTGGTTGAGAGGTTACTTATTAGGAGGTTTAATCATCATCTTGCCTGGTTCACATTCCAGCTCTGCCACATGCAAGCTCTGTTGTCAGGCAAGTTACTCAGTTACTTCTGAGCCTCAGTTTCCCTTTTTGAAATATATGACACCAGTAATATTGATCTTGCTAAGTAGGATGGACTACAACAGATGGATGCAAAGCGCTAGTCAAACTGTCTGCCCTAGAAAAAGACCTTAATAAACAATGACTTTAAATATATAGATTAATTATTAAGGCTCTGCTGGGTCTGGTACTGTTTTTAACCCAGTGAAGATATTTTATTTTAGCCTGCTCTTCCTGATTACCTTGTAACCACATAACTTTAGATTTTTTTATTGTTACCCTTCTTTCAGACCACCCCAATCTAGCAAAAAAAAAGTCATAATCATAATCATAAATTTAAAAACAAGACTTAAAATAAAAACACTAAACCTGCAATTTGAGTAGGCTGCCACAAGGTGGCAGATTTTTGATGGCAACATCATTTGTAAGGTCCAAGCTTTGCCTGAGGGTTCAGAGGTGATAGCTCTGCTACTGTTTCACAGACAGTAATCACAACATTTCTATAGGCATTCATTTAAAAAAAAAAAAAAACTCCTTATTAAAATAACAGCCTTAAAAAAACTGAGCAATTACTATGTGCCAGGTATTGTCGAGTACTTTAAATACACTATCTAATCCTAAAAAACAATCCCACAGATTGGGGCTTTATTATCTCCATTTTTAGAATAAGGAACTGAAGTCTCAGATGGGTGGAGTGACATAATGTGCAACAGATGAGACCTAACTGAGTGCACTACTTGATAGGCCCTGGGCAACTTTTACAGCCATCGACCTCACAGACCAGAGGAGATATGACATTGTCCTTCCCATTTTCTCAACTAGGAGTAAACCTAGATTTGACCCATCTCACATCTTTGGACTTCAGGTTAGGGATGGTTCTGATCCAGAGATGGTTCTGCTCCAGAAGTGGCTGGGCCGGGTGGCTCACACCTGTAATCCCAGCACTTTGGAAGTGCTGCGCCTGTAATTCCAGCTACCTGGGAGGCTGAGGTGGGAGGATCGCTTGAGCCCAGGAGGCAGAAGTGGCGGTCAGCTGAGATTGCAGCCCTGCACTCCAGCCCGGGACAGAGACTCTGTCTCAAAAAAAAAAAAAAAAAAAAAGGCAGAAAAATGGCTTGAGCCCAAGAGTTTGAGACCAGCCTAAGCAACATAGTGAGACCTTATCTCAATGACAAATTTAAAAGTCAGTCAAGTGCAGTGGCACGCACCTATAGCCCCAGCTACTCAGGAGGCTGAGATGGGAGAATTGCTTGAGCCCGGAAGGCAGAGGTTGCAGTGAGCTGTGATCACACCACTGCACTCTAGCCTGGGTGACAGAGTGAGAACTTCTCTGGAAAAAAAAAAAAAAAAAAAAAAAAGCCCCAGGAGTCAATGGCCTCTGAAGGTCCTTCTGGCTCTCATGCTCTGAACCCTCAGGACCTACACATTCCACTCAGCCACAGCCAGGACAGAGCTCACAGGGGCCTCAACGAGAGAGACTCCAAACACCTCCCCCTGCCCCTGAACTCCACCATGACCAACAGCCCCTGACGACAAGAAAAGAAAAACACACCAAGCATTTAACGTCTTTCATTCCACTTCATATCCAACGTTGGCTGTAACTTTAATAGGAAGAATAAAGAAAGCCTTAAGAGTCACCCAAGAACAAGTCACCCAAGGGCCACGGTGAAGCTCCCCTGAGGAATCCAGAATGGGACCTGCAGGACCAGGGCCAAAGGCCAGAGGGAGCAAGCAAGGCTGCAGCGCTAGAGTGGGGAGGGAAGTTGCAGGGGATGGCAGGTCACCTCTCTCAAGGCACCTGAAGGTGCTCAAGGGGCCCTGGTGAGCCAGGCACAGTGGCTCATGCCTGTAATGCTAATACTTTGGGAAGCTGAGGCAGGAGGATTGCTGGAGCCCAGGAGTTAGAGAACAGTCTGGGCAACATGGTGAGACCCCCATCTCTACAAAAAAATTTAAAATGTGCCAGGTGTAGTGGTGCACATCTATAGTTCCAGCTACTTGGGAGGCTCAGGTGGGAAAATCACTTGAGCCCAGGAAGTTGAGGCTGCAGTGAGCCCTGATCGCACCATTGCACTACAGACTGGGCGACAGAGCAAGACCCCATCTCTTTAAAAAAAGGGGTGAGGGAGAACCTTGGCGCCATGAGGGAGATCTAGAGGATGGAAGTGAGATTCAGCTCAATACCCAAATTGCCAAGACTGTCCCCAAATGAAATAGGCTGCCTCCAGAACAGTGAACACCTTGTCCTTCCACACATGCAAGCGTTAGGCAGAAACAGTCCAAGCCCTACCCCGGGGGGCTATTTAGATAACTTGCCCTCTAAAATCCCTTCCATTCTTGAGAGCCTTGGAATTCTCCCTCAGGACAAGATAGATTCACTGAGAGGCCTCATGGGTGGGTCAGGCTGCCAGAATCAGCAGAGAGGTACCTGAGGGCTCTGCAGGCAGACAGGAAAAGATCTGCGGGGCCTGGCACAGTGGTTCATGCCTGTAATCCCAGCACTTTGGGAGACCAAGGTCAGGAGGATCACTTGAGGTCAGTTCAAGACCAGCCTAGCCTACATGGTAAAACTTCATTTCTACTAAAAATACAAAAAACTTAGCCGGGCATGGTAGCGCCTGTAATCCCAGCTACTTGGGAGGCTGAGGGAGGAGGATCGCTTGAGCCCAGGAGGCGGAGGTTGTGGTGAGATTGCACCCCTGCACTCCAGCACGGGTGACAGAGACTCCGTCTCAAAAAAAAAAAAAAAAAAAAAAATTCTGTGGGATTCCTGACCCAAGTTACCCACCTGCCCCCCTGCTTGTCACTGCCCTTGCATTTATCCCATCATCTCACATAGGTCCCCAGGAGAACCCAAGAAGAACCAGGATCTGGCCAGAGAAGAGGATGACAGTTTCCTTGAGGAGGGAACAGCAAAGGATAGGCAGATATCCAAATCCCAAGAGCAAAAACTTGAGCGCTCATGGTGACAGGCACTGTGTCAGCTCTTTAAACACATATTATCTTATTTTACCCTCACAATACCACAGTCAGGTTGGCAATACTGTTATGCACATATCCACAGGATAACACAGCACTCCCCTGCTATGGATGAGGAGGCTGATGAGAGCAGAACCTATCACCTGTCAAGTTAATAAGTCCCGGTCTTCTCTACATTCTACAGGAGTAACATCATGCAGCATTTGTCTTTCTGCATCTGGCTCATTTCACTTGGCATAATGTCCTCCAGGTTCATCCATGCTACACAAATGACAGAATTCCCTTCCTTTTTTAAGGTTGCATAATATTCTATTATATGTACATACCACATTTTCTTTATCCATTCATCTGTCAACAAACACTTAGGTTGTTTCCGTATCTTGGCTGTTGTAAATAATGCTGCAATGAACGTGAGAGTGTAGATCTCTCTGAGATCCTGATTTCATTTCCTTTGGATACATACCCAGAAGTGGGAAAAGCAGAAGGTAGAATGCTGGTGACCAGGGGCTGAGGGACAGAGGAAATGGGGAGGTGTTTGTCAGAGAATACAAAGTTTCAGTCATGCAGGATGAATAAACTCTGGAGATCTACAGCAATGTGACTAAACACTATATCGTATACTTGAAATTGACTAAGAGAGTAGATCCTAAATGTTCTCACCACACACACATATGCATATGCACACACACACATGCATATGCACACACACACACACACACACACAAAGATAACTGTGTGAGGTGTTGGATATGTTAATTACCTTGATTGTGGTCATCTTTTCACAATATATACATACATCAAATCATCACATTATGTACGTTAAATAACACACAGTTTTTATTCGTCAAGTATACCTCAATAAAGCTAGAAAAAGAAAAGAAAAAAGCCACAGCAGCAGGATTAGACCCCAAGCAGCCTGCACTGTGGAGTGTGGGAAGGGGCCGGACGCCTGCCAGCATCACTGAACAAATCCGCCCAGATGCCCTGCGCTGCTTTAATAACTAGAGCAGCAGGAAATATGCCTAGATTCCAGAAATCTCCCCGTTAATCCCCATCCCCCAGTTCAGGGCATCAGGAGCCTTTTTTCAAGATAAGCAAGCTCTCCTTAAATGCCCAACAGGACTGGGTGTACACTGTGGGACTAAGTCAAAAGGGACCTGCTACACCTTGGGGCAAATTCCAGAAATAACTCCTCTCCTCCTCTCTCAAGGGGCAGCCATGCACAGCAGGCTACAATTCCTTTCTTATTTGTGCAGCAGGCACATGAGATCATTACTAGGACAATGTGTGTCACATAAGCATAGCATTTGGGCTTCACTTATGTTTCATTCTATAACGTACAATGTCAACCCCAAGCGTGTCCCTGGCTTCTCTACACTTGCTGCCACCCCCTCATGACAATAATCACATGGCTGCTGGAAATACATTCAAGTCCCTTTACTCTCATTTAATTCTCATACTCATTCTGTGAGGCAGAAAAATAGTATCCCCTTTAAACAAGGAAAAGGCTCAGAAAAACCAAGCAATGTGCCCAAGGTCACACAGCATGTTACGTAGCAGAATCCTCAGATCTAGTCGAGTTGGTCAAAAGCCCTTCCCATACCTACCATTCAATGCCAAGACTGTGCCCCTGGTTTCAGGAGCACTGCAGCTAGGGTAGCCCAACCTTAAGTCCCACCGCCAACAATTCTTCCCAGGAACTGCTGCCCAGAGCCCTCTGCTGCCCACAGTGCTCTCTGCCTGCCTCGATCTGCTGGCAGTTTGCTGTCTGCTGGCCCTCTGTGGTCTGCTTGTTCACAGCTGTGTCCACGGTGTTGAGCACACAGCCTAGCACAGTGTATGCATAAGGAATGAACCAGGTAAGTGTCCCTAGGGCATCCTTGGCTCTTGTAGCATCTCCTGTATTACGTGTGTGCCATTTCAGCAGGGACCACACCTTCTTCATGTCTGGAGCACCCTGTGGGCGCTCTGGAGTTCCTTGCACATAATGGGTATTCCAACTCACAGGTGAATGAGTCTAACACAGAAGATGCAGTGGAAAAGCCTTGGGTTCAAATCCCAGCTCTGCCACTTACAAGCTACCTGACTTAGGCAAACAGCACTGCCTCTCTGAGCCTCAATATCTAGGGCGGGTGTGGGTGGCCCCTGGCCCAGGGGGCTCTTGGCAGCCAGGCCCCTCACAAACTCCCAAGCAGCAGTCTTGCAGCTGCCCCATGCTGCTGCTGGCAGCACGCCCAATGAAGGATGTGGGTCATTCTCAACCAAATGCATTTCCTCTGGTTTGTGAGGATGAGGGAAGGAGCCGGAGGAGCTCCATCTTTGCAATGAACCAACCCACCCCAGCCCAGGGCTCAGGTTAACTCTCATTTGTATGCTGTCCAAGTCCAACTTGAGTCAACAGCTGCTGAAGACAGGTGACTTAACCCTCAGTCTCTGGCTTCTGGGCACCAAATGGGAAACCGTAGTACCCCTCCTGCCCCTCCTGCTCCATGGTGGCCACTATTGCTACAGCTTTCACCAGTGCTGGGCCCCTCTGCTTGTTCACCCCTCACATCCACTCTAAGAGAAGTGCAGTTATTTTCCTCCTGTACAAATAAATAAAGAGGCAAACAAGTCAATTACTTGCCTGAGGTCATGAGTAAAACATAACTGGCTCTCAAGAAGACAGAGAAGTGCAAACCACAAAACAGAATCTCAAGCTACATCCATGAGAAGTCCTACTGTCAACAAATGAGGAGGTAAACAAATTTAAGGCCACAGAAAAGACCTCTTTAAACCTTAATGAAGACCTAGAAGGCCTTAATAAAGATAGATTCTTCAATATAATGCTAAATGAAAAAGTCATAAAGACAATATGATCTGACTTTTTTAAAGGAAAAATAAATATGTGAAAAAAGAAATAATAGTCACTTTTAAATAATTATGGGTGGTTTTTATTTCCTTTGAAAGGGTATATCTGCATCTTTAATTTTCTTCAACAAAGACTGAATTCTTTTATAATAAAGTTCTAAAACTAGCCTTTCATTTTATAGTTAAAAAACAAAGCAGGAAAAGATATGATTATATGAACCACAGTTAATGGGAATGTATGAAACTAATGGCCAAGTCTTTAATTACATCTTCTTTACAACTAGAAGCAAAATATTAAAATTTTACAATTATTAAATGTTTGTTGAATTAAAAACAAAAAACAAACAAAAAGAATACAACCCCCAGTAGAGATACAAGACACCATGGAGCCTGGAAGGAAGGCTGAAGACCACAGGCGGGGCTGGCCTCAGCCCTCTTGGAATCCCCATGGTCATGAGTTCCTGGGGGCATGTGTTGTAACTATCCACACCCTGCTCCCAAAAGATGGCACCTGCTGGGGCACGTGACCACATAGGAGATTCTGTGTGGATTCTGATCCCCCAGCCAGGTCCCGTACTTGTTCACTAAGGTATGTCTCAAACAGGAACTGCTATGTACAGCGCCAGTGAAACACACAATCACAGTAACAAGTGTACAATGCACAGGTCTGCCTCTTCTCTTCCCCGTCGACTCTAAGAGAATGGAGATGATCTGCTCCTAGCATCCAACAGAGCCTAGCATGATGACGACTCAGTAAGCATTTGTTAAATAAATGAACAGACAAGAGGATGTATGATTGATTAGGTGAATAAAAAACAAGTGAGTGAATGAATAAATGAATGACTTCTTGTCTAGAACAAGGGGAGTGGTGGGACTTGCCCAAAGGGCAGGGTTACCCAGCAGACAGAGTACACCGACGAGTTGGCCAAATGACCTTTAATTTAGCCTTACCACCATGAGCTGTGCCCTCACATGGCCAGACCCAGCCCCAGTTCCAGCTGGTGCTAACCACAGACGGTGCTTTGTGTGGGTTTGGAGGGGGGCAGGGGTTATGGAATAAGGGCGAGAGGGAGAAAAGGTAGCCATTACTCACACTGTTACTAGGAGAGATTAATCCAAGCCAAAGAATGCCCTAAGCTGCCCACCTGGCCTTTTTCTAGAACTCAAACTCCTAGAGCTACAAGAACTGCCTCCAGGGGAATGGGGTCCACAGGAGTCCAAGGTCTCCACATGGGTCTGCGTGGCTCCAGCCCTGTGATAGTGGCCCCCTTCCTCCTCCCAGCTGAGCCCCGTGAGCTAGCCATCCTAGTTTATCTGCACCATGACCCTGCCGGGGGCCCAGCCTTTCCAATTCTGGAAACCTCCCCCTTTTATTAAGCAAACCAGTTAGCCCCACTGATCTCCACTCTCTGCAGCTCTCTGAGCAGCTGGGTGTTAAATCGCAGATCCAAGAGTGGAAATTGACTTGTGTCGATGGTGGCTGCGGACGCTGACACTATTAGTTGGAGAGCCAACGAGGAAGCCCTCATCCGTCAGGACAGCCTGGCAGGGCTGAATTCAGGAAGGCCTTGGTTCTGCCACTTATCGAGGCCTTGTGGATTTTACTCATTTCAAATAAATACTGTAGCTCAAGTGATGGCCTCAAATGCACTTATCCACTCACCTCACCCAGGCTGACTTGGCCATCCCCTCAGGCAGGGCGCACACTGATTTATAACTAGCATATCACCTGCTCTGGAAAAAAAAAAAAAAAAAGCTCAAACACACCAGGTTTCTTTATGTAGTTCCTGTTGGATCCCATTTTCACAAGTCGTTTGTGTATTTTATGACGAATGACAAGCTCAGCCGCTCAAGGCCTCTGCTCTTGGCTTTTCTCACTGCCTGGAATACTTTTTCCTCAGAAGGTTGCTTCCTTTTTGATTCTCCAGCTTCAGCATGAATACCATCTCAGAGAGGCGTCTGGACCACACTTTCTAGTGTAACCCGCCTACCCCCATCACATGTCCTTGTTTTATCGTCTTCAAAGGGCTTATCACTAGCTGAAATCCTCTTGTGTATTTTCTGCCTCTCTGTGTGAGCTCCTGGAGGACCATGCTGGGTTGAGGCTCACTGCTGTATCCCCAGGACCAAGCACGGTGGTTATTGAACAGGGTTTGGATGAGAAGGAAACTTCCCTTAGCAAAAACAATTAATGAGCCAAGGAGATTCAGTCCTAGGGGTCCAGGACCAGATTCCATCTCAGGGGGACAGTGAACAAGACACATACCACACTCCTAGTCAAGGAACGTCAGATCATCGGTGCTCGAGGGCCAGTCAGGTAAGGCCCTACCCCTTGTTGGGGGAGGAGAGACATGTGGAGTCCAGTGTCCTAGGGTTACTCAAAAAGAGAATCTCACTTTGAAAGTGATCTGCAGAGTCTACAGGGGCAGGAAAAACCCTCGCATTTCCTAAGGGAAGCTCTATGTCCCATAGCTTCTAGAAGAGGACAACAGAATTGACATTTGGACCTGATGCTGGTCCCCAAGGCCAAGGATGTTGCTTCCTTTCTGCTAAAGCCCCAACATCTGGACCAGTGCTGGGACATAACAGGCACGTCAGTAAGAATTTTGTTTGTTTGCTTGTTGTTTTTTTTTTGTTTTTTGTTTTTCTTTTTGAGATAGAGTCTTGCCCTATTGCCCAGGCTAGAGTGCATTACCTCAGAGGGGTGAAGTCATATGCCCAAGGTCACACAACCAGCAAACGAGGGCAGAGCAAGGTCTTGAACCCTGAGTGCTGCTGCTGTGCCTCCTGCAAAGCCAAGCAGCAACAATGACGCCAGCGGCCAGGCGCGGAGGCTCACGCCTGTAATTCCCAGCACTTCGGGAGGCCAAGGCAGGTGGATCACCTGAGGTCAGCAGTTCAAAACCAGCCTGCCCAACATGGTGAAACCCTGTCTCTACTAAAAATACAAAAATTAGCCGGGCATGGTGGTGGGCACCGATAATCCCAGCAACTTTGGAGGCTGAGGCAGGAGAATCGCTTGAACCCGGAAGGCAGAGGTTGCAGTGAGCCGAGATCACGCCATTGCACTCCAGTCTGGGCAAGAAGAGCGAAATTCCATCTCAAATAATAATAATAACAACACCACCACCACCAGACAAGCAGGACTCCAGCACTGTTTCAGCCATCTTCTGCAACCATGGCCCAAAAAGGTTAAGACCCCAGTCTAGGGTCTACATCTAACAGCTAGTAAAACTGAGATTCCAACACAGACATCTTTCAGCTCTGAAGTATTGGCTCTTAGGGGTTCACCCATGAAAGAGCTGGCACTTAAAAAATCAAAGACAGGTGTGATGGTGCATGCCTGTAATCCCAGCTACACCAGAGGTGAAGGTGAGAGAAATGATTGAGCCCAGGGGTTCAAGGCTGCAGTGAGCTGTTTGCACCACTGCACTCCATCCTGGGCAACAAAGTAAAGCTCTGTCTCTTAAAAAAAAACTTTTTAAAAAAAATCAGAATGCTCTAGGCCAGGCACAGTGGGTCACACCTATAATCCCAGCGCTTTGGGAGGCCAAGGTGGACGGACCACTTCAGGTTAGGAGCTTGAGACCAGCCTGCCCAACATAATGAAACCGTTTCTCTACTAAAAGAAAAAATATATATATGTAGTATATATGTATATATATATAGTAGTATATATGCATATATATGTAGTGTATATGTGCATATATAGTGTGTGTGTGTATATATATACGCAAAAATTAGTCAGGTGTGGTGGCGTGTGCCTGTAGTCCCAGTTACTTTGGAGGCTGAAACAGGAGAGTTGCTTGAACCCGGGAGACAGAGGTTTCAGTGAGCTGAGATCGCACCACTGCACTCTAGCCTGGGTGACAGAGCAAGACTCTGTCTTAAAAAAAAAAAAAAAAATCAGGATGCTCTGGAAGAAACTGCACATTGCCCATGGCTCCTACTATATATAGCAAGACAAATCAGGACCTGGTTACCTGTCAGACCCAGCCTCTGACACCTGACTCTGATAGGCCCATTCTTCTCAGAGCCTCACTCTGCCTACATGTTTAACCAGATGACTTGACTGTAAAGTTTTAGGTAAGTAAAATTTTATCACTCATTTGAAACCAAGTAAATATTAATGTGATATTATATTTTGACAGCTTTCTACAGTTTTTAAAACACTTTTCTACTTATTATCTGATCTATCCAACAGCCCTGCTATTGAACTAATATCCTCACTTCACAGAGCAGAAAACAGTGACTCAGAGAGTTTAGGTGACTTAGTCAAGCTCACCCAGAGGCTCAGAGAGTTTAAGTGACTTAGTCAAGCTCACCCAGAGGGGAGGCAGTCAGATCTGAACCCCGACCCGAGCCCAGGAGGGATCCTCCTCCAAACCGAGCTGCCAGGGGAGGGGGGCAAGCAAAAAGGACCCGGGGCCATGTGAGGGAATGGGGATAAAACAAGCTCAACGCACAAATCAGAAAGAAGAAAACTGACAACTGATAGGAGTTCACAGGAAAGGAAACACAGGTGAGTCTTACCATCCAAAAAGGACTATGAATTAAAACTTCAGAGACTCCAGATTGGCAAAGATCAATGAAGTCTAATAACATGCTGTGTGGGTGAAGGTGTGAAGAAACAAACACTTCTTATTCATTTCTACAGAAACATAAACACATAGAGAGAAATGTGACAATATACATCAAAATGTTAAATACACACACCGGCCGAGTGTGGTGGCTCACGCCTGTAATCCCAGCACTTTGGGAGGCCAAGGTGGGTGGATCACCTGAGGTCAGGAGTTCAAGACCAGCCTGGCCAACATGGCGAAATCCCGTCTCTACCAAAAATACAAAAATTACCTGGGCATGGTGGCAGGCACCTGTAATCCCAGCTACTCAGGAGGCTGAGGCAGAAGAATTGCTTGTTTTTGGGAGGCAAAGGTTGGAGTGAGCCGAGATCACACCACTGCACTCCAGCCTGGGCAACAGAGCAAGACTCCGTCTCAAAAAAAAAGAAACAAAAAAAGTAAATAAATACACACACCTTTTAACTAAGCAATTCCCCTCTGAGGTATTTATCCTATGCATATGGTCACATGTGTGCAAAATGACACTTACTGCAGACTAGCAGTAGCAGTCAATTAGAAATAACCTACTTCTGTGTAAGAGGTAGGTTAAAAAAATATTTTTTTAATTAAAAATAAATAAATAGGCCAGGTACAGTGGCTTACGCCTCTAATTCCAGCATTTTGGGAGGCCGATGTGGGAGGATCACTTGAGGTCAGGAGTTTGAGACCAACCTGGCCAACGTGGTGAAACCCTGTCTCTACCAAAAACATAAAAAATTAGCTGGGTGTGGTGGCACATGCCTGTAATCACAGCTACTCAGGAGGCTGAGGCAGGAGAATCGCTTGAACCCGGGAGGCAGAGGTTGCTGTGAGCCGAGATCACGCCACTGCACTCCAGCCTGGGCAACAGAGCGAGACTCTGTCTCAACGAAATAAAATAAAATAGCAATCACCTAAATGCCCAACTAGTTAAACAAACTATGATCAATCCAAACAGTGAAGTAGATCTCTGCATATTGATATGAAATGATCTTTAAGAAATACTAAGTGGGAAAAAAAAAAAAGTTGCACAACAATGTCCTTAGTTTGCTACTATTTGTGCAAAAATAAAAAATAAATAAAATAAAAAATAAAAACACAGGAGGCAGCAAGTTAGACCCCATATATGCGATGTTTGTATAGTTTACCTCAGGAAGAACACATTAGAAATTAGTAGAGCATTGCTCTGGGGATGGAAACACACGAATGTGAGTGTAGGGAATGACTGCCACTTATAACATGCATAATGTTTTTGTTTGTTTGTTTATGTTTCATCTTGACTCCTGACTTCAAGTGATCAAGATGGAGTCTCGCTCTGTCACCCAGGCTGGAGTCCAATGGTACAACCTCAGCTCACTGTAACCTCCGCCTCCCGGGTTCAAGTGATTCTCCTGCCTCAGCCACCCGAGTAGCTGGGATTACAGGCACCTGCCACCACGTCCGGCTAATTTTTGTATTTTTAGTGGAGACAGGGTTTCACCATGTTAGCCAGGCTAGTCTCGAACTCCTGACTTCAGGTGACCCACCTGCCTCGGCCTCCCAAAGTGCTGGGATTACAGGAGTGAGCTGCCACGCCCGGCCTGTAACATAATTTTTTAAACCAGGGTCTGTGTTACATTTGCAAAATAAATACTAAAGCAAGTTCATTGTCTCTTTCACATTGAACCACGGTGTATGCTGAAACTAGTAGGAAAATGAGCTTGCCAGGCAGCTGGGTCTTCCTGGGGCCTGCTCTGCGTGAGCCCCACCAATCTCTTCCCCTTGGTTCTGCTCCAATTGCAGTCTGAATCACAAGGTGGATCAGTTAACACTTCAAACAGCCCGACTGAGTAATAGATTCTAAATCAGGAAGCCTGAGTTTAAATGCCTTCCCCACCAGCAAGGGTATTTATCTTGTTCTATACATATTAACGGACATATAGAGGGATGCGATACATAGTATGTAGACTAAAAGCCAAACCTCGGGAGTGATTAAAGCCTGAGAAGTACTTGGAGGTGATCAGATATTGTCCAAACCTGGTATTATCTGAGTTTTAAAACAGGCAGCAATATCAGTAGCTGTGGTAGGCACAGGCACAGGGAAGTAGCAACACAGCCTTACATCTGTTTATGACTCTACAACTTGCAATTTGCTTTCACATTCATTATACATGCATTCTCACAGCAATGCAGGGATTGCTGTTCCCATTTTATAAAGGAGGAGATAGTTAAACTATGACTACCGTCTAGGTTCTTCCCCTCTCAAGGTCATGGGTAGGAATCTGCCCATAAAAGGTGGCTGAGAGGTGAGAAAAGTGTGGCCAAGGAGAGAAGCTTGGGGAGAAGTGAAACCTACCTTTATTTTCTCAATAAATGTTACCTTTATTTTCTTAAGCACTGCCTATGACTGGTTATTTCTGGGTGCTGGGATTAGTTTTCTTTTATTTACTTTTTTTTTTTGGACAGAGTCTTGCTCTGTCGCCCAGGCAGGAGTGCAGTGGCTCAATCTTGGCTCACTGCAACCTCCACCTCCCAGGTTCAGGCAATTCTCCTGCCTCAGCCTCCCAAGTAGCTGGGATTACAGGCATGTGCCACCACGCCTGGCTAATTTTTGTATTTTTGGTAGAGACGGGGTTTCACCATATCGGCCAGGCTGGTCTTGAACTCCTGACCTCAGGTGATCCACCTGCCTCAGCCTCCCAAAGTGCTAGGATTACAGGTGTGAGCCACCGCGCCCAGCCGGGATTAGTTTTCTTTACTTTCTTTTACCTATTTGTACTCTCTTGTTTCAATAAATTAATGCATATCATTTTTGTAACAAGAAAAAAATATAATTTATATAAACATAAAAGATCAGCACCATAGAAAAGGTAAAAAAAAAAAATAAGAAATAAAAGAAAAGAGATAATACCATATTCAGTTGAAAGGCATTTAAACCCGCTAAACTGCTAAGAGTGGCAGGGTGGGGATAACCTTACTTTCTCTGACAAATTAGTCCTTAATACTGAAAATTTTTAAATATTAATTTCCAAAAAATCCATATTACATTTGTTAAACAAAACAACCAAAATATAAAAGTAAAAGGAATCTAAGGTTATTTCTTCAAAACACTTTAGTATTAATGATAAATTACAGTGCAATTAAACAAATGTCTGTGTTATAGCAATATAAAACATTTAAGTTTTAAATTTCATAATTATTAGCTTCTTTTTTACTCTACAAAATTGCTTTTACATTAACTTGTTCTGTAAAGCTCAGAGCACAGCTTTCCCTGGATGTACACAGATCCTGTCTTCCAGGCTGAAGCCTGGCCAGGCTGCCTGCACGGGCACCCATCGTGCGTACTTGGACCTGCTGGTCAGTCCCATGGTTACCTAATGCACCCGGCTGCAAAATCCAGCAGCTGGTGTGGGCCAGAGGTAATCGGATGGCTTTGGTATTGAATTGCCCATTGGCCACATGGTACATTAAGTGTGGTTCACTCTTTTTCCACTTGATGTGAGCTTTCTTTAAATAATTCCAGACCTCATGGTTGAACCAGCAGCAGCTCTGTAAGCAGCTCTGTGTGAAAGACACCAGGGGCTGGGGCCCAAGAATGGCCATTCTGAGCCTCAAAGAACATCCACAGCCAAGTCTGCAGACCCCTGGGGTATCTGATATTCACTGACACCTTCCTTCCCCTATTAACATATATATTTTTTTCACTAAAACAGAGAACAGAGCTAAAAGGAAGTTTGTTTTGCAGATTTTAAAAGATGATTTAAGGTGGATAAAATAATGCTGTAGGAAAGGGGAAGAAATTATTGTAGATATCATCTGTCAGTAGAGGATTTTGAATGACTTGCTCCTTTAAAAAAAAAAAAATCTGGTCTGAAGTTCCCAATTCTCGCCCAATCTTTCCACCCCCATGAATGACTTATCCAATGTTCCGTGATTCACTGGGGAGGTTGGAAATCAGGGATTCTCTTGCCTGGAGTTCCTCCTCCGCCTTCTCCTCCTTCCAAACCCACTCGTTTAAGGCACATGATCCCATGACAAATTTCTTCCAACTTACAGTTCAAAGAGAAGTCAGCATTGCACCTGTCACCAGGAAAGGGGCCACATAACCTGGGGAGTTAAGAACCTACACTGACATTACCCACTGGGTGCAGGGAAAGTACATTATCCATCTGCGATGAGACTGTTTCCTAGCTCCATCTGTCCATCTGTCTCCAGGAACTAGTCTCCCTCTCTATCCAGTACCTGGTGGTTCAGCTCCAAGCAGAATTTACCAAAGCAAAACAGCCCCCACGATTCACAATCCCAGACTTGTGACACTTTAAAACAGCTCACGTTTAGAAAGATAATGAGTCACAGGATGGCAGAGATTAAGAAACTCAGGGCCAGAGTGGGGGCAAGACCTGTGCAAGGTCACACAGCAAAGAGGAACACCCAGGCCTCCCTCCAGACTCCAGGTACAATATTCTCATCGTGGCACTCTTCTTTCCAGCACAGATGCAAAATTCTAGAAACAATATTTTTCTCTTCCCTAACTAAATTACATAGAGATCAATGGAGATTACAGTTTTCTGGGGGCGTTTCACAGTTGCAACTGTTGCAAAATCATACAATGGCGGGATGTGGCAACTCCGAAAAGACTGGGGATCATTGCTCCAAAAAGAATTCAAGATAAGGCAGGAAACTCAGACAGGAGTAGCTAAGGGGCTCCTTTCAAAAAACATCTCTCTTCTCAACCAGACGGATCTGAAGGGCCACAAGTCTCACATTCCCATCCAGTTCCTACAACAGTGACCTCAGTGGGTAAGTCACTTCACATCCCTGGGCTTTGGGTTCTTCGTCGGCAAAACAGAAATGAAAATCCTTACAAAGATGTGAACTGTGGATGTGAAAATGCTGTGTTGAATTTCGCAGTGACATGCTAACAGGTATAACAGTAAATAGGAGTAATAATCATTATGATGGCACTAAGTATCATCTGCATCATTACATTTATTGAGGGCTGTACCTGGTGGTTCTACGGTGCCTGGCCCCACCGATTCCTGCTGTATTGGGCCAGGGACTTGAGTCAGGACTACAGTTGAGAAGTTGTGCTCCAGCCTTTGTGTCAATCCTTGCACAAATCCCTGCATGTCCCCCACTCACTCCTAGGGCCTGGGGATGAGTGGTGCAGGCCACAGGGTGATACCACTCATTTCATGCTGCCTGTGAAGCCCGGGGAAGAATTCGTCACTCTCAAAGTCACTCTCCTTCTGAAACCTTCCCAAGGCCTTTCCCCTTCTCCGGAGCAGCCTCCAGCTAGTTTCTCGGACAGGAATCTTGGTGTCCCTTCTTTTGATTCTTCCAGACATTTCGTTCATGCTGTCTGTTCCTTGCCTCCACGGGGTGTCCTCCAGTTAGCTCAGAGCCTCCCCACAAGCCTCCCACCTAGCCACGCATTGCTCAGTCATCAGCCACATGATATGCCAGCCTTCATGACAGCCTGGTCGCTGGCTAGGAGGCCCCTCCCATCAAATTGGCCAGCTCCTGCTCATCCTTCAATACCCTTTCTGCTACAAAAGTTGTCTTGACACTCTGCCCTGGGCACCCTCCATGGCCATCTGCAGATCTGTTCATCCAGGGCAGGGAGCAAGGCTTGCTCAAATCTGCAACCGGTTTCCTGTGCACAGGGAGTGACTGCTGCATGCCTTCCTCCACTAAGCTGTCACCAAACCATCTGGTCACTGGTAATTGTCATTATTATTGATCATAACACCCAGACCCTGCACGAAGCTCTTCAGACATTGTACCTTCTCATCTTTTCAACTCAACTACCCACTGAGATTTTATATATATATATCTTCACCCCATTTCACAGGTGAGGAAACTAAGGCCCAGGCACAATAAGTAGCATGCCCTAAGTCAGCAGCCAACTGACAGACTCTGGACTCAGGCCCTGACACAGAACTCTGTTCTTCACTGTTCTCGGGTGCCTCCCGCTGGCCCTCAGACCCTGGGCTGTGCTCATCACCTGGAACTGGCTGGTATGGCCCCTCCTCTGGTTGTTTTGCAACCAGATCATTGAAAATCTTCTGGCAGGCCAGCTGAGCAAAGGAGGGCTCTCTTCTCCTTCTAGGGTGGATTCTAAACCTCCACCTCCCTCTCCCACTTGGCTCCTCACCCACTCCTCAACCCCACCCTGCTCTCCCTGGGACCTGATCCACCAACCTGGGCCTGCTCTAGCCTCTCAGGAGATGGGCCTCTGGCAAAGCAGCTTCCACCCAAGACACCATCACTGTCCTCTGGTTTTGCCGGCTATGGTGCCTGCCCATGGTCCACCCCCACCCCATCAGGGAGGTGTGGATGCAGGCACAGAGGGAGGAGATTGCCACATTCCTGTTGGGGCTGGACCAAAAAGTACAAGCCGGGCTGCCACTCCTTCAGCCACTGGGACAAAGAGCAGTGCTACAGTAGGCTGGAGGCCCCAGGCGCTGCTGGGCAGGTACCTGGTGTCCACACCCACAGGGCAGGGAGGAGCTGTTGCCCAACCCCAAGGAGAAAGTGGCATGAGGTCACTGGGGCACTGGGGCATGACATTTTGGGGTGGGGCCCTAGTCATGCCTGCCTGCTGGGCCCTGGGGACCTCTGTGTGGCTTGGTCAGCAAAGGAGCTATGTCCCCAGGCCCCACACTCACCCTCTGAGCATCAGGCTCACGTGAAGAATGGCACTAAAAGTATTTTTCTTCTGACACTGTTGGGAGGGTTAGGTGAGCTCAGCAGCCTGTACAGCTTAAGGACTTAGCCAATTACTCACTCATTCAAGACACATTCAGTGATGCAAAGGAATAAAGTTGGACTCTTACCTTACACCATATATAAACACTAACTCCAAATGGATCAAAGATATAAATGAAAAAGCTCAAACTCTAAAACTCTTAGAAGAAAACAAGGCAGGCAAAGGCTTCCTGACATTGGATTTGGCAATGATTTCTTAGGTATGACACCAAAGGCAGAGGCAACAAAAAAATAGATAAATTAGACTACATGAAAATTATTTAATTTTGTGAAATAAAAGACACTATCAATAGAATAAAAAGGCAACTCATAGAATGGGAGAAAATATTTGCAAATCATATCTGATGAGACTAGTATCTCAAATATAAAAAGAACTAAATGTCAACAACAACAACAACAACAAATAAACAACCCGATTTTAAAATACAGGCAAATGACTTGAAAAGACATTTATCTAAAGAAGATATGCAAATGGCCAATAAACACATTAAAAAATGCTCAACCATTAGGGAAATGCAAATCTAAACTAACCACCTCACACCCATTAGGATGGCTACTATTTAAAAAAACAAACAGAAAACAGGAAGTGTTAGAGAGAATATGGAGAAACTGGGACCCTTGTGGTCTATTGGCAGGAATGTTAGATGGCACAGCCACCATGGAAAACAGCATGGTGGTTCCTCAAAAGAATTCACAGTAGAACTACCACATAATCCAGCAATTCCACCTCTGGGCACATACCCAAACGGGTTGAAACCAGGTCTCCAAGAGATATTTGTGCACCCATGTTCATAGCACCATCACTCACAACAGCTAAAATGGGAAAGCAATCCAGGTGTTCATCAACAAATGAATGGATAAGCAAAATGTGGCATATTCAGTGAAATATTATTCTACCTGAAAAAGGAAATTCTGACATTTGCCTCAATAGGGATGAGCCTTGATGATACTATGCTTATGCTAAGTGAAATAAGCCAGCCATAAAAAGACAAATACTGTGATTCCACTTGTATAAGAAACCATGTCACAACCAAAATCATAGAGACAGAAAGTAGAATGGTGGTCATTTGAGGAGATGACACCTGACAGGACTGGAAGGAGGTGAGGAAGCGGCAAGCCATGGCAATGCCTGGGAAGAACATTCCTGGCAGAGGGAACAGCAAGTGCAAAGGCCTCACTACACTAGTTAGAAGACTAATTCTACTATCAGTGGAGCCATACCCTGACCACACTGTGGAAGCCGCACATAGAGCTGGGATGGCAGTGAATCAGGCATCAGAAATAGATTCTAGTCCTGCTGCTACCCCTAAGCGACTACATGGTCTGGGACCAAGACCAGCACCCCTCTGATCTTTAAGGGGCCTGATAAATCAAACTGTCACTGGTCTGGGGGCGTGCAGATGACTTGTGTTCTCTCAGGCTGCCTTCTTCCTCCCCTCTTCCAACCCACTCACCTCATAAAGTAATCCTAATCCCCCTACCTCCTATGAGCTGTCCCATACATGGGTGTGGGATTGAGGATCAAGGAGGACAAACACAGGGACCAAGACAAATATTTGAAAACTGATTACCATCAAGATCCTACCAAGTCACTCTCTGGACCTCTATTTCCCCATCTGTAAAACGGGAATACTCCTTTTGCCTATGATATAAGATTGATGTGAAGATCAAATGGAAATGCCTGATAAAGAAGTTGCCCTGATCTACACAGGCATTATTATAAAGCGGCTTTCGATCTGTTCCCTGGTCATTCACATCCTAAATGCTAGCCTGTGCCCCACACTGAGGCAGGAAAGAGGGAGGGGAGGGAACTGGCAGAGTTCATGACACTCTATGAATAGTACCTGATTTTTAGTACCAAAGCAGGGGTGTCATCAGAGGGAGCTTTTTAAAGACAGAGAAGCTTAAGGGTCTGCTCTCAAAGATTCTCACTCAATAGTTCTAGGACAGCCCCAGATGTGTAATTATGATTTTTTTTAACTACAGAGTTGATTCTGATGTGCACTCATGGCTGAGAACCACTGATTAGTTCTACCAAGCCTGGCAGGTAAGTCCTATTATCATTCCCATTTGGGAGCTGGCTAACTAGAGCACAGAGCAGCTATCTAACTCCTTAGATCACACAACTAAAAAATCACAAAGCTGGCCAGGCACAGTGGCTCCCGCCTGTAATCCTAGCACTTTGGGAGGCTGAGGCAATAGAATCGCTTGAGCCTAGGAGTTCAAGACCAGCCTGGGCAATATAGCAAGACTCTATCTCTACAAAAAGTAGAAAATTACCCAGGTGTGGAGGCACATGCCTTTACTCCTAGCTACTGGGGAGGCTGAGGTAGGAGGATCCCTTGAGCCCAAGAGGTCGAGACTGCAGTGAGCCTTGATCACACCAGCTTGGGCAACAGAGCAAGACTCTGTCTCAAAAAAAAAAAAAAAAAGTCACAAAGCTAAAATTTGAACCAGACTCTAAAGCCCAAGCTCTGACGAATCACTAAGCGCAGTGCCACTGTTTCTTGAGGCCAATCAGCATTTATCTAATGCCGAGCTATATACTCTTTGTACTACCCTAAGCAGCCTTAGAAACATAAAAGACAATACCTTATTTTCAGAGATTGCATTAACTTTCAAAGAAAGCTTTAAGGCTAGACTAACTCATTCATCTGGCATCATCAAGGAATTATGTATGCTCACAATATGCAAAGTTTATAAATAACTTGGAATGCCAAAACTTTTGCCTGCTTTTGATAGACTTCCTATTTTTGATGGTAATACCAAAATGTACTTCACACTTTCTTGCTTTCTCAGAGAACACTGAACAGAATGTACCTTTTCTCAGAGACGATACACTGTCTTCATCACCAATGAGCTTTGCGCTTTCACACAGTAATGTATTCAGGAACAAGACAGGTGTGCAGGAGCCCTGAGCCCCCTCACTAATTGGCCCCAGGTTGGCTTTGGTGCTGCAGTCCACGTGTCTGCCTCTGGTAGATCCTTACCTCTCACCCCATGCCTACATAGGCACACGCTAACAGAACCAATGTGCTGCTTCTCATGTCATGAGGCCTTGCCCGACATGACTGCCAAGCTTGTAAGAACTGTGTGCAAACTAAGAGCAAATTGGCCCTAAGCAGGAAAGGTGCCGGGTGCAACATATGAGGAGATTCTAAGCAAGGGAAGATCCACGCAGCATGGAGTTCATCTTCTTGGGCTGGGCACTATGGTCACTGGTCCCCAAGTCCTCTCTTGCCCCTTCACCTCCCTGGATTTCTCTTCCTTCCTCATGAGTGCAGGCAGCCTGCCTAGTCACTCTGGAGTAAGTAGGTGGGTCATGGGCATGAGGCCTAGTGTAAAGTGCTGGTTTCAATACCCTGGGAAGATGTGGGAACATTTGACCAGATACCTCCCTGCAGATACCAAGACTCTTGAAACTCTGAGCCCCTCCGCAGTGGAGGCAGAGCCATGCCCTGGAACAGACTGGATTCCTAGCAGTGGTTTATCATTCCACAAAGATCTGTGCGCTGCAGGTGTATTCTGATAGTGGATTCCGGAGGCTCCACGAAGTGTTTGCCTTTGATCTTTTGTGTGCAAGGCTTATCTTGGTGACAAGGGCAGGTGACTCCTTGTGGGGACTGGTACAATGCTGCCACATTCACCTCACCTACATATCCTAGCACGTCTCCAGGCACAAAGAAGGACCTCTGGGGTCAGGCAAACGTCAGGCAAATGTCGTGAAAGATCGAACAGCATTTGTTCATCATTCAGTCATCCAACAACTATTTATTGGGGGCCTACAGTGTGCCAGGGACTGTTAAGTCACTGGGGGATTTGATGGAAAACCAGCTCGATGAGCTCCAGTCCCAACTGAATAGAGAAGAGGGAACAGTAAAGAATAAATATGGCCGGGCACGGTGGCTCAGCCCTGGAATCTCAGCACTTTGGGAGGCCAAAGCAGGCAGATCACCTGAGGTCGCAAGTTCGAGACCAGTCTGGCCAACATGAGAAATCCCATCTCTACTAAAAATACAAAAATTAGCCCGGCGTGGTGGTGGGCACCTGTAATCCCAGCTACTCAGAAGGCTGAGGCAGGAGAACCATTTGAACCCGGGAGGCAGAGGTTGCAGTGAGCCGAGATTGTACCACCGCACATTCCAGCCTGGGCGACAGAGCGAGAATCTGCCTCAAAAAAAAAAAAAAAAAAAAAAAAGAAGAAACACATAAACAAAGGTTATAAAGGGATGAGGCTACAGTTTACATTTAACCAGGCTCCAGGGAAGGCCAGAGTAGGGAACACACCTGGCACACAGTGGGCCTTGAATAGATGGATGTTCTCCCCATATAAATCCTCTTCTGTAGCCCCATCTCGGCTATGAGGGCACCACTCTGAGCCCTCTGCCCTCTTACCTATATCTAGTGATTTCCACTGAGCCCCACAGCTGAGGCAGGGTACAGGCCCTACCACCCACCCCAGCCATACCACAGATGCCTCCTGTTACCCCATTCCAGTCCTTTCTATGTGCTCAGCCAAATTAGCCACACTGCAATGGTTAGGACCATGTGCTCCGAAGTCAGACAAACCTAGATTCAAATCCCAGCCTTGCTACTTGCTAGCTAGGTGATTTGGGGAAAGTCACTGACCTTCTCCAAGTCTCAGTTTTCTCATGTGCCATACTGCCAACCTCACCGGTAGTTGATTAAACAAGATAAAGCACCTAACAGCCCTAGCTTAGTACCTGGCACATATCAACAAGTCTCTAAGTGTTGGCTCTTTTATATTATTACTGTTATGAATAATAATAATAATAAAACTCTTTGCCAACTCCCCACTGCCTGCCAAGTCCAAACTCCTCAGCACAGTCAAAGCTCTCCTCCTTAGGCAGTTTGCCCTTCTGTTTTGTTTTGGGATGGCTGGAGGGCAGAAATAAACTCACCAGAGTGGCAGAGTATTAAGGGAAGGCAGGGAACACAAAGTGTTTGTAGCAGACTGTGGGGATCACAGAGCAAAAACGGCCAGTTCTGACAGGGGGAATTACAGGAGGCATCTCTTGAGCTGAGCCTTGCAGTGTGCAGGTGCAGGTGGGAGAGGGGCACGGAGAGGGGACAGACACTTCATGGTGGGGCCCCCATGGTTGCCTGGTATAGGGGAGGAGCTGCAGAGCAGCACCAGCACCACAAACTCTGGGTTGACCTAGGTCTACCCAGCTGTAAAATGGGGATAGCAGTGGGACTGCTTCATGGGGTTCCTCTGAGATTAAACGTGATTACACGTGTGAAGGATGTGACATAGGACCTGATCTCTTGAAGGGGATATAGTAGCTGTTAACTGTTATCACCACCACCATCATCATCATCATCATCTTGAAGGACATGGTTGAAGATGATGCCTACCTAGGAACTCTTAACACCAGGGTTCATGTTAAGAATATTATGTGGCTATGCCAGGCATGGTGGCTCATGCTTATAATCCCAGCACTTTGGCAGGCCGAGAGGGTTGAATTACCTGAGGTCAGGAGTTCAAGACCAGCCTGGCCAACATAGTGAAATCCCATCTCTACGAAAAATACAAAAAATTTAGCCAGGCATGGTGGCAGATGCCTGTAATCCCAGCTACTCGTGAGGGTGAGGCAGGAGAATCACTTGAACCCAGGAGGGTGTTGCAGTGAGCCGAGATCACACCACTGCACTCCAGCCTGGGCAACAGGGCAAGACTCCGTCTCACCAAAACAAAAAAAAAAAAAAAAAAAAAGAATATTATGTGGCTGTGCTCTTGCAGTGGTGGGAACAGTATGGCATTGCCAAACGCAGTATTTGACAAATAGATGGATAGTCAGATAAATGGGCATTTGAGGCTTCAAATCCCATACCCAGTAGTCTGCTTCTGCAAATGCAGGGTAGGTCTGCAGGTGTTTTGAGCAGGGGCTGCTATGGCCTGGGACTGCCAGCAGCATAAAGGCCGGGTTGCCCTCAGTGCCAAGGATCCAAGGCAGGGCCCTCCCCAGTGTTCTGGGTACCATACTTCCTTGCAAAGAGCCTGAGACCAGAAATAAAGGCGTGAGCAGCCACGTTGCCAAGGCTGTTTGCCATGGCAACATCAGGGAGCGACTCGTGGGCCGGCTGCTGCAACTGCTCAGAGCCTGGTTGGTTTCTAACATCTCCTCACTTTCCCTCTGCTAAATGACTATGTTCTGCCAGGCAATCACAGGGAAAAAATACGGCTGCAGAGCTGTCGGGGAGCATCCATCTCTCAGCCAAGCAGGGCTCGCCCGGCTGAGTTCCCAGACAGTGGGTCCCAGACAGTTGAGTCCCAGCTACTCAGAGCCAGCCCTGACCAAGCAGACAGCAGCCGAGGGCCCTGTCTTGCCTCTGCTGAGTGACCTGAAGGCATCCTCTGATCTGTTTCTAGTCTGTTTCCTTCCTTCAAGGTAAGGGCATTAAGCAAGATCATCTCTAAGGCACTCCCAACTCCCAGAAAGCTCAAATTGACATCTGGGTGTTTCCTATTTTTACATAATTATCGTTGTCATCATCCTAGCAACTACCATTTATTGAGCGCTTACTATATGTCAGGTGAAGCTGCAAGCCTTAATTATCTGCAGCTATCTTAAGTTATCCTACAAAGAGCACACTATTATTACCCCCAATTTGAGGGATCATATATGAAGAAACTGAGGTCAGAGAAGTTAAGATACTTGCCCAAGGTCACATAGCTAGTAAGTGGTAGAGCACTGATTTAAACCACAGGCAGTTAAAACTCCAAAGCCTAGAGCTCTTAACCACTACTGGATATTTCTTCTCCCTTCAAGTGGCATCTCACTAGATGGGTTTCCTAAGTCAGTACTGCAACACTTGCTAGGGCTGGATGGGATCCCTCGTCACCTGCCCCAGAAGTAGACAGGAAAAAACACTACAAGAGGAACCTCAGGGCCTTGACTAAATCAAGGACCTGGAGCTCAGGGGGAAGACAAATGGCAGAGTCTGCATTATATGTGTCTCTTTTTCATAATAACAAGGGTTACTACTCATTGAGCATTTTTGAACACTTTATAGACATTGCCTCAACTATTCTTCACTAAAAGCCTTCAGAGTATACATGCTACTATCAGTCCCATTTCCTAGATAGAAAAAGAAGGCCCAAAGAAATTCTCTGCCAAGCTCCCAGGGCTTTGCCCCAAGCAGAACCCAATCCTAGCATTCACAGCCACTAAAACAAACAATTAGGGCAAATGTTTGTTTTCTTACCTAAAACACCAAACAGTCATCACAGGCCTTTGGAGACAGTTAATCAATGACTTTATCCCACCATTTGTGAAAGTCTCTCAGGTCTCGTCTCTGGTCTCCTACTCTAGACCTGGGTGGCAATTCGGTCTCTGTCCTGAGGAAAGAACAGGGTGGGAGCCCACAGATCCAGATGCCACCAAGAGCCTGTCAACCCTGTGCCCAGCTGGGTGACCTCAGGCCAGGCCCCTCCTCTCTGAGCTCTGTGATCCCAGCTGCTGACCCCTTGGCTCCCGCTCCCTCACTGGGTAGTCCTAAGCATCTCATGAGAGAACTCGTGGTCAACTGCAAGGGGGACCTTTGGGATTTAGGAATGACAAGAGTAGGAAGAAAATGCAGTCTGACCAGGGTGGTGGTAGACCTTGCCCCACAGTACCACAGCCACCCAAAGTCCAGCCACTCAGGGCAATGGTGTCTCTCAGAGGACTACCCACCCTGGCCCTCCCCAAGAGCTAAGGCCCACCGCACCTCGCAAAACCTGACACTGGAAATGAACTTGCCAGGCAGTCAGGGGCCTGGGCCTCCTCCAGCCAAGCAGCTGGGCCTCAGTGTCCTCTCTTCTGGAAACGGCAAGGTGTACCTGATATCTCCAAGGGCCCCCTGCCCCAAGCCTGGAAGGAGAGGGAGCTGCTCACGGTGAAGGTTCAAATCCCAGGTAAGCCGCTCACTAGCTTCAAGACCCTGAGCAACTGACGTAACCTCCCTGCACCTCAGTTTCATCACCTACAAAATGGGAAAAGCCAGTCTCAGTTATTGGGAGAAATCCATGCAATAGCACTCAGAAGTCTCTTCACAGATACAAAGTGAAATAGTCACAGATGGAGTGACGGCTTGTACATAGAGACGGCATAAGAGTGGCTGCAAGTCTTCAACAGTGGACGCTGGGTGATGGAGGAATGGGGAGTCACCATACTGTTCTCTCTACTGTCTACTTCTGTATGAGTTGACATTTTCCATAGTCAAGTATTTAAAATACAAAGTTCTTTTCAGAGAACCTGACATTGAAACATATAAAACACTCTTCTAGGCAACCACAGTGCTAGTCCAGGATAAAAATAATTTCTTGTCCTCCCAGAGCTTTCAATCCAGTTGTAGGAATAAAAGCAAACACAGATACCATGGGATAGTAAGTGGCACAAGCCACGTGGGTGGTGGAAGCAGAAGTTAGCTTCAAAGGCTTTCCAGAGGCTGGACGCGGTGGTTCACGCCTGCAATCCCAGCATTTTGGGAGGCCAAGGCAAGCGGATCACGAGGTCAGGAGTTCAAGACCAGCTTGGCCAATATGGTGAAACCCCGTCTCTATTAAAAATATAAAAATTAGCCGGGCGTGGTGGCACACGCCTGTAGTCCCAGCTACTCGGGAGGCTGAGGCAGAAGAATTGCTTGAACCTGGGAGATGGAGGTTGCAGTGAGCCGAGATCACACCACTGCACTCCAACCTGGGTGACAAAGTGAGATGCCATCTCAAAAAAAAAAGCTTTCCAGAGAGTGCAGGCTTTCGAGAGGGGCTTAAAGTTCAGGTAGGCTATGAATACATTAAAATGGCAGAGATGGTGGTGGGGAGAGGACATTCTAGTTCATTCCACCAGACTTGGATTAGTCCATCCCTTCTCAGGAACACTCGGACTGAAGATACAAAACAAGAAGCAGCGTCTGCCCTGAAGAGGCTCATAGTCTAGCATATTCATTCACTCAATGAGGACTGATTAAGTATCTGTTATGTTCCAGGCACTGATCTATTCACTGTGGTGAAAAAAAAGGTGGATGAAATGAACGAAAATCCCTGCCTTTGTGGAGCTTAACGTCCAGGAGTGATTTCCTAATCTTCACCTCCCCGGTTCAAGTGATTCTCCTGCCCCAGCCTCCCAAGTAGATGAGAATACAGGCATGCGCCACCATGCCCAGTTAACTTTTGTATTTTTAGTAGAGACGGGGTTTCATCATGTTGGCCACGCTGGTCTCGAACTTCTGACCTCAGGCGATCCACCCACCTCAGCCTCCCAAAGTGCTGGGATTACAGGTGTAAGCCACCATGCCTGGCCTCTTCACAACAATCATAATCATCATATCTTCCCACTTGAGGAAACAGAAGCTCAGAGAGGTTATGTGACCTGCCAAAGGCCTCAAAGCTGGCAAATCGCAGAACCAAGACTCAAACCCAATAAGGGGATTCCAAGATCAGTGCTCTGCTGGCCCTGCATACTGCCACACAGAAGATGGAACAGCTGGCTTGGAGGTGAGGGAGAAGGCATTGCCAAAACAATGGCTGGTGAGCGGCGGCTCGCAGGATGAATCATGGAAATGGAGACGGAGGACACAGAAAAGGGCAGCCCGAGTCTAAGCCTCCAGGAGGAAAATTCAGGGTTTTCCTGGGGAAGTACAGGATCCCAAAGTAAAAGCAGACAGCTCAAGACAAAGTCAAGGGCCTAACTCTCCAACTTAAGTACCTGAAGGCCCTTGGAAATCAGGTTTAAGTTTAGACTTTAATTTTAAAATATTGGAGAGCTGAGCTATCAAGCTATGAAAGTCATGGAGGAACCTTAAATTCCCATCAGCAAGTGACAAAAAAGCCAATCTGAAAACACTGCATACTGCATGATTCCAACTATATGACATTCTGGAAAAGGCAAAACTGTAGAAACAGTAAAAAGATCAGTGGTTGTCAGGAGTTGGGGGACAGAAGAAATGAAAAGGTAGAGCAGATTTCTAGGGCAGTGAAACTATTCTGTGTGATGTTATGTAACCATGGTGGATACCTGTCACTATACATTTGTCCAAACCCACAGAGTGAACCCTTATGTAAACTACAGACTCTGGGGTGACAACGATGTGTCAATGTAGGTTCATCATTTAGAACAAATCTATAACTCTGGTAGGGAATGTTAATAATGGAGGAGGCTATGCATGTTGGGGGCAAGGGTATATGGCAAATCTCCGTACCTTCTTTTCAATGTTGCTGTGAACCTGAAATCGCTCTAAAAAAATAAAGTCTTAAAAGAAAAAAATGTACTCGGGAGCCATGGGAGATGTGTGAGCAAGAGAGTGATGTCAGATATGCACTCTAAGAGGATTGATCTGCCATCAGGGCTAAGGACAAATGGAAGAAGACAAAGTCTGGTGCGGCAAAGATCTGTTTGGTAGTAACTGCAGGAATCTAGTTACAGACAAAAACCTAGATCAGAAGGGGAGAAGAACAGAAAGATCAATCCAATCAATTCTGCATCAGCTGAGTATCAATGGGATGGATATGAGGCACTCTGACTACCTTGTAGGAAGACAGATAGAAATTGACCCTGATCATTTTCTTCCAAATGACTTTATTTGGGTACCCTTGACTCTCTAATAAGAATTACGCTTCTCTTTTTTATGCAAAATAAGATTGCATGTATGAAAATTAGCTCCATATTTTATCCTGTCCTTCTAAAGTGTTTCAAAGAGAGAATTATTCCAAGTTTTATGAGCAGCAGATGAATGCTCATTTTAGTTACACTGTATTATTTCACTCCCAACCCTGAGAGTTAGGGCCTATTATCCCCATTTCAAGGATTGAGAAACAGGCCTAGAGAAGCAGAGAGACTTGTTCTGCATTCTCTCTTTTTTTTTTTTTTTTGAGAAAGAGTCTCACTTTGTCGCCTAAGCTGGAGTGCAGTGGCGTAATCTCAGCTCACTGCAACCTCTGCCTCCCAGGTTCAAGCGATTCTCCTGCCTCAGCCTCCTGAGTAGCTGGGATTACAGGCACACACCACCACGCCCGGCTCATTTTTGTATTTTTAGTAGAGACGGGGTTTCACCATGTTGCTGAGGCTGGTCTCAAACTCCTGACCTCATGATCAGCCCGCCTCAGCCTCTCAAAGTGCTGGGATTACAGGCATGAGCCACCGCTCCCGGCCTCTGCATTCTCTCTATACAATCAATGTGGCTTCATTTGCTCAAGGTGCTAGAAAAACAACGATGAACAAAAACCGAGAGTAGTCCCTGTCTTCAAGGAGCTTGGAGTCAAGTAGTCTGGGAACACTGCCCACTAATGCTGGCTCTTCTACTTACTCAAAGGTAATTAGTCTTCCACAAGTCAGTGAGTTCTCTGAAACTGTAAGATCTGTACAACTGTGCAACAGCACCTACATTTTGCACAATCTCTATGAGCATGAAATGTAGTAGTGCAAACAGAAGGCTCAGTAAACTGCATGGGGTCTAGGGGATACTGAGTAAACATCACTGATGATGACAATGATGAAGGAGAAGGCAAGGATCAACACTGCAATGTTCTTGTAATGCATTTCAAGCCTGAGCCCCCTTTGCAAGGCTGCTTCTCACTCGAGCCAGTCTTTCTTCTATTTCAAAGGAAGAAGGAAGAGGGTGACTCACGTGGCATAGTGGAACTTCTGCCTGGCCTGCACTAGCTGCTAAGACCAGGGCCCCAAAGTAAAGAGGAAATATGAGCCCCTATGGCCCAGCTGCTGGGCCGTTGCCGTTCCTGGGTTTCACAGGCATCCTGATCATTAGCACCAGCCAGGGAATCCCAACGAAAGTGGAGCCCAGGTCTCTGGTGAACATGACCCCTTCTGGCTCAGGTGAAGAAGTTACTCTCCCTAAGTCTTATACAGATGAAGAATGGGCAAATGCACCCAGTGAAGGCTACGCTTCAACCTTCTCCCACACACTATACACTTGTCCAAACTCACAAACTGATTTGAAAAAGAAGTTGGCCTTGGCTTCAAGGGGTGTGTGGAGCCATTTTCCCAGTTCTCCATGTGGCAGGGGCCCCTTCTGGGTGCTCAGTCCCAGCTTTAGAACAACGAGGAGACAAGATACCAATTACAAAATGGGCCAAGTTCAGAAACTCAGAACCACAAATCACCCATGATCATATGCGGAAGAAGTTCAGCATCACAAGTAATCAAATAAATGCACATTCAAACAATAAGGGTAACAGAATTTATTGATGAACAGACCGGTAAAAATGAAAAACAATGAAAATATCAACAGTTATCTGGGTATAGGAAACAAGGTGTTCCCAGACTATGCTGGTACGCAAATAAGTACAATCTTTCTAGAAGAGAATCCAGGAATGGGTTTGATGGAGTAATTTCACTTCTAGGAATGTAAAGGAAGGAACAAAGACATACACAAAAAGATATTCGTTTTAGCATTGCTTACAATAGCAAAATAAAATTAAACAACTTAAATGAGTAACGATAAAGGATTAATTAAATACATTTCAGTTCAATCTTCAATGAAACATTATATAATCATTAAGATACTAAGTAGAATATTTACTGATGTGGAAAGATGTTCACAGCATATTGTTTGGAGGAGAAAAAAAACAAGTTACAAAACAGTGCGATTCCAAGTTACAAATCAGTATATTCAGGATAACTCCTTTTTTTTTTTTTTTGAGACTGAGTTTCGCTCTTTTGCCCAGGCTGGAGTGAAGTGGCGTGATCTCGGCTCACTGCAACCTCTGCCTCCCGGGTTCAAGCGATTCTCCTGCCTCAGCCTCCCAAGTAGCTGGGATTACAGGCGTGTGCCACCATGCCCAGCTAATTTTTGTATTTTTACTAGACACGGGATTTCACCATGTTGGCCAGGCTGGACCCAAACTCCTGACCTCAGGTGATTCACCCGCCTTGGCCTCCCAAAGTGCTAGGATTACAGGCGTGAGCCACCGTGCCCGGCGACTCCATTTTTTAAAAATAAGATGTGATCTATCTGAACAGGAAAGAAACAGTCTGGAAATATACATGACAATTAACAGTGGTTATCTTCGGGTCATGTTACATATTTCTCATTTTTTTCTTTATGCTTGGCAGTATTTTCTAACAATTCTATAATTAAATATTTTTAAATAAGATGTTAGAACAGATGATTTCTAAAATTCCCGCCGCCAACTCTGACATTTTGTGCATCTATGACTGATGCCCTAAGCAACTCCAAATAGTCCATATTTAGTGTGGGCTTGCTCTGTGGCCTTTGGGGCCAAAGCCTTTGCCCACAGCTGTAGCCCTCTGCATTCCTCTCTCCCACACTCACTGCCCAGCTGTCTCCCCTGCCAGCCTGGGAGCTTCTGCTTGGCAGGACCCAGCTGCGACCCTGTCTGTAATCCATGTGCCTAGCCAAGAGCTAAGCAAAGGAACACGGCTCAGCATATTGACAGGTGCCTTGCGGGCACAATGATAAAAGGCACAACCCTAGTGCCAGAATCTTACTGGACACCAGACTTACACAAAGCGCTTGGTTGTATAACACAGATGCAAAAAACCAGAGGACAGAAAGCATGACGAGCTGGGCTGGGAGAGCCTACTAGAGGAGAAGGCCATGCAGGACGGGTGGGTGAGGGCACTCTGGGCCAGGGGCACAGCCTGAACAAAGGTGAAGCCACCCACAGTCCTTTGGGATTCATGCCTCAAAGCTTTCCAAGAAACTTTCGCAATCCTTGTTCTGCTAAATTTCCGTACTTTGGCCCCAATGGGTAAAAGTTAAGTCTTCTAAACAGAAGTCCTCCCTCTAATCTAACCCTGGATTAGCCACCAAAGACAACAACAATCTTTTGGGACAAAGACAATGAATTACCATTTAATCCACTTTCCCCAAAGCTCCCAAAGGGAGATGGAGGAGGGGAGGATCAGGGAAAGTTTGGGGGAGGAGAGGGGGTTGCAGGAACAACCAGAACATCTCACATGCAAAACAATGCTCACCCCCACCACTGGGCCATTGGATTCTCTTGCGGCACCACCAGCCCCATTTGACAGATGGAGGAAATGAGGCTCGGAGAGTTCAAATGGCTTGCTCCGGGGTCACCCAGCCAGAGAGTGGGGAAGGTGACTCCACTCAGGCCTTCTGACTCCAAGTCCAGTGCTATTTCGAGGTAACACACAGGACCTGGAGTCAGGAGCCCTGGGTGGCTCTGTCACCCTCTGGCTGCATGGTCCCATACAAGCCGCTCACCCCTCGCAGCCTCTTTCTCCAACTGTAAAATGAGGAGGCGCACACTGGGCCCGCCCAGGTCCTGTTCCGGCTGGGCTCTCCGAGCCTTCTAGGGGCGGCTCAAAGCTCATCCTATCAATTACATTTCCCAAGTTGGGCCGGCAAAGATCACCAGAAGATCCTCCGCCTGTCACGTGGTTAAATAAAAAAAAAGGCAAACGTCCCAGATTAACTTTCACTGCACTGCTCCTGCTAACACCTGATTATTCAATTTTCTAGTTTCCTTGGGTGAAATATTTCTGCTAGCTAGGCTCGCTGGGCGGCTAAAGGGCAAAATAATTAATTATTGCTGAGCCAAACACTGAAGATCCAGTTAAAATCCGGGGTATGGTCCAAAGCGGACAGTTCTTGACATGGGTCCCTGAACAAGTCTCCGGCTATTTCAGGCCTCCCTCATCCGCATTTCAGCCAAGAGATTCGGAGACGACCCCGGGCAATTTCGAGATCTGGGGACAGAATCTTCCCAAGAGCGACTCTGCCCCTCCTCCCGCACTCAGTGCCCGCTAGCCCCAAGCTGTCGGCTCTGGGGGTACTGAGGCTGGGACCCGCCTTCGGCGCAGACACCGGCGCGGGGCGTGTGACGGAGCCCGGCGACGACGGCGGGAGCTCCACCGCAGTTTCGTCAGAGGTAAAGGTACGCGCCCGGCGCGCGCGGCGTGTGCACACACACACACACACACACGCACACGCGCGCGCAACCTACTCAGCACACATTACCCCCGACCTCGAGAAGCGCAATCACACGCCACTAGCCCCTCCGGCCTCAGCCGCGAACCCACCCGAGCGCGCCCGCCACCGACCACGCGGCCCAGCGGCTCCCCTACGCAGCGGCGTCTGCAGCGGGCCAGGGCCGGCCTGCCTCCCGCGTGGCGGGCTTCCTCTTGGCGACACCCTGCCACGCCACGCCGTCCCAGCCGCCAGCCCGAAGTCGCCATCCGGAGTCCGCCCGGAGCTGAACGTCTCGGCTGCGGCGTCCCCTCCAAGTCGCGTTTCACCGCAAGGAGTCAGCTTGCAAGCCTCTCCCCGCCCACCCGGTCCCATGACAGCTGCTGCCGCCCAAAGACAGGCAGATTATAACAAGAAGCAAAGTTTCCCTCTCTCTCCTCCCACCTCCCTCCCCCCATCTCCGCCTTCCCCCTCCCTTCCACTGTTATGCAAAACGGGCCGGCACCCGCGCTCCCACTCCAGGTATCAAATCAGCCCCCGCGAGCCGCGCCCGGTTCCGCCCGGCTGCCCCTCTCCGTGCCCAGGCGTGTGCCAGCACCCGGGGACTCCTCCGAGGTTCCGCCGCATCTCCAGCTTCCCAATGACCCGCAGCCGGGCGCCCAGAGAAAAAAAGCCCTAACTCTGGAGCCAAACTTTATGCTTGCAACAGGCATTGGGTGGGGAAAATGGGGGAAGCGGTGGGGGGCGCGCACGCCTCGTGCTGACATTTTTGGTGGCTGCTTGTCCCAGCAGCACCCCTCTCCCAGTCTCCAAGCCACCAGCTTCCTCGCTCCCCCGCGCCCTGGCACACCAGAGCACCCTCTCCTGTCACGCGCGTGTCGCCAGTGGGGCTCCCGGGCTCAGCCAGAGCCTGGGACTCCGCCTCGCCTTCCCTTCCCCCAGCATCGTGGAGCGCGCACCGGGGCCGCGCACCGCAGGGGGACCCAGGCGCCCCCAGACAGTCCTTCCGCCCCCATCCAGCCTGGCTTTTCCCCCCAGGGGGCTCCGCCCGATAGCGAAACCAGGAAGACGCTGTCTCCGCCCGCGTGTCCACGTGCCCCGCAGACCCCTATGCCTTTAGCCGGCAACTGGCAGGAAACTCCGCGCTGCGGGCGCGGGTAGAAAACCTAGGGGGGCCAGCAACAGCACTCGGGTGACTAGAGCCTGGAGGACTAGGGTACTCCGGAGACCGGAGCAAGCACCCGTGCCGGGGCCACAAGTCCACGTGAAAGTACGGCAGCAAGTGCCGGGAGCTGACGGCGCGCCTCCAGCACCCAGCGCCAGCCTGAGGGTACCTCACACCGTGGCGCGCCTACACCTCCCAAAGGAAGCGCGGTACCCCCCAGGTCTGCCCGCGGGGGGGCAGACTCCAAGCGGCCAAAGCTAGACCCTCCCCAGCGGCAGCAGCGCCCCCAGCGCTCCAGCACGCGCCGGGAAACCTCCGGCTCCCTGCCCCGGTAACGAAGCGCATCGCAGGGCGCCTGGAAGGGGGGCTCTGCAGCCTGGAACCCCCAGTTACCTCAGGGCGCCCACCGCTGCCTCCCGGCCTCCGCGGCTGCGGCTGCGGCCCCCGCAGCTCAGCACCCCTGGCCCTGGGCCCGCAGCCCCGGCCGGCCGTACCTGCGTGTCAGCGAGATAGTTGAGGAAGAAGGAGGAGAGCTCTTCGTCCAGCAGCGCGCCGCAGTCGTTCCCCGCCATCTTCCAGCCGCGGCTGCAGCGTGCGGCGGAGTCAACGCCGAGCCGGCCCGAGGGGAGGGAGCCAGCGAGCGAGCAAGCGAGGAGGGAGGAGGGAGTGAGGCCGGCGGGAGGCGGAGGGCGGAGCTCGAGCCCCCGGCTGCCGCAGGGCCGCTGGCTGCGGGGGCGGGGCCGCGCGGCGCCCGCGGGAGCCGGGGGTCGCTCACCCACTTTCCTGCGCCGCGTCTGGCGCCGCGACCGGCTCCCGCAGCCCTCAGCAGGGGGTAAAGCACAGGCAGCCGGGTGGCGGTGCCCCAGCCAGCAGCCCGATGCCTGCGCAGCAATGCGGGCAGCCCCGGCTCCTGCCAGAACGAATCACGTTGCGTTAGCGCTGGGCGGACCCTGCGAGACAACCTGCTTCTGCACAGCTGGGGAAACTGAGGCTCAAGAAGGCATAGGACCTCGTTTGAAGCTACAGCGCACATCAGTTGCAGGAAGGGAAAGCTCAGGTCTTACTCCCCTGGAGGATTGAGTTTCTCTACCCAGGCTACAAGGCCAGAGAAGGAGGGAGAAATACCATAGATCAAAAGAAAAGAAATCAAGAAAGTCTCCTTGGAGGAGGAGGCATTTTTATCTTTTACTTGAAGGGTGCGTTTGCCTACATTCTGTGCTAAACCTGATCATATATGTCTCTCTCTCATCGTCCCCCAACACCCTTCCCCCAAAAAACTCCAATGAGTTCTCTTACCAATGCCCACAATGCATGAAGGGGCTGGGCTCCTGCCAGCCTCCGCAGGCCCACTCACAACGGGCTTGTACACCCAGCAGCCATTCACCTAGTAATCTCTTCAGGGCATCTTTCCCTATTACCCCTCGGACTGTCAAGCCATTTCCTCTCCTTCCACCCCCACCATCATGGGCTCCCTTAGCTCCATCAGCAGGCCTTTTTTCTCTAAAAGCTGGTCACAGTTGCCATTTTACATTTGTTGCAGTGAAGACTTAATCTTTGTATCTGTCTTACAAGATGCTAACATCATGAAAGCAAGGCCTAAATCTGCTTTTGCACTTGCTGTATCCGCAGTTCCTGGCACATAGTAGGCACTTAATAGATGATGTGTTAACTGAAAAGGCTGGAGAATTTTGATTCTCTGCCACCACCACCACGCATTATACAGATAAGGAAACTGACTGTCAGTGTGTACATGGAGTGACTGCCTGAGCCAGAACCAGAACTCAAACCTCCTGACTCCAAACTTGAACTCTCATCATCATGCCCTGTTGTTTGCCAGACAGGAGATGAGGGCACTGCCTGGATGAAGGCAAGAAGGCGGGAAGCTTTAGGTCTGTTTTATTGGGCACACCTGCCTCCTGCCCTCCTCCCACCCTACACTCATAAGGGCTGCCCCACCCTGCCCACCTAGCAAGGGCTCCCTTCCAGCAGGAGAAGGAAACAGAGGGAGAGTCCCCAGCACACCTGCTGAGACTTGAACACCAGGGCAAAAGCTTCCTTCTCCAGTCTGAGGTTCCCAGAACCGCAGGGCGTGATTTCACTCTTTGGGCTTAAGGCCAGTGTGCTTTTAAGGAACAATGCATTCCAACAGAGAGCCTGCCTCTAGCCTCAGAGCCCTAGACTAGGAGTCAGGAGTCCTGGGTTCTGTTTAAACCCTGCATCTGGATACTGGAACATCTGGTTTGTTCAGGGGGTGAAGAGCATGGGCCCTGGAGTCACACTGCTTGATTTGGAACCATAGCAAGTCATTTAGTCTCAGGCCTCGGTTTCCTCATCTACACAAATGGGGACCAAAAAACCACCTACTTCATAGGGATGTTTTGATGATTGAGGAGATAATATATGTAAAGTGCTTGGCCCAGTGCCTGACCTCATGGAGAATATGCTAAGCGCTCTGTTCTGTTTCCCTTCTGTTAAAATGGGAATAAGAAATATATATCCCTTGAAGGCACTAGCCAATGTTACTTGCCTTTTTTCCAGCACTTACAGGCTGCTGACTTACTTTGGACTCCAATACATTCAGATTTGAATCCTGGTGCAAACTAGCTATGTGCCCTTGGTCATTTACTTAACCTCTTTGAGCCTCAGTTTCCTCATCTGTAAAGTGGGGATAGCAATGGTACTGCTTGCTCCACATAGGGATCTTATGAGGATGGATTGAATGAAACAATGCAATTTATGTAAAGTCAGTTGCCTGGCCCTGAATCTTGCAGGCAGGAGATGCCCATCATCACTATAGTCATCACCAACATCACCAATGTCATCGCCATTAGCGCTAAGGACTTGAACTCTCCCAAGACCCCATCTTTTTGCTACTCTCCTGGGCACCAGAGTCAGAGTCCTGTGGGATGGTTTCCGGAGATGTCCCTTCCAGGCCCAGCCTGGCCCCTGACTGGTGGTGTGTCCTTTACAGCCCAGAGGCCAAACTTTGGATAACCAAACTTTGAAGTGTTCCCAAAGCCAGCCATCTCTAGCCTTGCTCCTTGCAGAACTGCCATTCATTGCCTTGCCAGGGAAGGCCCGACAGCACTTTCTCAGAGGCTTTTTTGTTTTTAAAACTCCCATGTTGGTAGAAAAGCCACACATTGCCCAATGTCAAGGACTTTCTCGCCAATCACTGTATCCTCACAACAGTCTTCTGGCTGGCAAGAAACTTAGGCGAGAAAGGGCCTCACTTGAGATATCTAGCCTCCTTTTCAAAAGCATATTGTCCCAGAAATTCCTTCATCACAGGTCACTCACAGAGTCTCAGCCTCATGGAGGAATTTGAAGTTCCTCTGGCCAGTGGAAAAATGTGAGTTCTTAACTGAGATTAAAAGTCCTGGCCTGGGTGTGGTGGCTCATGCCTGTAATCCCAGCAGTAGAAGGCTGAGGCCAGAGGATCACTTGAGTCTAGGAGTTTGAGAACAGCCTGGGCAACATAGGGAGATCCCATCTTTACAAAAAATACCAAAAAAAAAAAAAAAAAAAAAATTAGCCAGGGGTTATGGTGCACACTCATGGTCCCAGCTACGTTGGAGGCTAAGATGGGAGCATCACTTGAGCCCAGGAGGTTGAGGCTGTAGTGAGCTGTGATCATCACTGCCCTCCAGCCTGAGACCCCATCTCAAAAAAAAAAAAAAAAAAAAAAAAAGCCCTCAAAAAGCCTGAGGTGCTAGATGATCTTGTGCCATTTGCTTCTCTTCTCTGAGGCTATTTTCTTATCTATAAACTGAAGGAGCAGCCTGGCCTGGTGGCTCACGCCTGTAATCCCAGCACTTTGGGAGGCCGAGGCAGGTGGATCACCTGAGGTCAGGAGTTCGAGAGCAGCCTGGCCAACATAGTGAAACCCCATCTCTACTAAAAATACACAAATTAGCTAGGCATGGTGGCAGGTGCCTGTAATCCCAGCTTCTCAGGAGGCTGAGGCAGGAGAATCGCTTGAACCCGGGAGGCAGAGGTTGCAGTGAGCCTGAGGACAAGAGCGAAACTTCGTCTCAAAAAAAAAAAAAAAAAAAATGAAGGAGTGGTCGGTTGGGTGCACTCTAGCCTGGGGACAAGAGCGAGCCTTCTTCTCAAAAGAAAAAAAAAAAAAAAAGAAGGAGCAGACCAAGCACAGTGGCTCACAGCTGTAATCCCAGCACTTTGGGAGGCTGAGGCAGGCTGATCACGAAGTCAGGAGATCTAGACCATCCTGACTAACAGGGTGAAACCCCGTCTCTACTAAAAATTAAAAAAAATTAGCTGGGTGTGGTGGTACCTGCCTATAATCCCAGCTACTAGGGAGGCTGAGGCAGGAGAATTGCTTGAACCCAGGAGGCAGAGGTTGCAGTGAGCTAAGACTGTGCCATTGCACTCTAGCCTGGGCAACAGAGCAAGACTCTGTCTCAAAAAAAAGAAAAAAGAAGGAGCTAGCCTAGATGAACCTCTACAGAGTCCTGCATCCCCAATGTTATGGCAGTTTATAGACATCAACCAAAACTTAGAGCTTTTCTGTTCTGAGCATGTGCCCAGCGCCTGAGTTTATAGCATCTGTCATCCTTCCAGCAACCCTCCATAGGGTAAATCATGGTGTCCATTTTATGACTGAAGAAACAAAAGTTTAAAGGGGGTTAAAGTGATTGGCCCCGGACTACATAGAGTCAACAGCTCAGATATGAACCCAGGTGTGTACACAGTCCAAGCTACAGACACTGGAAAGGGAGGGTGAAAAATCTCATAGCATCTAACCTCCCCATGAAAGCTAGAAGGGCAGCACATTTCCTGTTTGGTAACTTCCAAGTGAAGGGCAATAATAATGCCAAGCTTGGACATTGTGTGGCTTGACTCCTATCTTCTCTGCCTTTTTTCATCAGCCTCGTCTCCCTCAAGATTAGTGAAAGTGAGCCTTGTGCATACCTAGTGCAAAGCGCAGAGATCGCCAGGTTCCATGGAAATGGCTACAGCAAAATGAACCTATTTGACTTGAATACTTTAGTCACTACCGACAAATGCTCAAAAGTTGAAACATCAGCATTTTCTCCTTTCCGATAGCAAGATAATGCTTTATTCAGACACTACATACAACTGTGGTTCTCAAACTCTGGAGGGCGTGACAGTCACTTGGGCTCTATCGCCAGAGATTCCAAATCAGGAGGTCTGGGGTGGGCCCAGGAATCTGTGCTTAATAGGCTCCCTTAGGTGACTCTACTGTAGGAGATGAGACACTATTCAGCAGATATGTAGTGAGCAGCTACTATGTACCACCCACTGCACTAGATGCCATGGATAAATTGGTGAACACAACAGCCGCCATCTCTGCCCACATTCTGTTCAACGCAACTGCTTAGTAAATTTGTGTTGAATGAGGGAGGGAGGTAGAACGTGGGTCTTGATAAACGCAGAGGCTTCCTGCCAGCCACCCACGATTCTGTGATTCTGTGACCCAGGCCAGGGAGCCAGATGCTCATCTATTTCCCAGCTTCTGTCCGGGAGGCAGGGACTCAGGCCAAGAGGAACTAAAAAGCTGCCTGCTTTGTATTGTTGATGCTGAAAACCATCTCCACCTCCCATTGAATGATAGAACTTTAGAACTGTGGAGGGGCAGTGGAAAGGTGTTTTCCACCAGCTTCACTGTATAGGTAGAGGAATGTGGCTGAGGTCACACGGCCCTTTAGTGGCAGAGCCAGAACTGGAAGCCAGGGCTTCAGATGGTGTGTGGAGTGCTCAGGTGGCTTCCATGGGATGAACTTCTCCTCAGGGCTGATCCTTTAGAACAACATCAGCTAGATGGTAGCATTTGAGGGTCTCAGAGTCAATGATTGGGGCCTTTGACACTTGAAAGCCCATGAAGCAAGGCTCTTCTTTGTGTTTAGCAATGCTCTCTTCTTCCTGTAGGGTTAACCTATGAACTCACCAATGCATTTGGGGGAAATAGCTAGCAGATCACTTTCTGTTTCATAGGCTACAAGTGATTAAAGCGCTTTCAAATCAGCAGGTAAGGGGCATTAGCAGCTATAATGTCAGTTATTACTGTTTCCCAGTTTTGCAAGAGCCCCAAAAATCCTCCTCCTTCATCCTCCTCAGCCTCATAAATGACTGCACAGAGCATGGGAGCAACAAAATTAGATAGGGATAGAAAAGTGTGCTTTTTCCTTATCTACTCACGGAGCAAAAGATCCTAGACAGGACCCTCCTTATGCCCATTTAATAGACGGATAAACAAAGGCCCAGAGATGAGAGTTCTTTCTTTTCTAGAGAGATACAAGTTCTATCAGGTTATTATTTAAAAATATATATATACATTTTACGTATATACACACACACACATTAGAATGATGTATATTTGTGTCAGAACAGCAACATTTAAAGAGACAGTCACCTGACATTAAAGGGCAACATAGTTTATATTAAGTTATTTCTAAACTAAATGTAGGGCACCTATGAAATAAGACAAGCAGATGGAAAGAATACCTGAGTACCTGTTGTTCTTTATACTTTGTCTCTTACCGGCTTTGGGATCTTGGGAAAACCACTTCTTGGTAAGGGTCATCCTATCTGTTGTACCTGACCTAGAGTTTTTTCAATTATATATTTTTATTATATATATTATATATAAATTTTATATTTTATTTATGTATTTTTATTTAGAGACAAGGTTTCGTTCTGTCACACAGACTGAAGTGTGCTGATGTGATCATAGCTCACCGCAGCTTCAAGTTCCTGTGCTTAAGTGATCCTCCCTACTTAGCCTCCCAAGTAGTAAGGACAGTAGACATACCACCTTGTCCAGCTAACTTATTTATGTTTTTGTAGAGACAGGGTCTCCTTCTGTTGCCCAGGCTGGTCTCAACTGACCTAAAGTTTTGTGTGGATCAAATTCAGTTTACACAGGACTGTGAACTTTACATTCAATCCTAAGTCATCAATAATGCTCCTTTGGCGAATTTATCCTGAGTGATCCAAAAGATAGGAAAATGACAGCATGACGTTTATTCATCCTTTGATCAACAGATATTTTTAGATTCTATTGGGTACCAGGTACCATGCTACAGGTCCACAAATGGTGACTACGATGCAATCTTACTGTCATGTAACTCACAGCTCTGATCTCTACAATCTGCATGGGAGCACTGCATGTCACCATGCAACTTGGTAGTGTGTAATGAGTCCTTCAGTGAAGAAAGTTGGGGACTGGAGACTGGAGGGGTTGAGGGACAAGTTAGGAGTTGGAAAAGGAGTCTAGGGGAGCGGGGGTTCCCGAACCAAGATAACAGAAGTAGCAGGAAGGAAATGGAGGAAGGATGGGTTAAAGCCTTATTTTAGAGTGGGAATCCATTGGCTTTGGCAATAGGTTAGAAGTGGTGAGGGAATAAAAGGAAAGGGTCAGGACACACAGTTTCTGACTGTGTGGATGGTGATCTTAGAAGAAAGGTAGCTCAGAGGAAAGTCTCCCAAGGGAAGCTTTTCAGGTGACTTAGGAACATCCAAAGGAAAACACTCCGGGGGAGCACATTGGTGCCAAAAACTTGGAAATAACTTCAACATCCAGCAAGGCAGAACAGTTCAATTCCACACCTAGCGACAGACAGACAGAAACTCACATACATGCACGGAGAACCATTCACCTCAGTACTGTTAATTATGATAAAAATATAGGGTACCGGAAAAATGAACTGCGGTGAGATCTCACAATGGAATATTAGATGATAGTGAAAATAAATAACATCTCCATGATTCCACACAGATACCTCTCAAAAAGAGTGAGTAAGACTAACAAGCAGCCTAGGGATACATACAGCATGATGCCATTTATGCAATATTTTAAAACATGTAACAATACTCCATAATATTGGTCAATGCGTGTATACAAAGTAAAAGCATAAACATGGGACAATGAAGACACAGATCAATGTTAGGAAAGTGAGAGGAGATAGGGAACTAGGGCTGGCTGCCCGGGTGTGTCACCTGTACAGTAGCATTGAGATCTGTACTCAGAAGGGCTCTATGCTTGGTTTAATGCTCTGCTGTTGCTGTCTTTAAATTCATAATGATTTTTGAATAATGCATTTTCATTTTGCACTGGGCCCTGAAAATTATATAGTCCATCCTGGGGTGGACTTGAGTACATCATGCAGAAGAAAGCTCCAACTGTACCTGTAAATATATCTTTATTTTTTTAAGAGACAGGGTCTCGCTATGTTGCCCAGAATGGAAAGTCATAGCTATTCACAGATGCCATTCCTCAACTAATCAGCACGGGAATTTTGACCTGCTCCATTTCCAGCCTGGGCTGGTTCACCCCACATTAGGCAACCTGGTGGTCCCCTGCTCCCAGGAGGTCATCATATTGATCCCAAACTTAGTGCAGATACCTAACCAGCATAGCACACCACAGCCTAAAATTCCTGGGCTCAAGCGATCCTCCTGCCTCAGCCTCCCAAGTGAGTAGCTGAAACTATAGGCACACACCACTATGCCAAGCTTAGAAATATCAATATTTGTTAAATATGTGTGGTATATTGTTCCTTGAGATTTTCTGTATGATTAAAATATTTCATGATACAAAAACTATGAAGGTGTAGTGGTTTACTTACTTGATGAAATACTCTGCAGAAGGTAGAAAGCTATATAAAAGAAATGTGTAACATTGTCTTCTGAATTCAGCTCCTTAAAAATAGAAAAAATAACATTGAGTGAAAAAAGATGATAAAATGTATATAAAAAGGTTACAACAGTATGCATAAATGTACACATAAAGTGTGTATGTTAGAATGACATTAAGCAATGTGAACAAATGAGACATGATTAGGGTGGCAGAAAGAATTTCTTTTATTAATAAGATTTTCATTTGTGCTGTTACAATTTTGTCTTTATAATAAATAAAATATAACTTACTAGCTTCTTTCTAAATAAAAACCAACCCCTCTGATAGCTATGTTGCAAATGTGTTATTTAAGTAACAGATATATATTGGAACAGGGACATTTTGGAGACCCAAGCAAGGGGTAACTACGATGGTGGAACTTCAGGACTCCGCACCAAAATGAGCTCTGAACTGGGAGTCAGGGTGGAGTTCCACTCTGGCTGGCACTGAACCCACAGTTGGATGAATCTTCTGTCCACTCTGAGGCTCACAATCCCACTCTGCACAGTGATGGACTTGAACTGGATCATTTGTCCCAAATCTGTTGCAGATGGGCATCTCCCCAGGGCCTCTGCTCTGACTATGAAATGCTCTGATTCCCTCTCCCATTTGTGGGAGAAGTCACCTGGGCCATGTGTAGTTTGGCAGCAGAGGTGGTTGGGGTCAGGATGTTGAGAGGAGAATCCAGGTCAGTACGCCACCCCAGGAGCATTTTACATGGGGTAGAATCTCCTTGGCTTCTAGAGCAGCCAGGAGGACTGCAGAATCCCAGGGAGCGGGCATGGTGTCACAGGCATGGAAAGGTACAGAGAGCATGACATCGCATCATGGGCACAGCATCATGGATGCAGCAGAGCATCATGGGCACAGATCTTAGGTATAGCAGAATATCACAGTCACAGCCCTGGTTTCCTCAGCTTCGCCAAGAATCCTGACAGACATCCGAGGGGGAAAAACATAAAAAGAATGTTCTCCCTTCTGTCAGAGTTGTTTTATTATTTCATTTTAAAATTAGAAATTATTTTAAATTACACAAATAACACAACTATTTTATCCTTGTATAAAAATTGGAAACAACAGAGAAAGGACAAGGCTCTGTGACCATTCCCTTGCTAGAGGTACCCACTATGAGCGTTTCATGAGTGAGAACGGCATCTTAATGTGATTACTATTTTGTAATTTCCTTCTTAGAGTGTCTTGGAAGTCTTCCCATATCAGTACATATAGATCTACCTTCTTCCTTTACATTGCTGCATGGTTTTCCCCGTGTGAGTGTGCCACAAACTTCATTTGTAACTATTAGTCCATCATGATTCTAGACTTGCATTCTCCATTTGGTTGTGTGGTCCTGATTGGATCACTAAAGAATATGCAAAGCTGGGGATAATTTGTTAATAAAATGATGACAATGGGTGAGTTCTTTCATTCATTTAAACAATAAAAGCCTATGGAATGCTTACTTTGAGTCTTCATCTTTTAATACACAATTGAGCCAGATCTACCTACATGAGTTCAGTGAATAACATTAATCATGTTGCTACATTGTTTGAAATTCATTCATCATTCCTTCATGGGCAACCTACTTTGGGGCAGGCATTCTGCCAAGCTTCCTGGGACTATACTAGTTGTGACTCCTTTGGTTGCAATGAACAGAAAACCCTACGCAAACCGGCTTTAACAGATAATATATGGGCTTACATAATTAACACACTAAAGGGAGGGATGTTGTCAGAAAGATGTGGATGTTCATTTCTCAGCTCTGCTTTCCTCTGTGTTGGCTTGATTCTGAGTCAGGTTCTTTCCTGGTGACAGCGAGGTGACATGTTGCAGGCTAAACCCAAACCTCTTAGCAAGCCCCGCAGAAGAAATTCTCCCAGTTGTCCAGCAAAAGTCCTGGATTAATTCTGTTTTCTTTTTCTTTCTTTCTTTCTTTTTTTTTTTTTTTTTTGAGATGGAGTCTTGCTCTGTCGCCAGGCTGGAGTGCAGTGGCACGATCTTGGCTCACTGCAACCTCTGCCTCCTGTGTTCAAGCGATTCTCCTGCCTCAGCCTACAAAGTAGCTGGGACTACAGGCGCATGTTACTATGCCCAGCTAATTTATGTGTTTTTAGTAGAGACAGGATTTTACCATGTTGGCCAGGATGGTCTCAATCTCTTGACCTCATGATTCGCCTGCCTGGGCCTCCCAAAGTGCTGGGATTACAGGCATGAGCTACCATGCCAGGCCCAATTCTGATTTCATCCGTTTGATTCAAAACTCTTATCCAGTTCCTGCTCTGATTGACCAGTATTGGGTTATATGGCTGCCTCGGAATCCGGGAGTCAAGCAGTTTGATATCAACCCCCCAAACCAGGGCTTCTTAGTAAGGAACCATTAATTTGGGTGAGAGAAAAAAAAAAATCTCTCTTTTCACTAATCTCTAACTGAAATTTAGCTTTTTTTTTTCCCCCCCTGTTATAAATGTAGCCAACGAATCATGGTAGTATTAAAATTACCAGCCTGGCAACATAGTAAGACTTCATCTCTACAGAAAAAATAAATTAGCCAGGCATAGAAGTCCCAGCTACTCAGGAGGCTGTGGTGGGAGAATGGCTTGAGCCCAGGAGGTCGAGGCTCCAGTGAGCCACAATCACACCTGCACTCCAGCCTGGGCAATAGAGCAATAGTTTGTGTAAAAATAATTACCTATAACTTTGTCACCAATAGAGATCACAGATATTTCATATCACATCACAATTGTCACAGGTATCTTAAAATATCACTTATGTTCAGCACTAGTTAGAAATTATTCTAGTTATTAGGCCAAGTAGTGCTTGTTTTTTATTGTGCTAATCAAGAAGTACAAATATCTCTATGTGAAAAATCTGTTTTCCTAATAATTTCATAACTATTTCAATATAATTGGCTTCCTTTAGACCATATGTAGTATATGTCATACCATTTAAAAAAATCAATGAAGCCGGGCATGGTGGCTCACACCTGTAATCCCAGCACTTTGGGAGGCCGAGGCAGGCAGATCACCTGAGGTCAGTAACTCAAGACCAGCCTGAGCAACATGGTGAAACCCTGTCTCTACTAAAAATACAAAACTTAGCTGGGCATGGTAGCACATGCCTGTAGTCCCAGCTACTTGGGAGGCTGAGGCAGGAGAATCACTTGAACCTGGGAGATGGAGACTGCAGTGAGCCAAGATCACACCACTGCACTCCAGCCTAGGTGACAGAGTGAGACCCTGTCTCAAAAAAAATAAAATAAAATAAAATAAAAATAAGATATCAATCTGAGGAGGGATCCATGGTCTTCTATGGGCTGCCAGAGGGGTCCCTGGCACAAAAAAAGTTTGAATAGAAGGTGAGGAATGGATGTCTCCCCAAAGGGAAAGCAGGTGCCTTACCAAAGGGAAAGGAGAGTGCTGAGCAGGCAGAAACAACAGATGTCCAATCCAAAGGCACACAGAGATGAGTCTGACATGAGCCTGTCCCCCAAACTAGTTTGACTAGGAGACCCCTGGAGATGCTGTGGTCAGCCTCTTCATTTTACAGACAGACAACAACTAAGACTCAGGAGCGGCAGGGACTCACCAGAGGTCACTTACTGAGTGGCAGTGTCAGGACCAGGCCAAGGCTCTCTGACTCTAGGCCTGATTATTTTACTCCAGCCTCTTCAGGGTGAGTGGGGAGGGTACAATGAGACCCTATAGTCCAAAAGTTAAACATTGGTATACATGACAGAGGGAAATTTAGAATGTTAAATGCCTATATTAAAAAAGAAGAAAGATCTAGAATCAGTAATCTAACCCTCTACCCAGACACTGGAAAAAGCAAGCAGAAAAGAAGAAATAATAAAAATTTGAACAGAAACCAACAAAATAGAGACTAGAAAAACAATAGAGAAAAATCAACAAAACCAATAATCGGTCCTTTGAAAGATCAACAAAATAAATTAAGAGAACTTTAGTTAGATTGACCAAGAAAAAACGAGAGATGATTCATATTACTAAAATAAGAAATAACACTGGGCGTGGTGGCTCATGCCTGTAATCCTAACACTTTGGGAGGCTGATGCAGGCCGATCACCTGAGGTCAGGAGTTTGAGACCAGCCTGACCAACATGGTGAAACCCCGTCTCTACCAAAAATACAAAAATTAGCTAGGTGTGGTGGTGGACGCCTGTAGTCCCAGCTACTCAGGAGGCTGGGGCAGGAGAATTGCTTGAACCCAGGAGGCAGAGGTTGCAGTGAACTGAGATTGTGCCACTGCACTCCAGCCTGGGTGACAGAGCAAGACTACACCTCCAAAAAAGAAAAAAAGAAAAATAAATAAAAGAGGGGTCACTTACAGAAATAAAAGGGATTGTGAGAGAAACTATGAACAACTGAACGGCAATAAATTAGAAAACGCAAATAAAACGAACAAACTCCTAGAAAGGTGCAAACTATTAAAACTGATTCAAGAAGAAATAGAAGTAAAGAGATCGATTAGAAATAAAAAATTATCCACAAAGAAAAGACCAGACTCAGATGTCTCCACTGGCAAATTCTATCAAATATTTGAAGAAGGACTAACACAATTCTTACAACATCTTCCAAAAAAACAGAAGAGGAGGGAACACTTCCCACCTCAGTCTGTGAGGCCAGCACTACTTTGATACTAAAACCAGACAAAGTCATCACAAGAAAACTACAGATCAATATCTTTTATGAATATAGATGCAAAAGCAGTACACATGATTTCTTAACTACCGAATTAAATATTACAATGGGAAGATGTGCCTAAAGATGTCTCTGATTTCTGAAAGATTCCTAACATCAAAAGCAATAAAAAATCATGGAGATACATCAGATTAAATTTAAGCATAGAAATATAGTGGGTCCATTTTGGAAAAATACGCAAAGATAACTTATAAGGATTTTTTGTTCTGTAAAGCAGGATTAATAATACATCTTTGGCCAGGCGCAGTGGCTCACGCCTGTAATCCCAGCACTTTGGGAGGCTGAGGCAGGCAGATCACTAGGTCAGGAGTTCGAGACCAGCCTAACCAACATGGTGAATCCTTGTCTCTACTAAAAATATGAAAATTAGCTGGGCATGGTGGCATGCACCTGTAACCCCAGCTACTCGGGAGGCTGAGGCAGGAGAATCGCTTGAACCCGGGAGGTGGAGGTTGCAGTGTGAGATCTCGCCACTGCACTCCAGCCTGGGAGACAGAGTGAGACTCATTCTCAAAAAACAATAATAACAATAATAATAATAATACATCTTTGGGTCAGGCACTGTGGCTCATGCATGTAATTCCAGCACTTAGGGAGGCTGAGGAAAGACAATAGCTTGAGCTTGGGAATTCAAGACTAGCCTGGGCAACACAGCAAAACCTCATCTCTAATTAGAGTTTTAAAATTCAAATTAGGCTGGGTGCAGTGGCTCACACCTGTAATCCCAACACTTTGGGAGGCCGAGGCAGGTGGATCACCTGAGGTCAGGAGTTCTAGACCAGTCTGGCCAACATGGTGGAACCCCGTCTCTACTAAGAATACAAAAATTAGCCAGGCATGGCCGGGTGTCGTGGCTCAAGCCTGTAATCTCAGCACTTTGGGAGGCTGAGGTGGGTGGATCACCTGAGGTCAGGAGTTCAAGACCAGCCTGGCCAACATAGGGAAATCCCATCTCCACTAAAAATACAAAAAATTAGCTGGGCATGGTGGCAGGTGCCTGTAATCCCAGCTACTAGGGAGGCTGAGGCAGGAGAATCGCTTGAACTCAGGAGGCAGAGGTTGCAGTGAGCTGAGATTGCGCCACTGCACTCCAGCCTGGTGACAGAGTGAGGCTCCATCTCAAACAACAACAAAAAAATTAGTCGGGTGTGGTGGCGCACACCTGTGATGCCAGCAACTCAGGAGGCTGAGGCTCAAGAATTGCTTGAACCTGGGAGGCGGAGGTTGCAGTGAGCAGAGATTGTGCCACTGCACTCCAGCCTGGGCGACAAAGCAAGACTCCGTCTAAAAAAAAAAAAAAAAAAAATTAAAATTAAAAGAAAAAAAAAAAAACTCTGCCCTGCCTTTTTGGAGTTATTTTGAGGATCATTTCAGATAAAGGATGGGAGAGTATTTTAAAACCCTCTAGGAGGAAAATAACTGCTGGGGCTCTTTGCAGTTTATAGAACACGACCTGCACCTGAGCTCCATTCTGTTCCCTTTGCCAGTTATCTCTTTCCCCATGGCCTTTGCACTGCTCTTCCCTTAACCTGGCATGTTCTTCCCTCAGCTCCCTTTGTGGCCTGCTCTCATTCCTCATCCCTTATCTTAAATTCCACCTCCTCAGAAAGGCCCTTCCTGACTTCCTGATATAAATCAAATTTCTAAAATTATCTTGCTTATTTACTAGGAGAGCAGGAACCTCATTTTGTTATCCCCTGGATCCTCCAGAGTCCAAGACAGTTTCTGCCACATGGAAGGATGCTATTAAGTGAAAAGTGGTCCACATTTCTATGAAATAGGTAGCCAGGCCCACTGTACAGATGAGGAAACTGAGACTCCGGGAGGAGCAATGTCTTGCCCTAGCTCCTGCGGCAGGTAGGGTGATCCTATAATCTATTGTCCAAATTGGAAAACTTTTGCCCTGAACAAATACTGAAATGGACAGGACACGTGAAAACAGGCATAAACTGAGACAGTAAACAAAGACGCACACGGTTACTCTTCAGAAGGAGAGCTAAACTCGGGCAAGTCTAAGCCATGTTCTTTTCATGACATCCCAAGTTCTGTGAAAAGTCAAGGTCAGCCAGTGAGTTTCCCGCATGCCCTGATCCACAGGGAACACCATCCTGCATGGCTCAGCAGCAGGTGAATGTCATGGCTCTTTGCTGACTTTGTTGTTGCCTGGAAGTCCTGAGGAGCTTCTCCATAGCAGGAAACAAGATTTCCTCCGTCAAAGTAGGTGAAACAATAGAATGAACAAAATTAAACCTGGATCTCCTTTGTGAAGAAAAAGGAGGTGGGGGAACAAAACTTTTTAGTCACATACTTAATGAGAAGCTCATGAGATGACTTTGTTACGCAAAAGTTGATTTATCTCAGCATAGAGCTCAACATTGTCTGCCCTTTGACCAAATCTCCCTGTCCTTGGGAATTTACCCTAAAAATGAGTGAAAGGAAGAGAAAAAGCTAGCCGGATAAAAACATTCGCTGAAGGGGTATGGGGGCGGGAGCTGAGTTTGGAGCCTGGAGGAAGACAGGCCTGTGTTTGAAGCCCTGCTCTGTCACTGTAAAGATGATGGCTAACAGTCCAGCCCATCCCCATGCACACTATTCCTCCAAGCATGAAGGGTAGGGTCTGTTTCCCTCTCCTTGACTTTGGGCTGGCCTTGTGACTTATTTTGACTAAGAGAATGTAACAGAAATGACACTGTGCCATTTCTGGGGCTAGTTCTTAAGACACCTGGGAGCTTCTGTTTTTGCCCTCTAGGAAGCCAGCCATCATGGAAAGAAGCTCAACTAATCTGCTGGACAGACCACGTGGAGAGAAAGAAAGAGCCCCTGGAAGATGAGAGACCACAAAGGGAGAGAAACCCAACCAGCCTCCAGCCATTTCAGCCTCCTCAGCTGAGACACCAGGCACCTGAATGAACTCATCTTGGATCCTCCAGTTCCATTGAAACCAATCTCGTCAGTACCACGTGGACCAAAGATGAACCAGCCCCACCAAGCCCTGCCCAAATTGCAGAATTAAGAACAAATAAATGGATGTTGTTGCTTTAAGCCACTACATCTTGAGGCAATTTGTTATAGGAACACTAGACATTAGCTGCTTGAATTTTGGCAACTTATTAAAATAACCTGAGCCTCAGTTTCCTAATCTATACAATGGAATTGGTTAGTGCTTACAGGATTGTGACGATGCTCAAAGGCTACATAGTAAACATTTAGTGATTTTGTGGAATATATAAGATGACATGATAATATAACATAATTTCCTGCAGGAGTTGAGTTTCCATGTTACTGGCTAGATTCTACTGAGTAGAATTCTAAGGAACCATAAGAAATCCTAAGCATAGGGTTTACATATGAACTTAATTCATTAAATAATCTGAAATAAAATTAAATAAAGAAAAAAATTTTTTAAAAGAATGACACAAAGAGAACCATTCTGATTCCAACAATATAAAAAAATCTCTGGATAAATGTTGGAAAGAAATGTGGACAATTAAAACTGTTAGTACATTTGAGTGGTGGACTTAATATAAAAATTTGCTCTTGGGCTATCCTTAATGTTGGTGTCAGATTCTTAATAATAAATCATTTTAGTTCAATTCCCAAATGGGGATAAAGTTTTGAAAAAATCTGGAGAGATAAAAACAGTGTCTTTGGCCGGGCGCGGTGGCTCAAGCCTGTAATCCCAGCACTTTGGGAGGCCGAGACGGGCGGATCACGAGGTCAGGAGATCGAGACCATCCTGGCTGACACGGTGAAACCCCGTCTCTACTAAAAAAAATACAAAAAACTAGCCGGGCGAGGTGGCGGGCGCCTGTAGTCCCAGCTACTCGGGAGGCTGAGGCAGGAGAATGGCATGAACCTGGGAGGCGGAGCTTGCAGTGAGCTGAGATCCGGCCACTGCACTCCAGCCTGGGCGACAGAGCGAGACTCCGTCTCAAAAAAAAAAAACAAAAAAAAAAAAAAAAAAAAAAAACAAAAAAAAAACAGTGTCTTTGAATTTAGATTTGAGTAAAAATGTTCTCTATTCAAATTTTCTTTAATTTGATCTTCATAAAAAATAATTTTAGTGCAATTATTAAATAGAAAAGCTGGTCATTGTGTAATTTATCAAGTGCTATTATAGGCCCAGCAGGGAGCTAAGTGTTTGCATTCCTTTACCTGTTCAAAATCCAGAGCTCAAGGGGAGGGCTTCCTACACATTTCTTCTTTGATACCTTCCAGCAGCTTTAAGATGTCAGTGCTGTTATTAGTCCCATTTCACAGGCCAGGAAGCTGAGATTCAGAAAAGTTAAGCTGAGGCTGGATGTGGTGGCTCATGCCTGTAATCCTAGCACTTTGGGAGGCTGAAGCGGACAGATACTTGAACCCAGGAGTTCGAGACCACCATCCTGGGCAATATGGCAAAACCCCATCTCTACAAAAAAATACAAAAATTAGCCCGGTGTGGTGGCATGTGCCTGTGGTACCAGCTATTTGGGAGGCTGAGATGGGAGGATTGCTTCAGCCTCGAAGGTGGAGGTTGCAGTGAGCTGAGATTGCACCACTGCACTCCAGCCTGGGCAACGCAGAGAGACCTGGTGAAAAAAAAAAGAAAGAGAGGAAGGAAGGAAGGAAGGAAGGAAAAGAGAGAAAGAGAGAAAGAAAGAAAAGAAAAAAAAGGTTAAGCTATTTGCCCAATCATTCAGCTTGAGACCAGCAGAGCTGAGATTTGAACCCGGGTCTATGTAGTCTCTCTTCCCACCGTTCCTCACTTTTTTGCCTACAGCAGCACATCTGCTCCAAATGCCTGTGGACTAAATAAACAGGAGTGATCATGCAAGTTAGCACTGAGAGGTAGCACTCTCACAAGGCAACAGCATGGAGTCAGGAGGCCTGGACTTGGATTGTGACTCTCTATGTGGCTATTCCCACTGGACCCCCGTATCCTCATAGGCTAAATGGGGGATTTGGATAGATATTTGGAAAATAACACAAACCATAATCCCTTGGACCTTAATTTTAATTAGTAATTTTACAGTTAGTACTTGAGTCCTCAAATTGTACTAAAAATATGCCAACGGTACAGATATTATTCAAAGTAGCATTTGAACTTAAAGTCCCAAGATTTCACTTCAAAGACGGGTTCTACTTTTGAGTGACTTTGGGCCAGTATTTTTAGCTCTCTGACTCTCAGTTTCAGACAGTAGCAATCCTAACCTCTCTCACTGATCATGTAGACCCAGTGAGATAACCCACGTGAAGGAGCTGAGCACCCAATAAATACCTATGTCTTAAATAAAAGACATTATAATGAATCATCCCTGTAAAATTATACAACATACAATTACCATAAATCTGTTTTTGTGTTTTCTTTTTTTTTTTTTTTTTGAGACGGAGTCTCGCTCTGTCGCCCAGGCTGGAGTGCAGTGGCCGGATCTCAGCTCACTGCAAGCTCCGCCTCCTGGGTTTATGCCATTCTCCTGCCTCAGCCTCCCGAGTAGCTGGGACTACAGGCGCCCGCCACCTCGCCCAGCTAGTTTTTTGTATTTTTAGTAGAGACGGAGTTTCACCGTGTTAGCCAGGATGGTCTCGATCTCCTGACCTCGTGATCCGCCCGTCTCGGCCTCCCAAAGTGCTGGGATTACAGGCTTGAGCCACCGCGCCCGGCTGTTTTTGTGTTTTCTAATCACTTAGCAATCTTTGATAGGTAGTGTGTGTGTATATATATATATAGAGAGAGAGAGAGAGAGAAAGAGAGAGAGAGAGTTAGATAAGTAGTTTTTTTTAAATATAAGTTTCCACAAGGAAAGGAAATGAACTTTTGTTCTCACTTTGTAAGATCCTTGAGACAGGGACAATGTCTGTCTGGTTTATAGCCATCCTCCCCAGGCCAGCACAGCATCTGGTCCATGTTAGGTGCTCACTGAGTATGTGATGAATGAATGACAACATGTCCGTACCTCTGTGATGCCACAGTTCAGAGCCAGGGTGGACGTTCCCATAAACATTCCTCACACCCTACCACCTGCCAGCACCGTTGGCTAGGTAGAGTACTCTTCCTCATTTTTTCCCTGTATCCTGGGCTTACCTCTATGAATACACTAAAACCTTTAAAGAGAAATGTTTCTCTTTTAAGTATGTTTCCCCCCATGAGACTCTAAACAAATCAAGATCAAGGATGGATCTTAATCGTCTTGGGCTCATCAGACCTCATAGTAAATAACATAGAGTAAGTCATCTGTAAATATTTGTTAAACTGAATTGAATCAATAGACAGAGTTTGGAGATTTCTAATAGCAGAGAGTACGGCCTTGAAGTTACACCTATTTTATAGGAATAGCAAATAAGCACATGGAAAATGCTCTATATCATTAGTCGTTGAGGGAATATATGAGAAAATCACAATATGAAAGCACTACACATTCCCTATGGTGACTAAAATGTTAAAACTGACAATACCAAGTGTTTGCGATGTTGTGGAACAACTGGAACTCTCATACCATATTGCCAGGAATGCAAACTGGTATAACCACTTTGGAAAATAGTTTGACAGTTTTTTCCTAATAAAATTAAACATGTATCTTCCGTATTACCCAGAAATCTCATCCTAGGTATTTATATAAGATAAATGAAAAAAAAATGTCCACTCAAGGATGTATATGTGAATTTTCACAGTAGCTCAGTTAACAATAGCCAAAACTGGAAACCACACAAATGTCCTTCAACTGGTGAATGAATAAGCAAATTGTGATATGTCCATTTATTGGAATACTGCTCAGCAATAAAAAGGAACAAACTACTGACACAACAGTGTAGATGAATCTCAAATACATTATACTAAGTAAACTATTCTCAATTCAAGACCACATAGTACATGATTCCATTCAAATGAAGTTTTAGAAAATGCAAAATTACAAGGACGGAAAGTAGAGACCAGGAGTGGGGAGAAGAGACAAACTGCAAGGGAATACAAACAAACTTTGTGGCACAATGGAAATGTTAGACAGGGTCTTGCTCTGTTGCCCAGGCTGGAGTGCAGTGACACAATCACAGCTCACTGCAGCCTCTGACTCCTGGGTCCAAGCAGTCCTCAGCTTCCTGAGTAGCTGAGATTACAGTGCAAACTATCATGCTCAGCTCTATGATGGAAATACGCTAAAATGGCATAGTGGTGGTAGTTATAGGACTGTATATGTTTGTCAAACTCATTGAACTTTATAGTTAAATGGGTGTATGTAAGTTATACTTCAATAAAGCTGATTTTAAAAATATATGTTTACTCTTTTGTTTAAATGACTTTTTGAGGTAGTGAATATTCTGTCCCTGGAGAATTCCGAAGACAAGCTGAACGGGTTTCTGTCAAGCATGTTGTAGAGGGCATTCCTGAGTTGGGCACAAGCCCAGAATAGATGGCCTTTAGAGGTTATGGAATTTAGAGTTTTGGAATTTAGGCTTAAAATCAGTATTATGCACAGTAGAAAGAACAATGGTCCTGGAGTCAACGGTTATTCATTCATTTACTTGTTCATTGTTTACTAAACACCTATCATGTGCCTGACATGGCTCAATGATGTTGAGTTAAGTTGGTTTGAGATGGGTTTCTTTTTTCTTTTCTTTTTTTTTTTTTTTTTTGAGACGGAGTCTTGCTCTGTCACCCAGGCTGGAGTGCAGTGGCGCGATCTCGGCTCACTGCAAGCTCTGCCTCCTGGGTTCACGCCATTCTCCTGCCTCAGCCTCCCAAGTAGCTGGGACTACAGGCGCCTGCCACCTTGCCTGGCTGGTTTTTTTTTTTTTTTTTTTTTTGTATTTTTTAGTAGAGAAGGGGTTTCACTGTGTTAGCCAGGATGGTCTCGATCTCCTGACCTCGTGATCCGCCCGTCTTGGCCTCCCAAAGTGCTGAGATTACAGGCTTGAGCCACCGCGCCCAGCCGAGATGGGTTTCTGTGCAATCACATCTAAAAAAATCCTAACCAATACAAGCCCAGAACTAGGTATTAAATTGGGGGATACTGACTATAAGCACCAAAAGAGGAGGTCAATGAGAGGCTTGAGGAGTCAGGGAGACCACCCACTTACTTCCACTGCCACAGTCTTGGTCCAGGCTGTCGCCTCCTCTCACCTGGACAGTTACAGCAGCCTTCTCACTGCTCTCCCTGAGTCTACTTAACTGCCTTGGGTGCATTCTATACACAGAAACCAGAGGGTTTCAGTGGCCACATGAAATCCAGATATGACCCCATTGCCTTCCTGCCTAAAAATTCTTCCATGGTGTCTCACTGCCCCAGATTTAAGTCCAGATTCCTCAACATAGCTGAAAGAACCTTTAGTGACATAGCTCTGGATTGAAAGGAGACCAGCTAGGGAAGTGCTGTGGCATCCCTGCAGGCCAGAGTGGGGAGAAGGAGTGGGAAAGGATGAAATGGAGAGATGTTTAGGAAGTAAAACCATCTCATTCTGGCCCTGGCTGTACATCCCAAGCCTGTTTCCCAAATCATCCAGTCACAAGTTAGGTGATGTCAAAGGTCTCTTTCAGATCCACGTTATACATTTATGCTTTTCAGTATGTTACTTGGGCTGCCCCTCTGTCTCTTGTCTCTCTGTGTGTTCCCATCACTCAACAAACACCTTTAAGAAAATTACTATCTGCAGATATGAGTCACAGATTATAACTGGTTTAATTTGCAGGAGGCTTCACAGCCCATCCTGCTAACATGATCCTCTGCCCAGAGGATCCCAAGGGTCATGTTACTGACCTGACGTACAAAAGAAAACCTAGTGAGTGTCCTTTGAAATGGAGAAGAGGAAATATACTTATAACCATTGATAGTCTCCTGGACAACGATCGTCCTCTGGAATCTAGCAAAAGGGAGGCAGCGGAAGAAGGAATGGTCCAGTTTTTCAGATCTTTGAGATGCTGGGGGTCCAAGGCACTGAAAACACTACTTGTTTCCTTCTAATCAAGTAGAAAGGTCACTGAACTGGCCATACATTGATGGGCCACTCAGTCTTGGCTTGACCTTGACAATGCCACTTGACCTCTAGCTCAATTTATTTACCAACCAGTCAAATGCAATAAGGACAGCTCAAGCTCATTCAACAGTTCACATTATTTTCAAGTTCACAAGCGGTACATATTGATTAAAGAAAAGTATAAAGCACGAATACACAAAAAGGAAAAAATATTTCTTCATCTCACCATCCAGACATGAGCAGATGTTTTTCTATTTTAACCAAAATGGGATGCAATTACACATCCCCTTCTGTACCCAATTATTTTCTTTAACAATATATTGTGAGCATCTTTCCACGTCATTAAACTTTCTTCTACATTATCATACTCAGATGTGACTGGATGCCCATGGTATTCTCCAATTGAGGCCAGTCTTCTGTATTTCATTTCACCCCCTAAAACACACATGCAATTCCAAAAACACTGCCAGCCACTGTATATTTTACTGAAGACTTTGTGGGCCATGAAGGAGAGAGTCATACAGCCCAGCATCCAACAAACACCCTCAAACGTCCTACTTGACAGCTCTTGATAGTTTAACTTTCTTGCTCTCTCGTTAGTCTCTCAACCCTAGCTCTTCTAGTCCACTTTTCTACCCCATGCATCAAAACAACAGCCAGGTGGATGCCTCTTGGTGGTTGATTTTTCTTTGCTCATTCATTTGTTTCTTTGATAAATACTGAGCACCTACCATATGATGAGCATTGTTTTGGGTGCTGAGGGGTTCATCATTCAACAAAAGGAGAAAACCTTGGCTTTCATGGACCTAATTCTTCACTGCTTGTGATTCCATTGAAGGAAGTTTCATAATTTATTTAATAGTCTCCTGTTTTGGTATGTCTATCTATACTTTTTCCATTTCCCTACATGTCCATGATAAACAATACTGAGGTGAACATCTTTGTGACTTAGGCTTGCAAGTCACAATTTTCAAATATATCTTCTCTTGACAGATCTTGTTTTTTTTGTTTTTGAGACTGAGTCTCACTCTGTCGCCCAGGCTGGAATGCAGTGGTGCAATCTCGACTCACTGTAACCTCTGCCTCCTGGGTTCAAGCAATCCTCGTGCCTCAGACTCCCAAGTAACTGGGACTACAGATGTGGGACATCACGCCCAGCTAATTTTTGTATTTTTAGTAGAGATGGGATTTCACCATGTTGGCCAGGCTGGTCTAGACCTCCTGACCTTAGGTGATCCACCTGCCTTGGCCTCCCAAAGTGCTGGGATTACAGGCATGAGCCACAGTGCCCAGCCACAGCTTGCTTTTCTCATGATGATCTTGAGAGATTTTACTTAAAAAAAAAAAAAAAAAGGCAAGGGCTGAGAAAAAACAAGTAATTTCCCCAAGATTACATATTTGGTAGCAGATAAAAAGCACCTTTTCAGGAGGAAAACATGAATCCATACCACCTGGAGCCAGATGACCTTTGAGCTCCTTTCTCATGAACAGTGGCAGCTGGCATTGACAGAGCATTCACTGTGTGCCACCAACCCCAACCTGTACCATCCCATTTAATCCTCTTATACTGTCATCCCCATTCCATAGATGAGCACATGGACAGCAAGTGACAGCAGAGCTTGGAGCCAGGTGGGTCTGATACCAAAACCCACACTCTGAAGTACTCCTCTACCCTGCCTCACTACTCTCTGAATGTCTAATTCCACCCACAGCACATTTGTCTTACAGTCTTAAAAACTGCATAGGAATTTGTTAATGCTTCTAACAAATACCTTTTCTATGCAGGCCAGTTGTTATTACTTTAAGTGGTTTTTACCATAAGTCTCAACAATAAATGTCACTCCCTTTTTGTGACATTTTTACTTTTTATAATCTCATGTGCTATTACATTTGATTCTCACATAAATGCTCATACTTCAAGGCTCAACCAAACACTTATTTCTCCAAGAAAACCTCTCCAACTGCCCCCTGGAGGTTCCTATTCCTCAGCCTTAGAGGCCGTCATACTGCAGTTTTTCCAGGCTGTACTGTTATTCTCTGTCCCTGGGAGTAGCAAGTAGACCTTACTCATTCCCGTTGCGAGGAATTCTGTCTGGCTCACAACAGGTATTTTATAAAAGTTTGCCAGTGAAGCAGCACCATTAGGCACTTTGTAGATTTCTGGAAGGAAAATGAGAACTAGAAATCAGGGGCCTTCACCCCAGCACCACCACCACATCTACTTTGAGCTCAGCTATTTCAGGTAGCTTGAGTCCTGTCTGGTGCTTTATTGCTAAAAATGGGTGGATGACTGGATAGACGGGAAGAAGGGAGGGGGAGTGGAAAGAAATGAAGGAAGGCAGTGAGAGAAGAGAGGAGGTAAGGGAAGGTGAACAGATAGACGGAAGTAAAGAAGGACAGATAGATGGATGAAAGGATGGAAAATAGGATGAATAATTGAATAAAAAAAGGAAGGAGGAGAAGAAGGAAGGAAGAAGGGAAGAAAGGAAAGAAGGAAAGAAGAAGGAAAGGACAAGTGAATGGATATGAAGGAAGAAAAGTATAAATAAATGATTGGATGGAAAAAAGATAGTAAAAGTATGGGAAGGAGGGAAGAAGAGAGAAGAAAGAAGGAGGAAACAAGGAGAAAAGGAGAGAAGGAAGAAAACATCAGCTTGGTTGAACAGGAGATTCAGGGCTGATTTATCTAGAACCACACTTCGAGAATCACGTGCTCCTAGGAGGATCAGGTAAGAAAGTCCTTCACCAAGATTTTACATTCCAAGCCTTAGCCAATATTTCATATGTTAGATTCACCCAGAGCTCAGAAAAGTACAGAGTTTGTTCTTACAAGAAGGATTAAATTTGTCTAGATAGTCAAACTTGATAGTTAGGACTCCAAAACTAAAACTCTAAGGAACAAGAAAATTAATCTGTAAAGATACATTGGCTGGGCACAGTGGCTCACACTTGTAATCCCAGCATTTGGGAGGCCCAGAGAGGTGGATCACTTTGAGCCCAGGCATTTGAGACCAGCCTGGGCAACATAGTGATACCCCCCAATCTTTATAAAAATAAATAAACAAACAAGAAAGGAGCATTTATTTTCTAATGCATTGAAGAGACAAAATTATGAGGCACAGAAGATCAACAAGGAAACAGAAGTTCTGAACACCACTATAAACCTGCTAGACCTCAAAAACATCTACAGACCACTTCAATCAACAAAAGTATAGTATACATTCTCATGTAATGTACATGAAACATTCTCTAGGATAGACCATATACCAGGTCATAAAACAAATTTGAATAAATTTAAAAGGATTGAAATCATATATAGTATGTTCTCTGATAACAATGGTGTGAAATTAGAAATCAATGACAGAATTAAATTTGAGAAATTCACAAATATATGGAAATTTAAAAACACACTCCTAAAAAACCATTGCATTAAAAAAATTCCAAGGCAAATTAGGAAAATCTTTTCAATGAATAAAAATGAAGACAAAATATATCAAAACACTTGGGATACAGCCAAATCAGTGCTTAGAGGGAAATTTACACCTACACTACAAAAAAAAAGAAGAAAGATATCTAATCAATAATCTTAAGACTAGAAAAAAAGCAGAGTAACCTAAACCTAGAGCAAGCAGAAGAAATGAAATAATAAAATTTAGAGCCAAAATTAATGAAATAGATGATAGAAAAATATCAAGGAAATTAAAAGTTGGTTCTTCAACAAGATTAACAAAATTGACAAACCTTAATCTAGATGGATCAAGAAAAAAAGAGAGAAGATTCAAATTGTTAAAATCAGGAATGAAAAAGGGGGCATTATTACAGATCATATATAAATAAAATGGATTATAAAGGATTACTATGAACAATTGTATGCCAACAAGTTAGATAATTTACATGAAATGGACAAATTCCTGGAAAGCCTTAAAATAGCAAAACTGTTTCAGGAAGAAATAGAACATCTGACTAGACTTGAAACAGGTAAAAAGATGGAATTACTAATCAAAAAACTACCCACAGAGAAAAACCCAGGACCAGAATTCACTAGTACATTCTACCAAATTTTGGAAGAATTCTTCACAAACTTCCAAAAAATAGAAGAGGAAGAAACACTTCCCACCTCATCCTACAAAAGCCGGTATTACTATGATACAAAAATCAGACCAAAACATCACACAAAAACCACAGACCAATATCATTTATCAATGTAGACAGAAAAATCTCAACAAAATACTAGTAAGCAGAACACAGCAATTTATCAGAAGAATTAGACACCATGACCAACTGGTAAATGTCCCAGGAATGCAAGATTAACATCTGAAATGTCAATTAATGTAATACCTTTGTCAATATAATAAAGGACAAAAACCACATGGTCATTTCAATAGATGCGGAAAAAGCATTTGACAAAATTCAACACTTCATAATAATAATAATAATAATAAACTCAACAAAATAGGAATAGAAGGGAATATCCTTAACCTAATAGAGGGCATCTATAAAAAACCCACAGCTAAATCACACTCAGTGGTGACAGACCAACTGCTTCCCCCAAGACCAGGAACAAGATGAGGATATCTATTCCCTGTATTTATATTCAACATTGTACTTGAGGTTCCTGCCAGGGCAATTAGGCAAGAAAACAAAATAAAAGGCACCCAGAATGGAAAGGAAGAGATAAAGCTATGTCTACTTAATTCACGTTTCTGACCAATATCTCCTTGTCATGGTGGACACAAATTAATTCATTACAGCACACTTACTAATTGCCTTAAGAGATGCCAAGTTTTGCACTGCGGACATAGAGATGAACCAACCAGTTGTGTGGCCTGCCCTTAAGCAGCTTCTAGACAGCTTGGGGAGATGAGACCAGCCAACATCTGTAAAATAAGGTGGAAAGTGACCAGAGTTATGTGCGAGCACAGATGAAGAGAGTCTATTGGAGCTCAGAGGAAAGTTGAGGGGGTCACTTCTAGCTGGGGCTAGATGAAGGGAGCCTTCTAGAGTTGGAGCATCAGGGCTGGGCTTTAAATGTTGGAGAAGATTTCATTAAGTTAACAGCATAACAAGAGCAAGGTTGCTCTTCCTAAAGGCCCACAGCATATTCAAGCACCAGGAACCCCAGAGTAGCTGCAGTGGGTAGTGAGTGAGGGAGAGCTGGGAGATGGTCTGTACAGGTGAACTGAAACCTAGAATATCACACTAAGAGCTGAGGCTTCAGGCTGGACTGAGGAAGCCTTGGACGGTGTTTGAGCACAGAGGAGACCTGGGCAGACACCATTAGGATAGGCAGAGTCCTATGCTTCCTTCAAAAACTTGCTAGATGATAACATCTTCTGGAAAGCTTGATAAAATGGAGATCCCAGGCTCGGGTACAGGAAATGTCGATTGAGTCATTCTGGGAAGTGGTGTTGAGTGGCTGGGTGATGATAGCAGAGGCACAAGTCTGGTTTTGATCTGTGTTTCTCATATCAGGGCTGACCAAGCCTCACCTCATTCAGTCTAAGTCCTCTGTCTACTATGTGTGAAAACTTATGTCCTTCTGCTGTGTCGGGGGAGGGGTGGGAGATAAACAGAGCACAGGGATATTTCTGTGGTGTGATGCATGGGAGAGTCAATGGGGAAATGGCTCCTACCCTTGGTGACCCTCACCCCAGTGAACCCAGCCCAACACTCATGAGACTGTGGCCATTCCCCCTCTCCCTCGAGCCTTGTGGGTGCTGGAAAGAGGTGGCCTGGCCAACTGGGACGAACTTTGGCTTAGTGTTATCACTTTTCCTGAGAAACCCAAAGTGGCCAAGCAATTCAAAGGTCTTTTATGACCAGGAGAACAAAAGTCAGTCCCAGCCATTAGCTATTGATTACTCTTTGCCACACCTTGAGCAAGATCTTTGACCAGATTTTACAGAGAGTGATACTGAGGTCTCAGGGTTATTCCAACAGGCAGCTGTATGATGCCAAGATGTCTTATCAAACTTTTAGGTGGGTGTGTTCTGAGAGAGAAGCCATCAGAATTCACATCCACTAAAGTTGTGTGTGCTGGAGTCAGGGAGAGAGACTCAGTGTCCTGTACTCAGAAGACAGAGTTACAGAAGACAGAGACACTTCCTCTCCTGGCAGAAGTGTCGATGACAATCTATATCAAGAACTTTAGAAAGGCCTGGGACCAGTAGCCATGGCTCTCACCTGTAATCCCAGCACTTTGAGAGGGCAAGGTGTGGGGACCACTAGAGACCACCCTGGAGACCTTAGTGAGACCATCTGTCTACAAAAAAATAACATAAAAATAAAAAAGGCTGGGTGTGGTGGCTCATGCCTATAATCCCAGCACTTTGGGGGGCTGAGGTAGGCAGACCACTTGAGGTCAGGAGTTCGAGACCAGCCTGGCCAACATGGTGAAACCCCACCTCTACTAAAAACACAAAATCAGCTGGGTGCGGTGGCAGGTGCCTGTAGTCCCAGCTACTCAGGAGGCTGAAGCAGGAGAATCACTTGAACCCAGGAGGCAGAGGCTGTAGTAAGCCGAGATCGCACCATTGCACTCCAGCCTAGGTGACAGAGGAAGACTGTCTAAAAAAAAAAAAAAAGAAAGAAAGAAAGAAAAAGAAAAAAAGATCTATACCCTTTGGTTCGGCAACTCCATGTCCAGGAATCTCTGAAAAGAAATTAATCCTCCCTGTGGATGAGGCTCTAGGTACAGAGGTGTTCAACGTAGGATTATTCACCCTAGCTGAAAAGCAAAATTCAACTTCGTCCATGCTAGCAATAGATGAATTGCTAATATTTGTTGAATCTGGCTGTTAGCAAAGCATTTTCCCTGCACTATCTCATTAAATCCTTACAGGAGCTCAGTAGGATAGATACTGATATTGTCCTCATTTTGCAGATAAGAAAACTGGGGCACAGAGAGGTTAACATACCCCAAATTACAGAGCTAGTAGCACATCAGAGCCAGCACTTAATAGCAGCATAAAAAAAAAAAAAAAAAAGCTTATAGTTGGGCATGGTGGCTCACACCTGTAATCCCAGCACTTTGGGAGGCTGAAGTGGGCAGATCACTTGAGGTCAGGAGTTCGGGACCAGCCTGAGCAACATGGCAAAACCCTGTCTCTACAAAAAAGTACAAAAATTCGCTGGGTGTGGTGGCATGCACCTGTGGTTCCAGCTACTCAGGAGGCTGAGGTGGGAGGATCACCTGAGCCTGGGAGGAAGAGGTTGCAGTGAGCAGAAATCATGCAATCCATCCTGGGCAATGGAAGTGAATCCTGTCTCAGAAAAGAAAAGAAAAAAAAGCTTCTGTTGATGATAGTAAGCAATAATAACAAAAATGACTCTGATATTTATTTTTAAAGACTTCAAAGAAATGCTCCAAACTACTAGAGATCCTCTCAAGGTACTGGGCGTATGAGTGTTTTGTGACATTTTTGGTAGCAGAGAAGGAGGGTGTGTTTCTACTTTTTGCTACTTTTCACAGTGATAAATTTTCATAATTTAGGGGAGAAAATGAACTTATGGTGTTTATAAAAACACAAATTAAAAATAGGATGGTTCTTAAACGGTTATATTTCAGGTAATAGGGTAGCTACTGGGGACAGTAAGAACCTTGGTAGAACTGTCCCCGCAGACCTTGGAAATGTTTCTGACTGGCCCACTTTAATCGGACTTAGCGTCACCTCAGACGTGTGCGGGGAGAGCAGAGCAGAGAAGCCAGGACAGGGAAAGGCTCAGTAAACGAGTCCCAGGAGAAAAGCTCCAAACCCTTAGTCCTACATCATGTGAGTGGCCCCGGGGGGAGGGGGGTTTCCATTGGCATGTCTGGGCCCAAGGCAGATGGGAGAGCCTGTGTCTCCCTCTTTCCTCTGCAGAGCGGAGATGGGCAGATGAACATGAATGTCCCTCCAATGATGGCCACACCAGTGGGGACAGGGAGGGTAGTCCAGGGGCTGGCCCACTTCTCAATTTCCATCAGGTTCCCCGAGCACCTGCTGCCCACTTCTTGAAAATGGACAAGTAATGTTTGTTCCAACTAACGTAAAAGCATGAAGAAAAAATGCTTTTAAAACTTTATTTGTCTACCATAGGCTATCAAAGTCTGCTTACAGGGCAAACATAGCTTCAAAACAGCCCCCATGCCCCTCCTGGAAAAATCTCCAGAAGCACCCTGCCCCCCATCCCGTCCTAGTTCTCCACAGGGAGTCCTGAGGGTTGGTGGCTTGGCAGGCTGTGCAGGCCATGTGAGGACAGCAGGACTGGCAGAGCCTAGGGTCTGGGCCAAGGAGGCTGCAGAGATCAGGGCCAGAGGCGAAGGGTCCAGGGCTCTACGGAGGTCAAGGTCAGGCCAACGCTGCTTCACCAGCTGCCTAAAACCCATGGCTTTGTGTTTAAAGACTCAGCTAATTACAGACCTTTTCCAACATGAAATAATAGATAGCACTGTAGAAAATTTAGGGGGAAGGAAACTAACGGAGAAGTTTTTCTAAAAAAAGACCATTTTTTCTGATACCTTTATTTCATTTAAAAATACATTTAATTATAAATGTATTTTCCTTTTGAAAGCAAACTGGAAGGGGAATGTTCTGTTTTTGCTTTAAACATTTCTGTCTTACTTAAATGTGTTAAGTAATATCTGCCTTTTATACCATGTTAAATAATGTCTGTTGTTATAAAAATTTGGTAAATACAAAAATAGGGCAGAAACCAAAAAAAGGATTATATTTTACCTAAATATCTTTATGTTTTGGAGATTTTGTTTTTGTGACATAAAGCAAGTGCTCAGGGGGAGAAAATGTCTGTCTTTGAAAATATATACATACAACTGGGCACAGCGGCTCACGCCTGTAATACCAGCACTTTGGGAGGCTGAGGTGGGCAGACTGCTTGAGCTCAGGAGTTAGAGACCAGCCTGGGTAACATGGCGAAACCCCATCGTCACTAAAAATACAAAAATTAGCCTGGTGCGGTGGCATGCACCTGTAATCTCATGTACTCTAGAGGCTGAGGCAGGAGATTTGCTTGAACCTGGGAGGTGGAGGTTGCAGTGAGCCAAGATTGTGCCACTGCGCTCCAGCCTGGGCAACAGAGGGGACTCCATCTTAAAAAAAAAAAAAAGTATATACGTACCACCAAATACAAAAGATACAGAGATGGGTCGATGGGTATATACAGTGAAATGTCTGTTTCCTTCCCTTTCTCTCCTGTCTAATTACCCAGTTGCCCTCCCTGGGGAAAACTATTCTTGTTATTTTTCAGCCATTTTGGTAGAGGGTATCTTTACATTTGCAAATGTATATGCATACACACTTTTTGGGAGGGAGAGATAGGATCCTGTTCTATCACCCAGGCTGGAGTGCAGTGGCATGATCATGGCTTACTGCAGCCTAGACCTCCTGGGTTCAAATGATCCTCCTGCCTCTTCCCCGCAAGTAGCTAGGACTACAGGTATGCACCACCACACTCGGCTAGTTTTTTATTTTTATTTTTTGTAGAGGCAGAGTCTTGCTGTGTAGCCCAGGCTAGTGTAGAACTCCTAGCCTCAAGCAATCCTCTTTCTTTGACCTCTCAAAGTGTTAAGATTACAGGCGTGAGCCACCAAGCCTGGCCAGCATGCACTCTTTAGTAATTATGACTGTATGTGCAGGAGCATGTGTGTGTGTATGTGTTTGAGTGTGTCATTACACTAATTGTCACACTCTGTCCTAAATCTTGCTCTTTATACAATATATCTTAGGGATCTTCCCATAGGATATGTAAAGAGTTCTGTTGGTTGCTGACCTCGATCCTATTAACCTAAAAGGTCCTTCTTGGTGTCTAACCAGAAACCCATACAACCCCCAGCCTGACATTAGCAAGGCCTGCACCTCCAAAGTAATGAGAGAGATGAGGGAGTTGCGGGGGTGGGTTCAAGGACTCCCTGTTTTTCTTCTTTCTGCTCCCTCCTTCCCTCCCCTTCCTTCCCTCCCGTTCCTTCCTTCCCCTCCCTCCCTCCCTCTTTCCTTCCTTTCTTCCTTCTTTCCTTCCTTCCTTCCTTCCGTCTTTTCTTCCTCCCCTCCCTCTTGCTTCTTGCCTTCTAGAATGAAAACAGTTCACTATGGTTTTTATTCACTCTGATTATTAATGCAAAACATGCTTCTCATAAAGTATTCAAATAGTATAAAAAGAAAAATAGGAGAGTGAAAGTCACTCCTACTGTTACCCAGAAATAATCACTGTTGACATTTTATTGTTCATCCTTCCAATTGTTTTTCTGGAATACCCACACCAATTTTTCACCATTTTAACCATTTTGAAGTATACAGTTCAGTGGCATTTAGTGCATTCTCAATGCTGAATAACCATCAGCACTATATATTTTCAGAATAATTTCATCACCCCAGAAGGAAATCCCATATCCACGGAAGAGTCACTCTCCATTCCCCTCTCCTGACAGCCCCTGGCAACCATGAATCTGCTTTCTAGCTCCATGGATCTGCATATGCTGGATATTTCACATCAGTGGAACCATACAATATGTGATCTTTTGTGTCTCACTTCTTTCACTCAGCATATTTTTTTTGTTGTTGTTGTTTTTTTTTTTTATGGAGACAGAGTCTCGCTCTGTTGCCCAGGCTGGAGTGCAGTGGCATGATCTAGGCTCACTGCAACCCCCGCCTCCCGGGTTCAAATGAATTCTCCTGCCTCAGCCTCCTGAGTAGCTGGGACTATAGGCATGTGCCATCAAACCCGGCTAATTTTCGTATTTTTAGTAGAGGTGGGGTTTCACCATGTCAGCAAGGCTGGTCTCCAACTCCTGGCCTCAAGCAATCCTCTCACCTTGGCCTCCCAAAGTGCTGAGATTATAGGCATGAGCCAATGTGCTCAGCCAGGCATAATGTTTCAAGGTTTTTAAAAATGTTTTTTCTTTTTCTCTTTTTTATTTTAGAGACAGGGTCTCTCTTTGTCACTCAAGCTGGAGTACAGTGAAATGATCATACACCACTGCAGCCTTAACCTCTTTGGCTTAGGTGATCCTCCCACCTCAGCCTCCAAAATATCTGGGACTACAGGTGTAAACCCAATTAATTAAAAAAAATTGTAAAGACAAAGTCTCACTATATTGCCCAGGTTGGTCTTGAACTCTTGGCCTCAAGTGATTCACCCCCCTCAGCCTCCCAAAGTGTTGGGATTATAGGTGTGAGCCACCAGGTCCAGTCTGTTTTCAAGGTTCATCCATGCTGTAGCATGCATCAGTACTTCATTCCTTTTCATAGCCAAGTAACACTCCATTGCATGGATACACTATATATTGTTTATCTCTTCACCAGTTGAGGGACATTTGGGCTATTTCCACCTTTGTCTGTTGTGAATAGTGCTGCTATGAACATGTAAGTTTTTATTTGAATACCTGTTTTCCGTTCTTTTGACTACATACTTAAGAGTGGGACTACTACATCAAAGGGTCATTCTATCTTTAACTTATCGAAGAAATACCAAAGCGATTTCCACAGTGGCTACATTTCCACCAGCAATGTGTGAGGGTTCCAATTTCTCTACATTCATACCCAAACCTGTCATTTTCCTTCTGTTTGTTTTGTTTTGTTTTATTATAACCAACCTAGTGGGTACGAAATGCTATCTCACAACTACATTTTTGTGGTTTCGGATTGCATTTCCCTAATGACTAATGATGTTAAACATCTTTTCACGTGCTTGTTGACCATTTGTATATCTTCCTTGGAGAGAGATCTTTTCAAGGCCTTTGCCTTTTTTTTTTTTTTTACACTTAGGGGGTACATGTGCAGGTTTGTTACATGGGTATATTGTGTGATGCTGAAGTTTGGGTTTCTATTGATCCCATCATCCAAATAGTGAACACAGTACCCAATAGGTAGTTTTTTAACCCTTGCCCTCCCACCCCTCCTCCCTGCTTTTGGAGCCCCCAGTGTCTATTGTTCCCATCTTTGTGTCCGTGCGTACCCCATGTTTAGCTCCCACTTACAAGTGAGAACATGCAGCATTTGGTTTTCTGTTTCTGTGTTAATTTACTTAGGATAATGGCCTTCAGCTGCATCCATGTTGCTGCAAAGGACATGATTTTGTTCTTTTTTATGCCTTTGTCCATTTTAAAAATTGAGTAGTTTGTGTTTTTCTTGTTGAGTTGTACAAGTTCCTTCTATATTCTGGATACAAGATTCTTATCAGATATATGATTTGCAAATATATTCTTCCATCCTGTGGGTTTCCTTTTGCATTCTTGGTAACGTTCTTTCATGCACAAAAGTTTTTTATTTTGATGAAGTCCAACTTATTTATTTTTCATTTGTTCCTTTTGTTTTTGGTCTAAGAAACTGTTGCCAAACCCAAGGTTATAAAGCTGTTCTTTTCTTAGACTTTTATAGCTTTAGCTCTTATATTTAGGATTTTATTCATTTTGAGTGAATTTTTGTACATGGTGTGTGGTAAGGTCCAACTTCATTCTTTTGCATGTGGATATTCAGTTGGCTTAGCACCATTTGTTGAAGAAACCCTTCTTTTCCCTCATTGAATGGTCTTGGTACCCTTGTTGAAAATCAATTGACCATAGTTACATAGGTTTATTTATTAACTATGTGACCACAGTTACATAGTTACATAGTTACGTAGGATTGTCAATTCTATTCCATTGATCTATATGCATGACTATCCTTATGCCGGTAGCATACGATTTTGATTACTGTAGCTTTGTAGTAAGTTTTGAAATTGGAAAATGTGAGTCTTAACACCTTGTTCTTCTTTTTGCAAGATTGTTTTGACTATTTGGGATCCCTTGCAATTCTATGTACATTTCAGAGTCAGTTTTGCTACTTCAGCAAAATGGAATTTGTGGGATTTGGGGACTTTGATAGGGATTGCATTGAATCTGCATATTGCTTTGGGGAATATTGTTGTCTTAACAAAATCAAGTCTTCTAAGACTCTACTTTCAGGGCTCATTTCTATCATGCAATACTAGAGAAGTTTCTCTGAATGTTCAGAGCACTGGAAACCAAACGGAGGAGGCAGGCATTCTTTCTGGAGCATGTAGCCAGCTCAGAGTGTTGTTTTGTTGCAGCTGCTGCTTGCCATTGATGATCCTTCTTGTCTTCCTTAAGGGGAGTAAGAAGGAGAGGACACAGTCTTAGTGGTTCCCATAAAAATAAACACATTAATCACAGAAATTAAAATTGAATTTAAAAAGTGAGTCTTCTAACCCATAAGCAAAGAATGTCTGTATATTTAGGTCTTCTTTCATCTCTTTTAGCAGTGTTTTAAAGTTTCCGTAAACAAGTCTTGCTCCTTCTTGGGTAAATTTATTCTTACGTACTCTGCTCTTTTTGGTACTGTCCCACACAATTTTTTGAACCAATTTTTTTAAACTTATCATATCATGAACATCTTTCCAGGTTAATGGTATAAAAGGCAAAAATTATTTTATGGCACTTTATAGATATACTGCAATTTTTTATTTTTTATTTGAGATAGGGTCTTACTATGTTGCCCAGGCTGAACTCCAATTCCTGGGCTCAAGGGATCTTTCTGCCATATCCGGGACTATAGACATGTGCTACCAGTCCAGCTAAACTACAATTTGCTTCAACAATCCCTTATTATTGACTATCTTGGTTATTTCAAATTTTTAATTGTTATAAATAAGGATTCAGTGAGTTTCTTTACAATGTACGTCTTTGTACACTTATCCAATTATTTCCTTTGGATAAGCTCCCAGAAATGAACGTATTAGGTCAAAGGCGAGGAATACTTGCAAAGCTTTGATGAATGTTGCCAAATTTTCCTCCAAAAATATCAGACCAACACCCACTCTGAATAGCAGTGGATGGGGCTCTCTTCCTTACGCAGGATCCAAGTTGCTTTTACCCAATGTCACTTCCAGAAGGAGAAAACAGGAGCTCTGACATGCTCCTTCACTGGGCAGAAACTTTGAACAAGACGGTGACCGTCCCAATCAATAGAGATATCTTCCTCTTAGGCCTAAAAGGGCCCTTTATTGGAATTTTTATTGCAAAGACAAATTGTCTGGATTTTTTTTTTTTTTTTTTGGTCTTTATTTGTCTTTTTCTCCCTCTAGTCTGCAAGCTGCATGTGGCCAAAGACTATATCTGGCTTGTTCACTGTGTATGTCGAATGTCTTGTAAAGTGCCTGGCTTAAGAAAGTTCTCAGAAGATGTAAGTTATCTTTAAGCTGAGGGACAAGACAGCTTACAAGCTAAAATTCCATGAGGGAAGAAATAGCATCTATCCTTCCCTTTTGTGTCTCCAGTGCTAGTACAGTCTCTGGCACACAGTAGGCTCAGTAAGTATTTGTTGAATGAATAAATGAAAGTGACTGACTCCAGAAAGTCAATGGTGGTAGCAGGTCTGAAGACTCCTAGTTCAGTGCTCTTTCTGCCTACTGCATACTCTTTCTCACTTTTATTCTAATGTTTGCACTGCATTTCTGTGCTTATGGTCCCTTGGTTTCTCTGCTTCAGCAAAACAGCCATATATATGCGGCCAAACAGAGACGCACAGGAGATTACCTGGCAGCAGCTCCAAGACCCGGCTAACACCCTCAAGCGATTTTCCAATGGCGAGGACCAGGAGGGGAATTTCCCCATGCATGCCCAGCTCTGGCGCATCTGTGCCCCCTTGACTTGGATGCTATTTTGTGGGCTGGAGTCAGCATGAAAGCTATTTTTGACTAAGTGGCTACCTAATCTTACATAACCCTGAGCGATTCAGGCCAAGGTCATTCAGCTTAGTGCATGAAAGACACTTCGGAGACCAGTGATTCCCCTTCCCCAGAGTCCCTCCAGAGAAGCAGAGCTGGGAAAGTTGTTTCCATGATCATGGCTCTGGGCCTCCACAGCAAAGCCCAACTAGGACTTTGTGAGCACGGCCTTGCCTCTGCAACTTCTAAAAGAATTCCCCAAGTGTCTCATTCCCCAATATCCCTGAAACACGGGTGGAATATGAACCCAGGAAGCAGGGAGTGTGGACACCTTCCTCTGCCACACACACACACCCAGTCCTGCTTCCTTCTTTAATGTGGAGATGCAGGAGCTGAAGATACTTGAGAGGGCCCGTATATGAAGAAGACATGTGTCTCTCCTATGAAAGAAGTGATAAGCCCACATTTTCATCTCAATTTTGTTTTATTGGAAAGGAGATAGAATAGCATTCAAGGCCCTCTGGACTCTAATCTCAAATGCCCTTCCTATTTCATCAGCAAGCCCTTAGTCAAAAGCCTGACATATGCTAGATGTTCACTACCTGCTCAGCGAAAGAAATTCATTGCCTGCTCCCTCATAACTCCTACTACACCTGACCACCAACTCCAGGTCCTACTGGTGAGCTCTCTGCACTTTTGCATGTGCTGTCTTCCCCATCTGATAAGCCTTCACAGCATGCTGTACATTTGCAGCCCAACTCAAAGTCCAATGCCCCAAGACCACCTTTACAGATCCGTCTAAACAGAACCAGTTGTCCTCTGGTCTATATTTCTCTAGCACATTGCTCACACTTCTGTTTTGAGCTTCTTGCAATGTAACTGGTTATGTACTCATCACAATCTACGTTCCACCAGACTGTGAGCTCCTTGGAGGCAGGGTCTAGCCCTTAGTGGTCATTGTATCTCCAGCACATTTTGCTGCCTGGCACTTACTGGGGCCCCTGTCAACTTCCATTTGTTGGATGGATGGATGCCTGGAGACACTAATGAGATCTGCAGTTCACAAAATCACTTGCATTTCAAATCCAGCGTGGGCTGGCTGAAGGAGAGAGACGTGAGGAGAACCACTTGAGTGGTTATTCCACATACTCATGGAGTCAATATAGCTTTTCTTTCTTAACAGATTTTTGGGCCAGGCATGGGGGCTCATGCCTGCAATCCTAGCACTTTGGGAGGCCAAGGCGGCTGAATCACCTGAGGTCAGGACCAGCCTGACCAATGTGGCGAAACCCCATCTCTACTAAAAATACAAAAATTAGCTGGGTGTGGTAGCGGGCACCTGTAATCCCAGCTACTAGGGAGGATGAGGCAGGAGAATCACTTGAAGCGGAGGCAGAGGTTGCAGTGAGCCGCAATCGCACTATTGCACTCCAGCCTGGGCAACAAGAGCTAAAATCCGTCTCAAAAAAAAAAAATTGTTTTGATCTCACAAATAGTTGGTGTTCATTGTAGAAACACAGCACAGCTGCAAGAAAACAACTCTGAACATTTTAGAATATCTTTTCAGACTTTATTTCCTCTATGCACTGCCCTTCCTCCATTTCTTTACAGAAATGAGAGCTCACCTCGGATGAGCAGGGTGGGGCTCAACCTGTTCAGGGAATGCAGAAGCCCTCCTGAGCTGAGGCTTGAAGGATGCATAATGGTAAATACAATGAAGAGTGAACAATATTTCCGTAACAAAACTGGTATGTCATTTTGTTAACCATCTCACTCAAAAATAGGTGGAGGATAACCCAGATTATCAGCCCTGTACCCTTTCCCAGAATTGCTCTTCCCTCCTTCTCTGTTTAGTTCAAGAACTCCCACGTTAGGTCAAAGAGACCCCGCCCCCTGGTCTTAGTTGTTTGGTCCAGAGGCAGGTCTTGACTCAAGCTGGGCCAATCACAGTGCGTGGCTACCCTGTCCACAGTTGACTGGTTCAGATTTGGGTAATTGAACTAAAGTGGCCAATCTATTCCTTGCTTGGGAGTCCTGGATTGAGGGCTAAAGACAGCTTCAGGTATATGCTTTCCTATGTCTCAAAACTTATTCCCCACTATCTGGTCTGCAATGAGAAAATGAGGCTGACACACAGGGAGAGGCAAACACAGCAGATGGAGAGAAGGTCCTGGAGCTGCCTGAGCCCCAGACCCCAGGTGTTCTTTGGGCCTGGCCACACTGTGGTCCTTCTGAACTGTGTTGTCCAACTCTCCTCTAGATTCCATGAGCTAACAACAAATCCTCCCTTGTGCTTTTCCCATTTCGAGGTGGATTTCTGTCACTTGCCACTGAACAGCTTCTGACCCACACACACCGTGTGTCGTGGAGGTGACTCCATGTCGATAAAATACACACACAACATCACGTTTAATGGCGGCAGGGTGTTGTCTGTGTCTCCCCTTTTAAACAGTCTCCTATTGTTGCATATCTCGGTTTTTCCAGTGTTTTGCTGTGATGAGCAATGCTGTGGGAAACAGCCTCATAAATTCATCCTTGCTCCCGTGCATTATTTTATCAGAGTGAATTCCTAGAGGTGAAATTGCTGCAGCAAAGGATGTTCATATTTTTAAGGTTTGTGACATGGTTTTTAACGATGCCCTGTGGCTGTTCTTTTTTCGGTGTCACTGCCCACACAGTCACTGGACACCTTCATGGGATCAGGTTATTTCAGACTGAATTGGTCTTAGTGAGTTGACCCTCATTGGTCCTTTGTTGGGAGGAGGAGTGTCCAGGTTTTTTTTTTTTTTTGAGACAGAGTCTCACTCTCTTGCCCAGGCTGGAGCACAGTGGTGCGATCTTGGCTCACTGCAACTTCCACCTCCCAGATTCAAGCAACTCTCGTTCCTTAGCCTCCTGAGTAACTGGGATTACAGGCGCCTGCCACCACATCAGGTTGGTTAATTTTTGTGTTTTTTAGGAGAGACAGAGGTTTCACTATGTTGGCTAAGCTGGTCTTGACCTCCTGACCTCAGGTGATTCGCCCTCCTTGGCCTCCCAAAGTGCTGGGATTACACGGGTGGGCCACAGCACCCAGCCCCAGGTTTTGGTTCTAATCTGCCTAAAAATTGTGCCCAAGTATTCTGTTGAAAAAGTAGGTGTGGAGTCAGTTATGGTCATGAGCATTTTCAGGGGATTTTGCAAATCCACACACAAGCCCCTGAGTGCACAGTGAACGCTGAGTCTCACTGGGGCCTGGGGATGTGGACAAAAGGATGCCCAGATTCAAGGTTATCAGTTTAGCCCAGAGGGCAAGAAAAGCACATGGCTGTGAGGACATGTTTAGTACCCAATGCTAGGGAGTAGGAGACAGGCTGACTGTGACAAGGCAGACACAGTACCCACTGCCCTGGAGCTCGCAGTCTGGTGGGGAAGACAGATGCTGAAAGAGGAGTAGGGCTCAGATCAAGGGCAGTGCTGGGTGACCTGAGTGAGTAGGGCAGGGCTCAGGCTGTTCAGGGAATGCAGAAGCCTTCCTAAAGAAAATGGTTTTGACCTGAGACTTGAAGGATGCATACAGGTAAGTACAAAGACGAGTGACCAAGTATCCCAGGCACAGAAAAAAGCCTACAAAAAGACCTGGAGATTAGGAAGAATGCAGCACATTCAACAGACAGAAAGAAAGCCCTGCATGGCTTGAACAGAAAGAACCCATAAAATGAGTAAAAGATGAGGCTGCAGAGATGCAAAGCCTCCTCGTGGCCAGGACTGAGGATTCTTTCCTGGGAACAATGGGAAGCCTTGGAAGAGGAAAGCAGGGGAGAAGTGTGATCCGTGTTCTTCAGGGGAAGGCAGCGATAGGGACTGAATCTCCAGCAATTGTGCCTTGTCCCCAGGGTCCCAAGGCTGTCTAAAAGCATCTCTGCCCACTACATTTGGGTCTTAGACCACTTGGCTCAGCCCCACTGCACTGAAAGCCAAACTCCCAGAACCCCAATCAGCCTTCTCATCACGGCTGATGCCCTCCACGGGTTAGCTCAGGCTCCCATCCCAGGCCTGCTCTCTTTTAATGGATAAATATAGCATGTTCCAGTAACAGCACACACATGAATATCTCTCTGATTTCTACATAAAGACATCACATTCCCCTCACCCCACCCACACCTCAAAGACAAGAATCCTTGTCATGAAATTAAATAGAATGAGACAATGGAACTGAAAGTGCTTTGTAAAAGAAAAAATTGCCAGAATGGTGGCAACTTTTTTCAAACTTTATTTTTCTCTTAAGCAGCAGAATCTTGTATTGTTTTTTAAAATGAAATCTCACCAGACACCTATCTGCTCCCGCGATGTCATCTTTTGGAGACATTTCAAATTTTACATGTCCAAAACGAAGGTCTTGGGTTCTGTCATCCTCTTCAAAACTGCTCCTCCCCCACCTTCTCCATCTTAGTTCTGACACCTCCCAGGTGCTCGTGCCAGAAGTGGAGAGGCAGTGCTGATACCCTCACCAGCTTTTCTCCAACATGTGTCCCTGCTCTGTCCTCAGGTCTCCCTGGCCCCCACCATCCCTCTAGCCAGCCATCATTCACCTGAATTCTTCAACAGCCCCTACCTCATCTCCCCAAGGCTGCACGTGCCCCCTTTCTAGTTCAACACTCACATACTGGCCAGAAAGGAACATACGGAGAGACTCGTGCACAGATCATAAATGTTCAACTTGATGGGTTTGTCTAAAACACACCCACGTAACCAGCACCCAAATGAAGAACAGAGTATTATTACCAGAAGCCCACCCCATGCCCCTTCCTTGTCACTTCCGTATCTCCCCCCGGGCTGCCATTATCCTGACTTCTAACACTGTAGATTAGTTTCACCTCTATTTTTGAACTTTGTATACGTGGATTCATATCATGTATACTGTTTTATATCTGCCTTAACTCATTTACCTTTGCGAGATCCATCTATACCATTATGTGGTTATAATTTATTCATTTTCATTGCTGCGTAGTGTTTCATTGTGTGACTGTATAATCCTTTATTCAGTCAAGCACTGAGAGGCATTTGAGTGGCTTGTGGTTTGGGGCTATTACAAAGAGGGCAGTTGTTAAAATTCTGGTCTTTGGTGCACATAGTGTGCATTTTTGTTGGGTACCTACCTGCCTGGGAGTAGAATTGCCGTAACGTATGAACATGTTCACAAAGTGGTATTTTTAAAGTACAGCCAGATTCCAGCATTCTCTTTCTAAAACCCTCCATGGCTTCCTGCTGTATTTATAATAAAGTTCAAACTTTCACCTACACCCACAAGGGGCTTGTATGCCCTGGCATCTACTGCCCTCACACATACTGCTTGCCCGCCATATTGACCTTCTTTCCATTCTTGGAGACTGCCAAGCTCTTTCTCCGCCAGAGAGCCACCCATTTGATATGCTGCGGTTTCGAACTGGCCTTCCCTACTCATCCTTTATGTCTCAGCTCAAACAGAATTCTGTTAGAAAGCCCTCTCCTGATTCCCCAGCTTGAAATCACAATTGGTATGATTATCTCTCATTACACAGTGCACAATGACACCCACAATTTGCAATTGTCTGATTGTCAATCACTGCCTCACCCACTAGACTGTAAGCATCAAGAAAAGGAGACTGTCAGATTCTCTGCTGTCTCCTCAGCACCTAGCCCTGGACTGGAGCATAGTAGGTGCTCAATGAATATCAATGTGGTAAGGAGAGAGGACGAAATAACAATCAAGGTCTTAAAGGCATGCAGAAACCAGGGTGTAAATCTTGGCTTCATCACTTACTACCTTTGTCCCATTAGGTAAGTTACCTAGGCTTTCTGGGCCTAAGTTTCCTCCTCTGTAAAATAAGAATAATCCTGCTGGCCTCTCAGGCAGATAGGTAGCTGTGAGGACTGACTGAGAATATATGTATGTATATTGCCTAGCACAGTGTTGGGCACATGGTAAGTGAAGAGGTAGCTTTCCATGGATCAACTCACTGGAGCCTCACCACAATTCTAGGGGCAGGCACTATTCTAAACCCCCAATTTATAGACTGAGAAACTAAGAAACTAAGCCCAGAAAGGTTAGGTGCCTTGCCCAAGAATTCTGGCTCCGGAGCCCAGGCTCTCCTCCACTATAGCATTAGTGGTAGCATGTAAAGGATCAATAAAAAACAGAGGAAGGGGAAATAGTGAGTTCCTGACAGCCAGCAGCTCCATTCACCCCCACCCTCTTGACATCCATTCATCCCCATGAAACCCTAAGGTTAGGAAACGCAGTATGAAAACCACTGGGTTACACAAACATCCGTGGTTATTAATAGCCATAAAGGAAAAAATAGAGAGATCTGATTGCATAAAAATGTTAAACCTCTGTATAACAGAAGACACCACAAACAAGGTCAAAAGATAAATGAGAGTCCAGGATAAAACATTTAAACTTCATATGACAAAGGCTTACTGTCCGCGGCATGAACACACTCTTACAAGTTAACTGGGGGGAAAAATGAACAACCCGATGGAAAACTTGGCAAAGAATGTGAACAGTATACAGAAGAGGAAATGAAAATGGCCAATAAGCATATGTATAAGTAGGGAAATAAAAATTAAATAATGAGTTCCCATATGTCTCCTAATATTGGCAGAAACAAAAAGATTGGTAACGTTTATAGCTGATGGCAGAGTAAGAAAACCAACTCTATCATATCCATTGTTGGTTGTAAAAAATTACAGTCTTGTAGGAAAATTTTTCCAAAATATTATGACAAAAAATACGTGACAACTTTCAGAAATGAAAGTAATAACACACAAACGCCCTAGCTAGCTAGATACAAGAATATTCATTGCAACATCTTTGTAACAACAAGAAACTAGAAATATCCTGCTCCTGCTCCCATCAATACAATTGCATATTATGTAACTCCCTTTTTTTTTTTTTTGAGACGGAGTCTCGCTCTGTCGCCCAAGTTGGAATGCAGTGGCGCTATCTCGGCTCACTGCAAGCTCTACCTCCCAGGTTCACGCCATTCTCCTGCCTCAGTCTCCCGAGTAGCTGGGACTACAGGCGCCCCCACCACACCTGGCTAATTTTTTTGTATTTTTAACAGAGATGGGGTTTCACCGTGTTAGCCAGGATAGTCTTGATCTCCTGACCTTGTGATCCACCCACCTCAGCCTCCCAAAGTGCTGGGATTACAGGCATGAGCCACTGCGCCCGGCCATTATGTAACTCTTAAAACAAATGAAGTAGCTCCATGTGTATCAACTTAAAATTATCTCCAAAATGTATGGAGTGAAAAAAAGATGTTAAAAAATAGTGTTGGCCAGGTGCAGTGGCTCACACCTGTAATCCCAGCATTTTGGGAGGCCAGCCAGGGAGGATCCCTTGAGTCCAGTAGTTCGAGACAAGCCTGGGCAACAAAGTGAGACCTTGCCTCTGGGGGGGAAAAAAAAATCAATCGTTTAAATTAGAAAAAAATTGGCTGGTCATGGTGGTGGCGTGTGTTTGTAGTCTCAGCCACCTGGGAGGCTGAAGTGAGGCTCACTTGAGCCCAGGAGATAGAGGCTGCAGGGAGTTACGATTGTGCCATTGCCCTCCAGCCTGGACAACAGAGAGAGGTCTTGTCTCAAAAAACAGAAAACAAAAAAGAATAATGTCTATGGTTTGATACCATTTTTATAGAAAACAAACAATAAATATACCCAAATGACACAGAATACTTTATCAAATAAAAGTAGGAAAATCAAATTTCTAATTACAGTATGTCAAAGGAGTTGGATTGGAAGGTGTTAGTTTTGCTTCAGATACATCTTTAAGTTTGAATTGTTGCAGTGAGCATGTATTATATTCCAAATATTAATAAGCATTGCTCATTAGTAATGACTTAATAAATGTTGCCTGTCCATTTAGCCTTGCAAAACCTTTTCTGCATTAAGATTGACCTTGCCTCAGTTCCTACAAAGAAGCTGCTGGTTGGAGAGGTGTTAATTGTCTTCTAAACAACTTCCTCTGATTAACCTCTTGGCTTGTTCTGATGCCAGCCTCCCAGGGAGAGAAATCTTGTATCATTATTATTGTTAAAAGAAATATAAGCTCTGAATATGCAATACATGCCCAGGGTAGCAAGATGAATAGAAGGTTATATAGTGAAAAGTGAGTCTCATTCTCATCCTAATATTGTAGCCAATATCTTAGTCCAGCTCTACCCCAAGAAGGCAGTCAGCACACCAGCTTCTTTTGTATCCTTCCAGAGATAGACTATGCATATATTAGAATAGACATGTATTACAATATTCTATTTTTTAAACACAAATGTCGTACATAATGTTTATATACACGAACAAATATGTTCATACAGAAGATGCCTTTCCATTCTTTCCAGCTGGGACTTGATTAGTTCCAAGGTGGCAGCTTCTTCCTGCTCAAGCATCCAGGTTTCCCCAACTGAGGCAACTTATCCATCCATTCATCTATTCATTTATCCGTCCACTAACAGTGCTAGCAAACATTTGCTGAGCACTCACTCTGTGCCAGGCACAGAAGCTGGAGATAAAGAGGTGAAAGATAAGGTCCTTGCTCTCACTCAGCTGACCTTACGTGGGGAAGGAAGAAATTATGTAGAAGAAAACAAGTTGTAGAATAAAACTAACAAATTGTAGGTAATGAAAAGTGCCATGGAGAGACTCATGCTCAATTAAGAAAGGAAAGAAAGGGAGGAAGAGAGGGAGAGGTGAAAACGGAGGGGAGGGGAAGAGAGGGCCTATTTTAGATGGGGTAGCTAGGGACGATCTCCCTGTGGAGGTGACGTTTAAGCTAAGACCCAAATGACAAGATGCAGCAAATGTTCCTTGCCCTGCTGGCTTTCCAGTAGGGTTTCTATGGGCAGCGTGTCAACCTGATCCTACTGGTGACAAGGCTGGGCCCTGACGTCTTGGAGCATGCAATTGAATCCCAGCTCTGCCAGTGAATGCTGTGTGAGTCCTAGGAAAATTATTAAGCTCTCTGTGCCTCAGTTTCCTCATCTGTATTATGAGGTTATATAAGAATAGTACTAAAAATATAGGATTGTAGTGAAGATTAAATGATTGTGCAATGTGGGCTGGCACAAAGAAGGTGATCAAAAATGATAATATGAGGCAAAGAGTTCTTACATGTAACACCAAAAGTATGATCTATGAAATTTAAAAATTGATTAAAATTTTCTTCATCAAAACTAGAAATGTTTGCTCTATGACAAAGACCACTGAGAATAGGAACAGACAAGTTATAGTCTGGGGGAAAATATTTGCAAATCGCATATGTCACAAAAGACTAGTATCCAGAATATAAAAAGAACCCTCAAAACTCAATGTAAGAAAAGAAACAATCCGACTGAGCAATGGCCCAAAGACTTGATCAGAGAGCTCACCAGAGAGGATACAAATAAGTACATGATAAGATATTCCACAGCATTAGCCATTAGGGAAATGTAAAACAAAACCCTGATGAGATACCACTGCATACCTATCAGAATGGCTTAAAAAAGAAACAAAAAAACCCCCCAAACTCTGACAACAAATGCTGGCAGGATGAAGATTGACCACAACCCTCATACATTGCTAGTAGGATTGCAGAATGCTGCAGCCTCCCTGAAAACAGTTTGGCAGTTTCTTATAAAGTGAAACTTTCATTTAACATATAATTCAGCCATCCCATTCCTAGGCAATTTCCCTAGAGGAATGAAAACTTACACGCACACAAAAACCTGGACACAAATGTTTATAGCAGCTCTATTCACAATCACCAAAAACTAGACGCAGCTCAAATGTTGCTCAATGGGTAAATAAACGGTGGTTTGCCTACTAGTCCATCACTAGAAACCTACTCAGCAGTAAAATGGTACGCACCACTGATGCATGCAACAAATGAGTGAAAGAAGCCAGTCTCAAAAGGTTATGTGTTATATGATTCCATTTACACAGCATTCTTGAAAGACAAAGCTAGGGTGATGGAGAGCAGATCAGTGGTTGCCAGGAGTCAGGGCTGGGAGAAGGGTGTGACTACCAAGGGCAACTCAAGGTAGTTTTTTGGACTGATGGAACTGATTTATATCCTAATTGCAATGGTGGTTACACAAATCTACGTATATGTTAACATTTGTAGAACTGTCTGGGCACAGCAGCTCATACCTCTAATACCAGCATTTTGTGAGGCCAAGGTAGGTGGATCACTTGAGCCCGGGAGTTTGAAACCAGCCTGGGCAACATAGTGAGACCCTATCTCTATAAAATGTACAAAAATTACCTGGGCATGGCGGTGATCACCTGGAATCTCAGCTACTCAGGAGGCTGAGGTGGGAGGATCGCTTGAGCCCAGGAGGCAAAGCTTGCACTGAGCTAAGATGGCACCACTGCAGCAAGGCTCTTCAAAAAAAAAAAAAAAATTGTAGCACACACACAAGACAATTTTACTGCATGTTAATTGTCAAAATAAGAAAAACAAGTCATCAGTGGTATTGTCATTCTGACTAGCCACTCACTCCCAGCCTCTCTTTCCTCCCTTTTCCTCATTTTCTACAACCAGAAACTCCTTAAAGAATAGGCACTTCTACCCCCCAAATATTTGAAGACATCCTTAATCACTTGACTTTGTTACTCTTTTTTTTTTTTTGAGACGGAGTCTCGCTGTGTCGCCCAGGCTGGAGTGCAGTGGCATGGTCTCGGCTCACTGCAAGCTCCACCTCCCGGGTTCATGCCATTCTCCCGCCTCAGCCTCCGAGTAGCTGGGACTACAGGCGCCCGCCACCACACCCGGCTAGTTTTTTGTATTTTTAGTAGAGACGGGGTTTCATCATGTTAGCCAGGATGGTCTCGATCTCCTGACCTTGTGATCCACCCGCCTCGGCCTCCCAAAGTGCTGGGATTACAGGCTTGAGCCACCGCGCCCGGCCTTTTTTTTTTTTTTTGAGACGGAGTCTCACTCTGTCGCCCAGGCTGGAGTGCAGTGGCACAATGCACGATCTCAGCTCACTGCAAGCTCCACCTCCCAGGTTCAAGTGATTCTCCTGACTCAGCCTCCTGCGTAGCTGCGATTACAGGCATGCACCACTATGCCCGGTTAATTTTTGTATTTTTAGTAGGGACAGGGTTTCACCATGGTCAGGCTGGTCTCGAGCTCCTGACCTCGTGATCTTCCCACCCCGGCCTCCCAAAAGTGCTTGGATTATAGGCGTGAGGCACCGCGTCTGGCCGGCTTTGTTACTCTTAATACAAAGGTAGTATATGTTTGTTGGGAAGAAAAAAAGGGAGCGAGAAATCATTACAGAAATATGTGATGTAGAAAGTGAACGCCCTCGGAATCCCAACCCCAGAATGAGCTGCTTTGGAGCAGCTTTCACCATGACCATTTCAAAGCGATTTTATGCAGCTCTTTCCTCACAAGGTTTAGCACTCATAGGGTGGGATTTACTCCAATAGATTCTTCAGGTAAACGAGGAGGGCCTGGGGGACCATGACCTTAAAGGGTTGACATCTGGGGCGCCAGCCCATCCTCACATCAAGGCACAGTGTTTCAAGGTTGGATGGAGTCTTAGGGTAATCTGGTTAATCACAGGCCACCCAGTTCCTTCCTCTATCTCTCCATCACCGCCCCAGGGGAGGCACTGTCTCTCATGGTAGCGTCTTCCCCACAGCCTCCCTCCTGCTCTGCACAACGGCTGCTACATCCCATCAGCCAAATGCATTTGAGATTACTGGTTCAATCATTTAGTCAATGTTTGACAAATCATTCATTCATTCATTTGTTCCTTCCTTCCTTCGTTCAAAAGTACTTACTGAACACTTACTATGTGCCAGGCACTGGGCTAAATTGCAGGAATACCTCCGTGAACAAGATAGACACGGTTCCTGCTTACATTCCATTCAGAGACAAATACCACAAATTCTAACACACATTTCCATAACAACTGTGCTAGAGCCTGTAAGACAGAATGGCATGGTGGGACTGGACCTGGCCAAGTCAGGCTTCTCTGAGGAAAGAGCTGTTAAGCTGGGCAGGAGTTGGCCAAGTTCAGAGCAGAAGGAAGGGCATTTGAGGCAGATGGAACTGCACATGCAAGGGCCTGAGAGGTCAGGGTGGCTCGACCTCTGACCGAGCCATTGCTAGTGGGATTGCAGAATGCAAGTGTGGGGACACAGCAGTGGACAGGGCACAGTGAAAGCTCTCCAGGGAAATGTTCTGGGAACTCTTGCCACTGGCCTTGTAGCCTTTCTTTCACGTTCCCTGGTGGGTCCTTCATCTGAAACAGAACATTTTCTGTAGAGGCTCAGAGTACAGGATCTGGAGTCAGGCTGATGTAAACCATCTCACCTAGGCTCCATCACTATGTGTGTGCAAATGGCAGCAACTTAATCTCCCTGGGTCTCATTTTTCCCACCTATAAAATGGGTACGAAATGATAACATGGGTTGTTGTGAGGATTAAGGGAGATAATCCACATAAAGTCATGACCACAATGCCTGGTACATCAGCCGTGCCCCGTGCATGGTAGCTAATGTTGTTATTATTGTTCTTATTAATATTTTCAGAGGCACCAGGGTCCCTGTCCCTGGAGGTGCAGTCTCTTTATGGCTAAATATGGAGTTAACACAGAGCCAGGGAGGGTCTCCCAGCCCCTGGATTCCTAGAGACAAAAGTCTGGGCAATGACTCAGTTGGTATAATCCATGAATCCATCAAGTAAGTTTTGGAAGTGGACTTGTGTTTGTCAGTGACACAGACAGAAGAGTGGGACAGCTAAGACCCAAGAAGGTTTCTTAGATGACAGATGTGTGCTGCTAGTTGACATCGGCCCCCACTCCCCACCCTGCCTTCCACTCCAAAAATTGGACTCTCTTCCAAAGGATTCCAGTGATGCTTTCGGTAAGGAGAACCCCACTAAGTCCTCTCTGGGCTGAGGAGTCACGGGTTCTGCCTTCCCAGAAAGGCACCTTTGCTCCACTGGGAGAATGCCTTTGGGCTGATAAAGACTCTCTGAGTCCAGTTATGGGTAGGAATACTGCAAGGAGGTGAAGCTATTTTTTGCCACATGCTCTATCTCTCCAGTAGGCACAGTGACATTGCCCAGGATCCAAATAGTCCCAGCTGTAGAAGGTCATGGAGCTGAAGGCTAGAAGGCTTGGCTCTTCCAGAGCCAGGGTGGGGAGCAGGGGGACTATTTGCATCACCACTTGAGGGGGTCCTAAGACCTTTAGCTGTCCCCCTACCTTCCATCCCCTCGCCCCAGCCCCAACCCACAGTCCACAATACTCCTGTGGAACCCATTCCCCTCTGGGCCCAGAGTCTGGTGGCAACTGTTTATTTTTAGCCTTTGATTCCCTGAGAATGCAAGAGTGGGTGCTTGTGGAACAGGAGAGGGAGGAGGGAGGAGGAAGAGGAACTTCAGGGCTTGGAGGGCCAAGGAGGACACAGCCCAGCCCAAGCACAATTTCAGCCCTGTGACAGCCTGTGGGGGGGTCAGGGCCAAGTCCTCTCCCTTCTTGGCCCACCCAGCTCAGGACCAGGTTGGGCTCATGCCCCCCTGTTCCCCTTTTCTTCTTCCCTGAAAGCCCTAGAGACTCATGGGCTTTCCGTTCCTCTTTTGAGCCACCGCCACGCTCTCAGTCCTTTGGTGTTCTCATTCTCAGACACAATGGGTGCATCACAGGACGCCTCAACACCTCTCTTCCTCCTGCCTCTGAAAAGACATCCTCCCAGCCCATCTCCTTGTGCCTGCCTGGCACTGTAATAGGCACTTAATACATACAGGTAGACAGAGGCTGTGTTTCACTGCTTCTCCCTATAGGCAGAAGGCCTGAATAATGGAAGAACCAATAAGAGGAAGTCACAAAGGTTTAGAAACTCTTACCAAACCCTTAAGTCTTTGTCCCTGATTGCCTGTTTCCTGAGAAGTTCCCTGGCACCCCCAGGGCTCATCTTTGCCTGGGTGATCCTGAGGGAGATGCATTTATTCTTCCTTCCTCTTCCATTCTACCTTCAACCTTTCCTTGACCCTTCTCTCCAGGATATCTAGGCCCTCCCCACAGCCTGCATGAGAGTCTGCCAAAAGGGAAATGGGCAGGTTGTGCTGGCTGAAATCCTGGCTCCAAGACACATGAGCTGCGTGACCTAGGGCAGGCTGCCCTGGCCCCTGCAAGAGATCATACAGCTCTCTTGGGGGTTGCTGTGAGATCTTGCAAGAATGTGTGCTGGCAAACAGTAGGTGCACAATAAGTGGTTGTTGTTATTATCGTTTAATAAAGAGTGCAGAAAAACAAGCCTTCTTTTTATTTTTTTTTAATTTTTTTTTAATTTTTTATTTTTTTTATTTATTTTTTTGAGACGGAGTCTCACTCTGTTGCCCAGGCTGGAGTGCAGTGGCCGGAACTCAGCTCACTGCAAGCTCCGCCTCCCGGGTTTACACCATTCTCCTGCCTCAGCCTCCCAAGTAGCTAGGACTACAGGCGCCCACCACCTCACCCGGCTAGTTTTTTTGTATTTTTAGTAGAGACGGGGCTTCACCGGGTTAGCTAGGATGGTCTCGATCTCCTGACCTCGTGATCCGCCCGTCTCGGCCTCCCAAAGTGCTGGGATTACAGGCTTGAGCCACTGCGCCCGGCCAAGCCTTCTTTTTAAACATCTACTTTCACTCTATATCTGATCATTCTTCATATTGGTATCGTGCCTTAATATTTTACAAAGCACTTTCTCCTCCATTAGCTCAGCTGATCTCCACACAACCCCTTGAGAAGGGCCAAGTCATTATTGTGGGATTTTTGTCCCCACTATACAGATAAAGATACTCAGGCTCCAGGGAGATGTAGAACTGTCTTGCTCATCATCGTGTCGACAGCACTTAATGCAGCGCCTGGCCCACAGAAGGTGCTCAAAACAGAACCAAGCAAAATCCTATTGAAGAAATGGCCTATATGATGTCACCCTACAGCCACCCACCCTTTCCTCATCAGTAAAATGGGAATTAACACTGCAGGACATACAAAGCAAGTTACGATTCTAGAATTCAACTACATGTTAACAGGTGGCAAGGAGTGAGGCATGCGTATCCATACCCTTTCCCCTTCTTCCCAGAGGGGAGACTGCCTGGGTCTTTCAGGAGAATAATTGGGAAATGCCTTTGACAGGAAGATGGGTGTAGCTTATTCCCTGAAGATCCCCAGAACAGACCATCCCTGTCCTTGCATATTGGGACTTTGGTTTCTCGAGCTGGGGGCTGAACTTAAGAGACAGGAGAGGGACCTAAGTGTGTGCAGTCATGGGAAGCAAATTCCAAGGAAGAGGGAAGGGTTCCAGAGTAGAAATTATGATTCTCTCTAATATTGATACCTTGGGGAAAAAGATTATGTTGCATTTGGAAGAGATGGGGTGGGGTGTATGAAAATTTAAGAGAAAGTTAAACTATGTGCAATCCCTTTTTAGGTCAAAAATAATGTCAGTAATTTAGGGACATAAAAATCCATTATGTATAAGTTGATTTTCTCTGCAAATTATCACAATCAGCATATTACATTTCAAAGTATAATATTTCAGGCATTAATTATAAATCTGTGGTTTACTTTTAATTTGGTGAAAAAAAAAACAAATGGAGCTATAGCTGTTAAATTTTAGGGAGTCTTTTCAGTTTGCCTGTTATTAAAAACAGAGGTCACCCACACTTGACTTCAGTAAAACCTCTAACATTTTGAGCGCTTGGGGTTTATAAACAGAGATCATACATCTTTAGGAAAGTTGCTGAAACTGTAGGAGGGAAAACCCCCAACTCACCGATAACATTTGTCTCTTGGAATTTACATCATCCTTCTAAATGTACACTTTATTTGTTAGAGACCATAAATCATATTTTCCCTTAAACTAATTTGCAATGCTTTTATATTCTTGGAATTGGTCTCATTATATTAGAGAAAGAGAAAATGGAAGAAATAATGATTAAAGCTGATATTTTTTGAGCACCTACTATGGATAGGATACTGTTTTAAGGACTTTACATGCACGTGTTTATTTAATTCTTAAAATAGTTCCCCGGCTCCTCATAACATAGGAACCATGATTATCCCCATTAGAGGAAGTGATGTGACTTGACTGATGTCCCATGGCTACTAAGGGAAGAATCAGGATTTGAGTCTCCATTGAAAGCAAAGTGGTAGTGAGCTGGGGTGAGCATTAGGCACTGGTCAGCCCTACTCATCTAGTCACGTTACCTCTCCAGAGTGAACTGGGGCAAACCACCCTCCTGCAGCCTCGCTGTCCCATGAAACCACCTGGAACCCTCTTGTTCTCTAGATCCAGCCCCAAAGGGAACATTTTTGTGACTTAGGCAACTAATGAAAGCATACCAATGCTCCTTAAATATTGCTTCAGATTTTTCAACTCAGAGCAATTTTAAATGCCTTAAACTCTCATTTTAAAAGGATTCATTCCTTAATACTTTTTTTAGATTAAGAGGTCACAGGGGCAAGAAAAAGCCAATTTCCAATTCACTCCCAATTCTGTATTTCGTAGTCATGCTCTAAGGAGTCTGTCCGGAGCCTTGTGAGGAAGCTGAACATTAAGATTACATTCTGGCCCTTCTCATTGATTTGTTTCTTCAACCATCCTTATTAAGTGCAAGACACTGCAAAAGGTGTTGGGAACACCAGTGAGAACAAGGCTCTGTCCTCATTCAGCTTACCGTCCAGGAGCAGGTGACGACTGACAGTAAGAAGTAAACTAACAGAGGGATTCAGCTGTGGTGACTGCAGAAATGCGCTGAAGGAAATCCCCTGTTTCACAGTCTGCCAGTGCCCATGCTGGTCAAGCTCCCCGCCACTGGGGCCTGGGGAGTGAAGTGGGCAGGAACACACCCACCAACATCAAGATGGAAAGTTTGTAAGAGGAAGCCCCAGGATCGGGAGCACCGAGTTCTCGGTCTTGCAACAATAGCAATTCCCCGGGCCACAGAGAGGTCGCTTCCCCTTGGTGACCAATGCCAGACTGCCCTGCTCCTGGTGCTCAGGAACTGTACTGAGTACCAAACTGACACCAACAACAGCCTCATGTTCTAAACCTTCCTGTGGCTTGAGTTTTAGACACCACTTCAGGAGAGCAAAGTATACCTAACAGTGGTTGGACAACTTATGTTTTTTTGTTTGTTTGTTTGTTTTGGTTTTTTTTTTTTTTTTTTTTTTTTGAGACAGAGTCTCGCTGTGTCACCCAGGCTGGAGTACAGTGGCACAATTTCAGCTCACTGCAACCACCACCTCCTGGGTTCAAGTGATTCTCCTGCCTCAGCCTCCCAAGTAGCTAGGACTACAGGTGCCCGCCACCACACCCAGCTAATTTTTGTATTTTTAATAGAGACGGGGTTTCACTATGTTGGTCAGGCTGGTCTCGAACTATTGACCTCAGGCAATCCACCCACCTCGGCCTCTCAAAGTGCTGGGATTATAGCCATGAGCCACCGTGCCCAGTCTTGAATATTTTATCTTTGGGGAGATTTGCTTTTCAGGCTTAATTTCTTTGATGAACCAAAAAAGTTACTAGGATGAAGTGGACACTAACCTTACCCCACACTGCTAACTCCCACCTTCACGCCCAGGACCCAGTGGGAGGATCAGGGTGGAGACTGCCTCCTGTTGTCATCCTGACAATAAGGAATGTCCCAAGAGGCCTCAGGGTTCCTGGAGCCCTTTCCCATCCATGATGTCAACGAGTCCCCACGATGACTGGGAGGAGGAGGACTGTGCTTACACATAGTTTCAGGACTCCAAACCCAGTGCCCTTTTTATTATCCAAGTTTTTCCCAATCTTCTGTCATCTGAGTCCTCTCCTCCTGTTTTTTGCCATAGCTCTAGACCACCTGTAGCATTATTTACTTAATATATCTTTAAAGGTGGCCTATTTTCCCCCTTAGCTTAAATGTCTTTATGAAAAATGAAACTCGATATCACTGCCATAATTGGAAACTTGATATGACTGACCATAAATGGAAGGCAGCCACACAAATACATGCAATGAAATGTTATCAAATCCCAGTTAGACACTGTTGCCTGCTGAAGGCTCTGAGACTGAGGCTTGCTCTCTCTTTATAGAAAAGAGAGGTTAGTAAATGTCAGAGAGGTGTTGAAGAGTCTAGCACCCATTCAAGGCTTTCTCCTTGAAGAACTGAAGGGGAATTGAGAAAGGGATGAAATTTTCTGCCAGGTGAGTCAACGCTGTCATGCCCATCTTGGACACTGCCCACCAGTAGCACTTGTCTCGCCCTTGGGACAACCTATGGTGCCATACTCCTTCTTGGAGAACAGAGGATTCATCCTTGGTGACTCAGGTTTCATCCAGTTGGTTCCCCCAAGCAGAAGCCCTGTCACCACCCTGACCTGTCTCAGAAGCTGCCCTTTTTCAAGTCCTCTCATCTCTGCCTCCTTCTCTGTGAGGTCCCAGGTTCCATCCCTGCCTACTCTTGTTTTAGCACAGGTCTCTCCTCTAACCCACAGCCTGTAAGGTGTCAGAGTTCTGCTGCGCCACTGCAATCCCCTCCCAAAATGGGCCCGCTGCTTTCCATTTCTCCCCATTCAGCATATTCTCCAGGCCCAGCCCAGGTGCCTTTTGAAAGCCCAGCTCTGATTATGTAGCTTCGCTGCTAAAGAAACCCCTCAGCCTCTCCTGTCCTCAGGATTACATGGCTTCCTCCTTCTGGGGCCTCCAAGGCCCCACCTGCCCTACACACACCTGCCCTGCACATACCTGCCCTGCACACACCTGCCCTGCACCTGCCCCTCCCAGCCTCATTCCTCACTTTGCTCCTCCAGTTCTTGCGTCTCGCAAGGTCGGACTTCCTCCATTTCCTCATCAAGCTCCCTTGACTTGGGAATTTCATAAACAATGCTGCCTCTGCTTGAAGCACAGCTTCTCACCATCACCCACACATTCTTCCTGTCTCGGCTGAAATGTCACTCTCTCCTGGCAGCCTCTCTCAGTCTCCTTGAGGCAGCACCTCTCTCCCCATGAACTGTGTTTCTCCCATGCCTCCCCTCTATTGGAACTGCCTGTGTCCATTTGCCAGTCTCTAGCACAGTGCCTAGCCCGTGGCCAAGACTGCGTGGAGCCGCAGCAATGCTTGTTGATTGAATGGAAGGCTATTCATTCCCTGCACCTACCAGTCTATACTCCTACTTTCTACCTGCCTGCTCTTTTTCTTGACGGAACTCTTTTTCTACCCCTTCCCTCCCATGATTTTCCAAGTCAATTCCCACCCCTCCCATGAAGCCACCTCGGATCACTCCCGCCCACAGACTCTACCTTCCACTGAGTTCCATAGCATCTGTTTGTTTATTGAATGAATGAATGGGACGGTGCACATAACAAATGGGTCAAAGTCAGAAAATAATGTCATTTCAAACTCAAACTCACTGCAACAGCTTCTGCTTTCTAAGAGGGAAGGCAAAATTCCAATAGGTGGAAAAACAAATCTCCATACTATCTCCTTCCTTGAAGAGGCTGATAGGAGAAGGAGATAAAATGGATTAAAATTACAAAGGATTTTTGTTTTTCCTTTCCAGTAAAAGGTGAGATCCTAAGAAGAAAGTCTCTTTCAAAAAAGTATTTGGCTCTTTGAGAATAAATAATAGTTGCACATGGTACAAAATTCAAAAGGCAGATGGCCCTTCCTTAGCACATCACGTTAACGAGTCTTGGAATGTGCAAGGAGTTCTTTGGAAATGGGAATGGAAAATCCATTGCTCCAAATGATACCTTGAGGGAAACTGCATTCCTGGGGGTGGACCTCGAACATGGACTCTAAGGGCCAGGAGACCAGGCTGGATCCAAATGGAGAGGTAGGGGCCAGGTATGGTGGCCCACACCTGTAATCCCGGCACTTTGGGAGGTTGAGGCGGGAGGATCTTTTGAGCCCAGGAGGTCGAGGCTTCAGTGAGCTATGATCGTATGATCACTCCACTGCACTCCTTCACGGGCGACTGAGTGAAATCCTGTCTCTATAAACGAAACAAAAACCAAACAAAAACAAACGGAGAGCTGAGGTCTGTAAAGAGAGGTGGCCAGAGGACTTGGTGGCATAAGGGCCTCCAAGCCCAGGGCTGCGCAGGATTCAGGTTATCAGTGCTTGCGTTATTGACCACACCAGACCACTGGCAGAGCTGGCTACACACAAAACCTGTGGAGGGAGAGTTTTAGAGGAAAACAAGGAAAGACAGTTCCCATTACCCTGGAATTGAAACAGCCTCATGGAAGGAAGGAACCCAAGGTCTGGGGACATGGGAAAGAGAGAGGCCCCTGGGAACATGCAGAAGCCTTTGGAGGGCATTAGACCGCCCACATGAGGAGGGATAGGGCACTAGCCAATTTCTTTTAATCTCTGAGGACATGTGACCTGAGCTAACACTGGAGTTACAAGGAGCCTTGCTTCCTACCAGTGTCCTCTTGGTTGATTTTCACTCTGCGTTCCTAACAATACCAGAGGCTAAGACCAGAGGCTAAGACCAGAGGCTAAGGCCAGGGACTGGGTCTCATTTCTTCTTGTTCCATCCCGTCAACACCACCTACCCACCCACCTACCTGATAACAGTGGGCTCAACACTGAATCCGTTTGTTGGAACATTTTTTATTTTGTAAAATATACGTAACATAAAAATTGTAGTCATAACTATTTTTAACTGTACAGTCCAATGGTGATAAACACGTTCATAATATTATACGACCATCACCACCATCTCCATGGACTCTTTCCATCCTATAAAACCGAAAGTCGGTGCCCAGTGAACAATATCCTCCCTAATTCTCCCCTACTCCTAGCCCTTGGCAACCGCCTTTCTACCTTTTTTTTTTTTGGTGACAGGGTCTTGCTCTGTCAGCCAGGCTGGAGTGCAGTGGCGTAATCACTGCTCACTGCAGCATCAACCTCCTGGGCTCAAGCAAGCCTCCCATCTCAACCCCGAGAAGCTGGGATTACAAGCATGTGCCACCATGCCCAGCTAATTTTTTAAATTTTTTGTAGAGATGGGGTCTCACTATGTTGCCCTGGCTGGTCTCCAACTCCTGGACTCAAGTGACCCATTCTCCTCAGCCTCCCAAAGTGCTGGGGTTACAGACGTGAGCCACCTCGCCTAGCCCATTCTACTTTCTGACTCAAAGATTTTGGCTACTCTGAGTATCTCACATAAGTGGAATCATACAGTGTTTGTCTTTTTTTTTTTTAATTTTTTTCCCCTGAGATGGAATCTTGCTTTGTCACCCAGGCTGGAGTACAGTGGTGCGATCTAGGCTTACTGCAAATTCTGCCTCCTTGGTTCAAGCGATTCTCCTGCCTCAACCTCCCGAGTAGCTGGGACTACAAGTGCACCAGCACGCCCAGTTAATTTTTGTATTAGCTACTAAAAAAGTAGAGACGGGGTTTCACCATGTTGGCCAGGCTGGTCTTGAACTCCTGACCACGTAATCTGCCCTCCTTGGCCTCCCAAAGTGCTGGGATTACAGGCCTAAGCCACTGTGCCCAGCCCAGTGTTTGTCTTTTTGTGACTGGCTCAGCATGATGTCCTCAAGGTTCATCTATATTACAGCATGTGTTAGAACATCCTTCCTTTTTAAGGCTGAAAAATATTCCATTGTATGTACATGCCACATTTTGCTTATCCATTCATCCATCAGTGGGTACTTGGGTTCTTTCCACATTTTCGCTATTGTGAATACTGCTACTAGAAACCTGGGTGTACAAGTGTCTCTTTGAGACTGCTTTTTACTCTTCTGAGTATACACCCAGAAGTGGAACTGCTGGATCCTATGGCAATTTTATTTTTAACTTTTTGAGGAACTTCCACATTGTTCCACAGGAGCTACACCATTATGTTTTCCTATCAACAGTGTACAAGGGGTTCCAATTTCTCCATATCCTTGACAATGCTATTTTATGGAGGTTTTGTTTCTCTGTTTTATAGTAGCCATACTAATGGGTGTGAGATGTATCTTATTGTGGTTTTGATTTGCATTTCCCTAATGATTAGTGATGTTGAGCTTCTTCTCATGTGTTTATTGGCAATGGGTGTATCTTTTTTGGAGAAATGTCTATTTAGACCCCTTGCACGCTTTTTTTTTTTTTTTTTTTTTTTTTTTTTGAGACTGAGTCTCACTCTGTTGCCCAGGCTGGAGTGCACTTGCATGATCTCCGCTCACTACAGCCTCCGCCTCCCAGGTTCAAGTGATTCTCCTGCCTCAGTCTCCCAAGCAGCTGGGACTACAGGTACACACCACCATGCCCAGCTAATTTTTTGTATTTTTAGTAGAGATGGGATTTCTTCATGTTGGCCAGACTGGTCTCAAACTCCTGGCCTCAAGTGATCCACCCGCCTCGGTCTCCCAGCGTTCTAGGATTACAGGTGTGAGTCACTGTGCCTGGCTCCTTTGCTCATTTTTAAATTGGGCTGTTTTTTTCTTCCTTGTTGAGTTTTAGGAGTTCTCTATATACCCTAGATATTAATCCCTTATCAAATATGTGACTTACAAATATTTTCTCCTAATCTGTGGGCTGCCTTCTTATCTGCTGATAGTGTCTTTTGGTGCACAAAATTTAAAGATTTTCATGTAGTCCAATTTGTATATATATTTTTTTGTTACAGAGCCTTTAGTGTCATATCCAAGAAATCACTGCCAAATCTAATGTCATGAAGCTTAGTACTGAACCCATTTTGGTGGCCATCCACAACATCCTTGTTGAGAGAAGGACTTTGGCTGAATGACTAATAACTACTCCCTCTATCCAACACACATACACACACACACAGCTCTTGGAAATAGCCCACAGGAGGGAGAGTGTACTATCTGGGTTGCCAAGAGCCCTGGGTGCTAGCCTGTCCCCCACGACCAGTGTACCACTTTGGGCAACCTTCAGGCAAAGCCCTTGACTAATCTAGTTTCTGTTTCCCTCCACACCCTTCAATCAACAGCTCAAGGAACGGCAAAGCAATCTTTATGGCTGTCATATTGGCTGGATTGTAGGACTACAAATAAGGCCGTTTCTAAATAATTCCCAAACTGTTCAGATATGAAGGGTGTAATGGGCAGAGACTGGCATCGGCTGGGGAGCCAGACAAAGCAAGATTGCCAGAGGCCTTTGTAACTGCTTATGGTGGCTACACGGGCCTGGAACCAGTGCCAAGTCAAATATATGTACAAAGAGGAGGCTCAAATTCCCCTTCTCAGGCCAGCCCTGGCAGGCTTGCTGCCTCCACTGGAGAGATAGAAAGCAAAGGCACAGAGAGGTTAATGTAGCCACGTGAGCATCTATAGGGTAATCAAGAATTAACCCCATTAGGGCAACACCTAATTCCTAACTTCTTACAGGCTGCAAGTTACTGAATTTCTGCCAAATTGAGGTTTTTATTACTTTCCACAGAAAAATAATTCTCCAAATGATATCATTATTATAATAATAGTGTGGGACTATTGGGGCTTCTAGGAAACTAGCTAGCCATCAGCTTGCTACCTTAGATTCTTGGCATTGTTCAATTGAAGTGTTTGGTTTTAATTATTTGTGAGCAAACCAGAATGTTCATGGCATATATTAGTCATTTCGCTGGGTCCAGATTTAAATCATGGCACTGGGAAGCTGGTATGCTGGGAAGAATAACACCAGTCTGTAAGTCTAGCCTGCTGCCCAGCAGGTACAGGTCAACACTTGTCACCTATCCTGACATTCTCCAGGGATAACTAAAAAAAAAAAAAAAAAAAAAAAAAAGAGGCTTTCTATGAGATTAGCTCATTGAAAAATAAGCCAACTTGTGTTGGTGATAAAAGGGAAGAGGAAGACAAGTCTAAGTGTGTATTAGTTCTTAAGCCAAAAAACAGAAGTTTCAGATCAACTGAAGAGTGGAAGATTGGACTCACTGATGGCTCAGATCCTAAAAGTGACAGACTCCACCTAATTCCTAAAGGGTAATAAGAAAAAGCAGTCTATAAAACCATTTCAAGCAATCAACAGCAACACCAATAACAGAAAACACCTCTTTGGTAAGCGAGAGAAGAAACTTCAGAGACATCAAAAAGCGTTTAATGTGTAGCATGAAGACGTAACCCTTAATGGAAATGGGGTTCTGGAGTAAGGCAATTACCTGAACAAAGATTTCCACACATACAAATTTAAGGATCACAAAGGTCTCCAGCTGTCAGTCTGCAGAAGATCAGAGGCCCACCGGCCTCCTTCCATCAACCTGCTAATCAATTTCACGCCCCTCGCCCAGCCCATCTCAATTGGGACGTCATGGTCGTGTGCCATCTAGTGGTCAATTGATTACTGCATGTAACTGCCTGGGGCTTTCTGTTTTGGTTTCACTAAGCTTTCATTCACTCGTTGTAATGTATCTGGTGCTGAGAATATAATAGAGAACACGATAGACATGGTCCTTCCTTCAGGAACCGCACCATATAGCAGGGTGAATTAAACACATAAAATACAATATAAGAGGTACAATCAAGACATATTAAGGGAGGTAAGGGAGCCCTGAGGAAGGACGTCTAATCTAGATTTGGTGATTGGAGGAGGCTTCCCAGAGGGAGTGCCATTAATGCTGGGACCTTAAGGATAAGCGGAAGTTTGTTAAGCAAAGGAGGGAAAGGAAAGAGACAGCATTTCAGGCAGAGAGGTGAGGTATGCCTAAAAGCCAGGTGTCAAGAGAGCACAACCAGCTCATGTTGGGTGGAAAGCTTTGTTAAGAACTTTGAACTTGGCAGGGTGCGGTGGCTTATGCCTGTAATCCCAGCACGTTGGGAGCCTGAGGCAGGTGGATCACCCGAGGTCAGGAGTTTTAGACCAGCCTGGCCAACATGGTGAAACCTTGTCTCTACTAAAAATACAAAAAAAAAAAAAAGCTAGATGTGGTGGCAGGTGCCTGTAGTCCCAGCTACTTGGGAGGATGAGGCAGGAGAATTGCTTGAACCTGGGAGGCAGAGGTTGCAGTGAGCTGAGATTGCACCATTGCACTCCAGCCTGAGCGACAGAGTGAGACTCTGTCTAAAAAAATAATAATAATAACTTTGAACTTCATTCTTGGGGCCGTGAGAGCCATTTCTTTTCAGGGACAAATGAAGAAAGCCTGTATAATTTGCATTTCTCCTGGGCCCTGGCTTACACCTCTTACCTCTTAGAGTCCAGACCCTCACAACCCACCCCTTGAAGAGTGGAATGATGTTATTCTTTAATTTTTTGTTTTCTTCCCAGGCATGAGTTGCTTATGCACATGCCCTTGATCTCTCCTTTCCCTGTGTCAGCAAAGAAGTTTGTCTAGCGTTGTCATCATTTCTAACCTAGGGCAGAGCTTCAGCTTCTGCGATAATAGATCTGGCAATGCCAAGCTCCTTTCTAAGGCCAAGGTCCTTAATGGGGGAGATAGTGGCTGCTGTCCGTGTAAGGTCCTGGGGACCCATGCTTCAGTATCCCCTGGGGCATTTAATGAAGCAGATTCCCAGACCTTCCTGTCCTCACTCAGAGGAGGTGGGTCCCTGGAATGGGCTCCTGTACCCCGGTGATCCTGGGGCTCGCTCGGGTTAGAAGCGCTGGTGCGGTGGTTGGAGCACAGGCCCTGGGGTCAGTTCCCTCCTACAACTCTGTCTAGCCCTGCCTCCCACTGTGTGTGACTCAGCTGTTTGATCTCAGGCCAGTTACTTAATCTCCCTAAGCCACTGGTTTCTATTCTTGAAAATGGAAATAATAATCATAAAACCTACCCAACAGTATTATTGAGAAGATTCGATGAGATTGTGCATGTAATGAGGCTGGCACAGAGTCTGGCAAATAGGACGTACTCATCAAAGCTCAAAGAACATCAACAGTTGTGTCTGAGACACATTTCAGTCATAAAGAGAATGGGAGTTAACACCAGGCCATGGGCCTGGATCCTCAGGGGCTGGAATTCAGAGGAGTAGGTTGCCAACGGGAGGAGAGAAGACCTAGGGGATCGGACATCTCACTCAGAGAGGAGTTGAGAGCCAGCAAGCCAGAGAGGCAGACTGCCCCTGGACAGCTGGGAGCAGAGGGTTGTAAGTGCACAGCAGAGTGGGTGGAAATGAAATCTTCACGAAATGCTCAGAGAATCTGACAGGAAGCTTCCCTCTGCTAACATTGCTTTTCAGTGACTCTTATCAACACAAACTAGCCAAAGCAAAAGAGGGAATTTTGAGTTTGTTTAACTGAAAAGGCCAAGGGTAGATATGAATCTGGTGTAAACATTGCCATCAGGAACCAGTCTCCAATTCTCAGCTCTACTTCTGCCCATCTTAGCTTTGTTCTCAGGCTGGCCTTGCTCTATGTATTGACAAAAGTCAACCATCAGCTCTAAGTGTAGTTCTGCAGGTAACAAGCCCAGCCCAGAGACAGCACCTCTCTCCTGATAGCATCAGCAAAAATCTTGAGGCTGACGTTCATTGGCTTAACTTTGGACCACATGCCCATCTCTGAACCAATCACTGTGACCAGAAAAATAGAATTTTCTGATTGACCAGGTCTGTTTCTTGTGTTCAATCTTGTATCCAGGGTTGGTTCAGCCCCACCCAAATTACATGGAGTGAGCATAAAGAGTTCCCCAAATAAAAATAAGGGCCCTGTTTCTGGGAGAAGAGATGGAGGACAAACCAAACAAAACTGAGGCGTCCTCAATTTTCCCATGTGTGAGACACCCTCTTGCCATTGGTCCCTGGAGTCAAGCTGTTCTTGGGCGCCTGAACATCCGCGTTCAGTTTTGCTGCAGCCCCCACAGGCTTGGTTCTTGGGAAGGGGATTCTTCCAGCACTGGGTAGCAGGCAGGAGTCGTCTCCTCCACAGACAGCAGTGACACCACAGATGGTGCTTTTGCTGAAAAGGCAGTTCTAGGGAGTAGCAGGCACGGGTGGTGCTGCACAAGCCCTTAGCTAGATTCCCCTAATGCCCTTCAAGAGAGGCTGTAAAAGGAGAAAAAATCAGAGACTTTATGAGGGTAGGGGAATGAGGACAGGCTAAAAGACTAGCACTCCTCAACCACGGTGGCTGCCGACCCAGGGGAGCTGATGGCCCTGGGCTAGGAGACATTGGGGACTATGTCCCTGCTTTGCCACTCTGGCCCTCCCTTTACCCCAGGCCATCCCACTGCACTCCAGCCCACTCTGAACTGTGCACTCCTGTGAGGGCACTCCCTCACTCCCTCACTCTTGACACACACATCTCCTGGCCCTCACACTCATTCAACCAGCTTAGGGTCTACAGAGGGCCATGCTCCATGCCAGGAGCTACCGTGGGTCCCCAGGAAGATCCTACCTCATGGAACCTCATAGAACACACAACTCAAGAAAGTGCCACGAGGGCCATGTTTTATGAATGCACTCTTTATTTTTATTGCATTTTTATTGCATTAAGTCATACATTAAGTGATTCTCCTTGTAAACTATTCCAATCATACGTTTACTACTGAAGCTACTTAACTCCTCTCTCCCCAGCCAGGCCCCTCCCTCAAAGTAAGTAACCTGTTATCCATTTGATGGATAGCTGTTGAAATATTTTTCTACATATTTACATCGTAATATGTTCACATGCAGGAATATATAGCTTTAGTTTTGTTGACATCTTTTGAATAGGTCTGAAAGGGTACCCAGTGAAAAGTCTCCCTCTTACCTCATCCCTCAGCTGTCCCTTCCTCTCCCAGAGCAGCTGGCCAGGTCACCAGTTTCCAGTGTTTCCTTCCAACTACGCTAGGCCAGGAGTCAGCAAACTTTGTCTGTAAAGGGCCAAATTGTAAATACTTTAGGCTTTGCAGGCTTATGGTCTCTGCCCCAACTGCTTAACTCTGCCATTGCATTGCAAAGGCAGCCATAGACAATATATAAATGAATGAACGGGGCTGTGTGCCAATAAAACTTTATTCATAGACACAGAAATTTGAACATCATATCATTTTCAAGTGTCAGGAAATCTTCTTCTTTAGTTTTTCAACTACTTAAAAATCTAAGCACCTGCCGGGCACGGTGGCTCAAGCCTGTAATCCCAGCACTTTGGGAGGCCGAGACGGGTGGATCACGAGGTCAGGAGATCGAGACCATCCTGGCTAACACGGTGAAACCCCATCTCTACTAAAAAAAAAAATACAAAAAACTAGCCTGGGTGAGGTGGCGGGCACCTGCAGTCCCAGCTACTCGGGAGGCTGAGGCAGGAGAATGGCGTGAACCTGGGAGGCGGAGCTTGCAGTGAGCTGAGATCCGGCCACTGCACTCCAGCCTGGGCGACAGAGCGAGACTCTGTCTCAAAAAAAAAGAAAAATCTAAGCACCATTCTTACCTCCCTGCTGTACAAAGACAGGTGGCAGACTGGATTTGACATGTGAACTGGAGCTTGCCCACCCCGGGTCTGTGCGTATGAAAACTATGGATGTTCTTTCCCCTCTTTTTTACATGAGGGAAACATGCTATGCTAAAGTATAATATATCTCAGTTTGCAATGTATCTCAGAGATCATGCCACATGAGTTCGTACAAAAGGTCGTCGTTTTTGCCTTTGGCATAACATTACATTATATTCCACAGTAGTGTATTTTACCATAATTTCCTTAGCCAATCACTTATTTATGGGTGTTAGGCTATTTCCTTCTGCTACTTAAAAACAATGTTTCATTGAAAACATTGTACATATTTGTACTTGTTTTATTGAGACATAGTTAATGTACCACATAATTCACGCCTTTTGAGTGTACATGTCAATGGATTTTAGTATATTTAGAGAGTTGTACAACCAATTTTACAATAAATTTTAAAACGTTTTAATTACTTCAGAAAGAAATTCCACACCCCTTAGCTCTCATCTTTCAGTCCCATCTACACTTCCAGCTCAAGACAACCACTATTTTCTGTCTCTATGGATTTGCTTATTTTGGACATTCATATAAATGGAATCATACAATACATGGTATTTTGCGAATGGCTTTGTTGCTTTTGCATAAACTCGTTCAGACTTATCCATGTTGTAGCATGTGTCAGTACTTCATTCCTTTTGATTGCAGAATAATGTTCCATTGGATGGCTATACAGTATTTTATTTATCCGTTCACCAGTTCTTGGGTTGTCATTATAGTAATGCTGCTATGAACATTCATGTATGAATTTTTGTGTGAAAACGTGTTTTTATTTCTGTTGGTTACATACCTAGGAGTGGAATTGCTGGATCACATGACCATTCTATGTGAGGAACTGTCAGATTATTTTCCAAGTGGTTGCACCATGTTACATTCCCGTTTGCAATATATGAGGGTTCCAATTTCTCCACATCCTCACCAACATTTGTCTTTACATTTTGTTTTGGTTTTTTTAGACAGAGTCTTGCTCTGTCGCGCAGGCTGGAATGCAGAGATGCGATCACAGCTCACTGCAGCTTTGATCGCCCAGGCTCAAGAGATCCTCCTGCTTCAGCCTCCCTAGTAGCTGGGACTACAGGTGTGTGCCACCATACCTGGCTAATTTTTAAAATTTATTTGTTGAGACAGGGCTTCCTTATGTTGCCCAGGCTGGTCTCAACCTCCTGAGCTCAAGGGATCCTCCCACCTTGGCCTCCCAAAGTGTTGGGATTACAGGTGTGAGCCACTGAGCCTGGCCTCTTTTTTAAAAAAAATTATTATTATACGTATTCCAATGGGTATGAAGCAGTATTTCATAGTGGTATGGGGGAGGATGTGGCGGGGGTGGGTGGGTAGGGGTGTGTGTGTGTGTTTAACCAAATATATTCTTTTTTGTTTTCTTTTTTTGAGGTGGAGTTTCATTCTTGTTGCCCCGGCTGGAGTGCAATGGCATGATCTTGGCTCACTGCAACCTCTACCTCCCGGGTTCAAGCAATTCTCCTGCCTCAGCCTCGCAAGTAGCTGGGATCACAGGCATGCACCACACGCCCAGGTAATTTTGTATTTTTAGTAGACATAGGGTTTCTCCATGTTGGTCAGGCTGGTCTTGAACTCCTGACCTCAGGTGATCTGCCTGCCTCGGCCTCCCAAAATTCTGGGATTACAGGCATGAGTCACCATGCCAGGTCTTTTTCTTTTTTTGACAGAGTCTCACTCTGTCACCCAGTTTGGAGTGCAGTAGTGTGATCCTCGGCTCACTGCAACCTCCGCCTCCCAGGTTCAAGTGATTCTCATGCCTCAGCCTCCTGAGTAGCTGAGATTACAGGCACACACCACCACGCCCGGCTAATTTTTTTGTATTTTTTTTAGTAGAGACGGGGTTTCACCATGTTGCCCAGGCTGGTCTCAAACTCCTGAGCTCAGACAATCTGCCTGCCTTGGCCTCCCAAAGTGCTAGGATTACAAGTGTGAGTCACCGTGCCTGACCTAACCAAATATATTCTGAGAGTAGCTTTTTAAAATGTATATATCTTGGAAATATGTTTGTGTCGTTATCTGGGGATCTTCTTTGTGCTTGTTAAATGCTGCAAAGTGCCAGAGCATGAATATAGCCCAGTTTAGCCATTCCCTAATGAATGCTATCTTGGCTATCTCCAAAAAATACATACAACACACAACACAGCAATGGACATTCTTATTTTGCCTTCTTGTGCATAGAGCAAGCATTTCTTGAAGATAGTCTTAGAAGTGGAATTGCTGGATTAAAGGGTTATGTACTTAAAATTTTTGGAGATATTATAATCTATCCTCTGAAAAAGCTGTGCAGTTTACACTCTACCAGTCGTATATGAAAATGCTCACTTCACTACATCTTCGCCAGCCCTGGATATTAACCCTTTCATTGGTGGCAAAAAGCATTTTGTCTTAATTTGCATTTCCCTGATTAATGTGAGGCTGAGTACAGGGCCATGCCCCGACCCATGGCACTCCTCCTTGGCGCTAGGGTGCTGCCCCTTCACCTTCCCCTTCACTTCTGTGTCTTCCATGGTCCCCAGCACAAAGCTGAATGTAGTAGGCACTGATCAATATTGATGGAGTCGGGGCACTGTGATTTTTGCATCCTATCTGATGAAAATACGGTCTGAGACTCTACAAAATTCTGCAGTGTCTTGTTAGTCCTCCAAGATTTAACTGCAACTGTTAGACCTTCTGTCTGAGCTGTATTGTCTTCTAAGCCTTGAAAAAAAAAATTAGGAACCCTTGACTGGTCTAAGGAGTAATTCTTTAGTAATCAGCAGACTGACTATGACACCTGGTCAGGACGGACCATGGGAGCATTCCAAAATAGGTCCTAGGATCCCAGAAAGCAGAACTGCTGGAAACTTCCTGATAACATTATTCAGACGAAAGATCCTGAAATGAAAAAGACTTTAGGGGTCAATTAAAGCCATTCCATTGTACAGAAAGGAAGACTGAGGCCCCAGCTAGAGAAATGACTTGCTCCAGGTCATGTAGTTAAGCAGGAGTAGGGCTGGGAGTGCAGCCCAGGTTCTGATCTCAGGCTGGTGCTCTTTCTTCAAAATGTGTGGAATCAGAGGAGTCACCTCTAAACTCCTCCTCAAGCCCCTCAACTCCTTACTAGAGAGCATGACTTTTCCCAGAAGGCAACACAGAGCAGGAATAAAGGTTTTCAAAACAGCCCAGGATTCAAATCCTAGCTCAGCCACCGGGTTCTAGTTACTGTACCCTCTGATCCTCGGTGTCTTCCTCTTTCATATTTAATATTACCTACTTCACAGGATTATATTCCTATTTAGGATTACCTACCTTCCAGGGTCATGTTGGTGTAAATAAGATAAATACATTGTCTGACATACACTTGTAGTAAGCACTCAGTTGTGGCTATTATTTTTTTCCTCTAGTTCTCTTCTTGGCTGAATCAGCTGTGTGGGTATGAAGATTAATTTGTCATAGGGTAGGAAATTCCAGGTTCAAATTCCACAAAGTTCAGTGGATTACATGTCCCTGGCTTTGTCTCTTCATTTGACTTGGCTTAAGTTGCTATCTTCCAAGTCATTCCTTTAGTAAACCGTCGTTCTCAGCAGAAGGACCATCCACTTCCTTGTTTATCGCCACTTCATAAGTTAGAGATAGTTGAGAACAAGACTTTGGTTGAGCTCAGTTGTTCTTTCAAGCTGGGCTTCCATCAGAATCACTTGGGGCAACATTTTTAAAAGCATCAGGGCCGGGCGTGGTGGCTCAAGCCTGTAATCCCAGCACTTTGGGAGGCCGAGATGGGCGGATCACAAGGTCAGGAGATCGAGACCATCCTGACTAACACAGTGAAACTCCGTCTCTACTAAAAAATACAAAAAACCAGCCGGGCAAGGTGTCGGGCGCCTGTAGTCCCAGCTACTCGGGAGGCTGAGGCAGGAGAATGGTGTGAACCCAGGAGGCCGAGCTTGCAGTGAGCCGAGATCCGGCCACTGCACTCCAGCCTGGGCAACAGAGCAAGACTCCATCTCAAAAAAATAAAAATAAAAAATAATAATAATAAATAAAAGCATCAGGTCAGCGTAATGGCTCACGCTTGTTATCCTGGTGCCTTAGGAGGCCAGGGCAGGAGGATTGCTTGAAGCAGGAGTTTGAGACTAGCCCAGGTGGTCTACAAAAATAAAAAATAAAAAAAAAATTAGCCTGGCTTGGTGGCATGTACCTGTGGTCCCAGCTACTCAGGAGGCTGAGGTGGGAGGATCACTTGAGCCCAGGAGGTTGAGCTATCATTGCACCACTGCACTCCAGCCTAGGCGATAGACTGAGACTTTGTCTCAAAACAAAACAAAACAAAACAAAAAAATACGAATGACTGGACCTGGTCCCCTCCCTTTTCCTGATAAAATTCGTTGAGTGGGGCCCACTGTCAACCCAGGTAATTCTGATGGAAGCAGGGGCAAGATGCACTGGTTTCCCCCAGTGTTTTTCAAACTTTAGCATGATCAGAATTGCCTGTTGGGCTGGACCTGTGAATTTGCATTTCTAACAAGCTCCCACATGATGATAGTGATGAGGCTGCTGCCAATCTGAGGAGCACACTTCGCTGACACAGATGGACATGAACCTGAGTGGACTTCTATGGGCTCTTTCCTTCCCAACATCCTGTCCCCAGCTGCCAGCAGCTCCTGACATGCCTTTGGAGAACTGCCCCTCCTTAACCCTTAGACCAAAACATGTAAGTGACACTCACCCACCTCCCAACTTCAGAGGCAGGCACAGGGGCTAGGTCTGGCCAATCAATAGAATCTACACCCCAGCTCCACCGAGTGATCAGGTCAGCAATGCGCATGTCACTTAATACAGTCCAGTGAGAGTCAATGCTGGGACTTCGCTGGAGCCCTGGGGAAGAGGTGTTAATTTGGCAAGGTGTGAACCTGACACTGCTGGTGGCCACATTGCCTTTGTCCAGGAAGAGCCTGCCTGAAGAGGAAACAGTCAAAGGAAAACAGAAGAGACTAAGAGAGACCGAGTCTGGATGACAGCCTTTTATTCCCAGGATCCAGCCAAGCCTGAGTCTAGATCTAAATTTTTCAGGTACATGAGCCAATAGATTCCTTTTTTACTTAAGCCAGTTTGAGGTGGGTTTTTGTCATATGCAGCTCAGAGAGCGCTGACAATGTGGACATCTCCAGCGCCTTTTCACCCAGAGAGTATGATTCCAGCTTCTCCCCTGGATGCTGCTTCCATCGGGCAGTGACCTTCAACAAGGCCCCAGAACGGAGCAGCAGAACTCAAAGGTCACTTAATCCCATCCCCTCCTTGTTTATATGGGAAGACCCAGGGCCCAAGAGAGGCAAGGACTTGCCTGGAGTCATACATGCAACAAAGCCAACTGTGATATCAGCCCTGGCTCTGTCAACAAATATACCCATACCAGAGGGGTGATAACAGCAGAGGCCGTGCCAGAATGCCAGTCAAGTCTCCTTCTCAAGGACAGTCCCTGCAGGGACAGAGCCTCACTTCTTTAGCATGAAAAAGGGTCTTATTGACCTTTTCTCAATATCTCAGTTTCTCTAATTACAATTAAAGAAACACGCTCATAGAGGCCGGGCGCAGTGGCTCAAGCCTGTAATCCCAGCACTTTGGGAGGCCGAGACGGGCGGATCACGAGGTCAGGAGATCGAGACCATCCTGGCGAACACCGTGAAACCCCGTCTCTACTAAAAAATACAAAAAACTAGCCGGGCGAGGTGGCGGGCGCCTGTAGTCCCAGCTACTCGGGAGGCTGAGGCAGGAGAATGGCGTAAACCTGCGAGGCGGAGCTTGCAGTGAGCTGAGATCCGGCCACTGCACTCCAGCCCGGGCTACAGAGCGAGACTCCGTCTCAAAAAAAAAAAAAAAAAAAAAAGAAACACGCTCATAAATGTTGTTACTCTTAATCATAAACGGAGTGTATAGACATGGCAAAAAAAATGTTCAGGGGACACAGATGAGCAAAAAGGGAAAACAAAACCTCCAATAATCTCAGTACCCTGGCTAACACTGCTAACATTTTGGAATTTTGCATATTCTCTCTCTCTCTCTCTCTCTGCATGTGTCTGTGTCTGTGTGTGTGTGTGTGTGTGTATGTGTGTAGATTTGCCTTGGGGGAGGGACCAAATTATCCTCCTGAAGAATGAATTTGGGCACATCATTTTTTGTTTTCTGAGACAGAGTCTCTCTGTCACCCAGGCTGGAGTGCAGTGGCACAATCTCCACTCACTGCAACCTCCCCCTCCTGGGTTCAAGCCATTCTCCTGTCTCAGCCTCCTGAGTAGCTGGGATTACAGGCATGCACCACCACGCCTAGCTAATTTTTATATTTTTAGTAGAGATGGGTTTCACCATGTTGGCCAGGCTGCTCTTGAACTCCTGACCTCAAGTAATCCACCTGCCTCAGCCTCTCAAAGTGCTGGGATTACAGGCATGAGCCACCAAAGCCAGCCCAAAAGGTACATCTTGAAGGTGAGAAAGGGAGAGCCCTCTTTGATTTTCTGGGGTTTGTCAGACAGGTTCTGCAAGCACCAGAAACTAAAGAGAAGGGGTGTTGTTTTTGTTTGAAGACCAATGGAAATTTACAAAATTGATGAAAGACTAGAAGAGCAGATGTAGGTTAGCAGAAATTAAGGAAACTCTGAAGGGCCAAGAAGCAGGAAGCAGGAAAAGCAGTCACTGCCTTGAACAGGGACATAGGTCAGGATGCTGTAAATGGCCCCTCCACGACTGCTATTGCTACAAAGACAATGGCCAGAAACCATTCCCCTCTCCTTGCAGAGTCAGAGTCCTGGGAAATAGGATTTTAAATAATGCATTTCCCACTGATTTGCCCAGGAGGTGAGGAGAGGAAGGATCTGACTCCTTTGCCTTCAATTGGAGGAGGCTAGCGGTGGGAGGCAGGAGCCAAGAATGACCGCTTTCCCAAGGCAGTGGAGAGAGGAGACACTTCCCCTTAATGGAACTGGGGTGTTTACTGGAGAAGGAACGGGTGCTGTACAGCCCCAAACCAAGAACTGCCCACTAGTGCAGCCTAGAAAGAACAAGAGCTTGGGAGGCCGCTGCTTCTAGGAAGAGTTTGTACCTGAGCCTGGAAACTGGTCCCAATCTAGCTACCCTAGCACACTGTTGGTAAATGCACAAACAATTGTATTTGAGTGTATATATAAATAAATAAAGAGCTGTAAAACTAGATGTTCAGTGTGTAACAGAGTGACCATAGCTATGTGGGAGATGTCTTTTCCCTTTCTCAAAGCCCCCGGAGTAACAAATGCAGAGCCAGCCAAATGGAACATGCCTGGATCAATAAAGTGGTTTCTATAGCAGGTACAGGCTGCACCTGGGCCTGGGCCTGCAGATGTTAGCTTCCAGGCTCCTGCAGATGTGGTCGCAGAGGACTGCCTCTAGGCAACAGAGTGGCTTCTTTTCAACAGTGCCCTCATGTGGCAGTGCCAGAAACTGCAGGGCGCCTAATGATGAGGCTTCCTAGGTTTTTGTCCTTCAGGATGAGGGAACTAGCAGTACCCCTTTGGACTAAGTAAGTATCCTAGACTTATCCTAAGAGGGAGTGTGCCAACTAGGGAAGAGAGTCGTTTTCAGAAAAGGTGGGCCGGATGTGGCGGGTCAGGCCTGTAATCCCACCAACTCAGGAGGCTGTGCTGGGAGGCTGAGGTGGGAGGACCACTTGAGACCAGGAGTTCAAGACCAGCCTGGGCAACATAGTAAGTCTCTCATCTCTAATAAATAAATAATAATAATTAAAGTAAAGAAGAGGTGGGAGAGAAGCTCAAGTCATTAAATTTTAGTAATAAAAAATCATGGGGCAAAGCAACCTGCCATGTGAAAACCGATTCACCAAAATCATTTGGGTGCCAATCTTCTACTGACAGCCCTTGAATCCATCTCACAGTTTTCCATCACGCTTGACCATGGGTATATCATGCACCTGCTTGTCCACTGCCTTGCTCAAGTTCACATATACTAGGTCACTGTTACTTGCTTGTTAAAGAGGGAGTTTAGGGACTCAGTAACTGAAAGGAAGAGGGTGAACAAAACCCCTGCCCTTCAGCGTCCGCTTTGATCCTGGACATGGTTTGTAGGAGACTCCCACTGCACTGGAAGTCTGGAGTCTCGATCCTTGGTCCCAACTTGGCCATTAACCTGCTGTGCAATCTTGAGCAAGTTGCTGCAGCTCTCTGAGCTTCTCGTCCCTCCTCATGCAAAGAACCTCTGCATTGCCTGCACCAGGGGCCTGCTTTGAATGAAGTTAAGGCTGTAAAAACCTAGAAAAGAGAAAATAGATAAGTATTAACAATAAATAATGTGGGGAGATTTTTTTACTGCAATAATGGCTTTTCTGTGTCTGCAGAGTTGGAGAATGAAATACAGTTCCGGGTCAGAAAAAAAACCGCTCTTAAAGGATCTCTTTCTGTGTGTGTGGTGTGCATGGTGTGTGTGTGGTGTGTGGTATGTGTGTGGTGTGTGTGTGTGGTGTAGTGTGTGTGTGTGGTGTGTGTGGTGTGTGTGGTGTGTGTGTGTGGTGTGTGTGTGTGTGTGTTGTGTGTGGTGTGTGTGTGGTGTGTGGGATGTGTGTAGTGTGGGTGTGTGTGTGTGGTGTGTGTGTAGTGTGTGTGGTTTTTATGTGTGTGGGGTGTGTGTGTGTGGTGTGTGTGCGGTGTGTGTGGTGTGGTGTGTGTGGCATGTTATTGATTATTGAATTATTATTATTGGTGAATTGTGGTATTGGTTTGTGGTATTGTGTCCATGGTGTGTGGTGTGTCTGTGGTTATTATTATTATTGTGGTTATTATTGGTCAGTGTGTGGTGTGTGGTGTGAATTATTAGTATTATTGTATTAGTTATTATTAATGGTATTGATAATAGTTTATTATTGATGGTAATGGTGCAGTGTGTGTGTGTCCATGGTGTGTGGTGTGTAATTATTGAATTATTATTGTGTGGTATATTATTAGTTGTGTGATTATTGGTGTGTGGTGTGGTGTGTGTGTGGTGTGTGGTGTGGTGTGTGTGGTGTGTGTGGTGTGGTGTTTGTGTGGTGTGTGGTGTGTGTGGTGTGGTGTGTGTGTTGTGTGTGTGTTGTGTGTGTGGTGTGTGGTGTGTTATTATTGAGATTATTGGTAATTGAATTGAATTATTATTATTGGTGGTGTGTTTGTGTAGTGGGTGGTGTGTGGTGTGTGTGTGTGGTGGAATTAGTTATTATTATTGGTGTGTTTTATTGATTGGGTGGTGTGTGGTGTGTGTGGTGTGTGGTGTATAGTAGTTATTGTGGTTATTATTAGTTGTTATTATTATTGAATTGTGTGTATTGGTGGGTGGTGTGTGTGAAGTGATGTGTGGTGTGTTGTGTGTGGTGGGTGGTGTGTGTTGGGGTGTGGGGGGGTGTGTGTGTGGTGTGTGTGTGGTGTGTATGGTGTGGTGTGTGGTGTGTGTGTGGTGTGGTGTGGTGTGTGTGTGGTGTGTGTGTAGTGTGTGGTGTGAGTGGTGGGTGTGGTGTGTGTGTGTAGTTGGTATTGGTGGTAGTTGATGCGATTGATATTAGTTATTATTATTGATTATTATTAGTTATTATTATTATTGATTATTATTAGTAGTTGATATTATTGATTATTGATGATTGAATTGAATTATTATTAGTTATTATTATTATTAGTTATTGATGATTAGTGGTATTAGTTATTATTATTAGTGGTGGTGTGAATTGTGGTGTGTGGTGGGTGGTGTGTGTGTGTGGTGTGGGCCAAATTAATGTGTGGTGTGTAGTAGTGTGTGTGTGTGGTGTGTGTGGTGTGTGTGGTGTATGTGGTGTGTGTGGTGTGGTGTGGTGTGTGTGTGGTGTATGTGGGTGTGTTATTGGTGTATTATTATTGGTGTTATTGTTAATTATTATTGGTATTGAGTGGTGGGTGTGAATTATTATTGTGGTGTGTTATTATTATTATTATTGGTTATTATTATTGAATTATTGTTATTAGTGGTGGAATTGGTTATTGGTGTGTTTGTGTGGTGGGTGGTGGTGTGTGTGGTGTGTGTTGTGTGTGTGATGTGTGTGGTGTGTGGTGGGTGGTGTGTGTGGTGTGTTTGTGTGGTGGGTGGTGTGTGTGGTATTATTGAATTATTATTATTGTGTGGTGTGTGTGGTGGGTGAATTATTATTAGTGTGTGTAATTATTATTATTATTGGTGTGTGTGGTGTGAATTGTGTGGTGTGTAAGGGGTGGTATTATTGGAAGTTATTATTATTAGTGGTGTGTTATTGGTATGTGTGTGGTGTGTGGTATGTATTGATTATTATTGTGGTGGGTGGTGTGAGTGGTGGGTGTGGTGTGTGTGTGTGAATTATTATTATTGAATTATTGACTGGATTATTATTAATGTGAATTATTATTGGTTGTGTGGTGTGTTTGTGTGGTGGGTGGTGTGTGGTGTGTGTGTGGTGTGTGTGTTGTGTGTGTGTTGTGTGTGATGTGTGGTTTGTGGTGGGTGGTGTGTGTGTGTGGCGTGTGTGTGTGGTGTGTGTGTGTTATTGTGTGGTGTTATTATTGTGGTGGGTGGTGTGTGAATTATTATTATTGGCGTGTGTGTGTGGTTGTGGTTATTATTGGGGTGTGTGTGTGGGATTATTATTATTATTATTGGTGTTATTATTGGTATGTGTGGTTATTATTGGTATGTGTGTGAATTGTGTGTGTGGTGGGTGTGAGTTATTAGTGGTGTGTGGGGTGTGTGTGTGGTGTGTGGTGTGTGGTGTATGGTGTGGTGTGTGTGTGTGGTGTGTGGTGTGGTGTGGTGTGTGGTGTCGTGTGGTGTGTGTGTGTAGTGAGTGGTGGGTGTGGTGGGTGTGTGTGTGGTGTGTGTGTGGTGTATGTGGTGTGTGTGTGGTGTGTGTGGTGGGTGGTATGTGTGGTGTGTTTGTGTGGTGGGTGGTATGCGGTGTGTGTGTGGGGTGTGTGTGTGTGGTGTGTGTTGTGTGTGTGTGTTGTGTGTGTGATGTGTGTGGTGTGTGTGTGCTGTGTGTGGTCGGTGTGTGTGTGTGGTCTGTGTGTGGTGTGTGTGTGTGTGGTTTGTGTGTGTGGTGTGGTGTGTGTGTGGTGTGTGGGTGTGTGTGTATGGTGTGTGGGTGTGTGTGCGCGCGCTCAAGTGTGTCTACATCTCTCTCCCTCCATGCTTCCTTCTGTCTCTCTGTCACTGTCTCTTCTGCTTGTTCTCTCTCTTTTCTCTCTCCCCTTCTGTTTCTCTGTGTCTTCCCCGCCCTCACTTTTCCCAACCTTTTCCCAGTCTTGGCCTAACCAGAGTTGAAGTGTTTTCACCGGTGGCAGCTCAGAGCCCTTTTAAACCAGGTCTTCCCTTCCTTAATGACTGTGGCTGGCAAGAATGGACCAAGTCAAGATGGCCTCTGGGTTTTTCTGGGGCTCTGGTTCCTTGCTTGGAAAGCAGAGCGTTTCAGCTGCTTACAAATCCCAGGAGGATGTGAAAATGGGACCACGGTGGCGGAACACAGCAGAGAGGCCCTGGGTTACTGCACTCAGTTCTCCGGGTTGCAGGGGGCAGGGAGAGGAGAGTGGAAGGGAGGGGAGGTTCTTTCCCATGCTGTTCTTGTGATAGTGAGTAAGTCTCACGAGATCTGACTTTTAAAAACGGGAGTTTTTCTGCTCTCTTTTGCCTGCCGCCATCCACGTAAGATGTGGCTTGCTCCTCCTTGCCTTCCGCCATGATTGTGAGGCCTCCCCAGCCATGTGGAACTGTAAGTCCAATTAAACCTCTTTCTTTTGTAAATTGCCCAGTCTCAGGTATATCTTTATCAGCAGCGTGAAAATGGACTAATACAGTGCCCTTGAACACATTCATTCTTCTTGCTGAGCCTCAGTTTCTCCATCTGTAAAATGGAAAGAATAACCTGCACTTCATCAGGCTGCTGTGAGGATTGAGTCCATGTGTATTAGTCTGTTCTGGTATTGCCATAAAGAAATACTTGAGTCTGGGTTATTTATTTATTTATTTATTTATTTTATTTAGTTTTTGAGACGGAGTCTCACTCTGTCGCGGCTGGAGTCCAGTGGCATGATCTCGGCTCACTGCAACCTCCGCCTCCCGGGTTCACACCGTTCTCCCGCCTCAGCCTCCCGAGTAGCTGGGACTACAGGCACCCGCCACCACGCCCAGCTGATTTTTGTATTTTTATTGGAGACGGGATTTCACCATGTTAGCCAGAATGGTCTGGATCTCCTGACCTCGTGATCCGCCCACCTCAGCCTCCAAAAGTGCTGGAATTACAGATGTGAGCCACCGCGTCCGGCTGAGACTGGGTAATTTATAAAGAAATGAGGTTTAATTGGCTCATGGTTCTGCAGACTGTACAAGAAGCATAGCGACTTCTGCTTCTGGGGAGGCCTCAGGAAACTTGCAATTATGGCAGAAGGCAAAGGAGAAGCAGGCACATTTTACAGGGTTGGAGCCGGAGGAAGAGAGCAAGGAGGGAGGTACTATGCACTTTTTTTTTTTTTTTTTGAAACGGAGTCTCGCTCTGTCGCCCGGGCTGGAGTGCAGTGGCCAGATCTCGGCTCACTGCAAGCTCCGCCTCCCGGGTTCCCGCCATTCTCCTGCCTCAGCCTCCTGAGTAGCTGGGACTACAGGCGCCCGCCACCTCGCCCGGCTAGTTTTTTGTATTTTTTAGTAGACACGGGGTTTCACCGTGTTAGCCAGGATCTCCTGACCTCATGATCCGCCCGTCTCGGCCTCCCAAAGTGCTGGGATTACAGGCTTGAGCCATCGCGCCCGGCCGGTACTATGCACTTTTAAACAAACAGATCTCACAAGAACTCACTCACTGTCATAAGGACAGCATCAGGGGATGGTGCTAAGCCATTCATGAGAAACCATCCCAATGAGCCAGTCGCCTCCCAGCAAGTCCCACCTCCAGCACTGGGGATTACAATTCAACATGAGATTTGGGCAGAGACGCAGATTCAAACCATATCACTGTGTGTAGGGTATCTGACCTGCAATTACAGTATCATAATGGCCATTTACAGAAAGATCACTTTTATCATAATGACCATTTACAGAAGGATCACTTTTATCTGTGCTTCATTAGACCAGGATCTCAGCGATGCCCAAACAATGCTGATGAAGGGGTGAAACTTCATCAGCATTTCCTGAGAAACTTTTTGAGAAATACAGATTCTCAGATCCATCCATGGAGATCACAATTAAATAGATCCGAGAAAGGTTCTGTGTATTAGCCAGGACTCTTACAGTGGCAAGTAGCAGAAACACACGTCAGGTAAAACTGGGTGAAGCAAAAAACAAAACAAAAATAAATTTATTGGCTCATGTACCTGAATAAACTAGGGGTATAAACTTCAGGCATGGCTGAATCCAGGTGCTCATAACATGACACCAGATGTGTCTGCCTGCCTCTGTTTTTTTCAGCCTCTCTCTCTCTCGATCTCTCTCTCTCTCTCTCTCCCCCTCCCCCTCTCATCTTTTGTCATGGTTTGCCTCTTTGTTGGCTTCATTCTTAGCCACCAGTTCCAAGATGACAGCCACCAGCCAAAAGCCTAAAGTCTCTGAGAAAAGAGAACGTTTACAGCGTTGACAAAATTCTGGGGGCTGCCACTCCAGCCTCTGGACTGATCACTCTGTCTGTGACTGGTCAGGCCTAGGGAAACGCTTGTGCCTGGAGTTTCAAGGGACCAAGCAGGGTCTTCACTCACACCACATGGTTGATGTGTGGGGTAGGTATGGCTCTCAAGAGAACATGGAAGCTATCCTTGGGGGAAGAGGAAATAGATTCTGAGCAGACAAAAATGCTACAGGGCTCAGCATCGGCATTTCTCACCAAGTCATGCAGTTAATCCTGATTCCCAGGCAAGGTTGGGAATGACCGCTGGATAGAGCGCTAGTTTTAGGCCTCACTGGGGCTGTAGACTCTCCTTCCTCCTAGGAAATCTTAAACTAGGGAATAAACAAAATAGACTAAAAAAGGCCCTGTCCTGGTAGAAACAGGGCCTTGGGGGCCTCCTATCATCTCCCAAGTAGCCCTTAAGACACCCCAGGGTCTCCCTGAGCTACCTTTGCAAAGCTCCAACTCTCTGATTGCATTGCTTTCTCAAACCCCTTTGGCTCTGATTCTTCAACCCTGCTTTTGGTACAGCGGGCCAGGGTGAGGCTCAAAGAGCTCACCCAATGCTGTCACCCACTGCAGCCCCCACCCACATCTTAGAAGTCGGTGAGCCAGTGCCAGAGGAGTAAATAGGGACAAAAAGAGCCAGTGGCTGGCTTAGAAGGTGCGTCAGACATGCCACATTGGATGCTTCTAGCTTTGAAAGCCTATATTGGCCTGAGGCCAAATGACTTCCTGGGCTCTGCAGAGTCACTAGGCCCTGGGGCTGCGTGGGTGGTAATGACCCGTCTGGCTGCCAGTGACGGAGGAGATGGCGACAGTGCTGCATCAGTTGTAGCAGAGGGAGATGCTACAGGGATACGCTGGCTGGGGAGATGTGGCGGAGGATAAAGTCAATTTCACACTTTATTAGTCAGTTCAGGGCCAATTGAGGCCATCCAGAAACTGGGCTGAGGCCCCAACTCTCCCTCCTCCCTTCACCAGCAAGAAAAGCCTCTTTCGCCTGAAATTCTTCTTGTCAAAGGAGTAGTATTTCTTTCTACTCAAAACCCCACAGCATTCAAACAAGGAGTTGCAGTCCTTTTTATTCTGCAGGAGATGCTGCAGTTGAGAGAGGCCTGCAAGCTAAGAAGTGGGCAAATGGTGGTGGGGTGTGGAGGTTGAACCATGTTTTTAATTCATTTCTTCATTCCTCCATCATCCATTCAGCATATGTGTCTGGGAGCCTACTACATGCCAGCAAACTGAGCTTGATGCTGAATGTGAATAATTAATAATAATAATAATAATAATAATAATAATAATAATGGAGTCCTCATTTCTGTACTTGTTCATTTATTCAACAGCTTTTCACTGAGTGCCAACCACGCAGTAGACATGGTGCCAGGCTCTGGGGATGAAGTGTGAACAAGACAGACATGGACCCTACCCTCATGAAGCTGACTCAGTAGGAGAGACCCTCAAGTGAAACAGTAAAACAGCAACCTCAACAGAGAGGGAGAAGGACCTGAGTAGAAGGCTATACAGAAAGAGCAACTAAACCAAGCAAGGAGGACTTCCTGGAGGAAGTGACATGTCACTGAGATTTGAAGGATAGTTTAGCAGGGGTGAAGGAGAGTGGGGAAGATGAAAGAGCACGTGCCAGAGAGAGCAATAGAGAAACTTCAGCTCAGCCAGGGCAGAGAGTTCAAGTGGGGGTTGGAGGGGACTAATAGAGGTTGGACCATAAAGCCTTGGAAGGAGTGACAGAGTGAAATCTGTGCTTCTGAAAGCTGGCCCTGGTGGTGACCTTTCGAAGAGGGAAGGCAGGAGGAACTGGGCTGGAGATGCATTGAGAGGCTATTGTAGGATAGGAGATACACACTCATGGACCCCAATGTGGGGCATTCGTTGGCAGTGGGGATGATGAAAAGTGGGTGCTTTGGGGAGGTCTGAGGGACGTCATGCTCTGCTGGGGCTCCCTGTAGTTCAGACAGTTGGGTACAGTGGACAGAGACTAGACTTCCAGTCAGATGAAGCTGAGTTCAGAACCTGCTCTGTTCTTAATTCCCGTGTAGCCCTAGGCAAGTCCCTGGGCCTTTGGGCCTCTGTCATAGGATGGGACTCGTTATAGCCATCTAGTGAGATGACAGTGCATTAAAAAGTGTGCACACAAGGCATCTGGAAGGGACATGAAGAGAATGATAAGCAGTCAAAACTCAGCCCAGGCCGGCAGTAGTGGCTCATGCCTATAATCCCAGCAGAGGCGGGGGCATCTTTTGAGGCCAGAAGTTTGAGGCCAGCCTGGTCAGCAAAGTGAGGCCCCTTCTCTACAAAAAATAAAAAATTAGCTGGGTGTGGTGGCGCACCCGTTGTCCTAGCTACTTGGGAGGCTGAAGCAGGAGGATCCCTGAGCCCAGGAGTTCCAGGTTGCAGTGAGCTAAGATCATGCCACTGTACTCCAGCCTGGGCAACAGAGTAAAACTCTATCACACACACACACACACACACACACACACGAAGAAAGAAAAAAAAGAGAAAACCTCAGCCCATGGGAAAACATCTCAGTGCAATCCATCCACTTCTCCGCTGCATTAAGCAAACATAGTCACTGAGCTGGTGTCCTTTCCTTATGCACTGGGGTTGAGATATTAGCTCTGGATTTCTCTCTGTGGCCTTTCTGGTCAATTGATTTCACAGGACCTCAGTTTTCTCATATGTAGAATGGGGATAACAATACTTACATTGACAGGGCTGTTGCGGAGATTGACTGAAAGATGCCTGTAAGGTGCTTAGCACAATGCCTGGTATGTAGTAGCTGTTGAATAAATGATCATTAGGATTCTCATTAATATTCTCTAGTCTCATCATCACCCATCAAGGTAACCTAAGCACTGGCTTTATGCCAGATCCTGTGCTGGGTGTCAGAGATGAACAGAAGATCATGAAAATGTCTGTGAGTATTTTTAAATGTTTACTTGATGTAACTGCTGTGGTGTGTGTGTGTGTGTGTCTCAGTCAGTCTTAGCCTACATATCAATCAACCCTAGGGCATAGCTACTGTTAGTATCAGCTCCATTTTATAGAATAGGAAGTTGAGGCTCCGAGAAGGTCAAGAACTTTCCCAACATCATGCCAATCTGCCTCTCGAGGGTCTGGGGTCAGCATCCCAAAGGGAGCCAGCCTCTCTGCTGAATCGGCTCTACCCAACTGCCACTCAGGACCTCCTTAGTTGCAACTGACAATGACCCCATGTGGCGGTCAAATGCTCTGGCAACTAACTGCGTGGGTTTGAATCCAAGCTCTGCTGCCTAGCATCTCTGTAACCTTGGGCATGTTATTTAAAGAACTGTTCCTCAGTTCTTTCCCTGCAGAGGGAATCACACGGGATCGTTGTGAGGGGACGGCATAAAGGAGGCAGTCATCCGAAGCACCTGGCCCCAGCCTGGCATGCACAAAAGTTCAAGAGATGTTAGCTATTATTCTTAAGCAAAAGGGGAGTCTATCGGTGCCTGTAAACAAACTACAGAAAAAGCAGCGGGGAGTTGAGCTTGGGTCACTGAACTATGGGACTTGCACGCTATCAGAAGGGTCTGTTGGTGTCTCTGTGCCTCTCTCTCTCGGTCTTTCTCTGCCTCTCACAATTTCTCTCTCTGTCTCTCTGACCCTGTCTTATTCTATTACTCTTTCTTGTTTTTCTCTGTTTCTGTCCCTCATTCTCTCTCAGCGTCGCTTTTACTCAATCCCGCTCATTCTCTATGGTGTCTCCTTCTCTCTCTCTCTGACACTGTCTTCCTTGTGTCCTCTCTATCTCTCTCCACTAAGGTATTTTTTCTCTTCTCTCCTCTTCACATGCCAGCTTCATTCTCTTGGGCCCATGTCCCCAAGATGTGAGACCGCGGGCCTCAAGTAGGGTTGCCAGATAAAATGCCGGGCAACTAGTAAAATGTGAATTCCAGACAAACAGTGAATAATTTTTTAGTATAAGTATGGTCCCAAAATGTTGCATTGAATAAGAAGGATACAGACCCTGCCTTTGAGAAGCTTATTTTCTGGTGAGTGAGTCAGACAATAAACAAATACACAAGAAAACAAGGAGTGATCTGTTCTGTAACGAAAATAAGACAGGACCGTGCACAGTGGCTCACACCTATAATCCCAGCACTTTGGGAAGCCAAGGTGGGCAGATTGCTTGAGCCCAGGAGCTTGAGACCAGCTTGGCCAATACGATGAAACCCCATCTCTACAAAAAATACAAAAATTAGCTGGGCATGGTGGTACAGCTCTTTGGGAGGCTGAGGTGGGAGAATCACTTAAGCCCAGAAGGCAGAGGTTGCAGTGAACTGAAATTGCACCACTGCACCCCAGCCTGGGTGAGAGAGCAAAACCCTGTCTCAAAAAAAAAAAAAGATTTTATTTTAATGAAAAAAGAAAGTAAGACAGTGTGATGCAATAGTGAGCGGTGAGGAGTGAAATGGGGAGGGCTGGAGGCCACTAGATTGAGTGGTCAGCAAAGGCGTCACTCAGGAGCTGACATTTACACTGAGACCTTCATGGCAAGGAAAACTGGCCACGGGCAGATCTGGGGGAAGAGCATTCCAGGGAAGGGAACAGGCAGTGCAGTGCAAAGGCCCTGAGTCAGGGATACGCTTAGTTAAGAATCACTGAGAAATAGAGAGAGAGCAAGTGTGGCCCTCATATGGTGACCAAGGGGAGGGTTGTGCAAGGTGAGTGGGACAGTTAGGGCCTCTTAGTTCAGAGTAAGGAGTTAGGGTTTTGGTACAGTTTTCAGCAAAGGACTGACATTCTCCAATTTCCTGTTTTGAAGAATCACTTTGCTACTCTATGGAGAGTGCGTTGTGGGTAAAGGCCGAGGTGGGAGCAGAGACCGTCAGGAGTCCAGACAAGAGATGATGGGTGAAGTGGTGGAGAGGGTGGAGGTGGAGCAGAAGTGGACCAATTTCAGATAGGGTTAGGAGGGAAAATGAAAGGATTGAATGTGAAGGGCTGAGAGGAAGAGAGGAATCAGGGATGAGGCCCATGTTTCTGGCGGAAACAATTGTATGTGACCCCAAAGCCTCTCTTCCCATAGTCTTTCCCTCTTAGTAAATTGCAGGTTAGGTGTTTGCAAGCTGCAAGTTGCAGGATAGCTGTTTGTTGTTGAGGTCGTACCTTACAGGGGGCTAAAGAAATGTTACCGAATTTTGGGGGAGGAATTTTTGTTTTTGTTTTTGTTTTTTTGAGACGGAGTCTCGCTCTGTCGCCCAGGCTGGAGTGCAGCGGCTGGATCTCAGCTCACTGCAAGCTCCGCCTCCCGGGTTCACGCCATTCTCTTGCCTCAGCCTCCGGAGTAGCTGGGACTATAGGTGCCCGCCACCTCGCCCGGCTATTTTTTGTATTTTTAGTAGAGACGGGGTTTCACCGTGTTAGCCAGGATGGTCTCGATCTCCTGACCTCGTGATCCGCCTGTCTCGGCCTCCCAAAGTGCTGGGATTACAGGCGTGAGCCACTGCGCCCGGCTGGGGTAGGATTATATAATTTAAATTTCATATCCAATTTTATTAAAAATAATGTATTACATGCATATTGTTATCCATTAAGAAAAACAAAACAAAACAAAATTATACCCACAGCATAAACGACAGAAAGTAAGTCTAGACAAAGTGCTTTTGGCTGGTAGCTGTGATTTTCAAAGTGGAGATGGGGGCACATTGCTCCTAAGGGGAATGCCACACCCTGGAATCTCTGGTGTGGGAGGTGGGATGGGGGGGTGTAAAAAGAAGGGATGGATGTTGAGATTTTTCCAATTGCGTGTGTGTGTGTGTGTGTGTGTGTGTGCACGAATATGTTTGTATTTTTTTCTCACTCTGTTGCCCACACTGGAGTGCAGTGGTGAGATCTGAGCTCACTGCAGCCTCAGCAGGCTCAAGTGATCCTCCCGCCTCAGCCTCCCGAGTAACTGCTACCACAGGCATGCACCACCATGCCCAGCTAATTTTTGTATTCTTTTGTGGAGACGGGGTTTCACCATGTTGCCCAGGCTGGTCTCGAACTCCTGGACTCAAGCAATCCTCCCCCTTCGGCCTCTCAAAGTGCTGAGACTTTAGGTCTGAACCACCGCACCTGGTCTGTGTTTGTATTTTTATTTTATGGTTGCTCTTCTGACTCATGACATTTTTTGGGAGCAGGGGGGACAAAAAATGGAAATAAAAGCATTTAGAAAGTTGATTTAAAAATTACAAAACAAAAAAGTAGGGGGAAGTCACACTCTCACACGCGGGCCAATCAACTAGGTCGGCTGCAACCGCACCATGGCAGACTGGGGAGGCGCCAGGAGACTGCAGTAACTCAAGATGGCCGACCGATCGCCAGAGAGTATCTGAGGACATGGTCACAGTTACGTTCCCAGAGGAACAACCTTTGGCCTCTTAAGACATCTACTTGCTTTCAGTTTTGAAAGAACTCACGCAGCCATGGGGTATTTTTCAGAATTCCCGACGGTGAAGGGTCAGAGCCACGGGCATTAGGGAGAAAGCTGAAGGCACAGCGGGTGTGAGCGTGAGGCCGCTGCCTGCAACACTTGGAAGAAATACCGGGAAGGGGGTGGGAGGGATCAAAACTGGCTTGTGTGGCCAAGAATCAATTTGTTATTAAGCACTTTTATGTGCAGATAGAGTGCCAAAGTCTCCCATGATGTATCCTGTGTCGACATCCCTACAACTCTGTAGCAGGACTCTGTCCTGATTTGCCCACACGGAGGAAAGTGAGGTTTCAGAGAGATTAAGCAACTTGTTTGAAGGAGGCCACACAGCTGGTAAATGTGCGGACAGGATTTGAACCAGAGCATTTGCATGGGAAGTCTGGCCCTCTGTCTACCACCACCACCTCTTCATCCCGAGACCCAAGTCTGGCCCCACATGGCTCCCTAAGACCATCCTGTCTTTAAATGAGAGGGTTTTAAGCAGCTCTAGGGCAGCCACCAGAGCCCAGTACGAAGTCCCCTGCACTGACAGTCATCCTCTAACCCTGTGCCCAGTTCTCAATGCTGCCTCCTGCTGTGATCTCTGTATCTTTCATCGGCCTGATCTCTCCTTCCCCAGAGCTTAGTGCTTGAACCCCAACCAAAGATTGAAACCCTGCTGCCCGCAGTCTGACCTGGCTCTGACCTCTGACCTGCCTGGACACTAGGAGATGCCCATTCCCAAGTGTCCCACAACGGCTCCAACTGCCTGCTGGACACCTGCTGCCTCCCCCGCATCCCTGGGGAGTGTGTCCCAGGATCACTATGCCGTCCCAACTCCTGGGATCCCTCACCTGACGCGACCCTCTTCTATCTGGATCTGTGTCCCCAGCTCCAGCCCTGCCCCAGGGGAGAGGCCTGGGACTCCATCCGGACCACGAGTCTCATGACAGCCCAACAGCGTGAGGCCCATGGCAGCTGGCTGCTGTTGAGATTGGTGTTTGGTCTTTTAGCTTGCAGCTCTTGAGAGCTTCCCATGTGCCAGGCATTGAATTAGTCCTGTCAAGTGGATTCCCTCGTTTAACCTCAAACAGCACTGTGAGTAGTGAATAGAGGCTGCAGTTATTGCTATTAATGTGCTGCTCTATTCCCACGCCAGAGGCTCTACTGATGTGCCCAGGAGCCCTGAGACCCCAAGACCAGCGGTCTCTGCCCTGGCCAGAAGCCCCTCCCACTTCCCATCTCCCAAACCTGGGGCTCACTGCCCCTTCTGAGTTGAGGCCAGACACATGCTGCTGAGGCATCATGACTGGAAAACTGTGTTTCCTCCTCCCCTCCCCCAGGGCTATAGGGCCTGGCCCTTCCCCAAAGCCTGGCTCTGCACTGACACAGTGGCCTTGGATTTCCTCTCTGTTTGTCTGCTCTGGGCTTGGCAGTAATGGTCTCAGCCGGCCAAGACTGGGGAAGCTCAGCAGACTACCACAGCCACTGATCCTGGAGCATGACCAGCTCAGCTCTTCTAGGACCGAAGACATTCCAAGAGCTCCGTGTAGGAAGGTCTGACAGCCCCCTGAACCAGGGAAGGTGCAGACAGACCTAGAGATGGCTGCCATTGTTCCCCAAGGGCTGGGCTGCCTGAGGGACCAGGTACCAGGGAGGTGCCAGGGATCCCATAGCCCCAAGACGCAGCCCTTCCCTGCAGCCCTGGCTCCTGAGTGGTGTTTTGCTGTGCAGTCAGAAAGCAGAAACCACTCTATGCATTGGAACAGAAGGAATTTGGGCTGAGTGCAGTGGCTAACACCTGTAATCCCAGCACTTTGGGAGGCCTAGGTGGTTGGATCACCTGAGGTCAGGAATTCGAGACCAACCTGGCCAACATGGCGAAACTGTGTCTCTACTGAAAATACAAAAATTAGCCGGGCGTGGCAGTGGGTGCCTGTAATCCCAGCTACTCAGGAGGCCGAGGCAGGAGAATTGCTCGAACCTAGGAGCTGGAGGTTGCAGTAAGCCAAGATCAAGCCACTGCACTCCAGCCTGGGTGACAGAGCGAGACTCCATCTAAAAAATTAAAAAAAAGAACAGAAGGAATTCATTATAGGGAGTAGGTTACACAGGTGAAAGATCTGAGAAGCACTCCAGAGATGAACAGTAGCAAAAAGACATTACAACCCCTCCACTGGAAGGATGCGGGGAAGATCCTAGTGTCTAGGATCTGGCGTCACCAGACAGAAACTGGAAGCACAGCTAGGCCTGTGTGATGGGACCTGGGACTACGAGGGAGGGGCTGTCCAGTGGGAGCTGGGACCACGGAGGAGACTGGCCAGTGGCAGAGATGCTACCTGAAGCAGAGGGGGGGAACTGCGGCATTTCTCCCACCTGCCAGTGCCTCCCATGGGCCAAACCTACCAGGCAGCCAGAGGGCAGGGGAGCTGGGGAAATGGAGTTCCCCGCAGCACAGAGCAGAACAAGGCAGGGAACAAACATGAAGGTAAGCAAGCGAACAACCCGCCTCTGGAGACAGGAGCTGCTCAGGATGGGAGGGCACCACTCCTGGGTTTCCCCCGGCCCAGCCTGCCTGAGGGTCAGCGCTGTCCCAAACTGGCAGCCACTGCTTACAACTCAGCTTCCACTCACAGGCCCTGAGGATATCCAGACCCTGGAGGACCAGTGACAGGCAGACAGGCCCAAGGTGGGGAACCCAGAAGCACCCTGAGATGTCCTAGACCCTGAGATGTCCTGCCTGAGACCTCCAGGATTAGCAGAACACCAGCAGCTAGTGCTCCTAAGCCCAGCCGTAAGTGACAGCCTATGAGGACAAACCAGGGACAAACCTGGTCCCCACTTCTTTTCACTCCTTAAGCTTCTACTGAAGCCTCCAGCAGACTCTTGCTGGAGTCTGCCTCAAAGCTGCCGCATCCCCTGGAAAGACCTGAAAGGATGCTCCTGGCTGCAAAGCGCCCTGAGCCTACGACCAGAGGAAGTGCTCCATCAGTATCCCGTGTGCCTGCTTAATGCCTGATTACCTGCCCGGCTTGTCCCTGTGCAGACGCAGTGGATGCCAGAACACCCTATGGCTGGAGAGAGGCGGGGAGACCCTGGGGTGCTTGTGCCCACGAGCACTGCCCCAGCCTGGCAGCACCAGGGACGGCAGAGGAACGAAAGCCCCAGGAATGCCTGTGGGGTGTGACGGCAGCCTCTGAGTGAAGAGCTGTGCCCAACCCCAGCTAAGCCCTCAGGACCCAGGACAAGGGGCCTTCTTCTACATAGGAGAGTGGGCTCATCAGCATCCCACATAGAGGGAGGCAGACAAGCCCTGCAAATCTTCCTCTAAACTTCATGCATCTCCTCGGAAGTCCCTATAATAATGACAAGTAAGCTTATTGAGCACTAATGAGCTGGGTGCTTGGTTAAGGGGTTTATGTCAGCATCTCATTTAATTCTCCAAAGAACTTTGTATGCTAAGTATTATGGGGAGCCTGTCTAGTGGGTCAGAAACTATGACCAACAATAAAACTTTGAAGACAATAACAACAATAATAACATTAACAGAGGAAACGATGTTTCCCGGAGATCTAAGGAAGGGAAATTAATGTCTGATGAAGGGATGATTAAAGTGAGGACACAGAAAGGGATTTCACAGGAAATACAAAGATGTGAAAGTCATTCTTCAGAGAAGATCTCCACCAAGAACACTCAACCCACATTCAGGCAGAATATGCAAGGAGGCAAACTGTTGTGGACCCCGCGATCTCCACACAGAAGATGTCACATGAAAAAATAAAAACAGGCCGGGCGCGGTGGCTCAAGCCTGTAATCCCAGCACTTTGGGAGGCCGAGACGGGCGGATCACGAGGTCAGGAGATCGAGACCATCCTGGCTGACACGGTGAAACCCCGTCTCTACTAAAAAATACAAAAAACTAGCCGGGTGAGGTGGCGGGCGCCTGTAGTCCCAGCTACTCGGGAGGCTGAGGCAGGAGAATGGCGTGAACCCGGGAGGCGGAGCTTGCAGTGAGCTGAGATCCAGCCACTGCACTCCAGCCTGGGCGGCAGAGCGAGACTCTGTCTCAAAAAAGAAAAAAGAAAAAAGAAAAACAGGCCGAGCGCAGTGGCTCACACCTGTATTCCCAGCACTTTGTGAAGCCGAAGCGAGTGGATCACCTGAGGTCAGGAGTTTGAGACCAGCCTGGCTAACATGGTGAAACCCCATCTCTGCTAAAAATACAAAATTAGCCAGGTGTGGTGGCACACGTCTGCAATCCCAGCTACTCGGGAGGCTGAGACAGGAGAATTGCTTGAACCGGGAGGCGGAGGCTGCAGTGAGCCAAGATCGTGCCACTGCACTGCAGCCTGGATAAGACAGAGTGAGACTCTGTCTCAAATAATAATAATAAACAAACAAACAAACAAACAAACAAAAACTCTGGTTCCTGGCAGCTTCTCTTGAAATACCAGAATGGTACCACGGCGCCCTCCTTCTGATGTGGGAACAGTTGGTTGGAGCCAAGAAGCTATAGCTCTTTAGACCGAGTGTGGATGCTCTGGTCAACACAGCCCCTATCATCCCCTAATACCTTTTATTTGGCCCTTCCTCTCATCTCCACTAACTGCCTGGCACCATGGGCATTTCAGATTGGTCCCAAAGGCGCTTCCCAGCCGTCCCTTAGCCGATCAGAAAAGCCTTGCTGCCATCTGGTGGTCCTAGTTTTCTCCTGCGCCATCGATGCATGTCAGTGATATTCCTGATACATCTACCACCAGGCACACTGATTGTCTCTCATTTAATCCTTTTACCAACCCTGAGAGAACAGGAATTATTGTATCCATTTTACAGATGAGAAAACAGAAAAGGTAAGTTGGGAAATTATAGAAAAGAAAAAAACAAATGAGCAAGGTTAAGTGAATAAATCGTTCAGGATCCCAGCTTCCATGATATTGCCAGGAGCGGAATCCGGCTCTTTCCTTCGCCCCAGCCCAGGGTATTTTAGGCTCTTTCCTGCTACAAGAGGCCTTAAAATGACTCTTTCATGTTAGAAGTTAAGTCCAGGTGGAGGGGGCCAGGGATCCCTTGAGACGGGCCAGAACTCTGCAGTGAGTACTTTTGAGTCTGAGTGGAGAGGACAGAGCAGCCTGGGAGCCATTAGCAGATGTCTTCATACATAGAAACCACTGTCCATCCATAGTCAAGGCATTTGCTGCTTGCCTATGGCCAAGTAGGTCTTGGACTCAGATTTTTTTCTTTTTCTTCCTTTTTTTTTTTTTTTTTTTGAGACAGAGTCTTGCTCTGTCCCCCAGGCTGGAGTGCAGTGGCATGATCTTGGCTCACTGCAAGCTCCGCCTCCTGGGTTCATGCCTCAGCCTCCTGAGTAGCTGGGACTATAGGTGCCCGCCACCACGCCCGGCTAATTTTTTGTATTTTTAGTAGAGACAGGGTTTCACCGTGTTAGCCAGGATGGTCTCCATCTCTTGACTTCGTGATCCACCCGCCTCGGCCTCCCAAAGTGCTGGGATTACAGCCTCAAGGAGCATGCAGTTGCCTGTAGGCACAAAGGCACACAGCCAGAGCTTAGTGATCTTCCCAAAGTACAACCCTAAGCACGTCACTCCTCTGCTTCAAACCCTTTCATGCCTCTCCCACTGCCCTCAGAATAAAATCCAAGGCTCCTTGCCATGTTTGCTGCACCTCTGGGCCTCCAAATGTGGTCTGCCATCTTCACCTAACCACCCACTGGGCCTCAGCTTGGATTTCACCTCTTCCAGGAAGCCTTCCTTGGCTGCCAAGTCTGAGTCAGAGGCAGGCCTCTTCCCTGGCTTGTGTGGCACCTGCCATTCCTTCATCCTGACACTTACACAGCGTTTAATTGATGGTTGCCTCATCTGCCTCCCTTAGAGACTGGGATCTGGAAGACAGGGCCTCGTCTGTCTAATTTATTTCTGTATCCCCCAGCAGCTCAGGCCAGCTCCCTGAGGCATGAAGGGTGTCCATTAAATGGATGCTTGAGCAAACAAGATGTCATTTTTATATACAGCAAGTGTCTAGCAAACAAATGGCACAGCAGGGTATCTGGCTACCCAGTGGTTAGAGTCACACAAATTCCAGAGACTTTCCATCTTTGAAGTCCTTTATTCCCAGCAGTTCACATCAGTTACTCGTTGAGCTGGTGCTCGTCATATTAACCAAGCATTCATTCATCTTTCTTTTGATATTGTAATCTTGTCCTCATGTCCACAACTGAATTGGGGCCCGAGGGGTTTAAGAGTTCTCACTCCATCATGGGAGGCAAGGGGTACCCTTGTGAATCAGACTTCAACTCCTGGAAGTCTTGTTCAGTTCATAGGCAAATATCTTTGCAAGTTTAGTATGTGACAGCCCAACAGTGAAATAAATAAGACACAGTGCCGTGGTTCTAGGCATTTGGAGAGGGAAAAGGCATATTACACAGATTCCCCTGGAGAAAATACAGGCCATTCTCATCTTCTCAATATGCATTTTCCCACTCTTCAGTGACTTTTAATCTTATCCCCTGGTCTATGAGAAACCATAACCCACATGCTACTGAATACATTTTTATTTCCCCTTCATGACATAGACTTGGTTCCAAGTATATTTTATTTTCCTCCCTTTTGCCTACAAGACATCCAATTTTGTTCAGGTCCCTTTTAATGGCACTTAATAAATATACATTCTGAGACCTGACAGAACAGGCTGTCCCCTTTCACACTGCCTCTAAAGCGCCTGTTTGAACTAGCTAGTGCAGAGCTCAGTTGGGGCACATCCTAGCTTACAGCTCATGGCCATCTCTGGCCCCAGGTCTATCTGTCCAATACTTTGTGTCTAGGGCAGAGGTCCTTAACCCTGGCTGCACATTAGAAGCACCTGGGAAGTTTTCTGAATTCCTGAGGCCCAACCACACCCTAAACCAATTTCATCAGAATCTCTGGGTGGGAGGGAGCATGGATTCTGCCAGTTGAAACCTGCCATGGTAACTTCAGTGAGCAGCTACATTGAGAACCCCTGAGCTACAATTCTAGCACACAGTAGGCCCTTGGTAGGTAGCTGTGGAACCCACGAGTGGGTTTCCTATTTCATTATATGTTCCCCTATGCTTTTTATTTTTATCAGAAATCTGAGCAGGAAAGAGCAGGGAGAATGAGTCAAGAGCATCCTCTAAAGTGAATTCGCTGCTGAGAAAGGAACTGTAGGGGCTGCATTTCTCTTGTATCACACAGTCTTCGTGCTTTAACAGGTCCAGAGGAGGCAAGTTATAGACTGTCTGACACAGACATGTATATATTTCTTAAAAGCCCTTCAAAAACCAGAGCTCACTGCTTAGGCACTATGGTTATAACATAGACACATTCTTGGAAATATATCTAAACTACCTCCTGTTCGACACACATTCTATCTTGGGTTGGTTACAAACTTTGTCAGTTGTATAAGATCACACTTGGTCACCTTTTCCCATTTCTGTGAATCTTGCAGTTTATCTTTGCCCAGAGCAATAGCCTAGATATGACAACCCCAAGCGGTGACTGCACTGCACCCAACATTGCCCCAGCGGGTCAGTCCTCCTTGAACAGGAACTGTTTTTGAGAGGCTCCAATTTCCAGGTTCCAGAATGGAGTGGCTCACTTACCAAGTTGAAGAGGCTGGCTACGTAGAATGCAGTACAGAGAAGGCCCCCAAGCTAGATCCCGGGTTACAGGAAAGAAAACCATACTGATGAACAAGGTTTGCTGCCATGGGCATGGGCATGAGGGAGGGCTGCAAGGTGGGCGCCACCCTGAGATCACTGCTGCCATTTACATTTGTATCACACTTCACAGTTTACAGGGAGCTCTGCATGCTTAGCCTCACGTCATTCTCGGCACAACCCTTGAGTTAGGTCTTTCTGGATGGAACACTGAAGTTGTGTCCTACATCTAAGGTCCCACAGGCAATTGCATCACATCCACGGCTGCCTCCAGGACTTCCGGGGCCACCCAAAACCACCGGGGGTTCCCCCTGGCTCCCCTCCTATCCAGAAACAGGAAAGCAAGCCATTCCCCAACCTCCCCACGCACCAGGCCTTTTCACCACCTTCCCAGAATTTCCCCTATGATTTGCATACCCCTTTGTTCCCTAGTCCAGAGAACACAGCAGCAGCTGTTCACCTGCTGCCAACAGCCTCACACACCCCACCTAACACAGCATCAAAATCCCCTCTTCCCTGGAACGGCCTCTGAATTTGCCTACACACATTCCAGAACTATGACTTGGTCACACCCACTCCCAGGACCAGTCAAGGGTCTTGGGAACCTCTCTGCCACACCGATGAATCCACGGCTTCCCCACTTGAGAGGGCTCCCAGTGGGTCGCTGCCCAAGATAAACTCAGCTTCCAGCATAGAGAATAAAAGCTGACTCGTTGGTTATGATGTCTCCTGATACCATGTGTAGGAAATGAACTGTCTGACCACAGTTCTGGACTCCTCCAGAACCCGCTTCCCGCAACCACACAGCACGCAGGTAACATTCTCCTGTGTGACCCATGCCCACAGGCAGGCCCGGATAGAGGCACAGCTAAGACAGGCCATAAGCGATGGAGAGTCCTGGCCAATCAGCTGTGACCTGCTGTCCAAGTGCATTGTGACCCCAGGTCGGAATGAGTTCTTTATGCAGACATAATGAGCAGTCCTGGCTGGAGCCTCCTGTGCCCCCGCCACACCAAGCACTCTGCGAGGCCCGCCCACGTCTTCTGGCTGCCTCCTGAATGCGCTTCCCCCACCCTGGCCTGGTCTTCCCTTCCTCCTCCACCTTTCCTTTGCTTCTTTTCCCTCCAGAGTCAGAGCCTCTAAGCCTCCCCCACCACTTGGCAATGTGGGCTCCACGGAGGGTACCCTAAGAGGGCAGACTCCAGCCCCACAAAACTGGGCTCTGGGCCCTGGCCAGGAAGCCAGAAGGCACATAACCCCTCTGTCCATTCACTTCCACCAGGCTCCACTCTGGGTTCCCCTTCTTGTCCTGGGCCTCCAGGATGGTCACGGGCTGGCCTGCCTGCAGACTCACTTCATGGCTGCTTCTGGCCACAAAAGGGTATATGGCTATGACCTGAAACACATGGGGAGTGACACAGAAATGGTTAGGGTAAGAAGGTAGACAGACTCAATCCAGAGAGGCTGTTTATCCTGTTCCCAACCAACTGGCTCTCATCCCCGTTGCTGGATGCTCATCACCTCCCAAGTACATCTTTGGTGCTAAAGGCAATGACTGCATCTGCTAGTACCACAGCCCACACTATGTGACTGGCACTGTCCTGGCACTCTATTGGGTTTGGGTTTTCACAATAATTCTATCATTCTATTTGCTGCATTTTTCAGATAAGAAAAATGAGGATCAAGGAACTTACTCAAAATTGCACAGCAGTGAATCTAGGCCTGTCTGACCTCCAAACAGAGATTTTTGATCCACTGTTGCCACATCAATGAGCAGACTCAGCACCCTATCCCTCTCCAGATCTAACGGTTTGAGCTGCCCAGGCCAGTTTGCCAGCTGAAAGTGGAGATAAGGATTTGGGTAACTTGTTTACTTTTTACAGAAAAGTATAGAACTGGGCCAAGCGTGGTGGTTCATGTCTGTAATCCCAGCACTTTGGGAAGCAGAGAGGGGCAGATGACCTGAGATCAGGAGTTTGGGACCAGCCTGGCCAACATGGTGAAACCCTGTCTCTACTACAAATACAAGAATCAGCCGGGCATGGTGGCGCACACCTGTAATCCCAGCTACTCAGGAGGCTGAGGTGGGAGGATTGCTTGAGCCCTGGAAGTTGAGGCTGCAGTAAGCCCAGATCATACCACTGTACTCCAGCCTGGGCCATAGAGCCAGACCCTGTCTCAAAAAAAAAAAAAAAAAAGAAGAAGAAGAAGAAAGAGAAAAAGGAAGAAAGAAAGAAGAAAGAAAGAAAGAAGAAAGAAAAAAGAGAGAAAGAAAGAGAGAGAAAGAGAGAAACTGAACTAGAGAAAACAACTGGCGAGGATGGCATTTATTAGGCTAATATTTAACCTCTCTGAGCCTGTTTTACCATCTGCAAAATGGAGGGAATGGTCCCATCCCCTTCAGGTAATTGAGAGAATTTCATGAAGGAATATATGTATAGGGCTTTACGCAGGCTGCTTCGGGTTTTTTTGTTTGTTTGTTTTTTGTTTTTACAATTACTGTTATTACTGATGGTCAGGCCTTAGGAACATTAAGCACCATGGAAGGGCTGGGATGATCCCGGGCAAGTCCCATAAAATCCCAGAGGAAGCAGTTGGTGTGCTTGTGTAGATAGACAGCTGAGCTCACCCAAATGAGCCCCTGGATGGGGATTCCCTGAGACACCACCCACACTGACTGGAGCTGGGCGGCAGGGGCAACCTCATTCCTTTCCCCAGAGGCACTGGGGCAGAAGCTGAGCTGGGCGGTCAGGCCCTCCAGTGGGGCTCTCGTGGGTCCTTTGTAGCCCCCAGTGCTTTACTTCTGGCTACTGCTGGAGGATGCTGGTCTGACAGCCTTCCTGGTGGGTGTGGCACAAGCTCTAGAGCAGAGGGTCCCCAGACACCTGTGCAGCACTCACAGCCTGCTGCAGGCTCCTCCAGCCACCCTGGCCCGAGGCATCTGAGTTCGTCCAGATCCTTTCGGTCGCTCCTGCTTCCTCTGCGGTGCACCCCCCACCACCCTCAACTGCCAATCACTGTGAGAGCAGCCACCATTGAGGGAGGTTCACAATACATGCAGCCCAGCTTTACTGTCTCATCCCATCCTTCCAACATCCCACTGAACTTCTTCCCTGCTCATGGACTCCATCCCTGCAAAGCCAAATCACTTAATGGCTTCCAAACACTTTATCTTTCAGATATAATTCTCATTCTATAATACTCACCCTTTTAAAGTATACAATTCAGAGGTTTTTAGTATATTTACAGATACATGCAACTATCCCCACTATCTAATTCCAGAACATTTTCATCACTTCCAAAAAGAAATCTCATACTAGTTGGCAGTCCCCGTTCCCCACCTCCCACCCCCAGCTCCTGCCAAACACTCATTCAGCTTCTATCTCTACGGATTTGCCCATTCTGGACAACCACATAATGGAATCCTATGTGGCCTTTTGCATCTGACTTTGTTCACTTAGCAGCATGTGTTCGAGGCTTGTCCATGCTGCAGCATGTACTGGTGCTTCATTCCTCTCTATGGCTGAATAATATTCCATTGTACGAAGAGCTCGCGTTGTGTTTATCCATTCATGTTGATGGGCCTGTGGGTTGTTTCTACTATTTGGCTGCAATGAATAATGCTACCATGAACATGTATACACATGCTGCCCATTGCTCTTCAGAGAAAGACTGAGACTGACACCCTCACCAAGGCCACAAGGCCCTGCTGGCCTGTCCCTGCCCACCTCTCCAGCAGGATGACACCCAGTCTGTCCCCTTTCTTCTCCGGCCCCACGGGCTGCATTTGGTTCCTCATGCACCTCCTACCCTCTCCTGTCACCAGGCCTTTTCTGCAGAGCTCTTTTCATCCGCACCCCAGTACACCCTCTTTATCCAATTAATTCTCTTTCTCCCTTCCTGTTTGAGAAAAAGCGCCATTCTTCTCAGCAAAACCTTTCCTGGACCTCTCTACACCTAGGGCTCTGGTAGTTCTCTCTACTATTCACTTTAACTTCAGTTAGTCATGCCATTATTTTATTAATCACTGTTTTCCCTACTCTCAGATTAGAAGTTTGAGGGAAGCACAGACCATGATTTAGTCTCGCTCATCATTGTATCTCTCGTCTAGTACAGTGCCTGGCAAATATTGAATGAATGAATGAATGAATGAATGAATGAATGAATCTCACTTGCCCTGCTGATGGGGAACGAGGAGTTAGTTCTCTGTGGTTGCTGTGGTAGGGGCGGGAGGCCCCTTTCCTCAGGTCCCAATCCTGGCTGGGACACTGGCATGGCCACTGATCAAGGCCTTGGTCTCACAGAATGGCAGCTCCACCAGATAGGAGGGGCATAGACTTTGAGAGAGAAGGATAATCCAAGCCACAGTCCAGACGGCCAAGGGGAGGCAAGCCCCTAGCCCTCTCCCATACTCACCTGGTTCACGGTGGGAATAGAGGGCGCTGGAGCTGGGCTGGGCTCCGGTGTTAGACATCGGGGATCTTTGTTCAGCCCCACCTGCCTTCTGAGCTCCTCTGCACTGGGGACCACATGGTACAGCTGCAGTTTCCCAGCTGGCACATACCCACGATGTCCTAGGGAGCATGCAGAAGGTTAGCGGACTGCGGGCCACCTTCCCGTCCCTTTTAATGGGGAAGAAAATCAATGGATGTAAATGTCTCCAACACAGCTTCTCAACACCCAAGAGAACCTGAAAAGGTCATCTAGGAACCCTGAACCCCCCTGCCCCACACTCACTGTTTCTGGTTTCTGCTTACACACGCCAGTGATGGGGGGCTCATTCCCTACTGGACAGCCCACTCCATTTGATCAACTATGAGAGAGATTAAAATTTTGTCCCTGGACTGGCATGAAAACTGCTCTCCTGATGAGCTGCCAGCTCCCATGCGCCTCTGGTGTCTGCCCAGAGCAAGAGCTGCTTCCTCTCCCCAGGACTGCCTTTCCCAGGAGGCAGAGACTGCCTTTCTCCCCTCCACGTGACCCCAGTTCCTTCGTGTGTAGCAACTAGTCCAGTGCTGTTCTGATCGATGTCGTTATGAATGGCTATCACTTCCTGAGGGCGTGCCAAACTACAGAGCCAGCATTTGATTACATAGTCTTCACATCAACTCTTTTGAGAGCAGCCAGTAATATCATCTCCATTTTACGTTGAACCAGGCAAGCTCAGACAGGTTCCACGACTTCCCTGAGATCACACAGTCAGCAAAGTGGTGGAGCTGGAATCCAAATCCAGTCCTCTTGGCCCCGGGGGCCTTGCTTAATACCCATTCTGTTGTTCCCACCTTAAATCATGGAAGTGCTGTTTCATGATTTCTGTCTGATTTGTACCGCTTTCTTAATTTTTTAATTGATTCACTTTTTAAAACTTCATCTTGTACTATACAATAATATGATTAGAATCATGGAATTATGGACTACTTATATTTTTTCTAATACACATTAAAATGCTTCAGTAACAATTATAATACACTGTCTGAAGTGTATTATAGGAAAAACTGTCTGTGGATCCCCTGACAATAATCTCATGCACCCCTCATCTTGTGGGTCACACACCCCTCTTTGGAAGATGCTCTCCTGGGCCCTCTCACCTGGGTTCATGGTGCCACTTCCCTCCAGCCCAGTTTCCAGTTATAGTGGGGCACCCAGACCTCAGCAGCACTCCCCGAGGCCATGACCAGTACTGAGTGCACAGGATGACCGCTCCCCTCATTCTGCACATCAGACTTCTCGCAGTGTAGCCAGGGTCCGAGCATTCTATCTCTGTGCCCATCTCCATCTTTCAGGGTGGTCTGGAGTTCTCTCCATATAGCCCTGTTGACCCCAGTGGTCTGCAAGGCCCTCCAGACAGGGCCTTGTCTCATAAGCTCAGCGCCCAGCACACCATAGGTGCCTCATGATAGACCCTGCAATGAATGCTTGAATTCCTCTTGTTGGCTTTTCATGCCCCATGGAGTCACTCTAAGCTGACTGTGCCCTGAGCCCTGTGTGTATCACTTGTGCCTACTCCCATCCTGGAATGCACAGCCCGACTTTGACCTACAAGAGTGCCCGGGTCTCTGCACTGGCTTCTGTGGGGTGGTTTTCCCAGAAGGAGAAGAAGGGCTCACAAAGGCCCACGTACCCCCGGTGTCCACCAGCCAGCGGTTGCTGTTGCCTTTGGTGTCCTTGTTTTGAAGGAGGGCCACAATTTGGCCCCGAGGCAGAGTCAGGTCCAGAGTCCCAGTCCCACTGATGTTGCTTGTCACCTGGTACAGCTTCCCAGGGCCATACCTGCTCAGGAGAGCTTGCGCCTGGCGTTCAGACCCTGGAAGGAGCGGCTGGGAGAGGAGGAGCAGAGACAGACACAAGTTCTTGAATAAACCTGTCAAAGCTGGCACCAACATTTGCTCACATTTTGAGAGCCAGGAGTACCGGGCCTGATCCTAACTCTGCCACTGAAGGGCCCATCCTGATCAGGGCAACAGGGCCCTCACTAGCAGATGGCTGGATCTTAGCAGCCAACGGCATTTTGGAAGAAAATTCTAATTTCTGGGATTCTCTAAAATTCCAATTCAAGTTCTGAAATCTCTCAGTTACTGAACTCCTAGGATTGGGCCCTAAATTCTGCCCATAGCATCAGGCTAAGTTATCCCACAGCAGAATGCCTCGGACAGGTCTTTCAATTCCATCAGAATGTGAGCTTCGTGTGGGCACCAGATCTGATTCATCTGGTTTCTTAAATAGCCAGCCAGGGCCGCACATGGCGGATTTCACATACACACGAATGAGGGCATGTAACCTTTGAGTCCATGGGTTTTCAGTCCACAGGCATTTATGGAGCACCTGCCATTTACCGGGCACGGTGGAGAACTTGGTGAATGGTGTAGCAGAAACACGGGAGAGAGTTTTAGCTAGATGAAAATCGCCATCTAGCTGGAAAGAATGATTCGTTGGCACTTCCAGTTTATCCAAAAATCTCCTGGCGTTTTCTGTTTTTCCATTGCATGATACTGCTTCCAGAAGAGTATCAACAAGGAGAGACTCAGGGATGCTTGTCCCCTTTTTGTAAAATCAATAAGAAACGAAATATGCTAAATACATATTTACTTTCTGTCTTGAGAGGTAGGAGTGTGTGTGTGTGTGTGTGTGTGTGTGTTCACCATGCTCTATGTGGTTACTTCTTGGGAGGTGTTGGGCGTGGGGAGGCAGGCAGAGATGCCCTTCAGGAACATTTGGCCACAGACTCTGCCACATCCTTGCCCCAAAGGGGATGCTGTCTCAGGATTTAGAACCAGGAGGTCCCAATGTTTCTATAACAGGTCCTTAAACAGGAGTGTAGAGACGAGGTAGTTTTCTTTGCGAACAGTGGTGTTGTGGGTCAATTCTTTTAGAACAGTGGTATGCATGTGAGTGCATGCATACCACTCACAGTGGTGTCACAAACGCTGGGCTTCTTTCTCAACGCTGACCGGCCCTCCCTACGCAGAGAACAGCGTCACCCCCAAGGGTGGGAGGGCACCCAAGGAGGGCTTGCAAAGATCCCATGAGGGCTGCTCCTGTCTGGGGAGACCACGTCACTTGCGCTGGATTCTATACCTTCAGCCAAATATATCAGGAATGTGCAGGAGGTGTGTGTGTGTGTGTGTGTAGAGGTGGGAGGGTGGGAAGGGGTGACTCTTCCTACCAATGTGCAACACATACTGGGATTCTGGATGTTTCCATTTGTTTCTTGTTTGTTTTTCTGTGTCTTTTAACTTTTCCACAATAAGTATGGATTGCTTTCCCAATAAGAAACATGTCATTGTAATTTGTTTTGAGTAAAAAGAGAGAAGAGGTTCCCATGACACGTTCAAGTGGCTGCTTTGCTGTTTATCCTCTGCACCCATGCTCTCTCTCCTAGTCTCGGGGCCCATGGCACACCCCTAGTCAGTGAGGCCTCTGCTGGGCAAAGCTCTTCATGTAGGGTAGGCGGAGGGACAGGTGGGGCCAACGAGGAGTCAGCCTGCAGCATCGTGGCGGACATCAGGCTGTGATGGTCTCTATGCTTGCGGCCATGTGTGGGTCAGGTGTGGGCCATTTTTATCTGTCCTCTTCTGCTGGTCTCCCATTCTCGTTTCTCTGTGTCCCTGGGGCCCCATTCTCCCTCTGGGAAATCTCAGGGCTGTCTCCTGACTCTTCAGTTCACATGATGCATGCGAAGGGACAGTTTCAATTTCTCAGATCCAGGTCTTGCCACAGTCTGAGGAGACCCTTCTCCCTACAGCTGCTTCAGTTACTTTTAAAACACAGACCCCCTGGGTATACTTTTCAAGTGACTAGAACAGATAACCTCTCCTTATATTTTAAAGGAAAATACATTTGTTAAAAAAGCATTTGGGGCCAGGCGTGGTGGTTCACACCTGTAATCCCAGTACTTTGGGAGGCCGAGGTGGGCGGATCACTTGAGGTCAGAGGGCAGGAGTTCGAGACCAGCCTGGCCAACATGGTGAAATCCTGTCTCTACTAAAAATACAAAAATTAGCCAGGCGTAGTGGTGGGAGCCTGTAATCCCAGCTACTCGGGAGGCTGAGGCAGGAGAACTGCTTGAACCTGAGAGGTGGAGGTTGCAATAAGCTAAGATCACACCACTGCACTCTACCCTGGGCGACAATGTGAAACTCCATCTCAAAAAAACAAAAACAAAAACAAAAGCATTTGGTCAGCCAAGGCTTTGTAAACCATCGTGCAGCTGAAATACTGTTCTTTACAATAAAAAATACCATAGCAATAGGAAATTTAAATGACATATCCAAAATTTTTATTTATGTTGAATGCTCATGTTGAAGCTGGCGTTAGAAGGCAGGGAAGGAAAAGGATACCTTTGCTTGGCTCACTGCAACCTCCGCCTCCTAGGCTCAAGCAATTCTTTTGCCTCAGCCTCCCAAGTAGTTGGAATTACAGGTGCACACCACCACGCTCAGCTAATTTTTGTATTTTTAGTAGACACAGGGTTTTGCCATGTTGGCCAGGCTGGTCTTGAACTCTTGGCCTCAAGTGATCCACCCACCTCGGCCTCCCAAAGTGCTGGGATTACAGGAGTGAGCTACCATGCCCGGACAAGGATACCTTTTGATGACAATCTGAAGAAGTTCTAGCTTTTTGGATGTCAATGCCAGTTGCCCATCATTATGTCTAACTTCACTTAATGTTTGGGTTTTCTTTTTCTTGACTCAGAAGTTCTGTGCTGTTCTTCTACTTCTTGGATGTAAAGGGTATGTATGTATCTGGGTATGCCCCCGACCCCCAGCTCAAAGAGAAAGGAGAGAGAAGAGAACATATTTCCATGGATAACAGGAAACGTTGGGGGACAAAAAAGGAAAGGAAAGAGGGGATGGATGGAGCCTCACCCTACTGGCCAGTGAAGAACTGGACAGTCTTTGGGGTGGAGGAAGGATGCTTACCTGTGTGGTGGGAGGTGGCAGCACTTTCTCAAAGGTCTCTTGAAAGGAGCGAAGCTGGTTACTAGTCCGGCCCAGTGCGTCCTCCACCAGCTTCCTGAAGGCAGGCTCTGGGACATGGTGGTGGGGCAGCTAAGTGGGGACAGACACTGTCAACAGAGCTGGACAAGAGGTGACAAAGAGATCCCTGGCTTGGTTTGGGTTTACGTTACTGTCAACCCACGGAGTTCTGAGTGATACTCTGTCCTGAGACCTTGACCCTGTGCAGGATCACTTGCACTTTCATCAGACAACCTAGGAGTGAGTGAGACCCCACAGCTTGTCACCAAACTCACAGCTTGTCACCAGACTCACAGCTTGTCACCAAACTCACTGCTCTCAGTGCTGACCTAGAGCCTTCCTCCCACCAGGATGCAGAGAGATTGAGGTTTCTGGCTGCAGCCTTTCCCAGGCTCCACACGGACAGGCCAGGTGCATGGACCACAGGACATAGATAAGGCAGGCTGGCAGCTGTCACCAGTAGACTCTGACAGGCCGATCAGGAAGCACCCTTACTTTCTGCTTTTATAAACATGACCACCTCTCTACTGGCATCCCCAAACACTCCCCAGCTCGGCACATCCCAGCTTTAATGCAAGGGGTTGGGGCAGCTCAGGAGAGAAAATCTCTAGGCTACAGGAGAGGGAAAAGATCACTTCATCTGATTTGCTCTTCTGCCCTCAAGGAAGAGAAACACTTCTTTTACTGATGGTTCAGGCCTAATTCAATTCGCAGAGTGTCTGGGACAGAATTCTGTGAGGGCCAAAAAGAGGAAAAGCTTGCAGTCCCAGTCCCCCTGCTTGAGAGGAAACACATTCATGGATCCCTGCAGCAAAAGGCAGGCTCTGGAAAGTACTGGGCACAGTTCCATCCACAGGGCTGCTGGAGTACAGAGAATAGGGAGATGACTTCTCCCCCCCAGGGAGATGGGGAGCTCTGAGAGCTTCATGGAGAGACTCATTCATCTGCTACCTGTTTGGGGAGCTCCTACTCTATGCCAGACAGTGAAAGTGCTGAGGGACAATGGAGAGCGGCATTCTAAGCTGAGGTAGGCATCTGTGCAGAGTGGCCACATTCAGCAGCTGTGTGCTGGAGGGCAGAGCTGTCGGCTGGAAAGGAGATGGGGTGGGGAAGGCAAATCTTAGTAGAATTTTCATGCAAAGAATTGAATGGGGAAAAGCTGAGCTGGAAACTGTGACACACAGGAAACAGCGTGTGATATGAGGAATATTGAAATTGCTCCCTGGCCGGGCGTGGTGGCTCATGCCTGTAATCCCAGCACTTTGGGAGGCCAAGGCGGGCGAATCATGAGGTCAGGAGATTGAGACCATCCTGGCTAACGCAGTGAAACCCCATCTCTACTAAAAATACAAAAAATTTGCCGGGCGTAGTGGCGGGCGCCTGTAGTCCCAGCTACTTGGGAGGTTGAGGCAGGAGAATGGTGTGAACCCGGGAGGCAGAGCTTGCAGTGAGCTGAGATTGTCCCACTGCACTCCAGTCTGGGCGACAGAGCAAGACTCTGTCTCAAAAAAAAAAAAAAAAAGAAATTGCTCCCAAGGTTGGACCCAACAGCAATTCAGCTCTGATGTTGACATCTGAGAGCAAGATCTGGAAACAGTTGGGTATTCCTTCCTATATCAACTCCAGTCTTCCAAATTCTAAAATCAAAGTTTGCATTTGGAGGTTTATCCAAACCTCTGTGGAACCTATTTATGCTTTCAGCCGGTAACTCCTTTTACAGGCTCTTAAGTGTTGTGGTTGAGAGCCCAGGCCCTAGAGCTGAACTGTCAGAGTTCAAAGCTTGCTATTAGCCTTGTGGACCTAGACAAGCTACTTAACCTCTACTTAAAGAAGCCTTGGCTTCTTTATTTTTAAAATGAGGATCATTATTCCTCCTCTGTAGGGTTGTTGTGAGGATTGAATGAGATCACGCATGGAGAGTGCTCCAAACAGGTACATCCTAAGTACTCATGAGAAGATGGCTGCTAGAAGTCATAATAATAACACTGGCTTCACATTTACTCCTTACTGTGTAGAAATGACCTTCGGCCTCTGTCATCAACTTCTAGTACACTCCAGAGATCAATCCCAAGATCTGCTATTGTACCAGCAAAGCTTCTTCTGCTTCTGAGTTGTAGGACTTGGGAATGGTCTGGAATCTCAGTACTATCCTTGCTTTCATGGTCTGACTTCACTAATAGAGGGAGACTGGGCATGAGAGAGATCTAGAAGGTTCCCACCACCTCCTCCTACATGCCTGATGACCTGTTTTCAGGCCCATCCTCCCTCCATCCTAGCCCCTACACACAGCTGGCTGATGGGGCTGCAGGGCCTTGCCTGGCTACTCCCCACAGGTGTCCCAGTCCCAGAGGCCTCACCTGGGCCATGCTGCCCTCTGCCCTCTGCAGCACTTGCTTTGCAAGGTCCCTCTGGAGGGTCACGAATGTGCGCAGGATCTGGCCCAGCCACTGCACGACCAGCTGGTTAAACTGCGGGAGCTCAGCCACTAGGAGGGAGTTGAGTGCCTGGTACGTGTGCCGGGCGGCCTCCTCCTGGTAGGTCACGCTGCCCACCTCCAGCAGTTTCTCTTCCAGCCGCTCAAAGTCCAGTAGCTTGTCCAGACGCTTCTTGATCAGGTTCTGAGGGCCAAGCAGGGCTTTGGCCAGGCTGCACAGTGGCTGCCACACCAGGCCTTCTAGCCGTTGCTTCTGTGGGGAGAGGTGAGCGTGGGAGTCAGGAAAGGAAGTGGCAAAGGGCAGGGGCTGTGAGAAGGGACTTTGGAAGCATGCAGGCCCGGGCTCCAGTCTAATCTCCACTGATTAGCTGGGGCCTTTAGCATGTTATGTAACTTCTCTGGGCCTCAATCTGCCCATCTGAAAAATGGGGACGATGCATGTAATGAGCTTAACAGAGTGCCTAGCACAGAGTAGGCATTCAATCTTATATAGCACTTTGAATCATTATTATGCAAAGATCTTGAAATTTTTTTTTTTTTTTTTTTTTTTTTTTGAGACAGGGTCTCACTCTGTCTCCCAGGCTGCAGTGCAGTGACGAAATCATAGCTCACTGCAGCCTACCTGTCAGGCTCAAGCGATCCTCCCACCTTAGCACATGCCACCACACCCAGCTAATTTTATTATTATTATTATTTGTAGAGACAGGGTCTATGTTGCCCATGCTGGTCTCAAACAACTGGGCTCAAGCAATCCTCCTGCCTTGGCCTCCCAAAGTGCTGGGGTTACAGGCATAAGCCACCTTGCCCAGCCTTAGGAAAGATTTTGTATAGAGTGGTGGTCAAGAGTCTTTGGGGCTCAGATCCCAGCTTACCACTGATCATCTGTATAAATGACCCAAGAGGTCACCCCCTCTGAGCCTCAAGGTCTCATTTGCAGAATGGGGCTATTCATAGTAGCCACCCCGAAAACCATATGGTGAGGATTAAACGATGTAAGGAATATAAAGGGCTTAGCATAGAGCCTGGCAGATAGTGAGGCTCAGTAAATGCTAGTGGGGGCTATTTTTATCAGTAAAGGGCACTAATAATAATCGCTATGCTGCTGACCACTCAGGAAGATTATAGATGTGGCAATTGTGTGAAGTGCCTGATTTCTTTTTCTTTTTTTTTTTTTTTTCTTTCCTTTTTTTGAGATGGAGTCCCATTCTGTCTCCAGGCTGGAGTACAGTGGCATGATCTTGGCTCACTGCAACCTCCACCTCCCGAGTTCAAGCAATTCTCCTGCCTCAGCCTCCTGAGTAGCTGGGACTACAGGCGCACGCTGCCACGCCCGGCTAATTTTTTGTACTTTTAGTAGAGACGGGGTTTCACCGTGTTGCCCAGGCTGGTCTTGAACTCCTGACCTCAGGTGATCCACCTGCCTCGGCCTCCCAAAGTGCTGGGATTACAGGCGTGAGCCACCGCGCCTGGCCAAAGTGCCTGATTTCTAAATAGTACTTTTGTAAGCTCTACCACCTGCCTAACAAAGAAAGGAGAAAGGAAACTCACAAACGTCAGGAAGGCCTCGAGCTGAAGGTCTCTTGCCAAATTGCAATACTGCACTGCAGGCCCCTCGGGGATGTCCAGACTGTATTCGTGCGGCCTGAAGCAGAGGAAAGTCTGGACCCAGTACCAAGGAGAAACATTGAATCATGGCCGGTCGTGGCCATCTTAGGCTGGAATCCCCTTCCACCACACCTCCTTGAAGAGGTTTTCCAGGCCCTCTACACACCCCCATTGAGAGGGACAGACAGAGCTGATCCTGTCCTCACACAGCTTAAGTGATCAGACAGTTCTGCCTTAGACTGAGCCAATATCTTCCTCCTCATTCCAGTGCTTCTTGAACTTCACATATTTACAAACCACCTTTGTGGGGTCTTTTCTTTTCTTTTCTTTTCTTTGAGACAGAGTCTTACTCTGTCACCCAGGCTGGTATGCAGTGGCATGATCTTGGCTCACTGCAATATCCACCTCCCAGGTTCAAGCGATTCTCCCGCCTCAGTCTCCTGAGTAGCTGGGACTACAGGCGCGTGACACCATGCCCGGCTAAATTTTTCCATATTTTTAGTAGAGATGAGGTTTCACCATGTTGGCCAGGCTGGTCTCGAACTCCTGACCTCAAGTGATCTGCCCACCTCAGCCTCCCAAAGTACTGGGATTACAGGCGTAAGCCACTGCACCCGGCAGTGGTTTTTTTTTTTTTCTTTCCCATGTCCATATTCCACATGTTCTATTAATACTTTTCTCTAAATCAGCTAACTTTTCCTATTTACATCAATGCAGTAAAAATAAACATGCCTTCATAGCATTTAAATCTTCATTTAATTAGCTGCTCACATTGACGCATCAGGAGATGTCATCAAAAATCTGAAAAATACCTGAATTTCCAGGTATGTTTCTCTTAAAGTCAGAAGAACTGGGCCCATATTCTCACCCAGCAACAATCCCCCAGAGCTGAGAAATAGCTGCTCCTTTAGATTTGATTCATGTATTCATTCATTCAGCCCTTCAAATTCCAAATATTATTTTATATTTAAGTCCACTGAAAAGCCTCATAAACAGCCTGTTACACACTAGGCTCCTATTGCATTGGATTGCCTATTACCTGCACACTTCACTCAGTAGCATTACCTGCCTGGCCCCTTTAGGCACCTGCGTTTGTCTCCCCTGCTCTAGGTGCTGGTCTGGCAGGGTTGCTCTGGAGGGCTCTGGTTCCAGTGAATTTTGGCCCTATGTGGCAGGAACTCCAATGGGCTCAGAGCTGCCCCCAGTATAATGACCTGGGGCTGAGGAGTGCTGGCCAGCATTCTTCTGGAGGCAGCCAGAGACAGGATGACCTCCTCTGGTTGGTTTCTGAGGCTGGTGCCTTTCCCAGCTTGTAGGCTGCACCCCGCAAGCCTCCTGCCAGGGGAACCCAGCCCAGACTCGCCCCTTATGAACCCTGCAAGGTCCTCACCTGCAGATTGTCCAGGTAAGCAGCCACGTTGTTCTTCAGCTCAGTCACACACAGAGACACCCACTGGAACCTCTCTTCTAAATCATCAAATTCCTTGTCTTCTGTCTGAAAGCAATGTGTGTGAGGGTTGAGAATATCCACATGGGGGCAGTGTACACCGGCTCCAGTGTCCCAAGTCCTCCCTGGGACAACCTTTCCACAGACTCGCCCACCAGAGCCAGCTCTCGCATCCCCAAAGCTGAGTGGGCAGTGTAGCTCAGTGGCTTTGCATTCAGAGCATGGAATCGGATACACAAGCATGAACCCCAGTTCACTGGCTTCCTAGCTGTGTGACCCTGGACAGGTGTTTTACCCTCTCTCAGCTTCTGTTTTCTCATGGGGATAGTGGGAACACCTATTTCATCGTGTGAGCATGCTTGGTTCAGAGCAGGCACTCCACCAACCTGCTGAGCCGCTAGAAGCAGCTATTTAGGGCTGGTTCTTTGCCCAAACCCAGAGACCGGCTCTCCTATCTGTGTAAACAGGCCCCAAAGAGAGTGGCCCAAGACACTGGAGAAACCCCTCCACTGGCTCTTCAGAATCAAATGGGGTGCCACCTCTGCCTCTTCCCAGCACCTCACTCTCTCAACCTCCGTTGCCTCAGTTCTGAAAGGAGCCTATGCCCCCTGTCTACCCACTGTGCAGGGCCTGGCTTTGGGGCTGACTGGGCGTGACTCTTCCTCCCAGGCCCACGCTCACCCTGGGGATCAGCCCCGCCTCCTGCTTCAGCAGCTGGCTCAGCCGGGTGGTCTTCTTGGAGAGGGTGTGCGTGTTGATGCGGGCCAGCCGCTCCCGGAGGGTCAGCTGCTCTACCTTGGTGTACTTGGAGGCTGCAATGACACAGAAGAGGGGAAGCACGGTGATCAAGCTGACTCAGGAAAGGAAGTGTCATGGACATGCCTGGCTGGGCACCTGCTTGGGCCCTCTGCTCCATCAGGGTCACATTCATCAGGTTGATGAGTCACGCAGGAAAAGCACAGGGTCCTGTATCCGAGGTGTGAGCCCTAGCTGTAGAGCTTCCTGCCTGCTTGACTTTGGAAAGTCACCACTCCTTGAGGCCTCAGTTTCCTCATCTGTAAAATGGGACCAGCCACCTTGCAGGATTGCTGGGAGAGTCACCTAAGACAGAGGGTCTGAATGAACTTTCTAAAGAAGAACCCAGGGAGAAGAGATTTGCCTGGGGTCCCTCAGCCACTTTGAGCCAGGCCAGCTGGGAGCCACGCTTCCTGGTCCTGACTCAGTGCTTCCTACTCACCTGTCGTAGGATGGAGAAGCAGATGGGGAGGAAATCCAAAGCTGCTAAATATAGTACAGCATGGTGGTGAAGACTCCAGGCCTGAGTGTGAAACCTGGTCTGTCCCTTACCAGTTCTGTGATAGGAAGCAAGTGATGTATGCTCTCAAAGACCATATGTGATGTTGAAGGAAAAAGCACGGCACAGCCAGCCCTTAGTAAACATTAGCTGAATTGCCATTTGTATATTGTCTCAGTCATGTAATTGAGTTTTCTCTTCACTTGGGACACTGCTTCATTTTCCAAACCTTTCTGTTTTAATAACCTGAGGGCCAGGGGTTCCCCTCTCCCCAGATAGATGCACAGCTCTTTACCTCCCCAGTGTTGGTTTCTCCTCCACAGTGTGGCAGTCATGTGGTTTGGATGAGATTGATCTCACTTTAGCTCAAGGGGTGGGTTGCTGACTGACACGAGCCAATTTATATAATTCCAACCCCTGGCAACAGTGATCGATTCAAAGAAGGGCACATATCCTAGGCCTAAGTCAATCAGTTCACAACGCCCTAACTATGATGATTAGTTCAGGGTAAGCACATGACCCAGGTGGGTCCTATCAAAGAGAAGCTTTGATTTAATTTTTGTGGCTAAGGGGGAAACATTCCTGCCTCACCCTGGTAAGTATGGTGTGCAGCTGTGAGTCTTGGAACAGCCGCAACTTACTATTATGAGGCAAGCCAGCCTGAAGATGAAGCTGATACAGAGTAAAGAGCAGAGACAAGGGAGTTAAGGGAAATGGAGCCAGCACCCTGATCGAACCCTACCTAAAGCTTGCATGACCTCTGGATTTATAGTTACATAAGCCACTATACTCTCTTTACTGGTGAAGCCGATTTTAGATAAATTTTCTGTAACTGGAAGCATTCCCACTAATGTGCCCTCTTAAATGCCCAAGTCCTTACCCACTTCCTTGCGCATCTTGTACTCATTGATATTGGTGTTCACGTCCTGGAGGGCAGCGACAGCCCTCTGAAGGACAGGGTAGGCACTGGCATCAGGGACTGTGTTCTCCAGGATTTTCTGCAGCAGCAATGGGTACCTGGTGATCCTCTGCAGAGGAATTACCAGCAAGAAACTGAGGCCTGAAGATCCAGCTTGTGGCCTGAAGGAGAAGGCTGGTATTAGGCAGGTAAAGCCCACCCTTTGGAGGACCAGGGGACCTGGGCTCTAGTCCTCACTCTACCACTTAGCTCACTGTGTGATCTCAGGCAAGTCACCCTCCCTCTGTGGTCCTCCAGTTCCTCACCTGTAACTTGTGAATTCTAGATGTTAGGCAGGCAGTGACAGTTCTGGGCCTTGGTTTCCCATCTGTCCCAAATTCAATGTTCAAGCTCTCTGCCCTCAGCTTGCTCGGCCTCTCCACAGCAGACATGACTGACACCCTTGCTCCTGAAACACTTTCTTCTTCTGGCCCCAGAGACACCCACTGTCCTGCTTCTCCTCATACTCTGCAGGCAGCTCTCTCAGCCTCCTTTGCTGGTCTCTCTCCAATGCCGGAGTGTCCTGGGTGTCTTCTCCTCCCTCTCTCTCCACTTTTTCTTAGTGACCTCATTTGGTCCTATGGCTTTAAACACATCCCAAGCCCAGATCTCCACCTCCAACTTCTGTTCCAGAGCTCCAGACTGATACATACAACTGGATCCTTGACATCTCTGCTCAGATACGTCCCGAGCGCAACTCAACTGTGTTGGGTATCCACATGATATCTTATTTAATAGAATCGTCTGCTGCCTTAAAGAAATGTTCTTGTCTTTGTTTGTTTGTTTGTTTTTGTTTTGTTTTTTGAGATGGAGTCTCACTCTGTCACCAGGCTGGAGTGCAGTGGTACGATCTCAGTTCACTGTGATCTCAGTTCACTGCAACCTCCGCCTCCCGGGTTCAAGTGGTTCTCCTGCCTCAGCCTCCCGAGTAGCTGGGATTACAGGTGCCCACTACCACGCCAAGCTAATTTTTTTGTATTTTTAGTAGAGACAGGGTTTCACCATGTTGGCCAGGATGGTGTCGATCTCATGACCTCATGATTTGCCCGCCTTGGCCTCCCAAAGTGGTGGGATTACAGGCGTGAGCCACCGTACCCGGCCAAAAAAAGTTCTTAAAAATCACAGGAACTTAATTTTTAGAGATGTATTTAAAGTATTTAAGGGTAAAAAGTCATAATATCTACAATTTCCTTCAAATTAGCATAAAAATAGATAAAGCAAACAGCAAAATGTTAACACTTGTTAATTTTAGGTGGTGGGTATGTATCTATTACATTATACTATTTTCTATAGTTTGAAACTTTTTATGAAAAAAAGTTAAAAAAAAAAAAGATTGCTTGAGGCCAGGAGTTCAAGACCAGCCTGGGCAACATAGCATGACCTCTGTCTCAAAAAAAAAGAAAAAGGGCCGGGCGCAGTGGCTCACGCCTGTAATCCCAGCACTTTGGGAGGCCGAGGCGGGAGGATCACGAGGTCAGGAGATCGAGACCACCCTGGCTAACACGGTGAAACCCCGTCTCTACTAAAAATACAAAAAATTAGCCGGGTGTGGTGGCGGGCGCCTGTAGTCCCAGCTACTTGGGAGGCTGAGGCAGGAGAATGGCATGAACCCAGGAGGCAGAGCTTGTAGTGAGCCGAGATTGCGCCTCTGCACTCCAGTCTGGGTGACAGAGCGAGACTCCGTCCCGCCTCCCAAAAAAAAAAAAAAGAAAAAAAAGAAAAAGAAATTCACCAGGCATAGTGGCTACTCAGGAGGCTAACACAGGAGGATTGCTTAAGCCCAGGAGTACGAGGATACACTGACCTGTGATCATGCCACTGTACTCCAGCCTGGGCAACAAAGCAAGACCTCATCTTAAAAAAAAAAAAAAAAGTGAAAACAAAACAAAACTCTGGAACTAATGGTGCCAAGGTCCCTTCCAGATACACCATTGATGCATGGATGACTACTTATAGTCTCCTTCTTAAGGATGTCTGGAATTTCATCAAGAGTCCCCAAGTGAATGGCATCTGGGAAGGGGCTCCACAGTCTTTTTTTTTTTTTTTTTTTTTTTTTTGAGGCGGAGTCTCGCTCTGTCGCCCAGGCTGGAGTGCAGTGGCGCGATCTCGGCTCACTGCAAGCTCCGCCTCCCGGGCTCACGCCATTCTCCTGCCTCAGCCTCCCGAGTAGCTGGGACTACAGGCGCCGCCACCACGCCCGGCTAGTTTTTTGTATTTTTAGTAGAGACGGGGTTTCACTGTGTTAGCCAGGATGGTCTCGATCTCCTGACCTCGTGATCCGCCCATCTCGGCCTCCCAAAGTGCTGGGATTACAGGCTTGAGCCACCGCGCCCGGCCTCCACAGTCTTTTTTTAAAAGATTATGACCAGTAGCCCCTGGGCCCAGCATGGAGAAAGCCACGAAGGTTTCAAATCTCAGCCATCTAAGTGTGCCTTCTCCTTGAAGACTCAACCAATGCTGCTCAGGACCTTTCTCTGGGCCCTCCCTGATGATACTTGTGCCTCTGGCTCTCCTTCCTTAGGAAAATCTCCAGACCAAATGTCCAGGAAAGATCAGCCATGAAGCTAAGAACAGGCAGAGCAGGTGGGAGCCCCTCAGAAGCTGCAGGGGGCGGGATTACCCATCAGGAGACGCCTACGCTGGCCATCTGCTCTCACCAAGGGTGTCCAGGGGCTTGGCTGACTGTGGGCAGGGGAGGTGGAAACCACTGCCAGGTATTTGCAAAACTCCATCCTCTGGGCTTCCTTTCCATGGGAAAGAGCCAACTGTCTCCCAGGGACAACTGTCAACTCACAAATTAGAGTGCAAGCGGTCCTGAAAGAGATGATCGCGTATTTTCTCACAACCATGAAGGGATTACCAAAGAATGAGAGCATCCGCTCACATTTGCAGACTTTCTAAGGTAATTTGGACAATACTTTTTTATGCAGCTTTTCAGGTAGGCAACAGAAATGGAAAGATGATACACAGAGCTGGGTGAGGGTGGAAAAACAGGCCTTCGTGCATTCTCTCGGTGGGAGTATCAACTGGCAAGGCCTTGGAGAGGCAGAGGAGTTCGGCAATTTGTAAAGGGTACAAACTCTTTCTTCCATCAATCCCATCCTAGAAATACACCCACAGAAATCCAAACTCAAGTGAGCAAGGATAAAGGTACAAGTTGTTCAGCGACTCTATTTGAGTTAGTAAATAATTGGAAACAACCCAAATATCCTTCAATAGAGGAATGGCCAAATAAGCCATAGTCTAAGAGCAGTCCAGGAAAGAAACTCTGCAGCCATTAAAAAAACACTGTGCTGGGCACAGTGGCTCATGCTTATAATCCTAGCACTTTGGGAAGCTAAGGTGGGCAGATTGCTTGAGTCCAGGAGTTTGAGACCAGCCTGGGCAACATAGTGAAACCCCGTCTCTACAAAAATGAGTCAGGAGTGGTGGCACACATCTGTAGTCCAAACTATTCAGGAGGCTGAGGTAGGAGGATCACTTGAGCCTGGGAGGTCAAGGCTGCAGTGAGCTGCTGAGATCACGCCACTGTACTTCAGCCTGGGTGACAGAGTGAGACCGTCTCAAAAATAAAAAAGAAAAAAAAGAAAGAAAGAAATGAACACTGTAGAAATATCCATGCTATCCTGAAAAGATATTCATTACTAAGGTTAAGCATAAAACAGCATGTATAGAGGAAGCCTCATAAAAATTCTATCTGTCAGACGGGAGCTGTGGCTCACGCCTGTAATCCCAGCACTGGGAGGTCAAGAATGGCAGATCACGAGGTCAAGAAATCGAGACAATCCTGGCTAACATGGTGAAACCCTGTCTCCACTAAAAATACAAAAATTAGCCGAGCGTGGTGGCGCACTCCTATAGTCCCAACTACCTGGGAGGCTGAGGCAGGAGAACCGCTTGAACCTGGGAGACAGAAGTTGCAGTGAGCTTAGATTGCACCACAGCACTCCAGCCTGGGAGACAGAGCAAAACTCTGTCTCAAAAAAAAAAAAAAAAAAAAAAAAAGTTACATCTATCTGTCTAACTATCTATCTGTCTGTTCATCTATCTCTCTATCTATAAATATACAGTAGAAAATTTGGATGGAAAACATTACTAGGGGAATGGACTTTTACATTTTTACTTTATATACTTGTGTGTTGTTGGAACTTTCCTTTTGTTCAATAAGCATATGTTGCTTTTATATTTAAAACAAACACACCTAGCTGATAAAGGAAAGCAAAGAAGATTATTTGCCTTCTGCAAACTCTGCTGCCTCCGCCATCATTCCGGAACTGCAGTGCTCTGTGCTGGACAGCCCGCAGTGCTCTGTGCTGGACAGGCCCATCTCTGCAAAGCTGCCTTTTCCACCCTGAGGGCTCTACCACTAGGACAGTCCTATCTGGGGCAGAGCTTCCTGCCCACCGCCAAGGCGAGTTTTTTATTCCCTTGGCTCTTAGATGGGAAGAGTTGCCTTAAAAGACAGAATGAATATCCCACCCAAATAAAGGGTGGGGTCAGCGTGCATTTTGGAATCCCAAGGAATCTAATAACCTGGTACCATCTATCCTAGCAGACTGAGAAAGAACTAGTTATGGCTGGCGTGGTGATTCTTATTGGCCAGGCTCTGGAAAGTAATGCCTGGCATTTAACAGGCAGGGACCAGGTACACTGGATGTCTTGCAAGGACAGTCCTGAACTACAGAGAATTGTTCCATGTCTCACGTGTCCCCCTGAACATTCAGAGACTGAACAAAGGCCCTGAAATGTGCTACACTTCTAAAACCCTAAATATGTTTATCACTCTTGGATTCTATCCACTCATATATCATAATACTGGGAATTACTAGGACACTACCTTTTATAAATCCCCATTTCAACGATGTTATTTCGTTCTTTCTCTTATCATAAACAAGGAAGTCAGGTTTATTGTCACTGTCATTCTGTGCTCTTTCTTTTTTTGTACTTTTTGTACAGAACAGCTTCAGATACCTCTTTCTTTAAATCCAGACTTATTTATTATAAGTAGCTGCAGGCATCTGATGGCTTCCTTATATCTTTTAGTAGTGGTGTCCAAGCATATGCACACTGAACTATATAGCATTATATTGGAATGATTTTCCTTTTATTTCTCCTTTATAGTGAAGTCATTATATTGATTTTTTTCAGTTACACATATAGGTAGGAGAGATATATTTATTTAAACATATATTTCAGGATATGTCTCAGGATAGTAAATTTATGTAATATTTGTTATAACAAGGGAGCATGGCACTGATAAAATTGAGAACTACAGTGTGGTCTCAGAGAAAATAGAATCCCTGCCTAGCCGAGATAACTATAATACGTGGGATTCATTGAGTGTCACTCATGTGCAATGAATCAATGCCCCATGCAGGGCTGTTATTCCTCCCACCCTACACATAAGGAAACTAGGTCTTGAGACATAAAATGGCTCTCTCATGTCCAGGGGCCAAGCCACATCCACCACCATGTAGCCCGGCTCCAGAGCCCATGAAGAAAACCCAGCTGGCCTGGCTAGAAAAGACCGAAGAGCCGAGGATGTAGTAAACAGCAGCTTCTGAGCAACCAGGGCTCCCGCACACCATGTTTATTAAATGTCTGAGCTAGGTGCCAGCACTGAACTCTTGAGAGATGTTACATCTCAGTTTCTGGCGTCTCTCAAAAAATCGGAGGCTCTGGCCACAATAGACCCTCATTTCTACATGGCAGCTGCGGCAGACGGTTTGCAAAAAAATCACTGCAATTATTCCTCTCCTAATCTCTACAAGCCTTTGTCACTTTGAAGCTCCTACTACCAAGAAATGGAGTTTATTTCCCCACCCCTTAAGTATGGGCTGGCCTTAGGACTTCATTTCAATGACGATGTGCCAGTTCCCAGCTCAGACTTCTAGATGCCAAGCCCTCCCCCACTGCCCTTAGAACCTTAGACCACGATGTGAATAAGCTAGCCTGCGGGAAGAGGAGACCATGGAACCACAGGTGAGGCAGCTCTTGTGTCCCAGATACATGAAAAAACCCAGCCAGGATCAGCAAAGCTGACCTGCAGGTGACTGCAGATATTTGAGGGTGCTAATGATTCCAGGAGAATCATTTACTGAGTACACCTAAATTGCTAACATGCAGAAGTGTGAGCTAAATAAATGTTTGTTTTAAGCCACTACATTTTGGGGGTGGTTTGTTGTCTAGCAAAAGCCACTTGATAGAGCAACAATCAGCTAAGCTGTGCTGCAGCTGCATGCTACACGGGGTCTGTTGTCTCTAGTTTGCGCAGCCTCCACTTCTCCCTTTTGTCTCATCTCTGGCACCTTGCTTCCCTTTATATCTGTAAACTATAGAAATATATTTAGTGACCCTTGCAGAAGCCTGTTTGTAAGATCCATGAAGGATGAATAAAAGGGGAAAATAAGTACAGTTTTTTTGGAAGCAGAGAGGGACTAGCACATGGGTTCTTGAAAAGGAGACTTTAGGCATGAGCCACCACGCCCAGCCAGATATTTTTTACTGTAAAAATGTTGATGTTTTAAAGTTTTTTAATCATGTAATCATGTTACCCATTTGAAAATTTAAATTTGAAGACATACTCTCTACATTTTTCTACCTGGGGCTTCTACCCATCGGTGTTAATTCTAGGCTATGAGTCCACCAGGGACTGGTGATTCTGTCCCTTTTCCATGTGGTAGGACGTCAGCCACCGGTAGAGAGGGATCCTCAGGTGACACACACCTGCTTCTCATCACTATGGGAACACATGGGACCCTCATCTCACTGCCCTTTCCTGTGCTAGTCATGAGCACTGTTCCCAAATGTTCCCACTTCTCCAACTCTGGACATGTGGTAGGATGGCACGCCCTGCCTCCTGGTTGTTGAATGAAGCTATGATGAGTCCTGGCCAATGAATTACAAGAAGTGATTAATATTATTTCTGGGCCAGAGCATTCAATTGCCAGCGTTAGACTCTCCAGAGCTCTTTTTTCTTAAGCCAAAGTTACTGGCAACATTCCAGACAGTGGCTGCTGTGAGTGTGGGTCCCAGAGTGAGGACAACAAAGAGCAGAACCCCAAGTCAGCCTTCAATGGAGCAAAAGGAAGACATAAACCTTTGTTGTTTGAAACCACTGAGATGTGGGAGCTGTTTGTCTCTGCAGCACAGCCTGCCCTATCCTGATTAACACAGGTGCTGACAGAGCAACATTCCTGAAGCAGCATGAATGGCATGAAAAAGGGGTGAGACCATAGCTGCCCCTGACCTGGGTCAGTGGGGCAGGAATGAGCGCTCACTGGCCGTTCTACTCACACCACCGCCTCAATGATGCCCTGGATGTGCCGCTGCAGCTCTGGCTCCTTCCTGTACGTGTCCACCAGTAGCAAGGCTTGGTCATAGCTAGCACAGTAGACCTTATAGACTTGCTCCAACTCCTCTTGGAATTCCAGAAATAAGTTACCTGAGGGTGAAGATGCAACAAGGAATCGTCAAGGGCATGTCTGTGTGTCCCCTAGCTTGGAACATGGAGGCAGTAAGTAAACCCCTCCAGCTCTCCAGTGAGATTGCTGGGTTTACCAGCATGTTACCATGGGTAAATGACCTCATCTTCCTGACTTTCTGGGTTTTTTTCATCTTTTCACAAGGTTGTTCTGAGGATTGAGTGACAGAATGATATACATCTTAGGCTGGGACCCTGTGAGCACTTACTAAATGGTAGCTATAGTCATACCAGGAATATTAATAATGCTCACATTTGGACAGTGCTTTATAGTACACAAAGCACACTCATAACCATTAGCTCTTTTTTTTTTTTTGAGACGGAGTCTTGCTCTTGTCGCCCAGGTTGGAGTGCAGTGGCGCAATCTTGACTCACAGCAACCTCCGCCTCCTGGGTTCAAGCGATTCTCCTGTCTCAGCCTCCTGAGTAGCTGGGGTTACAGGCACATGTTACCATGCCCGGCTAAGTTTTGTATTTTTAGTGGAGACGGGGTTTTACCATGTTGGCCAGGCTGGTCTTGAATTCCTGACCTCAGGTGATCCACTTCTCTCGGCCTGCCAAAGTGCTGGGATTACAGGTGTGAGCCACCACGCCCAGCCGCTCATTTTATCTTTACAATTAAAGACAAAACGTGTGACAAGCACAACGATAAATCCCCAATTTACAAAGACATGCTGCAACATAACACAACTGGTTATGGTATGGGCTTGGATTGGAGGGAACTAGGGCCAGATCTCCAGCAACCCTTTCCCAGTTGTAACCTGAGGCAAGCGTTTCACTCCTCTGGCTCTCTGTTTTCTCATCTATGGAATGCAAATAGAAACAGTACTTATGGCCGGGTGTGGTGGGTCACGCCTATAATCCCAGCACTTTGGGAGGTCGAGAAGGGTGGATCACGAGGTCGGGAGTTCCAGACCAGCCTGGCCCACATGGTAAAACCCTGTCTCTACTGAAAATACAAAAATTAGCCAGGTATGATGGTGTGTTACTGTAGTCCCAGCTACTCTTGGGAGGCTGAGGGAGAATTGCTTGAACCTGGGAAGCGGAGGTTGCAGTAAGCCAAGATCGCACCACTGCACTCCAGCCTGCACAACAGAGCAAGATTCCATCTCAAAACAAAACAAAAAAAAAATTGTTTGCGTACTTATTTTTAATCCCCATCCTCATATGTCATATTACACATGTAATATATTTATTATATACATATGATAAGTGCCATGAATTAAAACGAAGCCAAATAAAGAGTTAGAAAAGGGTGGGGGATGTACCTGAGGAAGGCCTCTCACAAGATGTAAATGTCTGCCACAGAGGCAGAGGTAACCAGCCCTGGGAACAAGCAAGGGAAGAGCAGCACCCAGTATTAGGGAAGGACACCTGCAGAGGCCCTAAGGCAGGAAAGTGCTGGCCACAAGCACAACAGCAAGAAGGCAAGTGTGGCTGGAGCAGGTGAACAAGGGCATAAAGTAGAGGAAATTAATCTCCAGGTGGATAGTGTCAAAAAATAAAATAGGTTGGGTGCTGTGGCTCACGCCTGAAATCCCAGCATTCTGGGAGGCCAAGGCGGGTGGATCACTTGAGGCCAGGAGTTTGAGACCAGCCTGGCCAACATAGCAAAACCCCGTCTCTACTAAAAAAATACAAAAGTTAGCCAGGCGTGGTGGCGGGTGCCTGTAATCCCAGCTACTCAGGAGGCTGAGGCAGGAGAACTGCTTGAACTCTGGAGGTGGAGGTTGCAGTGAGCTGAGATTGTGCCACTGCACTCCAGCCTGGGTGACAGAGCAAGACTGTCTCAAAAAATAAATTAATTAATTTTAAAAAATAAAGATAAAGTAGAGGAAGTAAGCAGGCAACAGAAGCCAGATTATGCAGGGTCTCAAAGTCAGTGAAGTGCAGTAAGGGATTCAGGTTTTATTCTAATAGTGGCAGGAAGCAACTGGCGGGCTTTGAGCAGCGGTGACAGGATCTGATTTCTGCTTAAAAGGATGACGCTGGTGCTCAGTTTCAGCATCATATACACTAAAGTTGGAACAATATAGAGATTAGCATGGCGCCTCTGCAAAAATGACATGCAAATTTGTGAAGCATTCCATATTTTCAAAACAGAAACTGATGAGATTAGTGACCTAGAGAAGGTGGACGGACTTGAGAGGAAGTAGTGAGGGTGAAGAAAAATATATTAACCACAAGAAGGCAGGTGGGGAACCAGGGACCACAGGAAGCCCAGCTGACCCTACTGCCTGCCAAAGCCATGGGCTAGACCTTTGACCTAGACAAGGTCTGTGTTGGGACACATCAGTTGGTGGCCAGAGGTGCAGGTTCTCAGCAAAGATCCCCATGGGGAGATCGCCATCCCTGGACCTACCCTTTCCCAGTGTCGGTTCAGCTGATGCCTAGCAAGAACTCCCAGGAGAAGCCCCTAGAGCCGGACAGAACATGACCACCCGAAACTGCAGCCAGGAAGAAGCTGTGTGAGAGAGAGATCAGCCAACTGCAGAGATAGGCTGGGTGTGGCCTTGAAAGCTAGGCCAGTTCCCACACTCTCCTCAACATGGGTGTGTCCTCAGGAATGAGACAGACATGCCAAAGAAACTGTCATACCAGTGTGGCCAGGGGCAAGGGTGTTTCAGTAACTAAAGGATGGAGGAAAGTGAACTCCCAGAGAACAGAGTGGTCCAAAGAGGCAAGAATGCCAATTACACCAAAGGAAAGGCTTATTTCCTCCCTGCTTGTCCTTCTCCAGTCACAGATTAGCAAACAATTTATTCCTAGCGTCAAAGGGGGCACTTTATCTCTAGCTGGGATTAGTTGGAAAGGAGAGAAAGGGAAGCAGCATGGTCAAGACCTAGGGCTCTAGAAGAGCTGGGTTCAAAATACTAACTGCCTGGTCAAGCTGTGTGACCTTGGGAAAGTTACTTAGCCTCTCTGAGCCTCAGAGATGTCATTGGTAAAATGGAGGTTATTAATAATAATCAACAAGTAATGATGTTATGAGAATTCAAAGAGCTTCAGGTTACGTACTTGGCATCATTGTTGGCACAGAGATGGATACTGTTTTCAAGCTCATTTTAAGGTGGCAGTAACTGGGACTCAGAAAGGAAAGAGCTTGTGGGTGGCAGGACCTTGTTAGTCAGATTCCAAAGCTTCTGCTATAATCACTAGACCTGCAGTGCTCAAATACAGTAGTCACCAGCCACACGTGGCTATTGGGCGCTTGAAACATGGTGAACCCTGAATGCGACGTGCTGTCAGTGTAAAAGATACTGGATTTCAAAGACTTCATACAAAACAAAAGTAATGAATGATGAATGTTTATACTGATTACATGTTGAAATATTATTTTGGATCTATTGAGTTAAATAAAAGATATCGTTAAAATTAATTTCAGTTGCTTCTTTAATTTTCTTAATGCAGCTACTTGAAAATTTTAAATATTTGTAGCTAACACTATATTTCTTTCTTTTTTTTTTTTGAGATGCAGTCTTGCTCTGTTGCCCAGGCTGGAGTGCAGTGGCACAATCTTGGCTCACTGCAACCTCCACCTCCTGGATTCAAGCAATTCTCCTGCCACAGCCTCCCAAGTAGCTGGGATTACAGGTGCCTACCCACATGCCCAACTAATTTTTTTATTTTTTAGTAGAGATGGGGTTTCACTGTGTTGGCCAGGCTGGTCTCGAACTCCTGACCTCAGGTGATTTATCTGCCTCAGTCTCCCAAAGTGCTGGGATTGTAGGCGTGAGCCACCATGCCCAGCCCCCAAAAAATCTTTCAAAATGCTATTGCTAGGCCAAGAGTTTGCAACCAGGCTGACCAACATGGCGAAACCCAGTCTCTACTGAAAATACAAAAATTAGCTGGGCGTGGTGGCATACGCCTGTAATCCCAGCTACCTGGTAGGCTGAGACATGAGAATCACTTGAACCTGGAAGACAGAGGTTGCAGTGAGCCAAGATCCCGCCACTGTACTCCAGCCTGGGCGACAGAGAGAGACTCTGTCTCAAAAAAAAAAAAAAAATGCTGTTGCTGCCCTACTGGGAAAAGGGCTCTCCTTGCATATCAAGGCCTAGGGGCTAGAAGGGGAATAGAGAGACAGTGGGCAGGAGCCAGAGCAGCCTGACCCGGCACATAGTTGCACTGAGGAGAAGAAAAGCCATGTGGGTTATTTGGGCCTCTTTTTGGCAACCACAAGAGACAAGGGATGAGAAGGGTATTTTCTGCAGACTCTGTAAAGGCCAGGGAACAGGACTGCCAAATTTGCAGGGGAGAGAGGAATACAGGATGCTCTGTTAAATTTGAATTTTAGATAAACAATGAATAATTTTTTAGCATAAGCATGTCTCATATTTTAACTGGAAACCCTACAGTGAAGCAGTGAGGGCAGCTCATGGACATGTCACCAGGTGTGATCAGGACACAAGTAGCCTTTTGGCTCTGTGGGCCCAGCAGGAAGGCAGACTGAGAAATGAAGACCTTTACAAGGAACCTCACCAGATCTCAAACATGTAGCTATAGAAGAGCCAGAGCTCAAAGTCCTTAGACCTTAGAATGTTTTCAGCCTGGGGCTGTATCAATTTCCATTCAAATAAGTGTTAATTATTAACAGAAATAATGATCAAATGATAAAAGAGAAAGTACCTGTGAGAACATCTATAGGTACTTTTTAAATTTTTTTATTTTTGAGACAGAGTCACTCTGTCACCCAGGCTGGAGTGCACTGGCAGGATCTCAGCTCCCTGCAACCTCTGCCTCCCGGGTTCAAGCAATTCTCGTGTCTCAGCCTCTCACGTAGCTGGGATTACCAGTGTGTGCCACCACACCTGGCTAATTTTTGTATTTTTAGTAGAGATGGGGTTTCACCATGTTGGCCAGGGTGGTCTCGAACTCTTGACCTCAGGTGATTCACCCGCCTTAGCTTCCCAAAGTGCTGGGATTATAGGTATGAGTTACCATGCCCGGCCTACAGATACTTTTAAAAATCTCGTTCTTTAATTTTGCATTCCCTTACCATTTATAGGGAATAGTAACTCACTCACATTGCTATTTTAGTAAAGAACTATATTTTCAAAGGAATGATAAATACACAATACACAGGCTTTAGTCTCACCTTCTACCATGCAGAAGCAATTCAGTGTAGCAGTTGAGAGCTCTGACTCTCAGGGCCAACTACCTGCATTCAAATTCTGGCTCTGCCCCTAGCTGCATGACTAAGCAGGTTATTGCCTCTCTCTGTGCCAAAGATTCCTCAACTGTAAAATGAGATAATGGTATCTACATTTCAGGGTTATTTTGAGATGAAGTGAATTAATATATGTATATAAGAACAGTGCTTAGCATTTTGTAAACACTCAGAAAGTAGGTTTTTAAGATTTGTTTGTGTATTTAGGTCAGGCACGGTGGCTCACGCCTGTAATCCCAGCACTTTGGGAGGCCAAGGCGGGCAGATCACCTGAGGTCAGGAGCTCAAGACTAGCCTGGCCAACATGGTGAAACCCCATCTCTACTAAAAATACAAAAATTAACCGGGTGTGGTGGCGGGCACCTGTAATCACAGCTACTCAGGAGGCTGAGGCAGGAGAATCACTTGAACCTGGGAGGCAGAGGTTGCAGTAAGCCGAGATCATGCCATTGCACTCCAACCTGGGTGACAGAGCACGACTCCATCTCAAAAAAACAAAAAAAACCCACAAAGCTTTTTTTGCATGTTTGTTGTTTTTAATCCCCATCCTCATCATTCATGTTCGGGAAAGGTTAGAAGATTGGTGGTATAAAAGCCAGGGGCATTTGGGTGGCCACAGCACTGGGTACCTTCATCTCCTCCTCCTTTCTGCCACTGTAGTGAATCTGGCACCCACCCATTCCCCTATATCTCCTGACTCCACTAGGAAACCCCTCACCATGGGAATCCTGGCAGCAGATGGGATGAGACAGAAGGAGACAGGTATGAGGTTTGCACCCACTCCTCCTTTCTTTCTGCTGTGGTTATCCTAACCATTTCAGAATAAGAAGACTATCCTCCTTAGGAGGCTGAGGCAGGAGGATCCTTGAGGCTGGAAGGTGGAGGCTGCAAGTGAGTCATGATTGCTCCATTGCACTCTAGCCTGGGCAATAGAGTGAGATCCCATCTCCAAAAAAAAAAAAAAAAAAAAATTAAACCAAAGGAGACTATCGTCATTTCTCATCTGGGCCACAACTGATCTCGCTGCTTCCACTCTCACCACCCCCTCATAATCCATTGTCCACAACAGCCAAAGAGATCTTTGAAAAACATAAATCAGCCAGGTGTGGTGGCTCACGCCCATAATCCCAGCACTTTGGAAGGCCAAGGCAGGCAGATCAAGAGGTCAGGAGTTCAAGGCCAGCCTGACCAACATGGTGAAACCCTATCTCTACTAACAATACAAAAAGTAGCCAGGCATGGTGGTGGGCACCTGTAGTCCCAGCTACTCGGGAGGCTGAGGCAGGAGAATCACTTGAACCCAGGAGGCAGAGATTGCAGTGAGCCAAGATTGCACCACTGCACTCTAGCCTGGGCGACAGAGCAAGACTCTTGTTTCAAAAAAAAAAAGGAAAAGAAAAACATAAATCAAACCATGTCACTTCCCCACTCAAAACTGTCCAATGGCTCCCCATCACAGTTAGAATAAACTTCAAACTCCTTGCCATGACCTATAAAATTGTGCATGATCTGGTCCTTGTGCGCCTCTTCTATCTTATCCCCTGACAGTCTCCCCTCATTAATTTCCCTGGAGCCACATCAACCTTCCGTCTGTCCTTTAAACGTTATGGACTCATCCTTGCCTCAGGGCCTTTGCACAACTATGCTCTCTACTCTCCCTTCAGATATTCTCAAGGCTAGTTCCTTCCTGATACTCAGATCTCAGGTCATATATTCACTCCTCCAGAGGCCCTCCCTCACACCCAGAAGTTACCACAACTATTTATCGCCTTCAAATTACAAATTATTGGGCCGGGCGCGGTGGCTCAAGCCTGTAATCCCAGGACTTTGGGAGGCCGAGACGGGCGGATCACGAGGTCAGGAGATCGAGACCATCCTGGCTAACACGGTGAAACCCCATCTCTACTAAAAAGTACAAAAAAACTAGCCGGGCGAGGTGGCGGGCGCCTGTAGTCCCAGCTACTCGGGAGCCTGAGGCAGGAGAATGGCGTAAACCCAGGAGGCGGAGCTTGTAGTGAGCCGAGATCCGGCCACTGCACTTCAGCCTGGGCGACAGTGCGAGACTTCGTCTCAAAAAAAAAAAAAAAAAATTATAAATTATTACCTACAATTCTGTTGTTTGTCTGTCTCTGTCACTAACTTGTCTCTGTCACTAATTTGTCAATTCCATGAGAATAGAAGCTCAGACTCTCTTGCTGATGCTTTGCCTGCACACTGCAGATGCTCAGTAAATAACTGTTGGATGAAAGAATGTGAAAGAGACATAGACTAAACATTTAGCTGCATCACTAACAATTCTGTGACTGTGAGGATGTTCCTCTCTGTCTCTGGGGCTCAGTCTCTGTAAAGCAATGGGACTGGACTAGTTGTTATTTGAGGGCCCTGCTGGCTCTGATAGGTTGTGTTTTGGAGATCCCCAAAACAGACTGCCATTGAGCTACATTTCCCTGGAACTCTGGAGACAGTTAAGCAGTGACCACTTGCTGAGAACAATTGCACAAGAATCTAAGGCTGACAGTTCCTTAGGTTTTTTGCTTACCAACTAGCTGCACTTGTTCCTCTTTCTTGCAGGCTGTCTCCTGCAGATCATGAAGGAACCTGCTGTTCACCTTGATGATATCATCAATGTTTGAGAACAGGACATCCAGATCTCCCTGTGGCAACTGGAAGGAACAAAGAAGCCATGGGAGGTGGTTAAGAGTTCCACAGAGTGTATTTGCAGACTTTCGAGATTAGGACAGAACACTCACACCATTCCCATCACTCTTGAGAAGACTGGCTGCCCCAGTGAAATTCTGCAAGGATTTTGAAATGTTAAAAATTGAGTATTTTCATTACTCTACGAGAAGAGAGGAACAGATGGAGTACTCAGTGTGGAAGGAAAGCTGAACCAGGGTTTTAGCCTAGGTCTGCTGCCAGCTGTCTTCTCTCAGTTTCCCCATCTGTCATTTAAGGGTGAGAAGTTAGACTTCTTTCCAGCTCTGACATACTTGGCACCTACCACTATGACCTCAAGATGCATTCTCTGGACCCTATTAACCAAGCTATACCGCTGTTTAAAAAGATGCAGGACATCTATATAAATGCACAAGCAGTGAAGGATGTGCTGGACACACACTCAAGCGGGAAAGCTAACTGCAGAACAATATCTAGAGTCTGCTCTTGTTGTTGTTAAAATAAATAACAACATACACAGTCATGCACTGCATAATAACATTTTAATCAATGATGGATTGTATATACCAGGGTGATCTCATAGAATTATAATATCGTATTTTTACTGTGCCTTTTCTGTGTTTAGATACATAAATACTATTGTCTTGCAGTTGCCTGTAGTATTCAGGACAGTGACATGCTGAACAGATTTATAGCCTAGGAACAATAGGCCGTACCGTCCAGTCTATGTGTGTAGTAGGCTATCCTGTCTAGGTTTGTATAAGTGCACTCTATGGTGTTCGCACATGATGAAATTGCCTAACTATGCATTTCTCAACACATATCCCTGGTGTTAAATGACACATGACTGTATTTGCTTGTTTAACGTCTACAGAGAAAAATCCTAATTTCTGGAGGGTAAAATAAAAGAAGCACTTCACTTTTTTTTTTTTTTTTTTTTTTTTTGAGACGGAGTCTCGCGCTGTCGCCCAGGCTGGAGTGCAGTGGCGCGATCTCGGCTCACTGCAAGCTCCGCCTCCCGGGTTCACGCCATTCTCCTGCCTCAGCCTCCTGAGTAGCTGGGACTACAGGCGCCCACCACCGCGCCCGGCTAATTTTTTTTGTATTTTTAGTAGAGACGGGGTTTCACTGTGGTCTCGGTCTCCTGACCTTGTGATCCGCCCGCCTCGGCCTCCCAAAGTGCTGGGATTACAGGCGTGAGCCACCGTGCCCGGCAAGAAGCACTTCACTTTCTACATTATCTACTTTGGTATTTCATTCAATGAAGAAAAACTATTTTTACGTCCAGTATTTTTCTGTCAAGACTGGGATATACTCAACTAAACAAAATCTTTGCCCTTATGGACCTCAAATGCGAGGGGATGCTTGAAATGTAGCAAGCAAGAGCCTGCATTATTTCTGAAACCAGAAAAAGAAAATGTAAAACATAAGCACTATAATAGTAACTCTCACAGTGATAATTTCTCCATGTCACCACCCTGCAAATGAGACAGTTAGAATGTAGGTCATGACTGGGTGTGGTGGCACGAGCTTGTAATCCTAGCTAATCAGAAGGCTGACTTGGGAGGGTGAGATGGGAGGATCACTTGAGCCTGGGAGTTTGAGACCAGTCTGGGCAATGTAGTGAGACCCTGTCTCTTAAAAAAAAAAAAAAAAGTTTACCTTGGACTTTCCTGGGTGATCCGAGCCCGAGTCTTGCTCTGGCCTTTTGGGTTCCCCTGCCTGAGGGCCTGCAGGAGCTGTGGTTGGAGACCTGAGGAGGGGACAGAGCCCAGCCCCTCTCCTGTGGCTGAGCAGGCCTCTGTGTCCATGACCTCTGCCTTTCGGGGACCTGGGGGCTGTGGGTAGGAGTCAGTCCCCTAGAGGTCTTTTAGGGAATCCTTTTGTATCTACACTTTGGGTTTTAGCTTCAAAGCTCCATCAGGTACAGTTCGCATTTCAGGATGGGTGGAAAGCTTGAGTGAGGGCTCCCCTGGTTTGTCATAGCTCCACCTTCCTTAGAGGGAGAGGGCTGTTGCAGACCCCCCATCCATGCCACACCAGCTCAGCACTGCACATCTAGAGGTGATTCCCAAGATTGCTGGTGCCTCCTGGCCTTCCTGCACCAGGCCAAGAGGTACCTCAGAGGTATGCTGGGTTCTTTGCCTCTTCTTGGTTGAAGGGTCTCTCTATATATGAATGTGTATATATAAATATAAATATATATATATATGATCTATTTTCGTCCGGAATTCTGTTAGAAAAGTAAAGAAAAAGCAAATGCTATTGATTTATCTCAGGGTGCCCAAAGAGGCTGTAGTCAATTTTTGGTACTAGGAAAGGCACCAAATGCATTTCCTGACTTTTAAGCATTTCCTTGTTGGAAGCCATAGAGGGGCAGGCCAAGTTGCTGACAGTGACTTTGCAGATCGAATAAAGAGACCCTTGAAGGGAAAGCAGGAAAAGGAAGAAGAAGAAAGAAGAAAGAAGAAAGAAGAAGAAGGAGGAGGAGGAGGAGGAGAGGGAAGAAGGAGAGGAAGAAGGAGAAGGGGAAGAAGGAGAAGAGGAAGAAGGAGAAGAAGAGGAAGAAGAAGAGGAAGAAGAAGAAGAGGAAGAAGAGGAAGAGGAAGAAGAAGAGGAAGAAGAAGAGGAAGAAGAAGAAGAGGAAGAAGAGGAAGAAGAGGAAGAGGAAGAAGAGGAAGAAGAAGAGGAAGAGGAAGAGGAAGAGGAAGGAGAAGGAGAAGGAGAAGGAGAAGAAGAAGAAGAATATAGGTCAGTTTAAGCAATCTGTTCCAAACTTGAAAAGGGCTTGTTCATTAGCTCACATAGTTCTCCCAGTGATTGTTCCGCTCCCCAGTTAGCCGAGGAATACGCTAAGATTCTAAGCCATGCAAGACCTTGCTGAAGGTTGCACAGCCAATAAATGGAAGCACTGGGGCTTACATCCAGGTCTGTACTTCACATCCACAATACTTCCCTTCTATCAAGCTTGCCCCAGGAATGGATGGGAAATCTCAGAAGCTGGGACCCACATTTGCCCCCATAAAGACAGGTTGTATGTGACCCCACCCAAGTACCTGCTGGAGGCGGCTCCTGATGTCAGAGGCACAGAGCTGGAGCATGTGCAAGTAGGAGACCTCAGTGTCGATGAGCTCCTGGACAGCCAACCTCTGACGAAGCAGCGATCTGTCCTCGGAGGCCCTACCTTCCCCATCCAGACTCCCTGACCTGCAGGACGGCTCGTCGGCTCCATGCTTGGCCATGTCAGCACGTTCTGGGAAAAGCAAAACCATCCCCACTCACTTCCGGGAAGAACTATTGGGACATGCTGTCTCTAATTCAATGACAATTTCTCATCAAGAGGCCTAAAAACATCTTAAGCTGCAAACAGAGTCCAGATGAACTGTTTATTAGCATTTGTAGGCAGTACTTGCACAATATTGAAAGGTAGATAACAGCTCTGATAATTCTTGACATTTTAGGCAGTGGCTCACGCCTGTCATCCCAGCACTTTGGGAGGCCAAGGTGGGCAGATCACCTGAGGTCAGGAGTTCAAGACCAGCCTGGCCAACATGGTGAAATCCCGTCCCTATTAAAAATATAAAAATTAGCCAGGTGTGGTGGCAGGCGCACCTGTAGTCGCAGCTACTCAGATATGCTGAGGCAGAAGAATCACTTGAACCCAGGAGGCAGAGGTTGCAGTGAGCCAAGATCACACCACTGCACTCCAGCCTGGGCAACAGGGCAAGACTCTGTTTCAAAAAAAAAGTTTCAAAATAGATAATTCTTGACATTTTAAATTCATTTCCCAGGACTCAGACAATGTGCTTGCCTGGCTTTTCTTCTATTTCCAATTCAGCTCTTGACCTAGATTTCTTTATCTAGTGCAGTTGAATCTCTTTCACCCTCTCCCAGTGGTCCCCCTACACCCCATCCTACCAGCTACCCCATTCAGGCCTTACTACCCATCGCCTGGGCTATTTCTACAGCCCCCAGAGTCATCCTTCCTAATCCACACTCCTCTCCTGCCACCACCACACCCATTCTTTCTGGACTCGCTTCCAGGTTAAACTCCCTGAAACAACGCGTGTGAACATGGTGTGCCCTGCTGTAAGACTTTAGTAGCTTCCTGCTGCTCAGTGGTCTGATTCCAACCTCATTTCCCCTTCACAGACTGCACTCCAGGCTCTAACTATATTTCCTCTTCACAGGTGGTACTGCAGTGGAAAGAGATTGAGCGCTCTTCTCCATACTTGCATTGGCATTTCCTGCTTTTGTACCTGCCATGCTCCCTCCTGCGTTCCTATCCCCCAATATTCACTTCTCTAAAGCCACTCTTGATCCTCCCCTCATTTCTCACTCCCACCAGCTGCACTTTTCTTCTCTGAAACTCCTACAGCCCTTTATCTCTAACTTTTAAAGTATCAAGGGCCAAGGTGCAGTGGCTCATGCCTGTAATCCCAGCACTTTGGGAGGCCAACATGGGTGAATCACCTGAGGTCGCGAGTTCGAGACCAGCCTGGCCAACATGGTAAAAATGCATCTCTACTCAAAATACAAAAATTAGCCGGGCGTGGTGGTGCACACCTGTAATCCCAGCTACTCGGGAGGCTGAGGCAAGAGAATCACTTGAACCCAGGAGGTGGAGGTTGCAGTGAGCCAAGATTGCACCACTGCACTCTAGCCTGGGTGACAGAGCAAGACTCCATCTCAAAATAATAATAATAATAATAATAATAATAATAATAATAATAATGTGTCAAGGGCAATACCATGGACAAGATGATCTGAAAAACTTTCCTACTACAAAACACTTAGGAATGCTAGATCAGCTATAATAAACTTTTAAATAAACTTTTTAACTGCATGACAGATCATGTAAGAGAGGAAAAGAAATCACTAGGGCCCTCAAACAGGGAGTTGAAAACCGGGATGGGGAGCAGCTGACCTGATGCAGCTGTGGCCCAAAGTAGAGGGGTGGGTAGGGAAGACATCATTTGAAACTCAGTGAACCAGAGACTTGGGCATTAGGGCCAGGTAGGAACAGGAGACAAGCTCCGTCACAGAACTGAGACCCCCGACCACAAGGACTTCTGTGAAATGGTGGATCAGGAAAAAAAAAAACAACAACATGCAGCCATCCACACAGAAGATGACAAAGACAGTTCATCCCAGTTCTGGGTGAGGAATTGGATTCTGGGTGAGGAGAAAAGGTCTCCATAACATAAATTCATAACAACACATCTGCCTTCACTGGGTTTAAGTCCAAATCAATGGTATACATGTGGTCCAGGTGGCCCAAAGCTAAGAAATTTATACAAAAAGAAATCCTGGATTCTGAGTGGCCATAACAAAATAAAATATTTCCAGAAGGACACATCTTGAACCTAGGCCACAGATAACCATGTCCTGAAGATGAGTTTACAATACAAAATTGTAAGAATGCCCCTGTGACTGAGAACCAGCAGAAACAACAAGAGCAGGAGTAGACCCCAAGAGTATCAGATAACCAACCAGTCAGACACAGGCCAAAACAGAAATGGGGAAAGACGAAAGCACTAGGACAAAAAATAGAGACCTGTATAATGTTTTACAAGTACCAAATATGCCTGGGCACAGTGGCTCATGTCTGTAATCCCAGAACTTTGGGAGGCCAAGGCGAGAGGCTTATTTGAGCCCAGGAGTTCAAGACCAGCCTGGGCAACATACTGAGACTTCGTCTAACAAAAAAAAAATTTTTTTTCATTAGGCAGGCATGGTGGTACATGCCTGTGGTCCCAGCTACTCAGGAGGCCGAGGTAGGAGGATTGCTTGAGCCCAGGAGGTGGAAGTTGCAGTGAGCCAAGATTGCCCCACTGCCCTCTAGCTTGGGTGACAGAGCGAGACCCTGTCTCAAAAAAACAAAAAACAAAAAACTGTGAATACAGTAAGATACACAATTGTTACACAACGTCCCTCATGTTGCCTTTTCACCTAATTCGCTCCAGTCCCCATCCCATCCTCACCCTTGGCAACCACAAATCTGTTCTCCATTTCTATAATTGTGTCCTTTCCCGAAATGCATGTAAATGGAATCACACAGTATGTAATCTTTTAGGATTGGCTTTATTCAATCAGCATAATTCCCTGGAGATTCACGTATATTGTGGGTATCAATAGTTGTAGTTCCTTTTTATTGCTGAGTAGCTGAGATGCTTTATTTGTTTAAAAAAAAGTACAAAGGAAACATGGCAAAAATGTTAAAGCTAGGAGGTAAGTACATGGGTATTTGTTGTTTTGTGCTTTGTTATTTTCTGGATGGTTAAAATACTTCATAATATTTAAAATGGCACAGATCCTGTGTAACCTTATATTCAGGGTGCTCATTTTCCCGGCTAGACACTAAGCTCTTGGAGGCAAGATGAGCACCTATTCATCTTGGATTCTCCTCTGTGCCTCACTGCCAGTGATTAACACTATTTGCTACATAAAAGGTTCCTGTGGCTGTATTAGTAGTTGTTGAAGTTTCTGTCTTAGGCCGAAAGCATTGTCCCATGGATTGGAGAGTACATAAATGGGTGTTTGGGGAGGGTAGGGATGTACAGAGGGCAAAGGCCCAGAAAGATCCTGGAACAAATCTGTCTGATGCACAGCTCTATTCTAGCTCCTGAACACACCCCGTGATCTGCTGATTTGTCCCTGGCCTGAACTGCAACTTTCACTACCTGTGCAGCTTCTCTAGAAAGATCCCCATAGAATTTCAGGAAAGCTATTCAGGTGCCACAACTCAAAACTGTTGCTAAATAAATAAAATTATGAGAAATACTTTACAGAGAACTACTAAAGACTTAAAATAGCATTAATCTGCACTTAGGTTAATTGTAGTCTAGACCTCCTAGCAGGCCTGGCCAAACCTCTCTGTAGCAGCATGTGTTATCCCTTAGATTATAGCCTGTGTGATGGAAAAAACCACATTGTTATTTCTTTAAAAACATCATACCCTTATTTGATCATTACACATTGTATACAGGTATCAAAATACCACGTATACTCCCCAACTATTATATATCCATTTAAAATAGCATGAAAAATAAACTAATAATTGTTTAAAGGAAAAATATCTATATTATTCAGCAATAAAAGAAATGAAGTACAATCGACCCTTGAACAGCATGGGTTTGACTGCATGGATCCACTTACACACAGAATTTCTCCTGCCTCTGCCAACCCTGAGACAGCAAGGCCGACCCCTCCTCCTCCTCAACCTACTCAACACAAAGCCCACAAGGATGAAAACCTTTATGATGATGCACTTCCACTTAGTCAATAGTAAACATATTTTCTCTTCTCCATGATTTTTTTAAATAACATTTTCTTTTCTCTAGCTTACTTTAAGAATATAGTATATAATACAGATAACATATAAAATATGTGTGAATCAACTGTTTATATTGTCAGTAAGGCTTCCAGTGAACAGTGGGCCATCAGTAGTTAAGTTTTTGGTGAGTCAGAAGTTATAGGTGGATTTGCCACTGCACAGGTTGGTGCCCCAACCCCCATGTTGCTCAAGGATCAACTGTATCGATATGTCCTACAACATAAATGAATCTTAAAAACATTATGCTTAGTGAAAAAAGGCAATCACAAAGGGCCAAGTATTTTATTATTGCATTTATACGAAATGACCAGAATAAGCAAATCTATAGAAACAGATAGAAAGATTGGCAGTTGCCTAAGGCTGAGGGGATGGAGAATTGGGAGTTGGGAGCTGAAGGGTGCAAGGTTTTCTGGGGAAATGATGAAAATGTTCTAAATTGATTGTGGAGATGGTTGCACAAGTCTGTGAATATACTAGAAACCATTGATTTGTACATTTGATTTAAATGGGCAAATTATATGATATGAATTATAGCTCAATAAAGCTGTTACTAAAACAATTTTATAGAATATCAAATGCTGGCAAGAATGTGGAGAAATTGGATCTCTCATACACTGCTGGTGAAAATATAAAATGCCTGGGTACAGTGGCTCACGCCTGTAATCCCAGCACTTTGGAAGGCTGAGGCGGGTGGATCCCCTGAGGTCAGCAGTTCGAGACCAGCCTGACCAACATGGCAAAACTCCATCTCTACTAAAAATATAAAAATTAGCCAGGCTTGGTGGTGGGCGCCTGTAATCCCAGCTACTTGGGAGGCTGAGGCAGAAGAATTGCTTGAACCCGGGAGGCAGGGGTTGTGGTAAGCTGAGATTGTGCCACTACACTCCAGCCTGGATGACAGAGCGAGACTCCACCTCAAAAAAACAAAAACAAAAACAAACAAACAAAAAAACCAAGAAAATGTAAAATGGTACAGCCACTCTGGAAAACAGTTTGTCAGTTTCTTCAAAAATAAAACATACATTTTCTGTACAACTCAGCAATTGCACGTCTGGACATCTAACCCACAGCAAGAGAACTTATGTACAAAAACCTGTATGTAAGTGTTCATAGAAACTTTATTTGTAATTTTCAAAAACTGGAAACAACCAAAATTTCATTTAATAGATGATGGTTAAACAAACAGTGGTACATGCATGCCACTGAATACTCAGAAATGAAAAGGAACGAACTGCTGATACAACAACAACTTGGATGGCTCTAGAGGGCATGATGCTATGTGAAAAAAAGCCAATCTTTAAAGGTCACATACTGTGTGATTCCATTTAGTAACAAAGAAAATTGTATAGATAGAGAACAGATTCGTGGCTGTCTGGTTAGAGATGCTGATGGACAGCAGGTGGGTGTGAGTATAAAAGAACAGCAACAGAGAGAACTTTGTGGTGACAGTGCTATTGCCTACAACAGAATATTCTGTAATTTAATTTGAGGTGGTGATTACACAAATCTACACATGATAAAATGGAATAGAACAATCAAACACAAACACACATATTATACCAATGCCCATTTCCTGGTTTTGATGTTGTGCTATATTTAAATAAGATGTAACCATTGGGGAAATATGGGTGAACAGTATGAACAGTACAGAGGACCTCCCTGTGCTATTGTTGCAACCTCACCTTGATCTAGAATTATTTCAAAATAAAAATTTAAAAGCAAAATATTATACAGATGCTCTTCAACTTACAATGAGGTTATGTCCTGATAAACCCATTATAAGTTGAAAATTATATAAGTAAAAAATGCATAGAATATACCTGACGCCTCGTGAACATCATAGCTTAGCCTAGATTACTTCAAACGTGCTTAGAACACTTATGTTAGCCTACAGTTGCCCAAAATCATCTAATACAAAAATCTGTTTTATAACAAAGTGTTCAATATCTAGAGTAATTAATTGAATACAGTATTGAAAGTGAAACATAGAATAGTTGCATGGGTACTCAAAGTACGGTTTCTATTGAATGTGTATCACTTTTGCACCATTTTACAGTCAAAAATTCATAAAGTTGAATCATCATAAGTCGGGGACTGTCTGTATAGCTTAAGTTATCCAATATCTTAGAAATAGTCTCAGGACAAATGCAGCTTAAAAGCCTGGGAGAAGCCAGGCAAGTGGTCTCACAACTATCATCCCAGCTACTCAGGAAGCTGAGGAGGGAGGATCACTTGAGTCCAGGAGTTCAAGGCTGCAATGAGCTATGAAGCCACTACTGCACTCCAGCCTGGGCAACAGAGAGAGACCCCATCTCTTAAAAATAAGACAAAGGCGGCCGGGCGCGGTGGCTCAAGCCTGTAATCCCAGCACTTTGGGAGGCCGAGACGGGTGGATCACGAGGTCAGGAGATCGAGACCATCCTGGCTAACACGGTGAAACCCCGTCTCTACTAAGAAATACAAAAAAGTAGCCGGGCGAGGTGGCGGGCGCCTGTAGTCCCAGCTACTCGGGAGGCTGAGGCCGGAGAATGGCGTGAACCCAGGAGGCGGAGCTTGCAGTGAGCTGAGATCCGGCCACTGCACTCTAGCCTGGGCGACAGAGCGAGACTCCGTCTCAAAAAAAAAAAAAAAAAAGACAAAGGCTGGCCGAGCACGGCGGCTCACGCCTGTAATCCTCACACTTTGGGAGGCCAAGGTGGGGGGATTGACTGAGCTCAGGAGTTTGAGACCAGCCTGGGCAGATGCAGTAGCTTGCTGAAGAAGTATTAACTCTAGAACATTCAACTTTTTTTTTTTTTTTTGACATGGAATACAAAGGTCCTAGCTCCTCAGGAGGCTGAGGCGAGAGGATTGTTTTGAGCCCAGGAGGTTGAGGCCACAGAGAGCCATGCACGGCATGGCCATGATTGTGCCACTGCAGCCTGGGCATCAGAGAGAGACACTGTCTCAAAAAAGAAAAAAAGAACTAAAAGAGGTCTTCTGTACCATTCACCCATGTTTCCCCAGTGGTTACATCTTATTTAAATATAGCACAACATCAAAACCAGGAAATGCGCATTGGTATAACACATGTTTGTGTTTGATTGTTCTATTCCATTTTATTACGTGTAGATTTGTGTAGCCACCACCTCAGTTAAATTACAGAACACAACCATAACCCCAAAACTTTGGGAGGACGAAGCAGGAGGATCACTTTAGCTCAGAAGTTTGAGATCATACTGGGCAACATGGAGAAACCCCACCTCTATAAAAAACACAAAAAAAAATTAGCCGGGTATGGTGGTACACATCTGTAGTCCCAGCTACTCTGGAGTCTGAGGTTGGAGCCATTCTCCACCTGGGAGGCAGAGGTTGCAGTAAGCCAAGAGCCAAGATAACACCACTGCACTCCAGCCTGGGCAACAAGAATAAAATAGCCAGGCCAGACGTGGTGCCTCACACCTGTAATCCCAACACTTTGGGAGGCCAAGGTGGGTGGATCTTGAGGTCAGGAGTTTGAGACCAGCCTGACCAACATGGTGAAACCCCATCTCTACTAAAAATACAAAAATTAGCCAGGCATGGTGGTGTAATCCCAGCTACTCAGGGGGCTGAGGTAGGAGAATTACTTGAACCTGGGAGGTGGAGATTGCTGTGAGCGAAGATTGTGTCACTGCACTCCAGCCTGGGCTACAGGCTCAAAAAAAAAAAAAAAAAAAGTTGAATGATCTGCAGTTAATACTTCTGCAGCAAGCTGCTGCTTCTGACTCTAGAATAGAATAAAACTGAGTTAATTCTCTTCTCTCTCTTCTGTTCACACTGGCACAGAGGGATTTGGGCATTCACACATTCATTCAACAAGTATTTGGAGCAGCTACTACATGACAAGCATTTTGCAGGATTCCAGAAATACAAAGATCAGGAAAAAGTGGGTCTACAATTAGGATACGGTATTTAAAATATCTGGTTATTTGTTCCAGGTTTCACTCCACTAAAAGCAGAGAAACTATTTAAATTAAAACATGACGTAGGTTGGGCACAGTGGATCACACCTGTAATCCCAACAGTTTGTGAGGCTAAGGTGGGAGGACTGCTTGAGCTCAGGAGGTGGAGACCAGCCTGGGAAACACAGTGAGACCCCACCTCCACTAAAAAAAAAAAAAAATTAAATTAGCCAGGCGGCCGGGCGTGGTGGCTCACACCTGTAATCCCAGCACTTTGGGAGGCCAAGACGGGAGGATCACCCAAGGTCAGGAGTTCGAGACTAGCCTGGCCAACATGGTGAAACTCTGTCTCTACTAAAAATACAAAAATTAGTCGGGCGTGATGGTGAGTTCCTGTAATCCCAGCTACTTGGGAGGCTGAAGTAGGAGAATCACTTGAACCTGGGAGGTAGAGGTTGCAGCGAGCTGAGATCTCGCCACTGCACTCCAGCCTGGGCAGCAAGAGGGAAACTCTGTCTCAAAAAAAAAGAAAAAGAAAATCAGCCAGGCATGGTGGTGCATGCCTGTAGTCCCAGCTACTTGGGATGCTGAGGTGGGAAGATCGCTTAAACTCCAGAAGTTGAGGCTATGGTGGGCAGTGATCATACCATTGCGCTCCAGCCTGGACAACAGAGTGAGACCCTGTCTTATAAATTAATTAATTAATTAATTAATAAAACATTATATGTCAATTAAAAACATAATAAAACTTTTAAAAAATGATATGGACATCCTGATTATTTAATCCCTTTCAAGAGAGAAGAAGTAACAAGAGGAAACGATGCTCCAAACCTTTTTTTTTAAGAGACAGGATCTCACTCTGTCACCCAGGGCTGGAGTACAGTGATGCAATCCTGGGCTCAAGCAATCCTCCCACGTAGCTGGGACTACAGACATGTGCCACCATGCCCAGCTAATTTTCTAATTTTTTGTAGAGACAGGGTCTCACTTGTTTCCGAGGCTGGTCTCTTCCTAGACTCAAGTGATCCTCTCCTCTTGGCCTCCCAATGCACTGGGATAACAGGCATGAGCCACTGAGCCTGGCCTAGTTTTGACCAATTGGAGGAACTGAATGGAAAAATGGAACTAAGCAGATCGCTGGAGAAAGTGAAACTATCATTTAAAAGTTCTTTCAGAAGATAAAATGTCAGGGCAGGGAAAGTTGAGGATCCATCAGCTGCCTACCCAAGGCTTTAAAGGGGAGCCATTTTATATTTAAAAAAAAAATTTTTTTTTTCTTTCCCTTTCTTACTCCCGGGAGGAGCCAATTTAAACATTTAAGGAAGGGGAAAAAAAGGAAAACCATCTGGTCTCAGACTCCAGAAATGATTCATAGAAAGCTGTCAAAGGTGAAGTTCAGACATCATGAGAACAAAGGACCTTGTTGAAGAATAAAGGGGCCAGGCATGGTGGCTCATGCCCATAATCCCAGCACTTTGGAAGGTCAGGCGGGCAGATCACATGAGGCCAGGAGTTCAAGACCAGCTTGGCCAACATGGCAAAACCCCATCTCTACTAAAAAATACAAAAACTTAGCCAGGCATGGTAGTACACACCTGTAATCTCAGCTACTTGGGTGGCTGAGACACAAGAATTGCTTGAAGTTTGGACGCAGAGGTTGCTGTGAGCTGAGATCACGCCATTGCACTCCGGTCTGGGTGACAGAGCAAGACTCTGTCTCAAAAAACAAACAAACGACAACTGCAAACAACAACAACAACAACAACAACAAAACAAAACAGGCCGGGCGTGGTGGCTCACGCCTGTAATCCCAGCACTTTGGGAGGCCAAGGCGGGTGGATCACAGGGTCAGGAGTTCAAGACCAGCCTGACCAACATGGTGAAACCCTGTCTCTACTAACAATATAAAAAAATTAGCCGGGCATGGTGGCACACGCCTGTAATCCCAGCTACTCAGGAGGCTGAGGCAGGAGAATCGCTTGAACCCAGGAGGCAGAGGTTGCAGTGAGCGAGATCATGTCGCTGCATTCCAGCCTGGGCGACAGAGTGAGACTCTGTCTCCAAAAAAATAAATAAATAAATAAAGGGAGGGAACACCTACAGAAACAAGAATGTGCACATAGGGACCCTGGCTACTAAGTGTGGTTTATAAAGATAGAAATCATAGTCAGAAGGGAGGATCCTGTACAAAGAGCTTCCAGAACTCTAAAACCCCCGAAAGAGCTGGAATCAACAAAATTGAAGGATAACTTCTGAAGTCCCATCCCTACTATCACTGCCAAGCATATTTTAAGACTGATGTTCAGAAAAAGTAAGAGAGACGCACATTATTTGGTGGCAGTGTTTTCCTCTTCTTAGTCCTAAAGATTGAGTGTGAGAGGTACGGTGAAGGTTAGGAGCCCAGGCCCTGGAGCCAGAAAAACCTCATTTCAAATGCTGATTCTGCAATTCATTAGCTGGCTTTCCTAGGATTTTTACATAACCTTTCTTACTGGGTTGTTATAAGATTTCTTAAGATAATTCAAGTAAAATATTTAATAGAGTGCTTGATACATGGTAAACTCTCAATTATAGCAGCCATGGTTTTGTGCTTCTATTACTGGAAAGGGTAGCATTACCATTGATCAGATGTATGAAGTTGTCTAAAGAACGTGGCTGATCTAGATGCATAATATTTAAGCAGGTGCCATGAACAGCTAATCGTCATAATAAGAACTATATATCAGAGCCTTACTGAGAATAACGCTAATACCATAGAAATAGAACTGAGAGACTGAGAGAGAGACTGAAATGATGGCATGATTCATTTCAGCCATGATAGAGACAGATTCCCTCTTTCATATGAGCCAATACATTTTTATTCCTCATCCTCCTTTTGCCTAAGCCACTCTGAGCTGGATTTCTGCCACTTGATTAAAACAAACAGTTCATTAGCCCTTAGAAAGGGAAACAGAGATCACTTGGAGTCAGCACAGGTTAATTTAATAAACACTGGTCATGCCAGAGTTTCCTCATTCTCTTACTGACAGTCAACTAGATCAGTAGATCAAAGGAATGCTGTAGTCCAGTGTATCTGATCCAGGAAGGTGTTGTCAGTCTCTTGTGACATACTTATACATATGGAATAAGAGGGAGTGGTGGAGGCTGGCGTAGAGGGCAGAGACAGGACAGTAATAAGGACTAAAATCTGATAAAACTACTAAATTCAAAGAGTGTTGATCAGTGTCCACCTCTGGGCTCTGTTTTGTTTTATTAAAGGTGTCTACTAATTTGTTCTTTCCATCTCTGAGACCATCTGGGTCTAAACCTCCACCACCTTTCTCCTGGACTGGTACAACAGCTTCCTGACTGGACACACAGCATCAGAGTGGAGTGGTCTTTCAAAAACATAAAATTGGGCCGGGCATGGTGGATCACACCTGTAATCCCGGCACTTTGGGAGGCCGAGGTGGGCAGATCACCTGAGGTCCGGAGTTTGAGACCAACCTGGCCAACACTGGCAAAAACCCATCTCTACTGAAGATTAAAGAAAAAAATTAGCCAGGCATGGTGGTGCATGCCTATAGTCCCAGTTCAGGAGGCTGAGGCAGGAGAATCACTTGAACCTGGGAGGCGGAAGTTGTAGTGAGCTGAGATAGTGCCACTGCACAGCCTGAGCAACAGAGCCTGAGCAACTCCATTTCAAAAACAAAAACAAAAAACAAAAAAACATAAAATTGGTCACTTTACTTCTTTGCTTGAAACCCAGACAAGTCTACCCCTGACTTCCATCATCCTTCAAAGAACCACTCCTTTCCCGTGATAATTGTTTTGTTTATTCTATTTGTTTTATTACTCAGAGTTTCATTCAATATAATGTAAACTCCATGAGGGCAGGGATCATGTGTCTATTATTCATCAGTGCATTACCTAGTGTTTACTCTAGATCTAGCATATAGTTGGTGCTCAATTAATTGAATTAATGAATGAATGACATGGGCAAACACTGGCAGAATAAAGATCAAATTGTCAATGACATTGTTGCAACTGGAGTTAGACTGATACGATCGTACATGACTCTTGGTTCTTCTTGCAAGCCATCAAAAAGTTTGAGGTCAGGTATGGAGTATCAACTCCCTTTAAATTTTATATAAAATGAAAAATACAGGCCAGGCACAGTGGCTCACACTTGTAATTCCAGCACTTTGGAAGGCCAAGGCAAGCAGATCACTTGAGGTCAGGAGTTCGAGACCAGCCAGGTCAACATGGTGAAACCCTGTCTCTACTAAAAATACAAAAATTAGCTGGGCATAGTGGCACACGCCTGTAACCCCAGCTACTTGGGAGGCTGAGGCAGGAGACTCGCTAGAACCCATGGGGTGGAGGTTGTAGTGAGCCGAGATCACGCCACTGCACTCCAGCCTGGGCAACAGAGCAAGACTCCATCTCTAAATAAATAAATAAATAATACAGTATGCACTATGTGGTAGTACACACTGTGGTGTTTTTTGCCTGGGGCTTCTTTCTCTCAGAAAAATTATTTTGAGAACCATTCATATGGAAGCATGTATCAATACATCATTACTTTCCATTGCTTAGCAAAATTCTGTTATATGGATATACCACAATTTGTCTCTTCATACACTGAATAAACAACTGTTTCCTGTTTCACTACTACAATAAAGCTGGACCTAGGAGTGAAGTTTCTGGATAACATGATAAGTGTATATTTAACTTTATAAGTTAAGCCTGTATTTAAGGTCTTTTTTAAAGTGGTTATACCATTTTACATTGCAACCAGTGGTATATAAGAGTTCCAGTTCCTCTACCTTCTGGTCAACATTTGGTAGAGCCAATCTTTTCACTGTATCCATCCTAATAGCTATGAAGTGATATTTCACTGTGGTTTTAACGTGCATTTCCCTAATGAGTAATGATCTTGAGTATCTTTTCAAGTGGTTATTTGCCACCCATATATATTCTTTGGACAACATTTTAAAAAAATTGTTTAAATAATGAAAGAGGCTCTTGCTCATTATATATCTAGGTAAACAATATAGAAACATGTAAAGAAGACCAGGCATGGTGGCTCATGCCTGTAATCCCAGCACTTTGGGAGGCCAAGGCAGGCAGATCACCTGAGATCAGGAGTTCAAGACCAGCCTGGCCAAAATGGTGAAACCCTGTCTCTACTAAAAATGCAAAAATTAGCCAGATGTGGTGGCACATGCCTGTAATCCCAGCTACAATCCCAGCTACTCAGGAGGCTGAGGCAGGAGAATCATTTGAACCCAGGAAGTGGAGGTTATTACGAGCAGAGATCATGCCATTGCACTCCAGTCTGCGCAACAGAGCAAGACTCCATCTCAAAAAAAAAAAAAAAAAAAAAAAAAAAAAAGAAAAAGAAACATATAAAGAAGAGTTCATAGTCAAATTAGAAAAAACATTCTAATATTTTAGAAACTACTGTGAAACAAAATAGAGCCACAGAGCCAAGAAGGGAAGGAATTTTCCAAGTCACTGTGCTTACAGAAAAGGACTTCTCTGTGTTGAGAAATAAATGATTGCAATTGAGGCGGAAAGAGAGCAACAGACATCCCCTTGCCCCATACACATTCTCTCTCTCTCCTGTATTTATAAAGGAAAACCTCCCCTTTATAAATACATGGAGAGGACATGTGTCTTAACTCAAATCAAACAGCAACTATTTGTCCTTAGCCTTATTTCCCCAGCTCTGTTTGGAAGGTCTAAAAAGTTCTTCCAAAAGAGGAGGGAGACAACACAGTATCTTTTTTAAAGCAGTCATTTTTATAGATAAGTGGGCCTGCCCAGGCTCTGTCATCACAAGTTTGGATCCATAGATTTAAAGTTCTCGAGCCTTCCAGTATTAGGGAATTAAGAAAATAATAACAATTATTTGAATTATAAAATTATCTGGGTGCAGTGGCTTGCACCTGTAATCCCAGCACTTTGGGAGGCTGAGGTGGGAGGATCATTGGCATCTAGGAGTTCATGACCAGCGTGGGCAATATAGCAAGACCCGGTGTCTACAAAATGTAAAAAATTAGCCAGGTATGGTGGCATATGCCTGTAGTCCCAGCTACTCAGAAGGCTGAGGCAGAAGGATTGCTTGAACCTGGGCGGTTGAGGCTGCAGTGAGCTGTGACTGCACCACTGCACTCAGCCTGGGTGACAGAGCAAGGAGGCCCTGTCTCGAAATAAACAAATAAATAAACAAATTATTTAGCCTATCAATAAACAAGCAATAGGCTTTGGACCGTCAAGCTCTACAAAGGCCATTTTGCTTCTGTTACAGCACACGAAAACACATTCCCTACCTCATTAGTTAAATAAAAAGCCATTTATTTGATCTAGGGCAGAATCAACCAAGGCACTGTTTACCACAGTGATCTGCTGATCCAAGAGGGATGTGAGCCAACTGCCAGCAACTCCTATTCCCTGGCAGAAATTCAGCTGAGGCTCTATTGCTGGGCAAGGGTGGGTGCTGCTCAGGTCCCAGTTTACGTCCTCTTTCTTCTCATTTAAAAACAAACTCTATAGGCCAGGCACTGTGGCTCACGCCTGTAATCCCAGCACTTTGGGAGGCCAAGGTGGGTGGATTGCCTGAGCTCAGGAGTTTGCAACCAGCCAGGGCAACACGGTGAAATCTCGTCTCTACTAAAATACAAAAAATTAACCAGGCGTAGTGGCGTGTGCCTGTAGTCCCAGCTACTTGGGAGGCTGAGGCAGGAGAACTGCTTGAACCTGGGAGGTGGAGTTTGCAGTGAGCCAAGATCATGCCATTGCACTCCAGCCTGGGAGACAGAGCGAGACTCCGTCTAAAAACAAAACAAAACAAAACAAAACAAAACTCTATAGGTGTTGACCCCATTCAAAAGAGGCAAGTGAAGCCCAATAAACACTCCTTGTTACAGTATCTGGTAGTTTCTACTTTCAGCTTTTGACTTGGAGTCAAATATTGAGGGTAGTGTCTTGCCGCACCCTTATTTAGGATACCATCACGAAGGTATGTGGTGTGGTCTACAAGTCATAATAGGGCTGACTTTACTTTTTCATGTTTATAATTTTTTTAATTGTATTTTATTTCAGATACAATCCAATTTCTTCCAGGTCATCACCCTTTCCTAACTAGCACAGTTTTGATTCACTGGGTTTTGTGTGTCATCACTTTTTAAAAAATTAATGCATAATAATAATAACAGATGTACATAGTTTCAGGGTACCTGTGATACTTTAATATATTTATAAAGATCAAATCAGTGTACTTGGGATAGCTATCACTTTAAATATTTGTCTTTTCTTTATGCTAGAACCATTCAAATTATTCTCTTCTAGCTATTTTGAAATATACAACAGATTATTGTAAACTATAGTCACCCCATAATCTTCAGCACTTTTATTGAGCATATATTATGTCAGGCACTGGCCTTTACGTTCATTCTTAAGTCTGACAGTAACCTGGAGGATGAAGCAGATACTCTTATCCCCAGTCTACACATAAAACTGTGCCTTGAAGAGGTTAAACTTTGCTTCCTGGATCACACAGCTAGCTGTCTGGACGCACGGCAAGTACTCCTCCACCAGCTGCCTCCCTTCAAAGGAGCAAAGAAAGTGCTCTGAAACCACCGTGCCTGGGTGCCAGCCTGCAGGAATTCATGTCAAATCTCAAACTGCGTACAAGGCCTTCTGTGAACCCTTCTACGGGGAGTGGACACAGATCTCTAAGGGGTCAGGGACCCCCAGAAGGTTAAGAACCAGTGCCTGGGCAGGCTGTCCGCTTCCCCACTGTAAGTTTCTGGCGTTCAGAAGCCGGACGTTCTGACTTCTAGTCCCAGCTTTGTCACCACTTTTCTGAGGGACCTTAGCCAAGTCACCTCACCTATGGATCACGGATTTCTGTTCTCTTTTTTCCTGGCCTTGACTGTCTATTCAAAATTATATTTTGCTTGGCAAGGATTCTTTACCATTGTTTGTATTTTTCCATTGTTACAGTGTATGCATTCTTACTGAAAGCTGTCTCAAATCCCGCACGGAAGAAGGCAAAGAGAAACAGGAACAAAGAATAATAATGTTTTTCCTGGCCAGCTTACCTCCCTGGGCCTCAGTTTCCCACCTGTAAAACGACTAAGGTAGGCCACATGGACCAGGTGGCTTACATTCCCATAAGGCTCAAGACACAAAGCTAGTTACCAAGCAAGTTGGGACCCAGGAGGTCGTCGCATCCTGCCTTTCTCTGACCCACCTCTCTTTTCTGATCCTACCAGCAGCTGTTTCCTGCACCCCTCCCCGGCCCCATCCTGCTTGACCAGGCCCCAGTCGCCCGGCGGACTCACCCGCGCGCGCAAGGTGCCTGCCGGCGCTCACGCACGGAGCTTGGCCGCCCGGGAGACAGCGCAGCTGGGGCGGGAGAGGTGCGTCGCCCAGCTCCCCGCACCCGCGCCGCTCCGCGCGGCTCTGCCCACCGAGGGCGCTGGCGGGCGCAGCTATGCCCACACTGCTGCCTGCGTGCGTGCGCCGCGAGGGGGTGGCTGGTCCCCAGCCTTTGTTAATTGTCTTTCTGGAGCCAGGTTGTTTTCTGTTCGCTGCTCCCGGAGTCAGTCCCGGCCGGCTCGGAACCGTGCCCTGGCTGGCAGCGAACCCGAAGATTGCAGGCGGAGTTTAGCTACGTGCCGGCACCCAACCTCCCGCGGCCTCTCGTTAAGCCACCTTCTCCGCTGACCCGTCATCCCGAAAACAGGAGCCGGCATTTAGGCCACCCGGTGGGAATGCTGACGCCGATATTATTGGATACCTGTGCTCCTGCCGGAATCACCGAACTTTAGGGCTGGGCCTCGATTTAATTCTGAGTGTTGGCTGCCGAGGAGCCCTTGGTTCGTGCCCCAGCTCTCCTGGGAGCCCTGCACAACCTTAGCCAGGTCGGCCAGTCTCTTCCATGACATGACGGTGTTGGTCCGTTCTTTCACTCTACTGGGAGCAAGACACTGTTCTGGGCACAGAGAACTCAACAGTTAACACGATAGACAAAGTCCTGGCCTTGGGCTCTTGTCCTAGACACTAAATCCACCATTGAAAGTGATAGTTGCTATGAAACACATGTAAACTTTCATATCGGGGCAACCAAACCTTGTTTGTAGCGTCAGGAATGGACTAGATTAGCTTTTCTCATTCTGCCAGTTCTTTTATTCTTATTTTCATTTTTAGGGCTTAATTTAGGGCTTATTATTTATTATTACTGCTGGTAGTAGTCGTATTGCTTGCTAAGGGCCAGGCACTATACTAAATGTTCTACTTGTACTGTCTCAATTATCTCATTCACAACTTCTCCAAGAGATGAGTATCATTATTATCCTCATTTTCAAGAGAGAGAAACTTGAGCTACAGAGGTGAAAATAACTTGCCCATGACACACAACTACTAAGTGACAGGGCCCGTATTCGAATTCAGACTACCTGAGGGTTCAGGGTGCTTAACCACCACTCTACACCCATAAAACATGAAAACAAGAATAGTGTCTTCTCTTGAATGTGACAGATGAGGGCAACTGAAGGGGAGAGGGGTGGTTTAGCTTGCAGAAGAGAAAAACCAAAGGTGCCGGGCACGGTGACTCACGGCTGTAATCCCAGGACTTTGAGAAGCTGAGGTGGGCAGATCACGAGGTCAAGAGATCGAGACCATCCTGGCCAACATAGTGAAATCACATCTCTACTAAAAATACAAAAATTAGCTGGGCGTGGTGGTGCACACCTGTAATCTCAGCTGCTTGAGAGGCTGAGGCAGGAGACTCGCTTGAACCCTGGAGGCAGAGGTTACAGTGAGCCAAGATCGCGCCACTGGACTCCAGCTTGGCCACAGAGCAAGACTCCGTCAAAAAAAAAAAAAAAAGAAAGAAAAGAAAAGAAAAAAAAAGAAAAGTAAGAGAAGGGGAAGTTGAGGACTTTTCAAAAAAGTAGTCCTATGGATTAGACCTAACCTACATGACCTTAGAGGCCTCCAGGATGCAGAAAACTATAAGGAGATGCATTGCAATTTAATATGTAAGGAAGAACTTTTCTAACAATTAGAGTATTTAAAAAATAACATCAGTTGGCGGGGGACGGTGGTTCACCCCTGTAATCCCAGCACTTTGGGAGGCCAAAGAAGGTAGATCACTTGAGGTCAGGTGTTCGAAGCCAACCTGGCCAACATGTTGAAACTCCATCTCTACTAAAAATACAAAAATTAGCTGGGCATGGTGGTGGGCACCTGTAATCCCAGCTACTCGGGAGGCTGAGACAGAAGAATTGCTTGAACACTGGAGACGGAGTGCAAGCTTCACTTGCAGTGAGCCAAGATTGCACCACTGCACTCCAGCCTGGGCGACAGAGCGAGACTGTCCCAAAAATCATAATAATAATAACGTCCGTTGCCTGGAGAGCATATCCTGTCACTAAAAGTAAACATTCAAGTAGAGAAGCTTGTTAGAGATGCTTCAAAGAAAAGTCAGGTGCAAGTTAAAAATTGATTGAGGTGATCGCTAAGGTTCCCTTCAATGCTGATATTTTGTCTATTCTAACCTACTGATAAAGAAACTAACCGAGTCCTAGAGTGGCTAAGTGGCTTGTCAAAGTCGGCTGGGAAGTGAAGAGCTGACCCCAAAGCTGAGTCTGATTCCTAGATCAGACTTCCTGATTGTTTCCAGGTGAGGGTCTTGTGAGTGCTCAATGCCTCAGTTCACACTCCTGTAAAGTGTGTATGTGCCTGACCAGTTTTTCCTGAATGTATGAAATAATCTGTTTTACATGTTTTACTTTGCTTTTTTTTTTTCAGAAGTATGTGATGGAATACTTTGCACTTCTAATGTGTGCCCATCTTCCTTGCTTGTGTTGAGTATTCTGTGGTTTTAGATGTAAGTGTCAACACTCCCCGGGGCAACTGCTGTATTATAGGATCCCAAGTATTTATTTGGCAATTTAAGGAGACTGAAATAAGCTGGATAATATTTTTCATTTGAAACTGATGTTTATTTGATTCTATTTTAGGACTCAGTTATTTTGAGTGGCATTTCTAATGCACTGCCACTAACTCCACCATCTTTCACCTGAGTCACACGGATCTTGATGAGCAGCGATCTACTTGTTGACTTTAGAAGGGGCATTATTTTCTCAATCCTCTGGAGAGCTGTTGGTTTGCTTTTGACTGGAAACCTCTAACAAAGGAATCTATGTGATTTCTAGAACATTTACAAAGAAATGAACATCATCTTGCCCTCAGTGACACAAATCAAAAGGGTTCCCTTTCACTTCTACCTTCGACAGAGTGATCCATTTTTAAATTTTATGTATTTTGAAAAGAAAATACATTTGCCAGTTCAAAATTCAAAAGTATACTGTCAGGGTTAGCTTATTGATCTTTAGATTCCTCTTATTGCCTGGCATAATGCCTTGTGCATAGTAGGTGCTGAATAAGTGTTTGTTGAATGGGTAGATGAGTGAGTGTGAAGACGTTGTGGGAGGCAAAGAAAGAGGTGGATAAGGGTGGGGCAGCAGATATTTGAGAGTCAAGAGACAACAGCCCCTTTCCTTGGTATTTCTTCTTTTGCCTGAGGTGTATGGGCCTTAAAGCGAGCCCTCACAGAACTCCTAGACCAGTTGCAAATTTGACCATGACTTTATTAAGGGATTTTTACTAAAATAAGCAGCACTGGAGTCTTTAGGGTTGCACATTACCTAAAGACTAGCTACTAGCCAGAGTCCATGGTTGCAAGCAACAAAAGCTGATTCTGGTTAACCAAAGCAGAAAAGGAATTTCTTGAAAGAGTATTGAGGAGCTGAAAGAATCAGTAGAAAGGTTAGAGAACTGGGTTAGTAATATAGACAGGCACCATGGGAGGCCAGGTGGCCAGACCCACAGAGGAGACCATGCCAGAGGAAGGATGCTTCTGCTGGACACTGGCAATGCCACTGGCCCTGCCGTTCAGGCTGTGGTCCTGGGGACTGGATGCCATAGATGACCTAGCTGCTGTTACTGGTACTGAATATTGAATGTCACCACCACTGAAATTCACTGAATGAACTGAATTTACTGAATGAACTTTACACATTGCCTGCTTCTTTTCACTCTTCTTTCCAGAATCATAATCAGAGAAAACTGATACCAAGTTCTTTTGGCTTCCATGAATGAGATCCAGGGCCCTGCTTTACACAATGTCCTGCTTCCCAAATGCATAATGGTAACATGGAGGCTGGGCAACCAGGAAAATGACAAATGTCCACATAGCAATCATCTTCTAATAATTTGTAGGCCCCAAACTAAAAGGATTGAAGAATATAATCTGTATAATGTGCTTAATACAGCAACTGAGCTGAACTCTCAAAACCTGGACAAGTTGGTGCTATGTTTGTTTCTCAACCTTTTACAATTTTAGCTAATCAGAGAACTTCTTTATAGCACTAATACTTTCTTCCCATACCATTTTTTTAATCATTAGAATCACTTGCAGTCCCAGAGGTAAGCAAAGGAAGGTTGAGAAGAAAGAGGTAAGTTGTGCCAAATGTGTACTTAGCACCACAATACGGGCAATGCTATGAGTTGAGTAAATATATTTTTCTGATAAATTTTTAAAAAGCTGTCTACCTCTTTTAGAGTCTCAGTCTTGGGATCATATCTAATTTTTTATTCTACTTTGTAAAATCTACCATTCTTTCCATAGTAATAATGAAAATAGGTGCTACTTATTGAGTGCCTAATACATGTCAGTAATGTTTCATAGATTGGTTCTAATCCTGACAATCATCCTATATGACAGATATTATTCACATCTTACAGATGATGAAATTGAGGCTCAGAAAGATTAAGTAACTTGTCCAAGATTATATAGCTCATAGGTGACTGGGATTTGAAGCCAAGTCTACTACTATACCACAGTGTCTCTCATGTGGTTGCTTTCTGCAAAGATCTCTATAACCATGTGAAAAATGTATTCTACTAAGTCTAGAACATAAGTTTTGAGAATTATTTCTTCTGTCTCCTGAGATACCAATTTTTTTTTTTTTTTTGAGACAGAGTCTCTCACTCTGTTGTCCAGTCTGAAGTGCAGTGGCACGATCTCGGCTCACTGCAACCTCTGCCTCCCAGGTTCAAGCGATTCTCCTGCCTTGGCCTCCCTAGTAGCTGGGATTATAGGCATGCACCACCATGCCCGGCTAATTTTTGTATTTTTAGTAGAGATGGGTTTTCACCATGTCATCCAGGCTGGTCTCGAACTCCTGACCTCAGGTGATCCACCTGCCTCACCTCCCAAAGTGCTGGGATAACAGGTGTGAGCCACCATGCCCAGCTCTGTGATATCAATCTGTAAGAAAGACAAGTCAAGAAATTATTGGTTGGCCGGGCATGATGGCTCACGCCTGTAATCCCAGCACTTTGGGAGGCAGAGGTGGGTAGATCACAAGGTCAAGAGATCGAGACAATCCTGGCCAACATGGTGAAACCCTGTCTCTACTAAAAATACAAAAATTAGCTGGCCATGGTGGTGCACACTTGTAGTCCCAGCTACTCAGGAGGCTGAGGTAGGAGAATTTCTTGAACCCAGGAGGTGGAGGTTGCAGTGAGCCGAGATTGCGCCAGTGCACTCCAGCCTGGTGACAGAGTGAGACTCCGTCTCAAAATAAATAAATAAGGCTGGGCGCAGTAGCTCACGCCTGTAATCCCAGCACTTTGGGAGGCCCAGGTGGGCAGATCACCTGAGGTCAGGAGTTCAAGACCAGTTTGGCCAACATAGTGAAACCCCGCCTCTACTAAAAATACAAAAATTAGCCAGGCATGGTGGCAGGTGCCTGTAGTCCCAGCTACTCGGGAGGCTAAGGCAGGAGAATCGCTTGAACTTGGGAGGCAGAAGTTGCAGTGAGCAGAGATCGCACCGCTGCATTCCAGCCTGGGGCGACAGAGTAAGACTCCATCTCAAAAATAAATAAATAAAAATAAAAATAAATAAACAAAAATAAACAGAAGTTTCTCTTATTAGGACCCAGCAATTCAACTAGTAGGTATTTGACCAAAATAAATGAAAACATGTGCCCACAGAAAGTCATGTACAAAAATGTATATACCTTCTTTATTTATAATAGCCAAAATTTTAAAACCTATGTATCCACTTATAGTATAAAGGATAAACTGTGTCACATCCAAAAAACAAAGTACTACTTTACAACAAAAAGAAACAAACTACTAATGTATACAACAACATGAATGTATCTCACATATATTAGGCTGAACAAAAGAAGCTGGACACAAAGAGCACATACTATATGACTTCATATACATAAATATACACACACATATTTTTTAGAACAGGGAAAACAAATCTATGATAAAAAAAATCAGAACAGTTGTTATCTCTGAATGGGGAAGTGACTGACTAGGAAAAGACTTATAGGAACTTTCTAGAGTGATGGTAATGTATTGTATCTTTTTTTTTTTTTTTTTTTTTTGAGATGGAGTCTCCCTCTGTTGCCTAGAGTGGAGTGTAATGGCACAATCTCAGCTCACTGCAACTTCTGCCTCCCAGGTTCCAGCGATTCTCCCTGCCTCAGCCTCCCAAGTGACTGGGATTACAGGCGCACGCCACCATGCCCAGCTAATTTTTGTATTTTTAGTAGAGATGGGGGTTTCGCCATGTTGGCCAAGCTGGTCTCAAACTCCTGACCTCAGGCGATCCGCCCACCTCGGCCTACCAAAATGCTGGGATTACAGGCATAAGTCACCGTGCCTGGCCAATGTACTGTATCTTGATAGGAGTGTGGGATACAAGGTATATGCATTTGTTAAAGCTCAGAGAATTGCACACCTAACATTGTATATTTCTCAGTATGTAAATTTTACTTCAAAACATTGTATAAATAAATACTGAATTTTAATTAGGTTTGCTTTCTCAGAGGTACAGGCTAGCAATTCTGAATCTATCTTCTGTACATTTTAGGCTTAAATAAGTGTATTGGCCAGGCTCGGCGGCTCATGCCTATGATCACAGCACTTTGGGAGGCCAAGGCAGGAGTACTCTTTGAGCACAGGAATTCAAGACCAGCCTAGGCGATATGGTGAAACCCTGTCTCTACAAAATAAACAAATAAAAAAATTACCCAGGTGTGGTGGTGCACACCTGTAGTCCCAGCTACACAGGAGCCTGAGGTGGGAGGATAACTTGAACCAGAGATTAGATAGATAGATAGATAGATAGATAGATAGATAATGAGAATCAGGTTTCTGACTGTGGAGGGAAAAAGTGTGTGCAAAAGAAGAACACTAGAATGTACCTTGTGAAATTGGACTGGAATTAGATGCATATAAACTGATGAGAGAGAGAAAGAGAGGAAGAGATATCTGTTTGCTAAGAGGTCCTAGAAGTAATGACAAACCAATAGAGATAAACACATTTGGCATCCAGATCTTAGTTTCTAAAATACTACCATTCTCCACTAAGAGGAACCAGGGATCCTCAAAGAAATGGCTGATTCCATGGCTAAGGGAGAGAATGTGCAAGAAGGGTCTGAAACAATTTATGCCAAAAAGAAAGTGTCAAAGAATCAAGGGGACATGTTAAAATAACATAGGAGCCAAAGGATCAGGAGTCAGCTTGAAGGGGCTTTCACTGACCAAATCTGACATAATTTAACCATCAGAATAAACATTAACAGGTTATAATCCATTAAGTAAAATAATAATCCATAAGTTCATACTGATATAAATAACTGGATATATAAAGAAAGAAATGAAGAAGAATATAAAATTCAACTAATAAATATAGAAGGAGTGGTATATTTAGAAAAACCTTAATGGATGCCACAGTGAAAGTTTAGTGTGGAACAGCATATTTATGTAGTCTCAAAATACCTCGCCACACATTACTTATTAACAAACAAAAGGGAAATGGTAGTGGAATAACTTTGTGGACACCACCTTAACCAAAAGATAAAAGCTAATGTTATCAATACTGAGATATGCTGGGCTGGCATAATATAATTTTTGATGTGATGCAAAGGAAAGGACACAATGTTATTTCAGAGGTATTCCTGCCAAAAAGCATAACCTGAATCTTATCATGTACAAACAAACTAAATGCAAATTAAAGGACGTTTTACAGAGAAACTGGTTTGTAGTTTTCAAAAATGTCAAGGTGAAGAAACATAAAAGCTGAAAATTCCAGATGGAAGGAAATTAAGACAACAAGAAATAATACAATGTTTGATCCTGAATTGAATCCTGGACTGGTAAAAAATATAAATCATTATTCAGACAATCAATGAAATCTGAATATGGACTATGGATTAGACAATAGTATTGTATCAATATTAAATTCCTTGAATTTGATAAATTACTACAGTTATAAAGAAAATGTAGTCTTGTTATTAGGAAATATACACTGAAGTATTTAATGAGTAAGTGACATGATTATATATATAATTAGAAGAGATATATATACACACATATATACATATAAAATTGAAAGTGGGGAGTAGAATGACATGTAGTTCTCAGTGAGATAACGGTTCTGTTGGATTGACAGAGAAAGCTATAACCATTAACAAGTGAATAAACTGGTCCTTGTCACACACTGGAAGGACAGTGAACTTGAAATTTCATGTCTTGGCTCCTCCACTTACTATCTTTTGTAACTTTGGGCAAGTTAACTAGCCTGTCTTATACTTAGTTTCCTCATTTATGTGAGCTAGGTATAAAAATCTGGGGTGATAATAATCCCCACAACATAGGGGTTTTTTTGTTGCTGCTGTTGTTTGGTTGGTTTTTGTGGGGCGGGGGGTGGTGTTGAGACAAAGTCTTGCTCTGTCACCCAGGCTGGAGTGCAGTGGCACAATCTTAGCTCACTGCAACTTCTGCCTCCCAGGTTCAAGTGAATTCTCCTGCCTCAGCCTCCCGAGTAGCTGGGATTACAGGCGCCTGCCACCATGACCAACTAATTTTTGTATTTTTAGAGACAGGGTTTCACCATGTTGGCCAGGCTGGTCTGGAACTCTTGACCTCAGGTGATCCACCCACCTCAGCCTCCCAAAGTGCTGGGATTACAGGTGTGAGCCATCGTGCCTAGCCCACATAGGGTTTTTGAAGCTACAGATAAAATAGAGTTTCTGGGTCGGGTGCGGTGGTGCAGGCCTGTAATCCCAGCACTTTGGGAGACCAAGGCGGGTGGATCACCTGAGGTTAGGAGTTCCTGATGAGCCCAACTAACATGGTGAAACCCTGTCTCTACTAAATACAAAAAAACTAGCCAGGCGTGGTGGCACATGCCTGTAATCCAAGCTACTTGGGAGGCTGAGACAGGTAAATTGCTTGCATCTGGGAGGTGGAAGTTGCAGTGAGCAGAGATTGCACCATTGCACTCTAGCCTGGGCAACAAGAGGGAAACTCTGTCTCAAAAAAAAAAAAAAAAAAAAATTAGAGTTTCTGACATTACAAAGCTAAGACCAGATCATGGAATCACATGTCCTCACCAAGTCACGATGACCGTGAAAGGCCCTGTCTGATCAGTAGTATAGTCTAGATCTAGGCTGTAAACCTCATAAGGGCTGGGGCTATCTTTTTTGTTCTTCATTGCAGTCCCAGCACTTAGTACAGTGACTGGTCCAAAGTGGTATTCAATAAATAAGCCCAGTGCTTACAGCCTTAGAGACATGACTGATGGCTATCATTGCTGGTGGCCACCTATAAGGCTAGGTATATTTCAGTGTCTCTTGGTAGCCAGTATGCTTTTGCCATTCATAAATATATGTTGTATAGTAGACAGTAGCACTGACCTGGGAATCTGGAAAACTGACTCTGCCATTATTTTGACTTTGTCCCCTGCTGCCTATGCCTGTCACCCATTAAGCCACAAAATATTTACTAAATACTTATTACCCAGTGTGCTAATGCTGGGGACACAGTGCAGATATAACTGTAACAGGACTTATTCTCTGCTGTCATGGCTCATCGGTCCACATAGCAATTATAATACAGTTAGATGGCACAATACTAGAAGGAAGAACAGGGTGCTTTGGGAATAAATAAAAGGCCCCGTTCTTCTTATCCTGCATACATGAATTAATGTGCCCTAATTTGGTCCTTTTCATTTACCTTGTTCTGAAAGCACCATAGGTTTGCTGAATCCCCTAATACTTACCTAGCTCCTCCAATGTTATTTTGGCCTCCTTGACTGTAGCTCATTCCTGGGTATTTAATATCTGACTGTCCAGATTCAGCTTTCTGGCTGTTCGTGGTGCTAGGCCACAGTAGGCTGGCTAGAATAACAACTACTGATCATATCCTCAAGATGGCAGTATTGTATAACCATTAAGATCATGATGTGGCATGGGTTCATTAACATCCCTTGCTGTGCCATACCATGGGATCTATTAAGAGGATGTCTGGGGTTTTGTTTTGTTTTGTTTTCTGAGACAGTTTCACTCTTGTTGCCCAGGCTGGAGTGCAATGGTGCGACCTCGGTTCACGGCAACCTCCGCCTCCTGGATTCAGGCAATTCTCCTGCCTCAGCCTCTTGAGTAGCTGGGATTACAGGCATGCACCACCACGCCTAGCAAACCTTGTATTTTTAGTAGAGACGGAAAGGTTTCTCCATGTTGGTCAGGCTGGTCTCGAACTCCTGGCCTCAGGTGATCCACCCACCTTGGCCTCCCAAAGTGCTGGGATTACAGGCGGAAGCCACCGTGCCCAGCAGAGGACGTCTGTTTTTATATCTTCCCTTAATCTTGAAAGAGATGAGCAGTTTCCTTTCCAGGGTGTTTTGTAGTCCTGAGATGCATAAACTGGAGAAATGAAAAAGCAGGTTCTTTGGAGTAAGAAAAATTTGAGTTCAAGTGCAAGATGCATCCTTGACTCTTTTTGTGCACCTGGGCAAGTTAAGTAAGATATCTGGGCTTAAGTTGCCCTATCTGAAATTTAAAATAATGAAATTATTTTCCCAGTGAAATTTTTTTATGACATAAAATACCATAGGTAAGACTAATATTGTATAAAGCACTGTATAAATATTAAAGCACTTTGGGAGGCTGAGTGGATGGATTGCTTGAGGACAGGAGTTCGAGACCAGCCTTGTCAACACAGCGAAACCCTGTCCATCTCTACTAAAAATACAAAAATTAGCCAGGCGTGTTGGTGCATGTTTACAATTTCAGCAACTCAGGAGGCTGAGGCATAAGAATTGCTTGAATCCAGGAGGTGGAGGCTGCAGTGAGCCGAGATCGTGCCACTGCACTCCAGACTGGCCGACAGAGTGAGACTCTGTTTCAAAAAAAAAAAAAAATTAAACTAATTATTACCTATGCGTGGGAAAATCAATCAGGGTAGATGAAAACTCAAACTCAGTATCTTCACATTGATTAGAAGAAAAGTTCTAAAATCTTTAGAATAATCTAGAAATTTTTATCTCTGTTTCCTATGACACATCTGAAAGTCTACAGTGATGACCTTGTCAAAAGGAATCTTCTACACGAAGATATCAGAAGTGATAATGTCATAGTTGTTACACTTTCTTATTTTTGGCTTTGGACAATAATTGTTAAGTTTCTATTTCAGCTGAAAGCTTGTCTCCCTCCCCCAGGAAGGTTAGAGAAAGTCACCTTTGGCTTGAATTGCCTAATAATAACAGCAGCAGGGTTTATTTCTAAGAGGTTTATGGCCCAAACAAAGTGTTCTCACATATCCCATATCAACTAGGGCAGAAGCTATGGCAATCAATGATACAGTGTAGGACAAAAAAAATACAGGCCTGGCCGGGCGCGGTGGCTCAAGCCTGTAATCCCAGCACTTTGGGAGGCCGAGACGGGCGGATCATGAGGTCAGGAGATCGAGACCATCCTGGCTAACACGGTGAAACCCCATCTCTACTAAAAAATACAAAAAACTAGCCAGGCGAGGTGGCGGGCGCCTGTAGTCCCAGCTACTCGGGAGGCTGAGGCAGGAGAATGGCGTGAACCCGGGAGGCGGAGCTTGCAGTGAGCTGAGATCCGGCCACTGCACTCCAGCCCTGGCGACAGAGCGAGACTCTGTCTCAAAAAAAAAAAAAAAAAAATACAGGCTAAGAAGAATGACAGAACTTGAAATTCTAAGCAACAAATCATCAAAACATGGCTTCCATATAGGTTAGAGGGGGCTAGAAGGTAAGTAGAAAGAGTCTTAAGTCTATCATTTGCCTGGCCTACAGAACACACACAGGGAAGCAAGATTTAGGAGTTCAGATCAGGTTCCGAGTCTGACAGGAAGCAAGAAGGGTGTAGAAAGGCTGGTGGGTAGCTAAGGTTTAAATAGGTCAATTGGCTTTAGAATCTGACAGGGAGAGGCAGAAGAAATGAACGCTGATGAGGTAGGAATAAGCAGCATTGTCTAGGAAGGATGGCTAGTGGGTACAGAAAGACAGAGGTGAGTAACCGGGATCAGATAGCTGGATCAAGGAACCGGAGAGCACACCAGGAACTACTGGGTTTGAGATTCAGACACGATGAAGATGGGTGCTGACTCTCAAAACTATGGGAGTTCGGGCACAGCTGGAAGTCAGACCCTGACAGAACACCAAGCGGCAGAACTGAGATTCATTGAGTTGCAGATGAATTGTGTAAACGAGCCACGCCGGGAGGGGGATGATTTAAGTCAAATGTAGGCCTACTTATGTAGTCTCTGCTACTTTACTCCCCATTCAGATCTAGAACAGGCAGTAAGCTCTGGACAGGACATATTCCCTGTAAAAGTAAACAGACATACATCATAGAACAGAGGTGTGGAATGTAAGGAATCCTTCTCAAAAGCTGGTGTTCTTGGGTAAGCTCCGGCTTCCTCACACATACAATGGATACAATAGCTGCGGTTACCTAGCTCGTATACTGGCCAGGAAAAGCACAAGTTAGTGAATCACAAAATATGAGCTATACAGTGCCATATAAATACAAACTGACTTTGTATGCTTTGTAGATTAGGGCCCTAAAACCCAAAGTTCTTTTTTTGCCCAAAGTTCTTTTTTTCCCTACTCAGGGTCCTGGCTCTGTTCACTGCAGAAAGTCTTTTTGCAGTGGTGTTGGGCTTAGCAGGATGAAATGGGAGCAGTTAGTTCATTTTCTGTGATAAGCATCAGTGCTTCCTGGCATTAGCATGGAGAGTTAAGAGTTAACAGGATGTGTTCTTAGGACCAGCTCTCCTCAGGAATGGCAACTCAAGCATCTTCCAAATTTAGTCTCACAAAGAAGAGTTAGATTACTATAGTGAGTAATAATGAGTCACGAGGAGCAGTTTCATGCCCTTGCTAATGAACAATGCAGAGGAAGAGAACAGCGGCTGAGAAAAGAAAGGGACATAGAAATTGCAGAAACTCCAAAACACTATAAAATTCTTCCAAATAAAAATAGCTAACACAAATATTCCAAAATGTCACATATGACAGCACATTTCCAGGAATTAATGGTTGTTGTGATTAAAATAGAAAATTTAAAATACAATTTGATTATCTAAATATTGCTGGGACAGACTGATCAGAATAAGGCAATGGGAGTGGGATAGGAAACGCAGGCGAAATGCAGCATTTAGTCTTTTTTTGTGCTTCTCAAGTCCTGGCCTCATCAGTAATGTTTTCAATGAGTAGACAGAACATTGATGACTTGAATTTCCTCCCTGTCAGGACATATCTCTAGTATTGTATATATTACACTGCAGAGTGTTCATTGCAGACAAATGAGTTAAAGCCTCAGGCATTATTTCACAGTAACTCTTTGCCAAGAATAAGACTATGTTGAAGAGCAAAAGTAATTTTGTGTTTTCCCTTTATGAAAATCTATGGAAGGACTTTTCAGACTAAAAGAGATTTACAGAGGTCACTTAAGTAATGCCTCTCCCCTACCTCCAGGGAAAGCGATACTGAAAACTAAGGTATAATTACTGCGTCTTTTCTTTTTTTTTTTTTTTTTTTTGATATGGAGTCTTGCTCTGTCGCCCAGGCTGGAGTGTAGTGGGTCATGCTACTTCTGTCTCTCTCTCTTTTTTTAAATAGATACGGGGTCTCATGAAGTTTTCCAGGCCCGTCTCGAACTCCTGAGCTCTAGCAATCCTCCTACCTTGACCTCTGAAAGTGTTAAGGATTACAGGCATGAGCCACTGCGCCCACCCTCTAATCTCTTCTAATTTGGGAATATCTTCTAATTTCTTTTTCTTTTTCTTTTTCTTTTTTTTGAGACAGTCTCGCTCTGTCACCTAGGCTAGAGTGCAACGGCAAGATCTTGGCTCACTGCAACCTCCGCCTCCCAGGTTCAAGCAATTCTCCTGTCTCAGGCTCCCAAGTAGCTGGGATTACAGGTGCCTGCCACCACACCTGGCTATTTTTGTATTTTTAGTAGAGATGGGGTTTCACTTTGTTGGTCAGGCTGGTCTCGAACTCCTGACCTCAGGTGATCCATATGCCTCGGCCTCCCAAAGTGTTGGGATATAGGCGTGAGCCACTGCGCCTGGCCAGTATCTTCTAATTTCTAACTACCTATTTATTGCTATGATTCGTGGTTAGAGAATCTGATTTTCCTAACATTTAAGTGTTAAGGAGCACAAGTCAAGATCTGCCTGTCAGAGTTTTACATTTTATCTGAATTTTAAGAAGCTGTAAAAGACAAAGAGTATGTTAGTTTCTTCCTTCTACTTCAAAATATAGGAGTCATCGTCAGTAATAGCACAATTTTTTTTTCTTTGAAAGTACAAACAGGGTTTTACCATATTGCCCAGGCTGGTCTCAAACTCCTGAGCTCAAATCATCTGCCCCCCTCGCCCTCCCAAAGTGTTGGGATTACAGGCATGAGCCACTGCACCCAGCCAATATCACAATATTTTTAAAGCAATCTTAAAATCTGACTTATCTTTTAAAAGATTACAACATTGAAGCCCAGGAAAATATTTAAGGGAGGGTCACAATTAAATTTAGATTTCCTGACCAAGGTCAGGGTAACATTTTCTGACATAATTTAATCTGTCCTTAAATACCCAACTAAAGGGATAATTTGGTTTCTCTTCTCCCACCCCAAAATACTTTTTTTTTTTTTTTTTTGAGACAGAGTCTCGCTCTGTCACCCAGGCTGGAGTGCAGTGGCCGGATCTCAGCTCACTGCAAGCTCCGCCTCCCGGGTTCACGCCATTTTCCTGCCTCAGCCTCCCGAGTAGCTGGGACTACAGGCGCCTGCCACCTCGCCCGGCTAAGTTTTTTTTGTATTTTTTAGTAGAGACGGGGTTTCACTGTGTTAGCCAGGATGGTCTCGATCTCCTGACCTCGTGATCTGCCCGTCTCGGCCTCCCAAAGTGCTGGGATTACAGGCTTGAGCCACCGCGCCCGGCCCAAAATAATTTTTAAGAATAAAATAGGCCAGGAGTGGTGGCTTACACCTATAATCCCAGCACTTTGGGAGGCCAAGGCAGGCGGATCACCTGAGGTCGGGAGTTCAAGACCAGCTTGACCATCATGGAGAACCCCCTCTACTGAAAATACAAAATTAGCCTAGCTGGGCATGGTGGCGCATGCCTATAATCCCAACTACTTGGGAGGCTGAGGCAGGAGAATCATTTGAACCCGGGAGGCAGAAGTTGCAGTAAGCCAAGATCATGCCATTGCACTCCAGCCTGGGCAACAAGAGTGAAACAAAAGACATGAGACTACTTTTTCTTATACTCGGTTCACTGTAGTTTTGATTTTGAAGACATCTGTTCCCTTTTCCAGGAAACTCATTCTCCTCACCCCTGCCCCCTGCCGCTTGCCTTCACCGAATCTAAGTATCTGTAGAACTCAATTGCTTCACTAACGGGCAACAAATGTGTCTTGTTAGCTATGTCATGAAACAGACATTTTTAATAGCACGAGCACATCCTTGCAAACAACAGACTTGCAAAATTCTTGAGATTTTGAAATTGGGGGGGGAGAGAGAATAGGGGAATTGCACAATTAAATTTATTGAGTTTTAGAGCAATATGCTGGTCAGAAAAGAAAACCTAACAATCTCTTTTAAGTCTGTAAAGATAAATGAAAAGATTAAATAGTCCAGGAATACGGGTTTAATCACCACAAACTATATCAAAACACAATTGGAAATTGTTGTTTATGATACAAGGAACTTTAAGAAGAGTAGCATTTCCAGAAATATATCCTAACCAATTAATTTTAGATGCCAGCAAAGATTTAGCTACAGGAATATTCATTACAGCATTACTTTGTTTATATTAGCAAAAGTTTGGAAACAACCAGAATACTCAACTAGGATTGGTTAGATGTTGTGCCATCAATATGATTCATATCTAACATACGGACATTAAAAATGATATTTCAGAAAATTAGTTGTGTGGAAACAGGTCTCCGACAAATCATTACATGAAAAACACAGATCTCAAAACAAAATGTACACCATAACCAGTTTTTGCAAATTTTTTTTGCCCCCTCGCTGGGACGGAGTCTTGTTCTGTTGCCCAGGCTGGAGTGCAGTGGTGCGATCTTGGCTCACTGCAACCTCTGCCTCCTGGGTTCAAGCTATTCTCCTGCCTCAGCCTCCTGAGTAGCTGGGACTACAGGTACATGCCACCGCGCCCAGCCAGTTTTTGCAAATTTTAAGAAATGAAAAATAAAATACGTACTTACATTCTTTGGGACAGGGTCTTGCTCTGTTGCCCAGGCTACAATGCAGTAGTGTGATATGCAGATATAGTGATATACATACACATATAAACATATGCATAGAAAAATGCTGGAATTTTATACAGCAAAATGTTAACATTTGGTGATTATCTCTAAGAGTTTTTTTTCCAATTTATCTAAATTTTCTAGATTTTTCAAATGTCACATTTATAAGGAAAAGAACAGTAAATATTTTATACATATATAAATATATATATACACACAGATATACTTTTTTTAAAGATCATTAGGTTGGTTGGGTGCAGTGGCTCACACCTGTAATCCCAGCACTTTAGGAGGCCGAGGCGGAAGGATCACTTGAGCCCAGGTATTCAAGACCAGTCTGAACAATATGGTGAGACCCCCGTCTCTGTTTCTTTCTTTCTTTTTTTTCTTTTTTGAGACCAAGTCTTGCTCTGTCACCCAGGCTGGAGTGCAGTGGCGTGATCTCAGCTCACTACAACACTACAACCTTTGCCTCCTGGGTTCAAGCCATTTGCCTGTCTTAGCCTCCTGAGTACCTGGGATTATAGGTGCAAGCCACCATGCCCAGCTAATTTTTGTATTTTTAGTAGAGACAGGATTTCACCATGTTGGTCAGGCTGGTCTCAAACTCCTGACCTTGTGATCTGCCCAACTCAGCCTCCCAAGGTGCTGGGATTACAGGCGTGAGCCACGGTGCCCGGCCAGTCCCCATCTCTATTTCTAAAAAAAACAACAACAAAAAAACAAAAAAAACGGCCAGGCACAGTGGCTTATGCCTGTAATCACAGCACCTCGGGAGGCCAAGGCGGGTGGATCATCTGAGGTCAGGAGTTTGAGACCAGCCTGGCTAACACGGCAAAACCCCGTCTCTGCCCATTTCTACTAAAAATACAATAATTAGCCGGGCATGGTGGCAGGCATCTGTAATCCCAGCTACTTGGGAGGCAGAGGCAGGAGAATTGCTTGAACCCAGGAGACGGAGGTTGCAGTGAGCCAAGATCATGCCATTGCACTCCAGCCTGGGAGACAGAGTGAGACTGTCTCAAAAAAAAAAAAAAAATCATTGGGTAATAAACATACGGAACTTACCAATCCTCAGAATCTAGAAGCTATATGAATCAAAAGAATACATATATTCAAAAAATGACATTAATTGAAATACATTTACGGTTAATGAGGCCATAAAAAGTAAGAAATATATGCAGAATGTCTCAAATGTGTTTGAAGTTGCTAACTGTGGAAGCTAAAGCAACTCCTCCTGGATGAGAGGCTAAAGCAACTCCATGTTAGGCCAGGTGCAGTGGCACATGCCTGTGGTCCCATCTACTCGGGAGGTTAAGGCAGAGGCTTGCCTGAGCCTGGGAGATTAAGGTTGCAGTGAGCCATGATTATACCACTGCACTCCTGCAAGGGCAACAGAGCGAGACCCTGTCCCAAATAAATAAATAAATAAATAAATAAAGCAGCTCTTTCCCTAAGTGACCTGAGGTAATCTGTGAAAATGGTTCGCTATTCACTTGACCCGGAGAACCCCACGAAATCATGCAAATCAAGAGGTTCCAATCTTCATGTTCACTTTAAGAACACTCGTGAAACTGCCCAGGCCATCAAGGGTATGTATATACGAAAAGCCACGAAGTATCTGAAAGATGTCACTTTACAGAAACAGTGCGTACCATTCCGACGATACAATGGTGGAGTTGGCAGGTGTGCCCAGGTCAAGCAGTGGGGCCGGACACAAGGTCAGTGGCCCAAAAAGAGTGCTGAATTTTTGCTGCACATGCTTAAAAACACAGAGAGTAATGCTGAACATAAGGGTTTAGATGCAGATTCTCTGGTCACTGAGCATATCCAAGTGAACAAAGCACCTAAGATGTGCCGCCGGACCTACAGAGCTCATGGTCAGATTAACCTGTACATGAGCTCTCTCTGCCACATTGAGATGATCCTTACTGAAAAGGAACAGATTGTTCTGAAACGAGAAGAGGAGGTTTTTGTTTCCAGAAGAAAAAGATATCCCAGAAGAAACAAAAACTTATGGCATGGGAGTAAATTCAGCATTAAAATAAATGTAATTAAAAGAATAAATAAATAAACAAACAAACAAAGCAACTCCATCTTGGAAACTAAACCACCATTTTGGTTTAACTGCAGTTCCAGGAAGTCCTTGAAAATTCCCAGTTTATCTATTGTTCCTTGTGTAACAGCAGATATTTACTGTAAATCCTACTCTTAGGTCAAACAACTTTGATGTTATCCATTTCAATGGTCCTACAGCTCATATCTGAACCACTCCTTTCCCTGTGGTATATAAGCCCCGGGTCTAGTGGGTAATGGCATGGGGATCTATCATCTTGGCTTCTGTTCCTTGAACTCAATTGCTTCTGTTCATAATTCCTTATTAAATGTTTCTTTCTAAAATATTGTATTTGTCAGCTTCTTTCTTCAGCATCCCAACTTCCTCAGACTTTGGGGTACTTTTGCACAGACGTGCCTACCGCAAAACACTGTCATAGATACAGCAATCCACTTTCACAAAACCCCATGGACAATGCAGAGGGGGAGAACAGGGACTGATTAAAGAAAGGGACAGAGGCCGGGCGCGGTGGCTCAAGCCTGTAATCCCAGCACTTTGGGAGGCCGAGACGGGCGGATCACGAGGTCAGGAGAGCGAGACCATCCTGGCTAACACGGTGAAACCCCGTCTCTATTAAGAAATACAAAAAACTAGCTGGGCGAGGTGGCGGGCGCCTGTAGTCCCAGCTACTCGAGAGGCTGAGGCCGGAGAATGGCGTGAACCCGGGAGGCGGAGCTTGCAGTGAGCTGAGATCCGGCCACAGCACTCGAGAAAGGAGGAAGAAGCACCCTTCTGTAACAAAAAAAAAAAAAAAAAAAAAGAAAGGGACAGAAATGGCATCACTATCCAAGATTGAAAAACAGGCTGAATGCATTATCGCTCTGACCCAACTGCATATTTCTTTTTTTTTTTTTTGAGACGGAGTCTTGCTCTGTCGCCCAGGCTGGAGTGCAGTGGCCGGATCTCAGCTCACTGCAAGCTCCTCCTCTCGGGTTCACGCCATTCTCCTGCCTCAGCCTCCCGAGTAGCTGGGACTACAGGCACCCGCCACTTCGCCCGGCTAGTTTTTTTTGTATTTTTTAGTAGAGACGGGGTTTCACCGTGTTAGCCAGGATGGTCTCGATCTCCCGACCTCGTGATCCGCCCGTCTCGGCCTCCCAAAGTGCTGGGATTACAGGCTTGAGCCACCGCGCCCGGCCCCAACTGCATATTTCTAATGTCTTCATGTTTTCAGTCACTCCATGACTTCCCTTATGCTGATTATGCACAGGACTATGTAAGACTTAACACCTGACACTGGTGGCTCACACCTGTAATCCCAGCATTTTGGGAGGCTGAGGCAGGCGGATAATCTGAGGTCAAGAATTTGAGACCAGCCTGGCCAACATGGAGAAACCCTATCTCTACTAAAAATACAAAATTACGGCCAGGCACAGTGGCTCGTGACTGTAATCCCAGCACTTTGGGAGGCTGAGGGGGGTGGATCACCTGAGGTCAGAGGTTTGAAACCAGCCTGGTCAACATGGTGAAACTCCATCTCTACTAAAAATACAAAATCAGCTGGGTGTGGTGGTACACACCTGTAATCCCAGCTACTTGGGAGGCTGAGGCAGGAGAATTGCTTGAACCTGGGAGGCAGGGGTTGCAGTGAGGCAAAATCGCGCCATTACACTCCGGGCTGGACAACAAGAGCGAGACTCCATCTCAAAAAAAAAAAAAGAAAAAAAAGAAAGAAAGAAATACAAAAATTAGCTGGGCATGGTGAAACGTACCTGTAATCCCAGCTACTCAAGAGGTTGAGGCAGGAGAATCACTTGTACCCAGGAGGTGGAGGTTGCAGTGAGCTGAGATTGTGCCACTGCACTCCAGCCTGGGCGACAGAGTGAGACTCCATCTCAAAAATAAATAAATAAATAAATAAAATAAACAACACTTGGGACACGGACGTTTCTAAGGCATTCCATTTTTCTACTTACTTACACTAAACAATTCTAGAGATTGGCAGGCTACCCTTCTGTTTTTAGCATCCATCTAGACTTCTTGTGCTTGTCTCTATCATTTCACTCGAAGCATGTTCTGGCTACCAGTGACCGTTCCTTGAGTAAACACTGTGGCTTAAAAAAAACAGTTTTTGTTTTTATTATTTAAAAACACTTTTGTAGAGATGGGGTCTATGTTGCTCAGGCTGATTTTGAACTCCTGGCCTCACAAGATCCTCCTATCTCAGCCTCCCAAAGTGCAGGGATTATAGGCATGAGTCACCACACCCAGCCAAGAAAAAAAAAAAGTTAATAAAATTCATCTCGAATTCCCTACGAACACAGAAGTAATCCCTGGGACATGATTGTCCAAATTTGTGTTCTACTCTTTCCCTTTTCTCTTTCTTTTGGTAGTAGTTGTGGCTCTAGTCCTGTCATTGCCACTAAGATATCTATGATTTTGGGCAAGTCACTTTGTCTTACTGGGGCACAAATGACACGTGTGAAAGTACTCTAAATTGCAGGCTGGGTACAGTGGTTCATGCCTGTAATCCTAGCAGTTTGGGAGGATGATGCATGAGGATCACTTGAGTCCAGCAGTTCAAGACCAGCCTGGGCAACAAGGCAAGACACTATTTCTACAAAAAGTTAAAAAAAAAAAAAAAAAGACATTAGCCAGGCATGGTGGTGCCTGCCTATAGTCCTAGCTACTGGGGAAGCTTGAGGCAGGGGGATTGCTTGAGCCCACGAGGTCCAGACTACAGTGAGCTATGGTGGTGCCATTGTACTCCAGCCTGGGTGACAGAGTAAGACTTTGACTCATAAGTAAATTGCAAAGCATTAAAAAAATACAATTATTATTATTGAACTAGGTGATCTCCATATTTCCCTCAAGGTCTACAATTTTTATTCTACACTTTTGATATTTTTAGTGAATGCATCTGATCTAGGAGCCAGAAATTGCTCTTTGGTACATTTAGAAGACTCCTTTCTTTTTTTTTTTTTTGAGACAGAGTCTCACTCTGTAGCCCAGGCTGGAGTGCAGTGGCACGATCTCAGTCACTGCAACTTCCACCTCTCGGGTTCAAGTGATTCTCCTGCCTCAGCCTCCCGAGTAGCTGGGACTACAGGCGCCCGCCACCACGCCCGGCTAATTTTTGTATTTTTTAGTAGAGATGGGGTTTCACCATATTGGCCAAGCTGTTCTTGAACTCCTGACCTTGTGATCCGCCTGCCTCGGCCTCCAAAGTGCTAGGATTACAGGCATGAGCCACCGCACCCGGGCTTAACTTTTAATCAAGCAAGAATATTTAAAAAACCAAAACCACCTACCATCGGCACCATTTCATAAAAGAGCATTTTAATGACACATATGTGAAAAGACTAAATCTCAGAATGAAATATAATGTGAAATCAGATAAATATATGAAAAATGTATTGCTTACTTTTCTCACATCCTCATGGAAAACTTTGTTAGCGACTTGCATCTGTCCATACACAGACCTTTGGGAATCACTAATTTAGATCACTCCATGCCCACCCTTACCCCGCCCCTGGCTTCATTGAGCATTTTTATCACAACACCAAAATATCATTCTAAATGTATACCTCATCCCCTTATGGAGCACTCCCCAAGCTGAGGAATCCATTAAACTTTGGATGTGTGTGAGAAAATTAGCAGAAGAGGAGTGATCTCTGGAAAATTCAAGATGCTTAAACTTGGCTTTCTTTTTTTTTTTTTTTTTTTAAGACCAGAATTAATTAATTAATTTTTAGACGGAGTTTTGCTCTGTCTCCAGGCTAGAGTGCAGGGGCACCATCTCGGCTCACTGCAACCTCCGCCTCCCGGGTTCAAGCGATTCTCCTGCCTCAGCCTCCTGAGTAGCTGGGACTACAGGCACACGCTACCACACGCAGCTAGTTTTTGTATTTTTAGTAGAGACGGGGTTTCACCATGTTGGCCAGAATGGTCTCGAACTCCTGACCTCAGGTGATCCACTCACCTCTGGCCTCCCAAAGTGCTGGGATTACAGGTGTGAGCCACTGCACCCGGCTGCGTTTTAGACCAGAATTTAACAGCAGATTTTAACTTAGTCAAAACATGCTTTAGAGTCACCAAAGGCGAACGATGTCTAATAGTGGTGATTTGGGAGTTGGGCACCCTGGGTGTTGGTTGTGCCTTAAAACTTCATGCTAAACTTTAGGGGAAGTCTCTTCCCCTCTCTCTTCAGTTATCTTCCGAGATGAACCCTATTACTAACCTTAATTACTTGATCACCTTTCAAAGTTGCAGTTAAAATTCTTCACATTTTTCTCTCATTTCTATTTAATTAATTATTTTTTTGAGAGAGGGTCTCTCTGTTGCCCAGGCTGGAGTGCAGTAGCGTGATCTAGTCTCACCGCAACCTCCGCTTCCGAGTAGCTGGGGTTACAAGTGTACGTCATCACACCCAGCTAATTTTTGTATTTTTAGTAGATACGGGGTTTCGCCATGTTGGCCAGGCTGGTCTCGAACAACTGACCTCAAGTCATCTGCCCGCCCCGGCCTCCCAAAGTGGTGGGATTACAGGCGTGAGCCACTGCGCCCAGCCCTCATTTCTATTTTAATTAAATTTTATTTAGGATAGGCTTAGCTTAAATGTTTACGACTGAGGTCTGACTTAAGATGATAGCATAAACCATGGAGCTTTCTTTTGTGAACATTACTATTACTCAACCCAATTTTCCCAGGTCAAATTTTGTAATACAAAACGTGGTCAAGATCTGATTCTCTGATCGATTTTTAGTAAAAAAGAAAAAAAATTCCGTGTAGCTTTAAATGTTGTCAATTAAATTTTGTAATAGTTACCTCTACTCTGTTCAGGTTAATACTGCGGTTTTCAACATGACCAACATACGATTCTTTGCTGTTGTTTTGGTGGGGTTGGGGGGCATAACAGTTTTTTCACTCTTGTTAAATTAATTTTCTGTTGATTCCATCTATCCCTAATCTTCACTATGAACAAGATACTGGGTTTTCTTCTGAAGATCAAAAGTGGTAGTGAGGCAATAATGCAAAGACGTAGGACGGCAGGGGGATTCCGGCTTCTTTCTTTTTTCCCCTCCTGTGGAAAGAGGGTCTATAACACTCCGTAGTAGAGAAGAAAATTCTAATTATGAAGGGTAATTAGCTAGGCTTTGCTATAACCGAGAGCCCTGAACGATTCCTCAACGCGGGCTGCTTTTCTCTTCCTCTCCACCAGAGGCGATAGCCTCTTTCCAAACAGAAACTGGGTTGGAATAGGCCGGTCCGGGGGAGCGGCCAGAAGAAAGATCAAAGGTTAAAAACCGCCTCAAAGAGCAAAGGTCAATACCCAACTCCTAAGGAGGCCTGACACGAAACATGAAGGTGACTCCTCCCAACATCGAGGCCTGTGGCCACTCATCCTTCCAGAGACCCTGCGGGTCCGAGGCGAGTAACAGGTAACACCGGCTGAGCCGCCGCCGACCGGAAGTGGAAGAAAGCCCGGGGCGGGGTGAGGCAGGCCGCGGCACGCCTGCGCAGTCAGCAGGAGTTGCAGCGCTCATGCGCTACTGGGCGGTGACAGGGTGACGCTCGGAGCGTGGGCCGCGACTCTCACGGATCCGGTTCCGCCCTCTCGCTGCCGATCCTTCGGAGCGAGCGCCCCAGATCCCTTTCCCAGAGTGCTCTGCGCCGTGAAGAAGCGGCTCCCGGGGACTGGGGGCATTTTGTGTTGGCTGGAGCTGGAGTAACAAGATGGCGGCGTCGGCGGAGTGACAGGGGTCCCTCAGGGCCGGAGCCGGCGGCAGTGGTGGTAGCTGTATCGCCGCCCTAGCTCACCGCGCCCCTTTTCCAGCCCGCGACGTCGCCGCGCAAGCGAGGCAGCGGCGGCCGCCGAGAAACAAGTGGCCCAGCCTGGTAACCGCGAGAAGCCCTTCACAAACTGCGGCCTGGCAAAAAGAAACCTGACTGAGCGGCGGTGATCAGGTTCCCCTCGGCTGATTCTGGGCCCCGAACGCCGGTAAAGGCCTCCGTGTTCTGTTTCCTGCCGCCTTCCTCCGTAGCCTTGCCCAGTGTAGGAGCCCCAGAGGCCTCCGTCGTCTTCCCAGAGGTGTCGGGGCTTGGCCCCAGACTCCATCTTCGTCTCTCAGGATGGCGAGTAGCAGCGGCTCTAAGGCCGAATTCATTGTCGGAGGGAAATATAAACTGGTACGGAAGATCGGGTCTGGCTCCTTTGGGGACATCTATCTGGCGATCAACATCACCAACGGCGAGGTAATCACCTGGGGTGGGGTTCACGATAACGCTGCGCTTTTCCTCATTCCCCCCACCACCACCGCGCACCCCCAAAGTGCTCGGGCCTCACCTCACCGCACGCACTCGCCAGGGAGTCCAGGGAGCTAGTTTTCCTGGCTTGCGATCCTCGCCCGCTCTTTCCCTAAAAGGGTCAAGAACCCGATAGAAAGGTTGGGGGAACTAGTTTCCCAGCTTGTTAAACACGTCCCATAAATGTCCCTTCGTCGAGCTTTTTTTTTTAACCGACTTTTAAGGTGGAAACGACAAAATCCTCTTTCTGTGATTCCCATGCTTTTCTTTTCTTTTATTTAATTTTTAATCCTACTGGGCCTCTTGTTCCAATTAGAACAGTTTCCGATCGCCTAGTTCCTTAAAAACCTCTCACTACGTTCAGAGGTTGCCTTTTTTTTCTGGATGAATCATTTTCCTGCACTTTAGAGGACGTACGATTTCGTCACTACCCCCTGAAGAGGCCTTTGAGGCTGGTTGCCTCGTTTTATAATTACAGAGAGCTTTCTCTTTCCAGCTTTTCACTTCTTCCTTGTAGTCGCGACTTGGAGTTTTGCTAATGTCTCTCTCCTTTCCTAAGTGACACTGAATCCGTAGGGATGTTGATGCCATCATCCCCTCTTTCCCCTGCAGGAAGTGGCAGTGAAGCTAGAATCTCAGAAGGCCAGGCATCCCCAGTTGCTGTACGAGAGCAAGCTCTATAAGATTCTTCAAGGTGGGGTTGGCATCCCCCACATACGGTAAGAACCCCGTGCATGTAGGCGATCCGCTGAGGGAAGCACGGAATGGGGAAGTGGGTAGAGGCAGGTAATGAGACCAGCTGAATCCGGGTCTTGTTTTAGTTACCTGGGTTCCTTGTAGCTGGTGCTTTCCTGTAAGTCATCGCAATCACTGAGTAAATTTCAATTTGCCAACTTATTTCATTGTATTACACTGCTCCATTTCGCTTCCGTCATTCTCTTCCCGAGGCTTTCGTTTGCAGTTATGCGTGCGGGTCATCTTTGATCCCTACGCGGAAGGGTTGGCTGCTGCCTTTTTTACGGCGGCACGTCTGATGTTCTTAGGTTTGTCCAGTGAAGTGGATTTGAAGGTGCTGAAGCGACCCGGCAGTGTCAGTTCGAGTTGCTATTGGAGCTGGCTTGGGAAATGGCTGCTCTTTTGTTGTGTTTTTGTTCCAACATGTCTTCCTCCTCCGCTTAGAAAATGGCGGAACGACGTGACTCAACCCCATATTCCTGCCCTTTTCTCAGCTTGGGTTCACAAATTATGCTTCCTTGATTCCTCCTTTAGCAGCCCCGAGTGGATTAAACCTTTGAAAAGCCAAGAATAAAGCTGCAAGAGGCGGTGTGGGGGTTCGAGGAAGGAGATGGCATAGTGACAATGTTTGTGATTTCTGCAGCAGATGTGACATGAAATTGTTGAATTATACTATGTAAAATCCTTTGTGGTTCTTTTAAAAGTGTTAATTACTCTTTCCTTTCGTGAATGGTCATATTTGGCACATTTCAGTCGGGACTAAATTTGTATAGGTAATGGCAAAGGCAGTTTGAGCAGCACCAACTATGTTAAAATTTACTCAAATCAATTGTATTAAAAGAAATCTTGATCACTTAGCCACACTTTGATAAGTAATTTTAACCTGTTGAGTTTGGCAGTAAATCTTAATATCAGAGAAATTGCGGCCTTTGTTGGTGTGGAATATTGGTGAGTGCAAATAGCAGTAACGAGGATAAAAGATGACGAGATAGAAAGACATTGTTCTGTCAAATGGTTAACTTTACTTTGGAGGGTTTTAGAGTAATGTTTTAACTTTTGGGATTAAAGAGCCTCTTCATGGAATGGAGACTAAAATATAGTTTAAAACCAAGCTGTTTTTCAGCAACAATCTAAAATACCTTTTGCAAAAATATTCAGAATAGGTGAGAATGGTGTTTACTGTTTGCTGGAGACTCTTTTTTTTTTTTTTTGAGACTGAGTTTTCGCTCTTGTCGATCAGGCTGGAGTGCAGTGAATGGCACGATCTTGGCTCACTGCAACCTCTGCCTCCTGGGTTCAAGCGATTCTAGTGCCTCAGCCTCCTGAGTAGCTGGGATTACAGGCGCCAGCCACCACACCCAGCTAATTTTTGTATTTTAGTTTCACCATGTTGGCCAGGCTGTACTCGAACCCCTGACCTCAGGTGATCCACCTGCCTCGGCCTCCCAAAGTGCTGAGATTACAGGCGTGAGCAACCGTGCCCAGGTTTTTTTCTTTTGAAACGAAGCCTTACTCTGTTGCCCAGGCTGGAGTGCAGTGGGGCAACCTTGGCTCACTGCAACCTCTGCCTCCCAGGTTCAAGTGATCCTCCTGCTTCAGCCTCCCAAGTAGCTGGAATTACAGGCTTGCACTACTATGCCAGGTTAATTTTTGATTTTTAGTAGAGACAAGATTTTGCCATGTTGGCCATGCTGGTCTCCAGCTCCAGACTTCAGTTGATCCACCTCCCTCGGCCTCCCAAAGTGCTGGGATTATAGGCATGAGCCACCAGGGCCCGGCCTGTAGCCCCTTTTTCTATTCCAGTTTGTATTTTTCGTATCTTGAATTAAGGACTGGGTTGCATAGTCTTTACATGGAAACAACCCCAATAAAACTGTCCTTAAAAAAAGCTCCAGCCGGGGCCGCGCGCGGTGGCTCAAGCCTGTAATCCCAGCACTGGGGAGGCCGAGACGCATGATCACGGTGTCAGAGACCGAGATCATCCTGGCTAACACGAAACCCCGCCTCTAATTAAAAAATACAAAAAAATCCAGCCGCATGAGGTATGGCTCTGTAGTCCCAGCTACTCGGGAGGCTGAGGCAGGAGAATGGCGAACCCGGAGGCGGAGCTCTGGCAGTGAGCTGAGATCCAGCCACTGCACTCCAGCCTGGGCGACAGACAGACCCGCCTCAAAAGGCCAACTGAGCGCGGGGAGCCCATGCCTGTAATCCAGGCATTTTAGGAGGCCAAGGCAGGCGGGTCACTTGAAGTCAGGAGTTCGACACCAGCCTGGCCAACATGTGAAACCTTCTCTCTACTAAAAATACAAAAATTAGCTGGGCATGGTGGCGCGTGCCTGTAATCCCAGCTACTCGGGAGGCTGAAGCAGGAGAATAGCTTGAACCTGGGAGTTGGAGGTTGCCGTGAGTCGAGATGGCGCCACCGCACTCCAGCCTGGCGACAAAGCGAGACTCCAAAAAAAACACACATACACAAAAAAAGAAACAAAGTTCCAATGCTGATTTATAGTTTTAATGGACAATTGAATGATAAAATGTGCTATTGGTTGTAAATGAGCAAGTAAATCTTTTGGAAGAAAATTTCAAATTTCTTTTTTTTTTTTTTTTTGAGACGGAGTCTCGCTCTGTCACCCAGGCTGGAATGCAGTGGCCGGATCTCAGCTCACTGCAAGCTCCGCCTCCCGGGTTTACGCCATTCTCCTGCCTCAGCCTCCCGAGTAGCTGGGACTACAGGCGCCCGCCACCTCGCCCGGCTAGTTTTTTGTATTTTTAGTAGAGACGGGGTTTCACCGTATTAGCCAGGATGGTCTCGATCTCCTGACCTCGTGATCCGCCCGTCTCGGCCTCCCAAAGTGCTGGGATTACAGGCTTGAGCCACCGCGCCCGGCCTCAAATTTCTTTTATGAGGTGAATATTAATATGAAATCTGAGATGATATAGATTTGAGGTTTTAAAATCATTCTTGCCTTTAAAAAAAAACCTACTATGTGGGAAAATAAGGCCCCTCACTCCATCACTATAGTTTTTCCTAGAATTTCATATAAATGGAATCATACAAAATGAGGTCATTTGTGTCTGGCACTTTTCACTTAACATAATGTTTTTGAGATTCATCTATGTTGGGAGATTTTATAAATTTCACAAATCAGGTTAAATTTAATGTATTTGAAATCATTAAAAAACATTAAGCATTGTCATTTTCAGTGCTAAACCGAAGTACAGTACATGTCCTTTTATCTGGTAGCTTTTATTTAAGACCTGATACAGACCCATAAGGGCAATGAGTAATGTACTGAATAAGCACATGAATAAATTAACTTCTGAGCAGAATTATAGTAATAGGTGCCTATTATAAGGTGGTGAGTGCAGAGAGAGTTATGGTAGTTTTAAGCTGTCTGTGGGTGGGGCTAAACAGATTAACCTGGCTTTCAAGTTAAGGCTTCCTGAGAGAGGAGATGGGATTTCAGGATCTGGCTCTAAGGAAGAAAGCTTGGTGAACTGGTTTAGTAAGGCAACCAAGAATAGAGAGTGTGGCTTCTGGGTGTAGTCTCTAAGGCAGAACACAGTAATTGGATGAGTGTAGAAAGGGTAAATTTGCTTTAGGAGTGGTAGGGTCAGGTATATGGAAACAAAAGTGGTTCATTGGTTTTAAAGTGAAATGTAAAAAAAAAAAAAGAAAAAGAAAAACTGTTTCCATTGAAGCGAAAAGGATAAAGATTTACGTAAACGTTCTTTATTTGGATAGCAACATCTTTCCATCCCCCTCAGTTTGTTCCCCACTATTTCTGTATCACCTATGCATGGTACATATTTAATAAATATTCACTTGGTAAGTATTGAATTAAGTTGACTATTTAGTGTTAGCTAGATAAAAGTTATGTGTTATCTATTGTTTTAGAAGTGTCACTAATTTTAAAAAGTTAGATTTTGCTGCCTTTATCCTTCATATACAAATTTGTTCAATCACTTTCCTATGTTTTGTGTTACAAAACTCCCTGTAGGATTTGCTTTTTTTTTTTGACATGGAGTCTCACTCTGTCACCACGCTGGAGTGCAGTGGTACAATCTTGGCTCACTGCAACCTCCACCTCCTGGGTTCAAGTGATTCTCCTGCCTCAGCCTCCTGAGTAGCTGGGACTACAGGCACATGCCACCACGCCCAGCTAATTTTTGTATTTTCAATAGAGACGGGGCTTTACCGTGTTGGCCAGGATGGTCTCTATCTCTTGACCTCGTGATCTGCTCGCCTCCGCCTCCCAAAGTGCTGGGATTACAGGCATGAGCCACCGCACCCAGCCAGAATTTGCTTTAAAGATACTTTGGTATATCTTGCAACAGAGACTGAAAATTACCTGGCCTGCATAGATGACCTGCTTAATCAGGTCCTTCCTGTGTAATTTGAGAGACCTGTTGTTAAGAAGCATAGCATCCAGAGTGAAGAGCAAGGATAAACTGGGCGCTGTGGCTCACGCCTGTAATCCTAGCACTTTGGGAGGCCGAGGTGGGCAGATTGCCTGAGCTCAGGAGTTCGAGACCAGCCTGGGCAGTAGAGACAGGTGAAACCCTGTCTCTACTAAAATACTAAAAAAAAAAAAAAGTTAGCCTGGTGTGGTGGCGTGCGCCTGTAGTGCCAGCTACTCAGGAGGCTGAGGCAGGAGAATTGCTTGAACATGGGAGGTGGAGGTTGCAGTGAGCCAAGATCGTACCACTGCACTCCAGCCTGGGCTACAGAATGAGACTCCGTATCAAAAAAAAAAAAAAAGAAAGAAAAAAAAAAGCAAGGGTGAGAGAATGGTATCCATTTTCTTGATATTTTAAGAAAAGAAGCTTCCGGTTCTAGGCGCTTTGGGAGCCACAGCTTAAGGTACAGACATGGCCAAGTCCAAGAACCACACCACACACAAGCAGTCCCAAAAATGGCACAGAAATGGTGGACCCCAGGTTCCTGAGGAACATGCACTTTGCCAAGAAGCACAAGAAGGGCCTGAATAAGATGCAGGCCAACAATGCCAAGGCCATGAGTGCATGTGCTGAGGCTAGCAAGACCCTCGTAAAGCCCAAGGAGGTTAAGCCCAAGATCCCAAAGGGTGTCAGCTGCAAACTCAATTGACTTGCCTACATTGCCCACCCAAGCTTGGGAAGCATGCTTGTGTCCTCATTGCCAAGGGGCTCAGGCTGTGCCAGCCAAGGCCAAGGATCAACCAAGGCCCAGGCTGCAGCTCCAGCTTCGGTTCCAGCTCAGGCTCCCAAAGGCGCCCAGGCCCCTACAAAGGCTTCAGAGTAGGTATCTCTGTCTGCCAATGTGAGGACAGAAGGACTGGTGCGAGCCCTGGGCTGCCGTCTTCATGGAACTGGGGGCCTCCTGTGCTATTTGTACAAATAAACCTGAGGCAGGGAAAAAAAAAAAAAAATCCTTGGACCTTGTGAATTAATATGTGAGAGCTCACTTAAAATTACAGTTGACTCTTGAACAATGCTAGGGTTAGGGGCACTGAACCCCAACCCACTCCTACTATGTCCCGCAGTCAGGAATCCAAGTATAACTTTTTTTTTTTTTTGAGATGGAATCTTGCTCTGTCCCCAGGCTGGAGTGCAATGGTGTGATCTTGGCTCACTGCAACCTCTGCCTTCCAGGTTCATAGGATTACAGGCGCGCCGCCACACTCAGCTAAGTTTTGTATTTTTAGTGAAGACGGGGTTTCACTGTGATGGCCAGGCTAGTCTCAAACTCCTGACCTCAGATGATCCAACCACCTTGGCCTGCCAAAGTGCTGGGATTACAGGCGTGGACCACTTTTGACTCTCCAAAAACTTAACTACTAGTAGCCTACTATTCACTGGTAGCTTTACCAATAACATGAATGGTCAATAACTATATATATATATATATATGTATAAAGCTCTTCACCCTCATCATCCTCACTTTGGGCTGAGGAGGAAGAAGAGGGGTTGATCTTGTTTGGATAGCAGAGGCAGAAAAAAACCTGTGTATAAGTGGACCTGTGCATTTCAAGTCCCTTTTGTTCAAGGGTCAGCTGTATTGAGTGTCTGTTAAAACCTTTTTTTGTGTGTTCCATTCTCAATTGAATTAATAAGTTCTCCAAATGAACAATTTTAAAAATTTATTATTATTTTTATATAGATGGGCTCTTGCTGTATTGCCCAGGCTGATCTTGTACTCTTGAGCTCAAGTGCTCCTCCTGCCTCGGCCCCCCAAAGCTCTGGGATTATAGGCATCAGCAACTGTGCAGCAACCCAAGAAAGAATTATGACATACCGAAAAATTCTTATCTAGATAGGTTTTGGAGGTTTGAGCTGTAGATCTGCCATGTGGTATTGACTGGGTGATCTACAGTCAGTCAGTTCCTTAATCTGTGTGAGCCCATCTGTTTCCTCATTTAGAAAATAAAAAAAGGATTGTTCTAAATGAAAAGGAGAGTGCTGAACAGAAAGATTTAGGGCTTCTTTTGCCAGCTAAATACTCATTTCCATTTGCCTTTGCATACTGAGCTTTTGGGTGGGGTTTTGTTTGAACAAGGGTTCCCTACTTAAAAGTGTCACTGGCCTCATTGATCCTAAGGCCTTTTAGTCCTGGAATTTTAAGACCTATTTTCAAAGGATAGTAGCTAGAAAGAAAGCATTCCAGCAGTTTGATATTGTGTGTACTACTGCCTTCCTTTCTTGTTTTTCCTATTTTTCTTTCATCTTTTATTATTTTTATTTTTAGTGGCAGGTTCTTGCGCTGTCACCCAGGCAGAGTGCAGTGGCTATTCAGAAGCATGATAATAGCACACTACAGCCTCAAACTCCTGGACTCAAATGATCCTCCTGCCCCTCAGCCTCCTGAGTAGCTGAGACTGCAGATGAATGCCACCTCTCCCAGCTGCCTGGTGTTTTTTAATCACTATTTTTGCCCTCTGTGTCTGAAGGTCAAATGTTTTAGAACGTATTTATAAAGCACTAGTTAATCCTTACTCTTCACTTTTAAAAGCAGCTTAATCTTATCTTTGGCACTGAGCATATATCCTGTGAATAACATAATGGCTGTTACCAGAGAACAGATGATGCTGCTTTGCATATGTCTTCATTAAGATATATTACAGTATTCATGCTTAGCTTGGACTTAAAAAAAAAAAAAAACAGGAAAACATACATCACAGATCACGAGCAATGTGCTTTTTAACTCGAAGGAAAACTGAATTCATGGAGCTGCTTTATACTGGCTTATGAGATAATGTAATAATGCTAGGTAGCATTTTAAGCTAGACAAAATGTTAGAGATGTATATAGCCCTATTCCTACTAATACAAATTAGACTGTTGAATCTCACGGGAGTTACTAGAGTGTCCTAACTTCCAGTTCTCCTGAGAATCATTATCGCCTTTATGTCAAGCCCAAATCATGCCTGTTCACACCCTCCATATCGTTCCATTTGATGGAGAGCCATCCTGTACTTCTTCACTTGTTGGCATTTTGCCTCATAGAGAAGCTGAAGAGCTCTTATGTAAATATAAGTAACCTATTTGTATTTAATTAGATGCTTATGATTCAGGGTGTTCTTATTCTCCCTTTTGAATCTGTGGATTGCAGGATAAAAACTTGTTAGAAATTACTAATTTGTGGCCAGGCGCGGTTGTTCCCACCTGTAATCCCAGCACTTTGGGAGGCTGAGACAGGCGGATCACCTGAGGTCAGGAGTTCGAAACCAGGCTGGCCCACATGGTGAAACCCTATCTCTACTGAAATATAAAAATTAGCCAAGCATGATGGTGTGCGCCTGTAGTCCCGGCTACTCGGGAGGCTGAGTCAGGAGAATTGCTTGAGCCCGGGAGGCAGAGGTTGCAGTGAGCTGAGATCACGCCACTGCACTCCAGCCTGGGTGACAGAGCAAGACTCTGTCTCAAAAAAAAAATAAAAAAAAAAGTGTGTGTGTGTATATATATATATATATTTGTATCTCATTTTGGAGTAAATACTGGAACCCATGTAAAGTATGTGGGTTATTCCTTGGCTTTAGTTAGTGGTCCCCAGCCTTTTTGGCACCAGGGACAGGTTTTGTGGAAGACAGTTTTTCCACAGACCAGAGCTAGTGGGGGGTGGGGTGGGGGTGGGAATGATTTTGAGATGATTCAAGTGCATTACATTTATTGTGCACTTGATTTCTGTTATTATTATATTGTAACATATAATGAAATAATTATACAACTCACCTTAATGTAGAATCAATGGGAGCCCTGGGCTTGCTTTCCTGCAACTAAATGGTTCCGTCTGGGAGTCATGGGAGACAGTAACAGATCATCAGGCATTAGATTCTCATAAGGAATGCACAACCTAGATCCCTGCAGTTCACAGCAGGGTTTGCGCTCCTATGAGAATCGAATTCTGCTGTTGATCTGACAGGAGGCTGAGCTCAGGCAGTAATGCCAGCATTGGGGAGTGGCTGTAAATACAGATGAAGCTTCACTTTGCTTCTATACTGGATACCGGTCAGTGGCCCAGGGATCAAGGAGCCTTGGCTTTAGTCGTTCCTGGAGCTAGATCTTTTTTTTTTTTTTGAGACAGAGGCTCACTCCGTTGCCCAGACTGGAGTGCAATGGTGTAATCTTGGCTTACGGCAACCTCCACTTCCCGGGTTCAGGTGATTCTTCTGCCTCAGCCTCCTGAGTAGCTAGGACTACAGGCATATACCACCATGCCTGGCTAATTTTTTTGTATTTTTAGTAGAGATGAGGTTTCACCGTATTGGCCAGGCTGGTCTCGAACTCCTGACCTCAAGTGATCCACCTGCCTCAGCCTCCCAAAGTGCTGGGATTACAGGTGTGAGCCACCGCACCTGACTGGATCATTTTGTTTTAAAGTATATTTAAGCTGTACCTAAAATATCATTAAATCTTCATTTTCTCATGGTCTGTCACTGTTTACCAGGGATTTTTGCTGTCAAGAATTCTGTAAAGTGAAAAGTTAGAATTTGGAACAAATGTTACAAAGTTAGTCCTTGAGTTTAACATAAGTTTTTCTGAGCTTATCTGAGTGTCTTCATAACTTTCATCATTTAACTTGGTGTTCAGTGTATAAACACAGGTAAAATGATGCTTTATTTTGTTACTGTTTTTGCTTCCATTTTCAATCTCAGCTGGCCTTAAAATTTTGGTTGACTGGCCAGGTGTGGTAGCTAATGCCACACCTGTAATCCCAGCACTTTGGGAGGCCAAGGCGGGCGGATCACTTTAAGTCAGGAGTTCGACACCAGCCTGGCCAACATGGTGAAATCCCATCTCTACTAAAAATACAAAAATTAGCTGGCCATGGTGGCAGGTGCCTGTAATCCCAGCTACTTGGGAGGCTGAGGCAGAAGAACCGCTTGATCCCAGGAGATGGAGGTTGCAGTGAGCCAAGATCACACCACCGCACTCTGGCCTGGGTGACAGACGGAGACTCCATCTCAAAAAAAAAAAAAGAAGAAGAAGAAAGAAAATCGGTTGACCAGTACTAACATAGCATAAACTAATGCATGTTTTAGTGGGATTTTTATTTTTTGAGGTGGAGTCTTGCTCTGTTGCCCAGGCTGGAGTTCAGTGGTGCAATCTCGGCTCACTGCAAACTCTGCCTCCCGGGTTCCAGTGATTCTCCTGGCTCAGCCTCTGGAGTAGCTGGGACTACAGGTGCCCGCCATAGCCGGCTAATTTTTTGTAGAAACGGGGTTTCACCATGTTGGCCAGGCTGGTCTTGAACTCCTGACTTTGTGATCCGCCCACCTTGACCTATCAAAGTGCTGGGATTGGCAGGCGTGAGCCACCATACCCTGCCGGATCAGTTTTGACAAATGCATATGTTGGTATAACCTACATCCTTATTGAGATAAGGACTATTTGATTTTTTCTTTGTATGCACACACTGCCCGTCCTTGGTAAGTTCTATTCTGTGACAGTGTTAGTTTTATTTTATTTACTTATTTTTTTAAGTCTGTCTTTTGGATTATAGCCAAGCATTATTTTTCTCTCCAGTCCCCAGTTAAGCATTATTTTGATGTTAGTTTTACTATAGATTAGTAGTCTGTTTATCACCATCAGGTACATTATAGGATTTATCTGACAAAATTATCAGATGGTGGTTGTGTTGCAGGTGATGGTAGTGAGTATGGTATTCAGTGATCATTGATATCTTTACCTTGCTCTCCTTCGAAGAACTAGAATACTGCCTTTTTCTTGTCAGTGTGAGCAGTGGGGCATGTTATGGCCTTTTAATGGGGATTTTGGAAGTGCTGTACAAAAAGGTTTAGCTGAAGAGAGTACATTTCGATCCTCAACATAAAGGGAAATGGAAAGAGCATTGTATTATGAGTCAGGGTTCTGCCTGTGATGCCGTCTAGCTTTGAACCTATTAATAGAATGAATTATATAATTTGTAAAGTCAGGTTTTACTTATAAAAGGGTTTTCGAACGCCTAGCAAGGCCTTAAGAGTTTTTTAATGCATAACATAAATTGATGGAATCAGTAGGACAGAAGATGCCTCTTGTTCTCTGATATAATGATTTGTTCTAACTTTAAGGTATAATTGCCTTTTAGTTATTCGTAATGTTGATAAGTACTTTTGAAATAAGGGAATAATTGGTTGAATTCAGTGTCGCTAAACATTCTTTTTTCCCTCTGCATGCAACAAAAAGAGTCCCAATATTATCCAGGCATTGCATATGGTCTCATTTAATCATTACACCAATCTTGTAAGTTGGTGTTTCATATAAAGTATGTGAGTCAAAGTGGTTAATTTGCCTGAAGTCACGCAGCTAATGTGTGATTTGTACAGGTCCTGCTGCATCTTTCAACTCTGCCAGTGGTTCTCAAATTTTGCTACAAATGGAATCAAATGGCAAACTTAAAAAAAAAAAAAAGACACCTAATCCCTAACCACAAGTATTTTGATTTAATTAAATTGGGATATGATGTAGGTGTCATGATTTTTAAAAACTCCCCAGGTGATTCTGATATGTAACAATAGTTGTTATTAATCCCCAAAATATAATAATTAATAACAATTAATAATTTTTACTTTGCTACTCACCTCCATCAACCCCCATCTTTTCCTAGAACTACAACCTAATAAGGCTATACTCTTTTCTCTCTCTCTCTCTTTTTTTTTTAAAGAGTTGGGTTCTTGCTAGGCCACCTACGCCTGGAGTACAGTGGCTCAATCATAGCTTACTGCAGCCTTGAACTCCTGGGCTCCAGTGATCATCCTATCTCAGCCTTCTCCAGTGATCATCCTATCTCAGCCTTCTAAGTAGCTGAGACTACAGGCATACACCACCACACTTGGCTAATTTTTATTTTTATTTTTTAGAAATAGAGTCTCCTTGTGTTGCCCAGGCTGTAAGGCTGTGTTCTTAATTTATATACTTCCTCCTATAATTAGGAGGTTAATTCAGGAAATCCTGTAATAGGCATCATGATACTGGAAAGTACACTATAATCCCATGTAATCAAATGCTTTGATTTCTGGAAAGTATCTAAGATCGATGTGTGAAACCATTTACCTCTTCACATGTTTCAGATGCATTCCTACAAGAATACATTCTAGAAACTCCTTGAGGGAGAGAGCTGTCTTACTCGTAGAGGTATCTTGTGTTTCTTATTGTGCTGGGTACAATAATGAAATTCTATTTTTATTACATAGCTATATACATTTAATTTTTTTTTTTTTTTTGAGACGGAGTTTTGCTCTTGTCCAGGCTGGAGTGCAATGGCGCAGTCTCGGCTCATTGCAACATCTGCCTCCTGGGTTCAAGTGATTCTCCTGCCTCAGCCTCCTGAGTAGCTGGGATTACGGGCATTCGCCACCACACCCGGCTAATTTTGTATTTTTAGTTGAGATGGGGTTTCTCCATGTTGGCCAGGCTGGTCTCCAACTCCTGGTCTCAAGTGATCCAGCTGCTTTGGCCTCCCAAAGTGCTAGGATTATAGGTGTGAGCCACTGTGCCCAGCCATTCACTGTTTATTAAGGTTGAGTTTGGTTTTGTGTTTGGCTGTTTGCCTTTGATTGAATTATTACCACCAAGCTCTACTTACAGAAATCCTAGTGTTCCCATTTTTGAACCTCCATAATATTATTTTTTATTTCTCTTAGAGAAGGGAGTGTTGTTAGCTTCTACTCTTCATATGAGAGCTCTGATAGTTTGAGACTGTCTTGGTGAATTTAACATACAACACCTTGTACAGTACCTTGTAGAGAACAAGCATTTCTTTCATTCAGTTGACATTCACATGAGCGTACCTACCCTGTGCCAGACACAGTGTAAGAAACTGGGCAGCCGGGTGCGGTGGCTCATGCCTGTAACCCCAGCACTTTGGGAGGCCAAGGCGGGCGGATCACCTGAGGTGGGGAGTTCAAGACCAGCCTGACCAACATGGAGAAACTCCATCTCTACTAAAAATACAAAATTAGCTGAGCGTGGTGGCGTGTGCCTGTGTAATCCCAGCTACTAGGGAGAGGCTGAGGCAGGAGAATCGCCCGAACCTGGGAGGCAGAGGTTGCGGTGAGCCGGGATTACGCCATTGCACTCCAGCCTGGGCATTAAGAGTGAAACTCCATCTCAAAAAAACAAAAACAAACAAACAAAAAAAGTACTGAGCATAATTCATTGAACAGGCAATGATTTTGTGAGGCTTGCATTCTTTTTGAGCATCTGCTGTGAGCCTGGCATATAATTGTGAATTTGTCTCCTCCTGAAAAGTAGGAGGAAAGATGTCTAAATCTCAAACTATGTGAGGACATGAATGTTTACTTAAAAGGGTAGCATATTGAGATAAGCCTCAAACAGTACTCTGAAACATTTAGAGATTGCCTTGGTTAGTTGCAACAGTAGGACCCTTAAGACTCTATTCGTGTGAATCCTGATAAGTCAGCATTTTTCAAACCTCAGCTGTGTATAAATAATTACCACCTACAGAGTTTGTAAAAAATGCGGGTTACACTGCACTACCAACAGATTTTTGTTTGACCAATTCTCGAGTGGAGACCAAGAGTTGTTTTTTTGTTTTCTTTGTTTTTTGTTTGTTTTTATTTTTGTTTTTATATAATTACCACGAGGAATTTCTACTAAAGACCAGAGAACCACACTGAGAAATTCTGTGCTGAGATTTGTGGCACTTCATTGTATCAAGCTGTTGAGGGTAGTTAGTGAATTTTGCTGAGTGCTGTGGCTGTTGTAGGAAATGGTATTGTCTTGGTTGTTGGCATTTTATCATTGTTGGCCAACTGTTTTTTGTTTGTTTTTCCCTAGAGACGGAGTCTCGCTCTGTTCCTCAGGCTTGGAGTGCAGTGGCGCAATTTCGGCTCACTGCAGCCTCTGCCTCCTGGGTTCAAGTGATTCTCCTGCCTCAGCTCCCTGAGTAGCTGGAATTACAGGTGCCCACCACTGCACCCGGCTAGTTTTTGTACTTTGAGTAGAGATGGTGTTTCACCATGTTGGCCAGGCTGGTCTCAAACTCCTGATCTCAAGTGATCCACCTGACTCAGCCTCCCAAAGTGCTGAGATTACAGGCGTGAGCCACTGTGCCTGGCCAGGCAACTGCTTTTTGTAGTAAGAATAATAATCCCTTCTTCTCCATTTTCATTTTCCCCTTTGCTGTGTGTTATGTTTCCAGCCCAGACCTTGTGTTGTTTCTTTTGTATTTGCTACTTAAAACAAACATTATATCAAACTTCGGAATGTTATTGTTTTCTTTTTGTATTCATTTTCTCCACTAATGTAGATAATTTACTTTTGCCTTTTTGTATAGTTTTCATCTACAGTTTCTTATCTAGAATACTTAGTTCTATCCGTTTAAAGAGGATTTGCTAAGCAAATTAATGAAAAGTAGGGGGAAGTGTTCCCTTCATCCAGTTATTTGTTCTCTTAGTATCTTCATACAGAAAACACTATCTGTAATACAAGTGCTAACTTACAGTGCAAAAATTACCCAAAAGAAAACCATTTGAGGCTGGGCGCGGTGGCTCACTACTGTAATCCCAGCACTTTGGGAGGCGGAGGCGGGCGGATCACCTGCGTTAGTTGTTGGAGACCAGTCTGACCAACATGGAGAAACCCCATATCTACGAAAAATACAAAATCAATCGGGTGTGGTGGCGCATGCCTGTAATACCAGCTACTTGGCAGGAGAATCACTTGAACCCAGGAGGCAGAGGTTGTGGTGAGCTGAGATCACGCCGTTGTATTCCAGCCTGGGCAATGAGAGCAAAACTCCGTCTCAAAAAAAAAAAAAAAACCATTTGGTGGCTCACCCCTGTAATCTCAGCACTTTGGGAGGCTGAGGCAGGTGGATCACTTGAGGTCAGGAGTTTGAGACCAGCCTGCCCAACATGGCAAAACCCTGTCTCTACTCAAAATACACAGAAAAATTCTGAGTGTGGCAGCATGTGCTGTAATCCCAGCTACTTAGGAGGCTGAGGCGGGAGAATCACCTGAACCTCGGAGGCAGAGGTTGCAGTGAGCCGAGATTATGCCAGTACATTCCAGTCTGGGCAACAGTTACACTCCATTTCAAAACAAAAACAAAGAAACAAAAAGAAAGCCATTTGGTCTCTTAACAGTGTATTAGGGAATATTTTGTAGGAGTATGTTTGATTTCTTTTTTATCCTGAAACTTTTTAATGTACATGTTACGCCTTTTTGAGGAGTGGAGGTAAGTCACTTGAGCCTTAAGAATTTGAGGTTTGAATTAGGGACTTAGGAAGGGGTGCCAATTTTAATATTTTACAAGTATGGTGGATGGTAATGGCTTTGGACATGTTGAAATTAAGGTGAATGGCATATCCTGTATTTTACTCTTGGGTAGTTAAGTTAGCAGCAAATACAGAACTGAGCCTAGGCCAGGGAATTGGGACTGGGTTAGATCTAAGCAAGATCAGCATATAAGTGATAGTGGAGAAAGTAAATTGAGAGGTGAGGACTCAGGAGAAGAAATTTGGAATTAATAAAGCAGGAGGAGAGTCAGGATAATGGGCTGTTGAAGTTAAAGAAAGTAAGTTTTTAGGAGGAGATAATTTGTATCCAAGAAGTAGGAAAGAAATGAGACTTAAAGGGTTTGGGATTTGGCTGTGTTAGAGCTCCCTACACAACAGGTGATCAGTAAAGTTACTTGTCTCAATGGTAGGGTCTGAGGATAATCTGAAGAGGGAATAAGTATATAGAATTGAAAGGATAAGCAGAGGCCATATTTAGGAATTTTTTAATGTATGAAACTCTTGCTTTTTTTGTAGGTAAAGGGCTTTTTTTTTGGGTGGGGAGAGGCATGGTCTCACTGTCACCCAGGCTGGAGTGCAGTGGCTAGCCTCAACCTCCTAGGCTCAAGTGATCCTCCTGCCTCAGCCTCCTGGGGACTACAGGCACATGCCACCACCCCTGGCTAATTTTTTGTTTTTTTATAGAGAGACCGGGGTCTCTCTTTGTTGGCCTAGGCTAATCTCCAGGCACCTGAGCTCCAGTGATCCTCCCACTTTGACCTCCCAAAGTGTTGGGATTGTATGTGTGAGCTATCGCATGGCTCCTTTAGTTTTTATAACAGAGAAATGACACAGTAAAACCGTAGAGGGGTAACTGGAACTAGGAGAATATTTAATAAGCTAATACAATAATACAGGCATCTTTCAAAATTTAGCCCCGGTGCTAACATTTCTAGGAAGCCACTTTCTTTTTTTTTTTTTTTTTTTTTTTTTTGAGTCAAGAGTCTCGCTCTGTGGCCAGGCTGGAGTGCAGTGGCACCATCTCAGCTCACTGCAACCCCCACCTCCCGGGTTCAAGTAATTCTCCTGCCTCAGCCTCCAGAGAGTAGCTGGGACTACAGGCGCACACCACCACGCCTAGCTAATTTTTGTATTTTTAGTAGAGACAGGATTTCACCATGTTGGCCAGGATGTTCTCAATCTCTTGACCTTGTGATCTGCCTGCCTTGGCCTTCCAAAGTGCTGGGATTACAGGCCTGAGCCACCATGCCTGACCAGAAGCCTTCTTTTTTATCTTGTAAATAAATTGCTTCTTCCTGTATTTTGTATTTATGGTCACCTTTATATTGCGCTTGTCATTTACCAGTTCTTCAACAGCTTTATTGATTATAATTTACCCACATAAAGGTTAACGTATTTAGGGTGTATAGTTTGTTTCTTAGTATATGTACAAAGTTGTACAACCATTACCATAATTCAAATTTAGAATATTTTCCTCATCCCAAAAAGAAATCTTGAATCCATTGTCGGTCACTCCATTTCCCGTCAGCCCTAGGCAACTACTAATCTACTTTTATATATTTGCCTATTAGAAAACTTTTGATCAAGCTTTTGTAATTTGTATTATGAAGACTATAAGTACATTTTCCACTTCCCGGTGAAAAAGTGTATTTTAACATTGGTACCTCCCTGGACCTTCCAGTTCTCTATATGCTGGCCCTCAATACCATCGCTATCAATGTTGGAGCAGTGATGACAATAACCGACAAAAGTTAGGTCATTTGTGATTTTTTTTTTTTTTTTGCAACTACATCCTAGCTCAGTTATTTGTGATCTTTGAAATAACACTTTGGGTATTATGGGGAAATAACTATGTTAATGGGAACCAAGAAAAAATGAGAGTAAGTTGCAAATATAAACCAGGTTTTCAAAAAATTACCTGAAGAAGAAAATAAGGTCATCTTACACACTGTACCAATGTAAGATGTCACTTAGTTTTTTGTGAGCACCAGACTTCAGCCTGATGCCAATCCTCCCCTTTACCTGGCACTCTTCCATCTATCCTTTAAGAATCAACCTTACTTCTTCAGAGAAACTTTCCCTGATGCCTCCCTTAAAAAAATAGATTGGATCCCCATAATTTGTGCCCCCACAATAGCACTCTTCTCTCCTTCATCATGGTATTTATCCCCCTTCCCCACTATAAGCCACGGAAGCAGCAATTATTTAGTTTTGTCTAGTTAGCTACTCTAAATATTGAATGGATAAATGAATAGTAGCTTTGATAGTGAACAGTGATAAAGTTTTTTGTCTTGTGTTTTTATAATTTTTGGAGTTAAGGACCATCTACATATCTTTGAAGGCAAAGGGCAAGGAACAAAGGTGGAGAATATGAAAATGTACCATAATTCAAGCATCTTAGGGGTAATATTGTAAGCAAAGGATTAGTAGTAACAAGGCGGCAAGAAGAGAGAAAACAAATCTTAGTTGCCTACGTTACTGCTGAGCAAAACATACATGATTTTCAAATATTAGATCTTATTCTACAGGCTATTTATCTCAAAAGTTGCTTTGGAACAGGGGCTCTTAACCTGGCTCATAACTATATCCACCCCCCATGAGATCTGTGTAGTTAGACAGGTAAGGAAAATTACATTTTTATTTTCATGAGCCTCTCACTCAAATCTAGTATTTCTTTTTGATTTTAAGTGTAAGTAGGAAACCTCGTGAGTTTTAGCAGAACCTTTGACTTTGTCACCAATATAAATCACTGATTTTGGGGTGGGGGTGGACGGAGTTTTGCTCTTATCGCCCAGGCTGGAGTGCAATGGCATGATCTTGGCTCACTGCAACTCCCACCTCCCAGGTTCAAGTGATTCTCCTTAGCCTCCCAAGTAGCTGGGATTGTAGGCGCCCACTGCCATGCCTGGCTAATATTTACATTTTTAATAGAGATGGGGTTTCACCATGTTGGCCAGGCTGGTCTCAAACTCCTGACCTCAGGTGATCCGTCTGCCTCAGCCTCCGAAAGTGCTGCAATTACAGGTGTGAGCCACTACACTGAGCCACTGCACCCGGCTGAAATCACAGATATTTTTATATCACGTTATTGTTGCAGGTATCTTAAAATATGGTTTACATTCATTAGTATGTCAAAATTATAGCATTTGTTAGACCTGCTCCTATATTTAATGCATTAATAAGGAGAGTGTGGGGCTGGGCACCGTGGCTGACACCAGTAATTCCAGCATTTTAGGAGGCCAAGGTGGGCAGATCACATGAGACCAGTAGTTCAAGATTAGCCTGGCCAACATGGTGAAACCCTGTCTCTACTAAAAATACAAAAATCAGCCAGGAGTGGTGGCATATGCCTGTAATTCCAGCAGGTGGATGCGGCATGAGAATCTCTTGAACCCGGGAGGCAGAGATCGTAGTGAACCAAGATCACTCCAGCCTGGGTGACACAGCAAGATCCTGTCTCGAAAAATAATAATAATGAGAGCGTGTATATTACTATATCCCAAATTGGTTTTTTTTTGTTTTTTTGAGACAGAGTCTTGCTATGTCGCCCAAACTGGAGTGCAGTGGCGCAAGTTCGGCTCACTGCAATCTGCAGTCTCTGCCTCATGAGTAGCTGGGATTACAGGCCCCTGCCAGCATGTGCGGCTAATTTTTTTTTCTTTTTTTTTTAGTAGAGACAGGGTTTCGCCATGTTGGCTAGGCTGGTGTTGAGCTCCTGACCTCAAGTGATCCGCCCACCTTGGCCTCCCAGAGTGTTGGGATTACAGGCTTGAGCCACTGAGCCTGGCTCAAAATTGATTTTCTTTTCTTTGTTTTTTCTTTGTTTTTTTTCTTTTTTGAGACAGAGTTTTGTTCTTGTTGCCCAGGCTGGAGTGCAATGGTGTGATCTTGGCTCACTGCAGCCTCCGCCTCCTGGGTTCAAGCGATTCTCCTGTTGCTGGATTACAGGAATGCTAATTTTGTATTTTTATTAGAGATGGGATTTCTCCATGTTTGTCAGGCTGGTCTCGAATTCCCGACCTCAGGTGATCCACCCGCCTTGGCCTCCCAAAGTGCTGGGATTACAGGCATAAGCCACTGTGCCTGGCCCCAAAATTGATTTTTTAGAAGTAATTTTATGCTAGTTCAATTTCGCTATAATTTATTTTCTTTATAATGCCTTGTATTTTATGCATTTAAAACATCATTCTGAGAAGAGATGTATGAGGAGAAGTAGTATCTGTGGTTTTGAGAATATATCTGTGTATAATGAATGGCAAATAGCTGTTAAGAATGGCATACACAAATATGAGTGTATAGGAAAATTAAAAGGATTTTAGAGAAAAGGGAACAGAGTAGCTGGAAGTGTTTTTTTTCTTTTCTTTCTTTTTTTTTTTGGTTTGTTTGTTTTTTATTTTTTTCTTTTTTTGAAACGGAGTCTTGCTTTGTCATCCAGGCTGGAGTGCAATGGTGAGATCTCAGCTCATGGCAACCTCTGCTGCCTGGGTTCAAGCAATTCTCCTGTCTCAGTCTCCTGAGTAGCTAGAACTATAGGTGCCCACCACCACGCCCGGTTAATTTTTGTATTTTTAGTAGAGACCGGGTTTCACCATATTGGTCAGACTGGTCACGAACTCCTGACCTCATGATCCGCCAGCCTCAGCTTCCCAAAGTGCTAGGATTACAGGCGTGAGCCACCGCCCTCGGCCTGAGTAGCTGGAACTGTTAGCAATAGTATCCTAAAGAGACAATTTGAGCTAGTTCTTACAGTTCAGCAAGATCTTGCTAGGCCGAATTCCTTTTCTGCTCCCATAAAAAGGAGCATAAAGGTTGGATGATGATGGGTTGGCAAGGGACTAAGTTTGAGAGACGGTATCTTCAGGATATCTTGTAGGTGCTATTAAAATTGGATGTATTATAGCTCTGATTCAGTGTTGATACTTTTTAGTTGTTCAGTGAAGACTCTGACATTAATAACCGAAAGATTGGAAAATGACTTTTTACTTCTATAATTATTTGGCTTATTTGAATTAGGGATAAATAGATGCTTCCTGATGACTTCACTTTGAGTGCAGGGAGTGTTTCTGCATTTCTTGTTTTGTTTTCCTTATCTGCCAAATCAAGCATTCCCTAGACTGTTATAGCTTCTAATATGAGTTTTCATTATTTTACTCAGCAAATGTTTTGAGCATTTCTTGTGTATGCTGGGAATACAGGATTGTGAACAAGACAGATATAATGACTACCCCTAATTAAGTTGATAGTCTGAAGGGGAAGATTAAATTTTTTTTACTGTTATTTTTGTCCTAGTCATGGTGATGGAACTAACATATATTTGGGTACTTTAAAGTGCATATTACAATAATTACACTGATTTATTCTGGAATATTCTAGGTTTCATAGTAATACTTAAATATTTTTATATGAAAAATATGTATTTCTTTTTTCTCAAATACTCCCATTTTCATGAAGAGATTTTTCAGAAAAAGTAAACCCCTAGCTTGAAATCTCCAGCTATAGTATAACACTTCCTAACTGGTAACCATGTCATTGTCATTCCTTCCCCTACTCCTCCATTTCCATATTGTATACTGATGCCAAGGCTAATAAATACTGATTTTAATTATGTCTCAGCCACAAACTGTAGTAATAGTTCACCCAGTTATTTACAGCATGTAAAGCTCATAAGCCTTGCACTGAAGAACCTATACTACAGCTCTATGTATCTGCCACCTCGACTCTTCCCTTTATGGCAGCCCATGCTCCAAAATGGTTTGCCCCTGCCTGGTAAGCCCTCTTCTGTCTTGTTTATCAAAACACTGTTCATCCTTCAAGATCTGACTGGTAGCAGACTATTTTCCTAATATGTCTTTAGACAGATTTAGTTCTCGTTGATCTTTTGTGTGAATTGTGTTAGCATTTTTTGTCAGCCTCATTGACTTTTGCATGTATTGTCTTACATTTTTGCTTTTTGTATATGTCTTAATTTTTAAATTGGATTTAATTTGGATATGCATTTAGAGGAAAGGACATAAGAGCAGAGAGATAGACCTTGCCTTCTCTTGGCATCATCTTCAGACCTTAGATACTTTTATTATGCTGTAATTAAGTAATGATGGTTGTATAAATTATGAACTCATTCTTCAGCCTACTTTTAGGTAACACTGAAGTCTAAAGGTATAGATTTGAAACAAATGGAAAATGAGATCCCTGAACATTTTGTCTTTTTAAAATTATTTTTACTTTCACCCACTAAATTACTTGATTTTTTAAAAATGTTTTGTGACTATTAGGAAGAATAAAGGCCAAATCAATTGGAGTACTTTTTTTAGTCTCATAAATATCTGAGTACCTGCAATGTGCACATAACTTTACCACTGTACATTTAGTAGCAACACATCTTGTACTTAAAAATGTCTAAAGGTAAGACCTGTGGTTTCTAGTTTGAAGGCCTAGAAAGTAGAGAATAAGAGTGAGGTTTTTGTGTTGGTGTTTGAGACTATAAACTTAAATGGCCTCAGAGAATCGGGTTAGTGCTTTTTCATTACTCAGGTTCTGTGAAAAGACTATTCAAATAAAAATAAAGCTGTAAGCTCTATCCTACCAGGTATAGAGACAAACACAAAAGTAACAGTAGATGAATATTGTCAAGGGGTTAAGACTGTGGATACAAGCAATAGTTAATGGCTTTGGGAATTCTAGGAAATAGGAGACCAATGTGGGATCGTGACATAAGGAAGGTTTCTTTGGCATCTGGGTTTTAAGGTTGGGATTGAAGGTAGAGAAAAGCTCTCCGAATAGACGTGGGAGGCATGGAGGTGAAGGTAGAAACTAAGAATAAGATTGGAATAAGCAGAACATCACTTCTTATTCTGAATCTGTGTGTGATAATGTCTGAATGAGTTAGTCCAGATGGAAAAGCACAGATGGAGGGTGTGACGTGCTAGCTTTAGAGAATTAAGTTATATATTCCTTGAGACCAAAGGAAGTGTGAAAGATGCAAACACCTGTCTCTTAGCTTTAAGGAGTTATAGTACTGGTCCATAGAAAAGAAAGTCCTAGTTGTTTTAGAACTGCATGGTTGCTCCACAGGGAAAAATGCCTTTGAAATGCTTATTTTTTTAAAGCTATTTTTCTTTTTTTTTTTTTTTTTTGAGACGGAGTCTCGCTCTGTCGCCCAGGCTGGATTGCAGTGGCCGGATCTCGGCTCACTGCAAGCTCCGCCTCCCGCGTTCACGCCATTCTCCTGCCTCAGCCTCCGGAGTAGCTGGGACTACAGGTGCCCGCCACCACGCCCGGCTAGTTTTTTGTATCTTTTAGTAGAGACGGGGTTTCATCGTGTTAGCCAGGATGGTCTCGATCGCCTGACCTCGTGATCCGCCTGTCTCGGCCTCCCAAAGTGCTGGGATTACAGGCTTGAGCCACTGCGCCCGGCCTAAAGCTATTTTTCAATGAAGTATTTAATCCTCCTGACTTTGAGAATAGTGAATATGTCTTGTGTTCATAAATTTAAGCAAGGGTTAAGAGTGCACAGTGTGTGTGTTTTAAGTGTGCTTCTCAATTCATCTAATTCTTCCCAGTTTCTAATTATTAAGGGAGTTAGAGGCTTACACGCAGGTGATTTTGTTAGAGGCTTACTTTGCAGATGATTTCTTTATGAAATCATGTTAATTGCATGAAAATATAAAGTCTGAATTTGTGCCTTTTACATTACAGGTTTGTGTTTGGGCTTAGATGGATGGTTATAACATTTGCTTATTTTTTGTAGTTTTACGTCTGAGCCATCAGTGGAAACCTGTCTAGAGCTGAGATGTGGTCTTATAAATAAGAGTTGATTTATGCCTTCCCTTTTGCCTATTTGACTTTTTGTGCCTTCTTACTTCCTTAGCTCTTTCTGGATTTGGTGTTCTCTTTTTCTTAAAAGCCTAGATAAATTAGATTTATATTAAACAAGTGTTGAATGTTTATAATGGTAGGTTTGTGACAGCTCTCTAGTCCAGATTTGCCTATCACATAAAAAGGAATAGGGAAAATAACCGAAGAAAATAAAATGAGGAAAAGAGAAAGGAGAACACAGCTTATTTGCTTTATCACTTACCTTTTAATACTGTTATTATGTATTACCCAAAGCATCACTGTGAGCTTCTTTCAAGTAAATGTTTTCAGCGAATGTGAAAGGTGTTGAATTCCCATAGGGAGAATAAAGAGTGGAAGAGGGAAAATAACAGCAGCTTTAGTACACTGTTTTAAGCAATATAGACAAAACTGTCTCTTCTGGCTGGGTGCAGTGGCTCACACCTGTAATCCCAGCACTTTGGGAGGCCGAGAGGTGGATCACCTGAGGTCAGGAGTTCGAGACCAGCCTGGCCAACAAGGTGAAACCCCGTCTCTACTAAAAATACAAAAAATAGCTGGGTATGGTGACAGGTGCCTATAATCCCAGCTACTTGGGAGGCAGAGGTTGCAGTGAGCCAAGATCACACCACTGCACTCCAGCCTAGGGGATAGAGCGAGAGACTCTCAAAACAAAACAAAACAAAACAAAACAAAAACTGGCTCTTTTGCTATCACGTTGACACATTTGTTTCCTAGGAAGTGGGCAAGACCTCTAGAAGGTTAAGCAGACACTCTTCCCTTACTGGAGTATCTTTTTCTGCAAAGAGGATGTGGAAATGGATTTGATTTTGTGTGCTTGACAGTTATCCATGTGTCAGGTTTGGGAAGTAGTTCTCAAGAACAACTGAAACAAAAGTCGTAGGAAGGAACTGAACTTTTTGGCTTATAATCCTCTTAGGATCTCTTACTCTCAACATTAGATTCTAGGGAGCATATTTATTATACCTGACTATGAGACCTATCTGAATACGTCTGAAATTAAAGCTCTCTGATTTGAGGCTTCCCCTCTGCCCTTTCTCAAGTGCTAAGCCTGAAATTTCTGTAGTTTTGGTAGATGCCATCAAGGGTTAATGGGTGCCCAGGACCACTAGTTAGAATAGACTATTTTCTTAAAGAAGAAACACAAGAGTAGCACATCTGTATAGTTATCTTTGCATTTTCTAGAAAAATATTATTAAAAGATTAAATCCTCATACTCTAGTTTTAATATTGATTTTCTTGAATCATTGGCATTTATCAGCAAAGCAAGAAATGGCACTAAACAGTTTCCTACTTGACTGATACTTGTTATAATTTTGACACAGATTTTAGTTTTTTGAAAAAGCTGGTGAGGTTCAGTGGTTCAACCTGTAATACCAGTGCTTTGGGAGGCTGAGGCAGGAGGATCTTTTGAGCCCAGAAGTTAGAGACTAGCCTGGGCAACATAGGGAGACTCTGCCTTTACAAGAAATTTAAAAGACCCTGTCTCTACCAAAAACGTTTTAAAAATTTAGCTGGTCATGATGGCATGTCTATCATCCCAGCTACTTGGGAAACTGAAATAGGAGGAGTGCTTGAGATCAGGTCAAAGGCTGCAGTGAGTTGCGATTGCACCACTGCACCCCAGCCTGGCAACAGAGCGAGACCCTGTCTAAAAATAAATGAATAAATAAATAAATAGATAAATAAGGAGGAAGGAAGGAAAAGAAAGAAAAGCCTGTTCTCCCCTTTTGAATATTTTTAAAACATAAAGCTTTCCAGATACGGTAAATTTTGGTGTTGGTTCTTTTCAGAATTAACAAAAAAATGACTCCAGTTTAAGCTTTAAAATAACTTTTTAAACAAAATTTTAAGTATCACCCAATTTTCTTAGCAGAATTTGATATCTAGAAAAGTTTGAAAGAAAAATGGTAGTGCTTCTTTTAAGGAAAGTACTCTTACCAGAATCATAGGCTTCAAAATTTGAAATAATTTATTGCAGTGATTTTCAGTCCTTGGGATAAATGAAACTGGCAATTGATACTTCTTGAGTTATTAGGGACACATTGTGTACAGTAATACAGCCCAAGATAATTAAAACATGATTCCAGTTAAAAGCAAATAAGTGTCATTAGTTTGTTATACGGGTTATTTTCTGTGATCTGAAACTAAGCAAAAATATGACTCCCTTTTGAATAAGGACAAGTAGTTATTGATTAAATGCAGTTTGGTACGAACTGGGATGGGAATTCAGATAAAAGAAATCTTTGCTTTCTGAAACATTTTGGAATGACTGATAGAGTCATCTTCATTTCTTCTGTTACAAAGTAAATTCAGGTGAGATTAAGGAATTTGGTAAAGGCCACAGGAATCAGTGGCCGGTGGGTATAAAATCCAGCTGCCCTGGTAACAGGAGATTTTAAGGCTACTATGCATGTCCTATCTATATAGGAGAATGGAGTTGCATGACAGGGGAAAAAATGTCTCATTACCCTTGTTTTGTCTTGGGCCTTGTAGTTAATTAGTGTGTTCGTCTCCCGGGTAGGGAAACATTCGCCTGAAATAATACCTACTCAGAGAAAGAAAACTATCTTATTCTTAGGGTTGATGATATTAAGTGATAGCTTTATGTAATACCCTCTCTTCTCCTTTTGTTTCGTTAGGTGGTATGGTCAGGAAAAAGACTACAATGTACTAGTCATGGATCTTCTGGGACCTAGCCTCGAAGACCTCTTCAATTTCTGTTCAAGAAGGTTCACAATGAAAACTGTACTTATGTTAGCTGACCAGGTATGTGAAATTTTGATTAGAATATAAACTGAGAATAGTACTGTTGACTGGAATTTCATTATATATAAATCAGAGTATTAAAATCCTGTGCATCACTATTTAACCTTAGCATAGGCAGGAAAAAAATAATAATGTAACTTGTAGATATTTTCCTATGGGAATAAGACAAAAACTGGAATTATCTTGGTTTCTTACTCATCTGTAGTCTAGTAGTTTTCAATCTGCTCCTTCAGATGAAGTTTTAGTGTCAAATATAGCAGGTTATTGTAAGATTTTGTTTGGAGAAAGAGTTTAGAGTGTATGTATGCATATAATTGTAGATAAATGTATATTGACATTTTGTTTAAATTAAGCAAAATTGAATATTATGTATTATGTGTGGGACTCTTAGAAAAGCTATATTTTTGAGGATAAAAAGGTCCTGAAGTAATTTAAGGAAGAATTTTTTAACCAAGTAGATGCTGCTTGTTGTAATGGATTCTCAACCATTTGTATTACTTAAGACCTAGGAAATTTCGAAGATGTCATGAATTAGATTGATGCTGGCTGTAGGTTAGATTAAATGGTTTTTACAGCCAAAGTTTGGATATTTCGATCTTAAGAAATGAGAAAGATAGAGTAAGGAACAAACCTTAAGGGAAAAGATAATACATTAAGATAATAATTGGTAAATATCAAGAAATGTATAATTTTTTATTTTGATCAATATTTGTTGCCTTTAAGGGCAGGAAAATGTTGGAAATGCTTCAAGTTAAACTCGGTGTGCTTATAAAAATACTATGAAGAGAATGACATTTAAAAATGTAGATTGGATGTCATAAAGTATAATGAGATAAACAGAATTGGTATTTGAAGTGGAATTTTAGTAAGTTTGTAAATTCAGAAGGATGAAGAGAAGTAGGTTAATGGGCACAAAAATACAGTTAGGAGGAATAAGTTCTAGTATTACATTGTATAGTAGGGAAATTATAGTTAACAATAGCTTATCGTTTATTTCAAAATAGCTAGAAGAGTAGAATTGTAATGTTCCCAACACAAAATATAAATGTTTGAAGTAATGAATATTCCAACTACCCTGATTTGATCATTATACATTGTATACATGTATCAAAATATCACACACACCCCATAAATGTATACAACTAGTATAGATCAATGACAAATAATTCAAAGGATCAGAAAGCAGTACCCATTTTCTGTAATCAGCACCTGATACTCCCCAAGCTTTGTAACCTTAAAAGTACTGAGTGGCTCAAGCAAATATGAGCAAATTGTGATATTTGTGGCACAAAACAAACTCAAGCATTAAAAGGTTAAAAGTGGCCTGGCATACTGGCTCTCGCCTGTAATCCGACACTTTGGCAGATTGAGCCAGGAGGATCTCTTGAGCCCAGCGAGTTCCAGGCTACAGTGATCTATAGTAATGCCACTGCACTCCAGCCTAAGCGATAGAGCCAAGACCCCATCTCTTTTAAGTTAACAGCCTTTAATACCAGCCGGGCTTGGTGGCTCACGCCTGTTGTCCCAGCACTTTGAGAAGCCAAGGCCGGTAGATCACCTGAGGTCAGGAGTTCGAGACCAGCCTGGCCAACATGGTGAAACCCATCTCTACTAAAAGTACAAAAATTAGCTGGGCATGGTGGCTCACGCCTGTAATCCCAGCTACCCGGGAGGCTGAGGCATGAGAATTGCATGAACCCAGGAGGTGGAGATTGCAGTGAGCCAAGATTGTGCCACTACACTCCAGCCTGGGGCATAGAACGAGACTCTGTCTCCAAGGAAAAAAAAAAAAAAAGCCTTTAATTTTTTTTTTTTTTTTTTGAGATGGAGTCTTGCTCTGTCGTCCAGGCTGGAGTGCAGTGAGCAGAGATTGCGCCACTCTGCTCACTGCAAGCTCCGCCGCCTACCAGGTTCACGCCATTCTCCTGCCTCAGCCTCCCTAGAAGCTGGGACTACAGGCGCCCGCCACCACGCCCAGCTAATTTTTTTGTATTTTTAGTAGAGACGGGGTTTCACCGTGTTCGCCAGGATGGTCTCGATCTCCTGACCTCATGATCCGCCCGCCTTGGCCTCCCAAAGTGCTGGGATTACAGGCGTGAGCCACCGCGCCTGGCCTAATACGTTTTAACTAACATATATGAGTGAATCCTAATAAAAGAGTTATGGCTTATATTTTGTTTGTTCAGTAACACATAAGCATCCATACATTGAACATGTATTGAGATCCTACCACTGTACTTAGTGCTGGGGGTTGGGGTGGCAAAAATAAGAATTAGTCTCTTCCCTCTAGAAAGAAACTTAGAGTCTAACAAAGAAAGATAGAAAAATAAGATGTTCCATCCTTGTTGTAGAGTTGTAGAAGTCTCTGTTGGGTACATGGGTGACAAATGTGAAAAAATGTAATTCTGAGGAAGGGAGATACAAGAAAGCTTTCATTTAAGGTAGTTAACACCTAAGTCTTGCTCTGCAGATGATAGGTAACAGGTGTAAGTTGTTTAAGCCAGAGATTACTGGTTTGGCTTCAGAAGACATTCATCAAGGTAGAAGAGTACAATTTAGAATCTGTGTATTCATGATAATAAAAGCTCTGGGGAAAATGGGGACAAATAAAAAATAGAATCCTAACACATACTACTGGGAAGAGCAAGAACATATGGACAGAAAGATAATGTTGGCAGTCTTTGGATACGGAATCTATTTAAAAATACAACTTCTAAGTAAGTGTCTTACAGAAAAGATAGAGGTTGGGTGTGGTGGCTCATGCCAGCAATCCCAGCACTTTGGGAGGCTGAAGGCTGAAGTGGGAGGATCACTTGAGCTCAGGAGTTCGAGACCAGCCTGGGCAACATAACGATACCCTACTTTCCACAAAAAGTATCTGGGCATGGTAACGTGCACGTTTGTAGTCCCAGCTTCTCAGGGGGCTGAGCTGAAATGATCACTTGAGCCCCGGAGGTTGAGGCTGCTGTGAGCCATGATCTTGCCACTGTACCCCAGCTTGGGTGACAAAGTGAGACTCTGTCTCAAAAAAAAAAAACAAACAAAAAAACTTCTATTGTATACAAGAAATGCCATAAACAGTCAAAATAAAAAATACTTAATATAAATCTGTTTACATAATGACAGATAAAAGATTGTTTGTTGTATGATGAGAACTCCTAAAATCTAACAAGAAGACAATAGGCCGAAAGAGAAATAGGAAAAGAGTAGAGCTTGACAGTACATGGAAGAGTAAATCCTCATAGAAGGGCCAGGCGCAGTGGCTCACGCCTGTAATCCCAGCTCTTTGGGAGGCCGAGACAGGTGGATCATTTTAGGCCAGGAGCTCGAAACCAACATGGTGAAACTCCATCTCTACTAAAAATACAAAAAAGTACCCAGGCGTGTGGCGAGTGCCTGTAATCCTAACTACTCGGGAGGCTGAGGCGGGAGAATCACTTGAACCCAGGAGGCAGAGGTTGCAGTGAGCTGAGATTGCACCACTGCACTCCAGCCTGGGCAGCAGAGTGAGTGAGACTCTGTCTCAAAAAAAAAAAAAAAAAATCCTCATGGAAGGATTTACTCCTAAATCGAGGCCGGGCATGGTAGTTCACGCCTGTAATCCTACCACATTGGGAGGTTGAGGCAGGAGGATCTCCTGAACCCAGGAGTTCGAGAGCAGTTGGGCAGCATAACGATATCCCGTCTCTACCAAAAATTAAAAATTAGCTGATGCAAAAAAATTAGCCAGGTGTGGTGGCATGCACCTTACAGTTTCAGCTACTCCAGAGGGTGAAGCGTGAGGATCACTGGAGCCTGGAAGGTTGAGGCAGCAGTGGGTTATGGTCACTTCATTGCACTTTAGCCTAGGTGACAGAGCGAAGCCTTGTCTCAAAAAAAAACCAGAAGAGTAAATCCAAATTGTTACAGCCTATTGTGAAAGGCAGTGTGATATTATCTATCAAAATGAAAAATACAACCCAGCAACTCCCCATAATTATATGGGGTTTGAAGCCCATAGAAATAAAAGCACTAGTGAGTGAAGATACATGTCTATTAATGGCATTATTTATAGGAGGAGAAAGTGGAAAACAATCTGAGAATACTGTGAGTTGGGGAAGACATAACATCTCTACCACAAAATAGCTGTAGCCATTAAAAAGGATATTTGAGCTATAATGTTTGACTTTGCATAATTTCCAATAAATTGATTAAGGAAAGCTGTTAAGAATGGCATGTTTAATATTTAACTTTTGAAATGAGATTACATAAGAATTATAACAACTACTTATAGCTTTATCTGCCAATCTGTCAACATTCCCCACTCCCAAATATATGTGTGTCTGTGTGCGTATGTATATCTTATAGCATGGAATTAGGTCTGGGTAATACCAGGCCATTTTAACAGGTTACTTTAGAAGGCCTAGGATTGAGTGTGGAAAGTTTTTATTTTATTTCCTTTATCGTAGCAACTGAAACAATTCTAAAGGTATTTTTTATTATTTGAAAATCACAAACACCAAGTCTTCCTATGGGATTAGACCCTGCCATGGTTTTAATCATTAATACTAGAAGGTGAAGCCAAAGGACACAGCAGGTGTGCGCTTAGATACCCGTTAACCTAGAAATAAATGGAGAACTTAGTTGTCCTTTCCATTTCATTTTTTCTAACACTGTCTTTGTGAACTCTAAATAATTGAGACACTGAAATACTTAAGAAATAATGTGTTGTTTTTCATTTACTGCTTAACTCAATTATCTCTCCCTTCCTTTTTTTCCAGATGATCAGTAGAATTGAATATGTGCATACAAAGAATTTTATACACAGAGACATTAAACCAGATAACTTCCTAATGGGTATTGGGCGTCACTGTAATAAGGTTAGTCAAATGCTCTTTGCATGAAAGAACAAAGAGTAAAGTTTCAACAAGAATTGCTTTGGTAAACTTTTCAATCTTTTAAAAAGCCATAGTAAGTTGAATTTGCTGTTGACAGTTGCTTTAAAAGATTGTGCTATAAGGATAATCAGCTAACTCCATTAACTTAGTAACTTGAAATAAATTCTCTTCAACTTACCCAACGGAGGTTAGTTACCTATATGGAAATATAAAATTCTAAGGGCTGTATAAATGAACTGTAGTTGTCTAAGTTATTTAACTGTTGAACAGTTGTATCTATTTTTCATTCACAAAAGTAGCAAAAACCCCCATATTCTTTTCTTCCTGAATGCTTAAAACCAGATTTTAACCTTTGGCTCTGAAGTGTGGGTTTTTATAATATATGTGCTTGTGCCAGTATGGGAACACTGACTTATCTGTCACCATGGTGTTAACATTTGCTGACTGAGCATGGTTGATAATGAGAATTCTTCAGTCCTTGAATTTGTGTATTTAAAAGGATAACTTTTGGGCCTGCTTCAAAAGTAGTTGACAGTTTTTTACTTGGGTGCCAAATTGGGTGAATTCTCCACCCCTTCCTCTCCCTTTAAAGGAAAATGTAGACAAGTGAAATGAACATTCATACAACAAAACTAGCGTTCATTTGGGGTCTCTGAGAGTGGTTCAATTTATGGGGTGATTGGGTTTTAGCTAGTGGCGCATGATTGCAGTTAGAAACTAATTGTGCTGACATTTTTTTCTGTAATGATTAGTCTTACTGAGTGAATTGCTTTCTTTATCGATACTATGTTGAGCTCGGGCAGACAGGCAGCATTGGCAATGCACTAAGCATGTTGTGATCTGATGATCTATCTGATAGAAATTCTCAACTTCAGGACAACTTGGGGGCTTTTTTGTTTTTTGTGGCTTTTTTGTTTTGTTTTTGGAAGGAAGATGCCCATTTGTTTTACTAAACTATTAGGAAATGTTTGGTGTTTTTAGGTCTAGCTATAAATGTTTACCTTTGTTTGCCTGTATGAATGCCAACTGGGAGCCATTACCATTAGAATTGGTGTTATTTGTTAATGTGAGATACTGATGTTGGTCTGATCAGGTTTTAGGAAATTAAATATTTTTGTTCAGCTTTAAATAATGAAAGGTGTTTAAATATACACATATCTTGTCATTCCCAAGTTGCATTAAAAAATATTTTGTAGCTTTTCTCTGAAGTATCCAGGTTTTTATTACTGTAAAGCCTGGTAATACAGTTGAAAAAAAAATTACTGTTCTTAAATTTTGGGGCAGTTTTGTCCATTTGACTCCAATCTTCTTGGCCATTTCCCAGCCCTCTCCTTCCCGTTTTCTTACCCCCTAAAAACCCATTATCACCATGTGATTCCTATTCTGCATCGTTGACATTGCAGTACATGGTTTTTGCCTTAAATTTAAATGATGACCTAGATATCACTTTGCCTTCCCCCCACAACCCCCTTAAGAATAGCTTGTTAATCACATAGTTGTCTTAAGGAAGTGTAAGTTACCTAGTGGTGAAAACCTTTTTAGGAGGTTTAGGTCTCCTTTTCTCCTTGCAGATATTAAAAATAATTTTGTGGAGCTGCTTGCTGTTTAACACTGTTTTAGAGAGGCCCTGGGGTAGAAGCAAAGTGTTTTACTCAACTAAGATTCAAATGCTAAATGCTGCTTTTGAACATTTTAGATTAGTGTTTTGTTTATGTAGTTGCTTTTTAGTGTTTTCTGTATTGTAGTTTGAAGAATGCCAGTTGTATGAGACTGGATTCTTTGGTCAGCTTGTTCCAGTAGTTTTCTATTCATGGGGAAAAAAAGGTTTTGGGGGACTTTTGAGGACAATTTTTAAAGTTAAATTTTCTTATTTGGAAAATTGTTCTGAATTTGATATTTAGGAGTGGCCACTCCAATCTTAGTGAATTTGCTCATCTCTTCCAGTAATCAGCCCTGCATGCTTACGAAAATAAATTTTAAGGTGACTAAATGCCTTCTACCTCTTCCTTACTGAAGATTTTTTTCCCCCGTACAACCTTTTTTTGGGGGGGAAGGGCAGATTGTGGTACCAAAGATTGCAGATCTAAATTCCCCATTTTTGATTAAAAAAATTAAAGAGCCAAATGTCACCATTGCTATCCCTGTTTCAGGCAGTGACACAAAATAGTGGCATTAAAAACCTGAGTAATTTCCAGAATTCAAATGTTCTTGAGCATGTGATTCTTATTTGGAAAACTGAGAAGCTACAGTGCTTGGTGGAAGAAGGATGGCATTTGGCTACCCTGTTCTTTCTCTAATGCCTCGGTGTTGCCTGTCTGCGCCGGCCATTGTTGCAATGTAAGCAATACTGTTTGATGCACTGCCACCCTCTATTGTCTGTTTAGTGTTTAGAATCTCCAGTGGGGAAGAGGAAAAGAAGCATGACTGTTAGTACTTCTCAGGACCCATCTTTCTCAGGATTAAACCAGGTCTGAAACTGTCTCCTATTCCAACCTCAATCCCAAATTCATGTGCTTTTCTTTTTTATTGTTTTATTTTGATGATTTTTGTTTTGTTTTAATTCTGGAGAATGTAGATCTTGCTCAAGCACCTCTTACGTTGGCATTATTCAGACATACTTGGCAAACATAACATTACTAAGATATTTCTTTGTGGCTTTTGCTTTAAATTTATAAAGTTTAGAAAAAAGCTAAATGAAAATAGGATATTATGTTTAGATCTCTAACATACATATGAGGAAATGATGTTGGTCTAGTATTGAAATTGTTTACCTAATAGTAAACTTGAGATAGACTGTTAGTTTTTAAAAATTTATTTGGAGTTACACAACTTAATGCACGAAATATATTTAAATTGAGTTCTTCAGTGCTGTATAATGAATATATTCTACCTCACCTCTCTTCCCCTTCCCTAAGGAACTTCAGGTAAGTGTAGATCAGATTTCAGATCTAGTGTTTCTAGAACTTATTTCCTCAGTCTGTAGTCTCAACTTCTAGCAAATGGATATTTACAGAGCATTATATGCTCTGGAACTAGAAGATACTGCATTCTTAACAATATAACAATAACATAGCTTAAGCACTTATCAAGCTATATGGTAAATTACCATTAGTAATACTTCGAAATATATTAAATTTAGTTTTTGACAGGCTGGATAAAACACCCTACTGATTTTCTAAATTTGTAAGTAGAACTCTTCATATTTTCTTATACTTTTGTTGAAGTTAAATAGCTTTTTTTCCACAAAATTTAAGTTCATAAATGTTCATGCTTCTGAGCAAATGAATCTTAATCATTCAGTTTAGTATACAGTGAAGAGGAAGTATTGGCATGAGTGATCAAAAAACAAAAAACATACTTTGTAATACCTTAATTATCCACATGTATCATCTGGATAATCATTTAATCCTTTTCCACACTGCCCAACTTTATTCCAGGAACCACCTCCAGCTATTAAAAAAGGTTTCAGAAATTCAGTTATTTTTATTCAGGCAAAGAAGTACCAAGTATTGTGACTAGTTAGATAAGGGGTGGGGGGAAGACAGTAGATGGTGGATCATTAGGCATATTATAAGAATAAAACTCTAGTTTTATAGTGCCTCATTTTTACTTACCCATTCACATATTTTGCTTACATTTCGTGGCATCATTTAATAATTTACATAGAAAGTTGTATTAAATTGTTTAGATTTTGTACATACAGGTTAGCTAGGTTTTTAGTAAAATGACCTTGTGAATATTTTAGAAGGGCAGGGGAAATTATGGCCCCTGGTTAGGAAAAAAAATTGCTGCAAGTACTAAACACTAAAATTAGCAACAGTGATTTTGAAGAAAATGTGCCTCTAGTGAATGGAATTATGGAATTATCTCCCTGCTTTTTTTGGTTTTTGGTTTTGTTTTGTTTTTTGTTTTTGGTGTTTTGTTTTGTTTTGTTTGTTTTGTTTTGAGACAGAGTTTCACTCTGTTGCCCAGGCTAGAGCGTAGAGTGCAATGGCGTGATCTCGGCCCACTGCAACTTCCACCTCCCAGGTTCAAGCAGTTCTGCCACAGCCTCCTGAATAGCTGGGATTACAGGTGCACACCACCATGCCCAGCTAATTTTTGTATTTTTAGTGGAGATGGGGTTTTACCATGTTGGCCAGGCTCGTCTTGAACTCCTGACCTCAAGTGATCCACCTGCCTTGGTCTCCCAAAGTGCTGGGATTGTAGGCGTGAGCCACTGCGCCCGGTCAAATTATCCCCTATTTATCAACTCAGTTCCCTGTGCCTTTGAAGAATAGGCTGCATTGTTTAAAATGGACGCACATTTTACTTATAACATGTAGTCAGTAAAAACCCACAGAAAAGTTGCTTGACCCATTGAAGGAAGTACGTGTGTCTTTGCACATAAAAGCGTATAATAAAAATGCATTATCTTATGCTTATTTGGTACTGACTTTTCCTCATTTGGTTCTGCCTTTACATATTTACAGCTTTTTGGTTGTATCTTTGGCATCATGTGGTTTCATGTAAACACTTCCATTATATGTTTATATTTATTAGTTTTAAACAGCAAAGCATACAGAGAGCTACTAAAGAAGCTTGATAGGTACCTGAAGGTAATGAACCACCAAGAGTTTTATTTCCTTTTTTAATTTCAAGTAGTTTTCCTTTCAGTTGTTTACTGAGAATAGGCTATCTTTGTTCAGTAGTAACATTTTTTTCCTGATGTATTTTCAGTATTTATAAGAGGAGAACATTTAAAATTATTTGCTCTTTAGATTTTTGTTTTTAGATTGAGATGTTTAAGAAGATCGTGTTTACATATTTGTAGTTTTCTTGATAAATAAGATTTCCTCCTTTAGCATTGTGGGAGGAAAGCACTCTCCAGTGAACACTGACTTTTTATAAAGCAGTCTTTTGGTTGTGAGAAAGTATCTGGTTATTGAGTCACAAATGGAGCTATTGAATATAGATTTAGACATGAATAAACTGTTAGACATACTCATGTCAGAGCTCTTCCCTTTTGTCCTTCATTTTAAAGTACCAAAGGAAACAGTCCTAGAAAATGTGAACTGGAGGAAATTCTGTGTACTAATCACTCTTCATTCAATGTCTACGTATTTCTTAGAGATATTTTAAAATGCCATAAAGCTGAATGTCCTTTTGTGTTTATTTTCCCCATGTTTTCTTTTCACTATGAATCTGCAGAACTTAATCATCATTTTTGTTTGCTTAACAAATGTATTTTGCTCATTTTAATATTTGTGTACTGATCTGGTTTTCATATCAAGAGAAATGTAAAGTATGAGCTTTATTTCTTAGTGTTTTACAACACACATTTTCCTGTAATGACTTGATTGCTTAGGAAGGGAGTTTAATCTTTTTACTTAAGAGAGTCTTCATCCAGTTAACATTTACTAATAATTTAATCTTCATTCTTTTATAGTAGACTAAGTAAAAATCAGTATCTCGTTGTTGACCTGGTGACTGAAGCTCAACTGTCAGTGTCTTTACTGTCCAAAGTATAATTGAGAATAGGTTATAATGCTTGGCTGAAATAGATGTTACTCATCTTCCTAAGAGAGGTACCTGGTCAGATCTTTATAACGTAAATCAGTAACTTGCTTTATTTATTGACATGAAATCTGCAGGTTAGGTGATCGAGTTTCCCAGCACATCACAAATTATAAACTGTCAAAAGGGACCCAATAGCCTAATGGAGAGAAGAACTACAAAATTTAGGACTAACTAGGAGCACAATAGACTAGGGCTATATAGTGTGAGGGCACATAGACCTGCCTAGCTTAATATCTGTAGATTAACTTTTATTAAAATACAGCAAATAGGTGATTTTATGACAAAAGCCAAAATTTTAAGTAAAGATTATTTCTTTTCATATGGTAGGTAAATATGAATATGTTTTGGGTTTCTTTTTCATAAAAATAGTTATTTGCTTTTAAAAGGCTTAAGTTCTGGAGCATAAACTTGAATTACATACAATTAGCTACGTTATAAATGAATACCTTATTCCCTGAGTACCATATAGACATGATAACATTAAACGTTATTTTGTTCTAAACACTAGTTTTGTTTTTAGTTAGCTCACTTAAACTGCTAATTGTAAGCCACCTTGATTTAAATGCTAAGTGCTTTTTGGGGGGATTTTTATATCAACTTGTCAAATTTTCTAGAAGTTTAACTTGACCCACGTGTATAGTGTCAGTGCTAAGTAGTAGTTTTTATTAATAAAAAGTCTTGGTTTCATTGGCAATGTCAGACTTTTAGAGTAGATAACAAGCATTCTGTTGGCACATTTAAGAGTGGCCTTTGTAGGAGGGAAGAGTTCAGATAGCTTATATCTGGATTTTTCTTTTTTTTTTTTTTTTTAAAGACAGTTTTGCTCTGTGATCAGGCTGGAGTGCAGTGACGTGGTCTTGGCTCACTGCAACCTCTGCCTCCCGGGTTCAAGCAATCCTCCTGCCTCAGCGTCTTGCGTAGCTGGGACTACAGGCATGTGCCACCACGCCTGGCTATTTTTGTATTTTTTGTAGAGATGGGACTTTGCCATGTTTGGCCAGGCTGGTCTCAAACTCCTGACCTCAAGTTATCCACCTGCCTCAGCCACCCAATATGCTGGGATTATAGGCGTGAGCTACCACACTCGGCCATTATATCTAGATTTTGAAATCTCATGTTTGTTTACCAATAGTAACAGGTGTATAGACTATCAGGTGTTATGACAGATAGCACACTTGTTGCTTCTGCTGTCAGGCATGTATATGTTTCTTTCTTTATAAAGACAGGCTCCTGAGTATGTAATGAAATGGGCCTGCAAAATCTGCAGATGACAAGGATAAACTACTAGACTTTTTTTTTTTTTAACCTGATTTATTGATGAAGACTAGTAAAAACTTATGGGGGTGGGGTGTTAAGTCTGTTCATTATCTGCTCTATTAATACTTAGGATACTTTATTTTGATATATTCGAATGCGTAGAATAGATACCGTTTAATGAATAAGAAGCAGTTTAATTGAACAAGGTTGGAAACCTAATGTTTCTGTATTTCTCTTTTAAAGTTATTCCTTATTGATTTTGGTTTGGCCAAAAAGTACAGAGACAACAGGACAAGGCAACACATACCATACAGAGAAGATAAAAACCTCACTGGCACTGCCCGATATGCTAGCATCAATGCACATCTTGGTATTGAGCAGAGGTAAGTTTGAAAATGGAATGTGTTTATTGTAGCCACAGCAGAAGCCATCAATGGGTTTTTGAAATATTTCAGTTTCTTACAATGTCTGAGGATGTTTCTTGGCTGAGAATTTGAAGGATGCTTATTAATCATTTTACCTGCTGTTTTAGACAGTGTAGAGAAGACCGTTAAATGAGATCTTTTGAATTTTTTGTTGTTGTTGAAGGTTGTCTCTTGGGGGGAAAATACTGTGTGATATAAAGTTAGAAGCATAAGTGCAATGTTGACGTTTCTTTTTGCAGCTGAAGATAGTACATATATTTTTGAAGCTATTCGGGACTTTTTATACTTTAGTAATTCACGTTGAGTTTGGGAAGAATGCATTATTTATTTTTGAAAGGAAAATGTTATCAGTATCCTAATAAACCAAAAGTGGGTTGATGGACCATCTCCTGTTATACTTCACTCAAATATGTAAATTAGTATGATCTAGTTTAAAGTAAAAAAGTGTCACAGTCTCTGCTCTCTTCCTGTTTCTTCACATGAGTTCTAGAGTTTCAAGTTCCTTTCATCTTTTACAGTCACTTTTCGCTCCTTAAAACAAGCATAGAAGTAATTAGTGGGAAAAGCAATGATATGCCTCCAGGTTAAACAACCTCATACCAAGAATTTCAGGCTTAAGAAATATCCATGAATATCTGAATACTCTAGGTTAAACTATAATGTCACTTTTTCCGTACGCCAAGGCATTACCTACACCTACCCTTAAATGTATATATCTCTAAATATATATTTGTATGTATGTATATATAGATATGTATGCATGAATACATTCATATAGATGTTCAATTAGTTTAAGTCGTAACTCCTTTTCAGTGCTCCTGAAGTTTTTAAAATGAGTTTCTGCAAAACATAGGAATGTCATCCTGCTTGGTTCATTAAGCTCATTTAGAGGGTTGTTTAGCCAAATCCTTTTTCTTCTTTTAAAATTAAATTGTAAGATAGTTGTTTGTCTTATTTTGGATTCTATGGGAAAAGTTTTGTTTAGAGGTAGGTAGCACACAAACTTTTTAAAATCACCTTAAATAAGTAGCTTCTTGCGTAAGACACCAAATAGTGTTCCCTCCTCATTTGGGAACATTTTTCCTGGGTACTTGGCTTTCTTTCATATGTTTTTCGTAATAATATTTCCAGTTTATAAAGTTACGTTCTCTTTTCTAGTCGCCGAGATGACATGGAATCATTAGGATATGTTTTGATGTATTTTAATAGAACCAGCCTGCCATGGCAAGGGCTAAAGGTAAACCAGACTCACGTTATCAGATTTTTCTGTCTCTTTTTTAGAATAAAAATATATATTGGAGAAGATAAGATTTAAGGTCCTTTCTAAGTCTGAGATTTTTCTGAGATAATAAAGAATTAACCTTAATTTACTTTTTACCTTTTATTTGGGAAAATGAAACCAGATCATTTTAGTAAGAACTTAGTTCAGCTGAAGAACAGTGTCCTCTGAGAGACAGTAAGCTGGTACCCACTGGTAGCCACTAGCTCTATCCAGATGGAAGTGGACATGGACTAAGAAAGGTGGAGACTTTCTCACGTTAATATGTTGCCATTATGTTGAAAATGTATGTTTTTATGTACAGCAAAACCTGTTTATCCAGCAACACATGTCCTAACATTTTGTTTCTATTAGCTAGGAGTTTACCATTACTTTTGTGAGTGTGTGTTAATGATAAATCACCGTGTCCTAATTTTGGGTGGGGGTGGGGGCACAGGGAATGGTCATGCTCTGTTGCCCAGGCCGGAGTGCAGTGACACAGTCGTGGCTCACTGCAGCCTCAACCTCCTGGGCTCAAGCAATCCTACCTCTCAGCCTCCTACCTGTAGCTGGGACTACAGGAACATGCCACCATGCCCAGCTAATTTTTAAATTTTTTTTGTAGAAACAGTGCCTCACTGTGTTGCCCAGACTGGTCTCAAACTCTTGGGCTCAAACAATTCTCCCACTTCAGCATCCTAAAGTACTAGGATTATAGGTGTGAGTCACCACTGTTGGTGTGTCCTAAATTTTAATGGCTATTTTTGTACCTTACCTGTTCTTTAAAGAAATACCTGTATTGATTGAGTGACTGTGAGCTAGTGCTCAGTCCTTGGGTAGGTGGCTTTATCCAATATGAGTATTTTCACTTTAGAAAAATATGGTGACTTACACAGTTAACTCCATTTATTAATGTCACTAATTGATGAACAAACTTTTTTTTGTATTAATCTGATGCCTTTGCCCTTGTGTTGAACATGGGTTAAGAAAATGCTTTTCAGGCTAAGCATAGTGGCTCATGCCTGTAATCTTCAACACTTTGGGAGGCCCAGCCGGGTGGATCACTTGAGCCCTGGAGTTCAAGACCAGCCTGGTCAATATGACAAGACCTCACCTCTACTTCAAAAAAAAAATAGCAGGGTGTAGTGTCACATGCCCATAGCCCCAATTACTCAGGAGGCTGACCTGGGAGGATTGCTTTGAGCCCAGGAGTTCGAGGCTACGGTAAGCTGCACTCCAGCCTGGGCAACCGAGGGAGACCTTGTCTCAAAAAAAAAAAAAAGAAAGAAAGAAAAGGAAAAAGGAAAGAAAATGCTTTTCAGCTGGGTATGATGATGCATACCTGTAGTCCCAGCTACTTGAGAGGCTGAGTCAGGAGGATTGCTTGAGGCCAGAAGTTGGAGGCCACAGGGAATTACTGCTGAGTCTGTGAATGGCTACTGCACTCCAGCCTGGGCAACATAGTGAGACCCCATCTTCTTAAAAATATATAGAAAGAAAGAAAATGCTTCTCAATTTTGGCCCCAGCCATTTTTATTTAAATCTAATATCCATATATTCCTATTAGACTCACCCTTTCCCTATAGCTAAAATTATGTTCTTAGAGAAGAAACTTACATCAGAAGTTAACAGTTTGGGAAAAAAATTTTTTAGATGTATTATACTTTGATTTTTTAAATTCTGGGTTAAAATTTCTCTTGAATCTCACAGGTATATGTTTATATGTCTAGTGCATTAAACTACTAAGGTTCTTCTCAGTAGCACTGAGTATATCTTTTTGATTTTATTCTTTTCCACAGGCCGCAACAAAGAAACAAAAATATGAAAAGATTAGTGAAAAGAAGATGTCCACGCCTGTTGAAGTTTTATGTAAGGTAAGTATGCATGATGAATATTAAAAAAAACATAAATGAAGCCAAGCACAATGGCTCACGCCTGTAATCCCAGCACTTTGGGAGGCCAAGGCAGTAGGTCACTTGAGCCCAGGAGTTCAAGACCAGCCTGGGCAACATAGGGGGAAACCCCATTTCTACATTAATAGATAAATGATCCAGCTGGGCACAGTGGCTCACGCCTGCAATCCCAGCACTTTAGAAGGCCAAGGTGGGTGGATCACTTGAGCCGAGAATTTCCACAAGACCAGCCTGGGCAACATGGTCAAATCCCTTATCTACCAAAAATACAAAAATTAGCTGGGTGCGGTGATGCATGTCTGTGGTCCCAGCCACTCAGGAGCCTGAGGCAGGAGGATCACTTGAGCCCGGGAAGCGCCAGTTGCAGTGGGGCAATCTTGGCTGTCTTGCAAGGATCTGAGATTGCGCCCCTGCACTCCAGCCTGGGTGACAGAGTAAGACTCTGTCTCAGATGAGTGAATAAATGAATGAATGATCCAAGAAGAAAAAGGAGCATTTTATTTGCCGGCTCTGGAACTTGTAACATTGAGTTAGGTAGCTACTCACCATTTTAAATGTACATTTTTATTATTCTAAATATCTTTAACAAGGGCTTTTAACATGGGGTCTTTTTAAATAGGTGTTTTTGCTAGACACAGTGGCTCACAGCCGTAGTCACTTTGGTAGGCCGAGGTGGGTGGATCGCTTGAGCCCAGGAGTTCAAGACCAGTCTAGGCAACATGGTGAAACCCCATCACTACAAAAAATAACAAAAATTAGCCTGGCATGGTGACACATGCCTGTAATCCCAGCTTCTTGGGGATGCTGGGGCAGGATGCTTGAGTCCAGGAGGTCGAGGCTGCAGTGAGCCAAGATTATACCACTGCAGTCCAGTTTGGGTGACGGAGTCTCAACAACAACAAAAATAAGTAAAAATAATAAAAAATAAGTTAAATAAACATTTTAAGTAAGTAAAATAGGTGTTTTATAAGTTTCTGGTTTGTTAGGGCTCTCTAATCTGTTGAAAATTGGGGGAAAATAAGCAGGGCAGGTAAGCATTTTCAATAGAACCTCATTAATCTATAAGAAAAAGTAAGAAATATTCTCCTTACCCTAAACTAGTGCTGGAAGAGAAAGTTTATCAACAATTAGTACATTAAGGAACAGGGAAACATGCAGACAGATTGGAGCAATCCAAAATAGCAACTCTCCAACAATACAGGAATACAGAAGACAGTTTGAATCACACTCATTTTTTCTGAAATTTTCAACTTCATAGAAAGGCAATTGAGTTTAGAATAGAGAGGTATTTGTGTCATGATGAGTAACCATGATCTCTTCCATAAAAAGAAGGCCATATGGTCTTTCAGACAAGAAAGAATTATATACCTGAAATTAAGTACAAAGCAGTATACAAATAAATAGTTGAGGGAAGAAATCAGTGAGAGTTAAAATAGTGATTATAAAGTGGTGAGATTGTTTTCAGTCTCATTGTCATGCTGTTTCCCATTAACACAGGCCATAAATGTATATAAATGTTGAGTTTTAGAAAGATGTATAATATGTATTATTTTACATCTTTTAACACGTATATGTTTCAAGTGGTCACCCAATTTATATCAGTGCAATCAATAAAAAATGTTGCAAGCATTTCCATTCTGTCCTTCCTAACTCCAGGACATGAGAAATTTCTCAAAATCATAACGTAGAAAGAGACTGCCTCCTTTAACTTTACCACTCTCCACATTGGCATTTACTCTAGGAGAGGAGATATAGAGGTTTGTGCTCTTTTAATATTTTGTATTTCCACATTGCTGATTGGGGAATCCTTTTGGTGACTAATAAATACCTAGAGGCTTGAAAATGTTTATACATTGTTGAGAATCTTTCCTAAGGAGCTAAGTGGAAAAATTCTATACCCATAGATGTACTTAGCAGTATTATTAATAATAGAGAAAAATTAGAATACATCTAAATGTTCAGTTATAAAGAACAAGTTAATGATGTGTATACTAGGTAGAATATCATGCAGCCATTTCAAAGCTTCTGAAGACTGGGCACGGTGGCTCACACCTGTAATCCCAGCACTGTGGGAGACCGAGGAGGCCAAGAGTGGCAGATCTCTTGAGCTTGGGAATTTGGGACCATCCTTGGCAATATGACGAAACCCTGTCTCTACTAAAAAATACAAAGAATTAAGTGGGCATGGTGACTCGTGCCTGTGGTCGTAGCTACTCAGGAAGCTGAGGTTGGAGGATCGCTTGAAGCCTGGGAAGTGGAGGTTGCAGTAAGCTGAGATTACACCTCTGCACTCCAGCCTGGGAGACAGATTGAGACCCTGTCTTTAAAAAAAAAAAAAAAAAGTTTATGAAGAGGCGGGGCTTTGATGAAATGACAAATTTTAACAAGTGGGCTATGTAAGTTATTTAAGAACATAGTACTGTATAGGACAAGCACATATGGGAAAAGCATATGTATTTCTTCTACTAATATTGTACATAATAGGGTAGGTAGAGTCATGAAATTTTATTTAAATTTATGAGGAGACCAAGCCATCATTTTAGCTCTCATATCTTCCTGTGAAATGGTAAAATATCTCACCCAAAAATATCTTTTTGCTTGTACTTAAATGCATTTATTTTTCTATCTTGAAATGTTTGTTTTTAACTTTGTTTTAACCCTTGAACTTATAGGGGTTTCCTGCAGAATTTGCCATGTACTTAAACTATTGTCGTGGGCTACGCTTTGAGGAAGCCCCAGATTACATGTATCTGAGGCAGCTATTCCGCATTCTTTTCAGGTCAGTTTTTAAGGTATTTTAAGATTATAAACTCTGAGGGAAATTGGTTAAATTTACCTAACAAATTCATTCTGATAAATACTAAAGTAAAGCAGATCTGACTAACATGAATAAAAGATTTAAGAAACTGATTTATTTGGGACTAATTTGGCATTTTTCTATTTGCAGTGTAAATAGGTGATTTTAGTTTGGAGTGGAGAGTTGAATCATACTCAAAGTAGAATGTAACTTTTCCAGAATAGTTATAATTCATATTAGATATAAGTGGCTGTCAGTGCCTTCTGGAACTCTCCAACTTTGTTACAGTACCAAATAGAAAAGCAATTAAAATATCACATAGTCATGGAGTCTAATCAAGTGGTAGCAGTCCTAAACTCGGGTAGGGTTCCTTAGGCACAACCCAGAACTGGTCTTGAAAAAGCGGGGGGAAATAGATTACATGTGGCTCAAACTCTTAGTTGGAAGAGAATAAGAATTGAGGTAATCCAGCCAGGTACGGTGGCTCACGCCTGTAATCCCAACACTTTGGGAGGCCAAGGCAGGCAGATCACTTGAGGTCCGGAGTTCGAGACCACCCTGCCCAACATGGTGAAGCCCCATCAAAATACAAAAATTAGCCAGGTGAGGTGGTGCTCGCCTTTAATCCCAGCGACTTGGGAGGCTGAGGCAGGAGAATCTCTTGAACCTGGGAAGTGGAGGTTACATTCAGCCGAGATCCCGCCAATGCACTCCAACTGGGTGACAGTGAGGCTCTGTCTCAAAAAAAAAAGAGAGAAAAACAAAAAGTAATCTGCTGGACACAATGGCTCACACCTATAATCCCAGCACTTTGGGAGGCTGATGGGGGTGGATCACCTGACGCCAGGAGATCGAGAACAGCCTGGCCAACATGGTGAAACCCCGTCTCTGCTACAAATACAAAAATTAGCCGGGTATGGTGGCAGGCGCCTGTAATCCCACCTACTCAGGAGGCTGAGGCAGTAGAATTGCTTGAACCTGGGAGACGGAGGTTGCAGTGAGCCGAGATTGCACCACTGCACTCCAGCCTGGGCAATAAGAGCAAAACTTTGTCTCCAAAAAAAAAAAAAAAAAGAGAGAGAGAATTGAGGTAATCCTTTAACCCCAGAAAAGTGTCTTCCCAAGGCACCAGTCAGACATCTTATAACCAAACTTCCAGTTGAATATTTACTCTTGTTTTTAGGAAGTACCTCCTCTTACGAGTATTCCCGTAGATAACTGACAGCTTGACTTGATGTTTCAGTTTTCATGCTGCCTTTTTTATACATAAGAGAAATATTTTAGAAGCTGCCACACTTGAGGAAATATTCGTTGTGTGAAGAAATGCTCTCACTGTCTTAAAAAGTTAGTAGATTATAAAGCCGGGCGCTGTGGCTCATGCCTGTAATCCCAACACTTTGGGAGGCTGAGATAGACGGATCATAAGTTTAGGAGATCGAGACCATCCTGGCTAACATGGTGAAACCCTGTCCCTACTAAAAATACAAAAAAAAATTAGCCAGGCATGGTGGCGGTTGCCTGTGGTCCCAGCTACTCGGGAGGCTGAGGCAGGAGAATGGCGTGAACCCGGGAGGCAGAGCTTGCGGTGAGCCGAGATCGCGCCACTGCACTCCAGCCTGGGGGACAGAGCGAGACTCCGTCTCAAAAAAAAAAAAAGTTAGTAGGTTATATAACTGGACTCTGTTATTAAAGGATTAACATAAAATATTTTATGTTTTCCAGGACCCTGAACCATCAATATGACTACACGTTTGATTGGACAATGTTAAAGCAGAAAGCAGCACAGCAGGCAGCCTCTTCCAGTGGGCAGGGTCAGCAGGCCCAAACCCCCACAGGCAAGCAAACTGACAAAACCAAGAGTAACATGAAAGGTTAGTAGCCAAGAACCAAGTGACGTTACAGGGAAAAAATTGAATACAAAATTGGGTAATTCATTCATTTCTAACAGTGTTAGATCAAGGAGGTGGTTTTAAAATACATAAAATTTGGCTCTGTGTTAAAAAAAAAAAAAAAGACGTCCTTGGAAAATTTGACTACTAACTTTAAACCCAAATGTCCTTGTTCATATATATGTATATGTATTTCTATATACATATATGTGTGTATATTTATATCATTTCTCTTGGGATTTTGGGTCATTTTTTAACAACTGCATCCTTTTTACTCATTCATTAACCCCCTTTCCAAAAATTTGGTGTTGGGAATATAATATAATCAATCAATCCAAAATCCTAGACCTAACACTTGTTGATTCCTAATAATGAATTTGGTTAGCCATATTTTGACTTTATTTCAGACTAACAATGTTAAGATTTTTTTATTTTGCATGTTAATGCTTTAGCATTTAAAATGGAAAATTGTGAACATGACGTAATTTCAAGAGGTGAGTCTGGCATGACCCCCGAAGTGTCTCTCTTCTCAGTTGCAGAGCATCTCATTTTCTCTCTTCAATGCTCAAATAAACGCAAAGCTCAGCACATCTTTTCTAGTCACAAAAATAATTCTTTCATTTGCAGTTTACCTACGTATGATCTTAATTTCAAAACGATTCCTTTGTTTTTGGCTTGATTTTTTACAGTGTTGCAAATATCAGGCTCCCAGGGTTTAATGTGGAATTGAAGTCTGCAGTCAGGCCTTGCAAATTGAAGATAACGGCAAATGCCGTTGAAACCGCTAGTCTATTTCCTTTCTTCCTTTCTCTGGCACTCTTACTGCCTGTAAGGAGTAGAACTGTTAGGGCACACTGTTGCTATACAGTTTGACTCCCATTTTCATGTTTTGTGTTTTTTTTCCCGTTTCTGGGGCTTACCTCCTGATACCTGCCTACTTTCTGGAAGTAGTGGGCAAGTAAGATTTGGCTCTTGGTTTCTAAGTTTTAAATTTCTGAATGACTGCTCTAGTCTGAACTTGGCCTTTATAGATTAATCTTTGCTTCACATTTTTAGTGTTGTATTTAAACTATTTTATAATTTAAAAATAGATTCTAATCTGAAGATGCTTTTCAAGAAATATTAACTCATGTCATCCTCATCCCAGCAGCTCATCTGTTAGGAATGAAGTTGAGATACTTCTATTCCATGTTTCTGTATTTGGGAAGGATTCAAAGTTGAAGGTTTATTGTCGGGTTTTTCAGATGGTGACATTTAAACTCAGGGTAACAAACACTAATGTTCACACAGTGCTCTGCCTCTGCATCTCAGTTGGGATAATTGCCCCTTTTGAGTGTTCTAATCATTGTGTAACTAATCATAGTGCCAAGAAGTTCATAATGTGTTATGTAGCTAGTGTCACTGAAAAACAGTCCTACCATTTAGGTAAGACCAAGTAGAGTCTCTAACCCAAGGACTTGTTACACCTGACAACCTATAGTGTATTTGCTTTTCCTCACAAAATGAAACCAATTTTGCCTAAAGCTAGCTGGGATAATAGGATCATCGCAAGTTGCAGTTTCTATAACTAAAATTAGATTGAGGTCTCATCTGACCTAGAACATTTTACTTCAGGCATTCAGCAGACTTCAGAAAGAATTACCTTATTTTGAATTAGTTTATTTATTAGTTTACTGTGTGTCTCTTATTCAGTAAACAAGCAGAATTTTTGTCCTGCCCTATTCAGGTCTTAAAGATGAGAAGTTGGATCCACTGAGTTAGTATATTTCCTTGCAGGGGGCAGGGGGGAACTGTAATTAAACTTGTTTAATCCTTATTTTGTATTGTAGCTATTTTTTTTGAAAGCAACTTAAAATCTTATAAAAATTTTATAGCATCATTAGAGACAATGGTCATACAAATTATCACATAAACATCGACTTTAAAAATTAGGCTTTTCATAAAACACATCACATGTCATTGACTGCTTTTCAGAAATACACTTCTAAGGCAGTAAATCTGTATTGCTACTGAAAAGTGCCACTTCACAGAACGCAGACTTCTTTTTGCTCTTTGACATCTTGAAAACATCTTTCTTTTTTAATACAAAATCTTGTGCTCAAGACAAATCTTACATGAAACCCGCATAAACCATGAAAATGTAGCTGGCCTTAGGGCCGTAGGCATGAAATAAGCATGAGGAACATACTCCCCTAACTTCTAACCCCCAGCCCAGCAGGTTATCCTTTAAGAAATCTCCTAGGAATTCTGGAGTTTGAAAACAATTGCGGCCGGGCGCGGTGGCTCAAGCCTGTAATCCCAGCACTTTGGGAGGCCGAGACGGGCGGATCACGAGGTCAGGAGATCGAGACCATCCTGGCTAACACGGTGAAACCCCGTCTCTACTAAAAATACAAAAAACTAGCCGGGCGAGGTGGCGGGCGCCTGTAGTCCCAGCTACTCAGGAGGCTGAGGCAGGAGAATGGCGCAAACCCGGGAGGCGGAGCTTGCAGTGAGCTGAGATCCGGCCACTGCACTCTAGCCCGGGCTACAGAGCAAGACTCCGTCTCAAAAAAAAAAAAAAAAAAAAAGAAAACAATTGCTCTATGTTACTCCTGCTTCCAGTCTCTGAGGAACAAGGGCATTTAAAAGCATAGGCTCTTAAGGTCCACTATAGTGGTTTTTTATTTAAGAAGTAACTCAGCTGGGCGCAGTGGCTCACGCCTGTTATCCCAGCACTTTGGGAGGCTGAGGCGAGCAGATCGCTTGAGACCAGGAGTTTGAGAGTCTGGCCAACATGGTGAAAACCCATGTCTACAAAAAATACAAAAATTAGCCAGATGTGGTGACGTGCACCTGTGGTCCCAGCTACTTGGGAGGCTGAGGCAGGAGAATCACTTGAACCTGGGAGGTGGAGGTTGCAGTGAGCTAAGATTGCACCACTGCACTCCAATCTGGGTGATAGAGTGAGACTGTGTCTCAAAAAAAAAAAGGAACTCATACAACTCAATGATTCATTGATCCCAATAAATCCTTTTAATAATGAGGAAAACATCCTACTAGGGTTTTCTAGTTAAAAACTTTAGGACAGGCTCAGTGGCTCATGCCTATAATTCCAACACATTTGGGAGGCTGAGGTGGGAGGATTGCTTGACCCTAGGAGTTCTAGACTTGCCTGGGCCACATAGTAAGACCCTGTCCCAGCTCCCTCCAACATCCCACCCACAACCCTCCCTCTACCCCCCCGCCAAAAAAAAAAAGCCAGGCATAGTGGTGAGTGCCTGTGATCCCACCTGTGTTGAGAGACTGAGTTGGGAGTATCACCTGAGCCCTGGAGGTTGAGGCTGCAGTGAGCTATGATCATGCCACTGCACTCCAGCCTGGGCAGGCAACAGATGAGACCCTGTGTCACAACAAGGAATTTTTAGAAGGTGCTTTTTAAATGCATTTTATTACTCTTCACTTTCAGAGGATTTAGTATTACTGAACTAAGTTTCATAAGTGTATTTTAAGCAAGTAAATCTCTAATGTAGGAAAATCCCCAAAATGGTAGCATTTACTAATGTTTTATATGGTTATCTTTGAAAAATATGTCTATTTCTTCAGTAAAAGGTGTTGTTTTAATAACTTACTAAGAATGTTTAAAGATTCTTTAAGTCTGGCTTATCTAGCTAATGTGGGCCTATTAAATAATAGGCAGACTTCTGTCTTCCTTATATTCTTTAGATCTTTTCAAATACTCCATTCCAATACCCATCCAAAGACTTTTCTCGGCTGGGCGCAGTGGCTCACGCCTGTAATCCCAGCACTTTGGGAGGCCAAGGCGGGCAGATCACAAGGTCAAGAGATCGAGACCATCCTGGCCAACATGGTGAAACCCCGCCTCTACTAAAAATACAAAAATTAGCTGCCGCCTCTACTAAAAATAAAAAAATTAGCTGGGCGTGGTGGCGTGCGCCCATAGTCCCAGCTACTCAGGAGGCTGAGGCAGGAGAATCACTTGAACCTGGGAGGCAGAGGTTGCAGTGAGCTGAGATCGCGCCACTGCACTCCAGCCTGGTGACAGAGCGAGACTCTGTCTCAAAAAAAAAAAAGTTTCTCTTTATGCCAATTATTATCTGTACTAGTTTTTAATGTTCAATTACTACAAGATTATAATATTGTTTTTATTCATGTTCAGAAGAAAAATACATAAGATTCACACCCAACACACTTCGAAATTTATTTAACTCCCTTTGACTATATGTGATTATCAATAAAGTATTTTTCAAGATATTAAAAATAAGTAAAGGAAAATGAAATATTTTTAGGACATTCAAAATCTAATGAAGTTCAGTGTTTCTTTAATTGAGGGCAGCGGTGGGGGAGAATTTCAGAAGGTAGTGAACCCAAAGGTGGATTCTTGCATAATTCTACTATTCTGTACTCTCATCATCTTAACCCATTTGTTTACTACCCTAACCATAGTTACTAAGCGGAGTTTTATCAATAATATAGATAGCTATCAAAGTGTTGACATTCAGAGGAGATTACAAATATTTTCTATCACATTGTCCTACCATGTGGACAAGGAAGTCCACAGTCTTCCTTGAATTACCTTCCAGTTTTACTGGGCTGCATCTACCATTGATGTCTAGTTTGACTTTTTCTGACTTCACCAATTGCTGCTAGGAATGTGCTGGTCACTTAGCAGCACACCCAAATCACAGGGAAGATCTTGAAATACCTGGACAGTCTGAACACACGGCTCTGAATTTTCTAAGAAGTACCAGGGAACTGCATCTTCTTGCTGAAATCTTGAATTTTTGTCAGCTTTTTTTTTTTACTGTGGACAGTAAAGCTGGAAAGATCTAAATAACCCAACAGGAAATGCTGATGAAAGTGCAAGAGTTGATTTGTGGTCATCTAAAGTCCATGTCTCCAAGACTGCTGGACCTTCAAATTCTGCAACTTGTTAGATCATCTGGATGATAGCACAACTGTTAGAAGACCTAGAAGAATACAGCGTTGCTGTGACTCAGTGGTACTGAATGCAGAGCATCTACCAGCTGGGGAAAGAATCAATTACAACAGGTATTTTAAAACTCCAGAACATCAGAAATGTGTAGCAAAGTGAATTCTGTTATAAGGAAGACAAAAGAATTTAGTCTGTTTTTTAATGCAGTTTAGGAATAATGTATACCTCCTATACTTAAAATTGTCATTTATCTTTCCCAACTTTAAATACTCTTAGTTTCTGTAAGGAAGGAAGAGTTATTAGAGGGTTGTTTTTTTTTTTTACATTATTATTCTTTAACTTTAGATACTGCCAGTCTGATATAAAATTCTCCAAGCTTAATTCTGTGCAACCAACAGAACCACATAAGCAGTCAGGCACTGTGGCTCACTCCTATAATCCCAGCATTTTTGAGGCTAGATGGGAAGATCACTTGAGCTCAGGATTTTGAGAACCATCCGGACAACATAGGGAGAACTCATCTCTATTTTAAATAATTTTTTTAAAAAGAAAAAGGCCGTTGCGATGGCTCAATCCTGTAATCCCAGCACTCTGGGAGGCCGAGGCGGGCGGTGAGGTCAGGAGATGGAGACCATCCTGGCTAACCCTGTGAAACCCCGTCTCTACTAAAAATAAAAAAAAATAGCCTGGCATGGTGGCGGGCGCCTGTAGTCCCAGCTACTCGCGAGGCTGAGGCAGGAGAATGGCCTGAACCCGGTAGGCGGAGCTTGCAGTGAGCTGAGATCCAGCCACTGCACCCTAGCCTGGGCGACAGAGCGAGACTCCATCTCAAAAAAAAAAAAAAAAAAAAAAAAGAAAGAAAAATAACCCACAACCATGTTATAGGAAAAGTATATTCAAAATAACTTTTAAAAAGTTGTAGTGTGAAGGGATTCTAAAATTCAGAACCCCGTCACAAACTTACAAGCCTTCCTACTACATAAATAGCCCTTTGAACTAGTTTCTGGTTCTATTTAAAAAGTCACAAACATTTGAAATTAATTTACAAATAAGAACAGATACACACTGTGTGGGGAGGCTGAGGTGGTAGTATCTCCTGAGCCCAGGAGTTTAAGTCCAGCCTGGGCAACATAACAGCAAGACCCCATCTCAAAAAAAAAAAAAAAAAGCATACCTTTTATTTATTTATTTTTTTTTACAGACAAAGTCTCACTATGTTGCCCAGGTTTATTTGGAACTCCTGGCTTTAAGTGATCTTCCTGCCTCAGCCTCCCAAAGTGTTAGCATTACAGATGTGAGCTGCCTCGTCTGCACCAGAACATATATTTTAGATTTCAGATTGGGTGGGGGGCAGGGATAGAATCTCCTTGTTAGTTATATAAAAATAAACGTTTTTTTTTCCTTTTCACAGATTTTAAATTTAATTAAGCTGTTAACTTCTTAATCATCACATTAATCCTCCAACTCTGTTTTAACTCCCCCCCTCCTTTTTTTTTTTGTTTTTCCTAGGAATAAAGGAAATCATTCCTCATTTTAACTGATGTTACAGTGAAGATGGGTTCTTGAACTCTTGGAAGCCTGAATAAGCCACCTAATCTGCAAGATAAAAACCAAAGACTAATGCATATTGGGGAAAAGAATGCTTAGTACTTGAAGACTGAATGTTGAATACCTGTTGAATATTCCTATTGAGGTTTTTTCCTAAACATACTTCAGTAACATCTTAGGACAATTCACTGGAGAAATGTTGATCCCTGGCTGGAATTTCATACCATTGACTCATCTGAAGAGTTAAAGCTGGATTTGACTGCTCTATTCTACCAGGAGTATTGTTAGGCTGTCCTTTCACCAGTTTCTAAACAATTGTAATCATTTATTGACTCAGCAATTCCTCAGATACCAGGTCAAAAGATGTACAGATATATTCTAAAGTTTTCCTATTATTAAAGGCACAAGAGTTTCCTTGTATTTTGACTGACAGTGTAACATGTTTCCATTTTAGTTTGTTAGTAATGGTGGTTCTCCCTTTGAAAGCCATTTGGTATATTCGTAAGAATTAGTTTAATATGATTGCATAAGAAAACTGATAAAACCCAACAATTTTAGTAGTTGTGAAAATATGTTTTTAATTCATGTTTAAGAAGAATTGCAGGACTTGAAACCAAATCCTGATGGGGGAAGGGCCATTTCTGTTTAATCCTTAGTTTCTTAACCTGCATCGTTTATCCTGTATTGTAATTTTTTTCTTTTTTAAACTCCCAAACAAGAAGCTTGAAACTTTTCCTGTATTTTAAAATTGCAATTAGGTCACAGGGTTTAGTCAGATTTTTTAAAATTAAGGTTTGGCTTGACAGTCTTTAAAAGAAAGGTTTACCTCGCTAATACTTCTTAATAACATGCATCAAATAATATTCCCTGTGGTGATGTATATTCTCAAAGTTTTGTTATCTTTCATTTTTGGCATTTGCTGCTTATGGACTTAGTACCCAGGCAACAAAGATCTATTATGCATCTACTCTGTTGTATGTTTGCTATTATTTCCCAAAAAAAACAGGCATATATGCATAAGAAATAAATAGTAGAATTATTTTGTTTCTCCCACAAAGATCATGGGAGATGGCCGTGTCTCTACTATAAATACAAAAATTAGCCAGGCATGGTGGCAGGTGCCTGTAGTCCCAGCTACTCTGGGGGCTGAGGCAGGAGAATCGCTTGAACCCAGGAGGCAGAGGTTACAATGAGCCAAGATCTTGCCACTGCCCTCCAGCCTGGGTGACAGAGCAAGACTGTGTCTCCAAAAAAAAGAAAAAAGAACTAAAAGAAAAGGAGCAGTTTATGATTGAAGAAAATGTGGCCTGGGCTGAAGAAGTGAGGATTGATTGGAGTGGGCTAGAACGAGCTGTATGTAGTTTCTAGCTCATTTGTAAGGAGGTGGACCAGAGGGGCATTGATGCCTCAGAGTGGGTGTCTGGTGAGAGGAAAAACGGTGCTTGCGAGATTTTCAGGCTATGTGGGATAGGCATATTTTCTCCCTTTGCCTTTAGCTGTAGATAAAGTGTGGTTATGACCTGAGGCTTCTTGTATTCAAACTTGGCCCGGGGCCTATGTAGAAGCCCTAGGGTCTACTTGTGATGGAGGAGGAAAGTATGTATAACATGTGTAGGCTTGAGTAGTAAATAAAGCCAAAAAAGCATCACTTGCTTACATTTTTTAATGAGTCACAAAACAATCTAATGCGGCTGGTAAAGAAGTTTTAAAGGTCTGTCTACAGAAATTACATGCTTCTCAGGTCTTTGTTTAGTAAAATAATACAGATAATTATGCCTTGAATGCATTTATTATTAAAGCTAACCGTTTTAATTTGTGTCAGAAATAATGTGCACAAGTTTGTGCTCATGGTAGGATTAAAATTGTATTCTTTACTTAAAGCGAAGCAATCTGTTTTTCATTGGTTTGATAAATATTTGAATGCCTAATACGTTCTGGGTGCTAAAAATGCAGAAACATGATCGTTTGAATTACTAATAATTATTTTAGTATGCTGAGAGGCTTTGAATTCATTGTACCACTCCTTCCTAGAGTCATTCAAAACAGAAAAAATTAAAGTATAGATTCATGATTTTGTTTTAAAAAGTTGAGTTAATACTTTTCACAAGAGATGAAATAACATGAGCCACTATACTTATTGGCTCAGTTCCACCCAATTTCCATATTTTGGGTGTAATTTAAAATTTTTAACTTGGAATTTTAACTTTTTTTTTTGTTTTGATTTTTTACCAGGTTTCTAAGCATGAATTGAGGAACAGAAGAAGCAGAGCAGATGATCGGAGCAGCATTTGTTTCTCCCCAAATCTAGAAATTTTAGTTCATATGTACACTAGCCAGTGGTTGTGGACAACCATTTACTTGGTGTAAAGAACTTAATTTCAGTATAAACTGACTCTGGGCAGCATTGGTGATGCTGTGTCCTGAGTTGTAGCCGCTGTAATTGTGAATATTAACTGAGATAGTGAAACATGGTGTCCGGTTTTCTATTGCATTTTTTCAAGTGGAAAAGTTAACTAAATGGTTGACACACACAAATTGGTGGAGAAATTGTGCATATGCCAATTTTTTGTTAAAACCTTTTGTTTTGAACTATACTGCTTTGAGATCTCATTTCAGAAGAACGGCATGAACAGTCTTCAGCCACAGTTGTGATGGTTGTAAATGCTCACAATTGTGCATTCTTAGGGTTTTTCCATCCCTGGGGTTTGCAAGTTGTTCACTTAAAACATTCTTAAAATGGTTGGCTTCTTGTCTGCAAGCCAGCTGATATGGTAGCAACCAAAGATTCCAGTGTTTGAGCATATGAAAGACTCTGCCTGCTTAATTGTGCTAGAAATAACAGCATCTAAAGTGAAGACTTAAGAAAAACTTAGTGACTACTAGATTATCTTTAGGACTCTGCATTAACTCTATAATGTTCTTGGTATTAAAAAGAAAAAGCATATTTGTCACAGAAATTTAGTTAACATCTTACAACTGAACATGTATGTATGTTGCTTAGATAAATGTAATCACTGTAAACATCTATATGATCTGGGATTTTGTTTTTATTTTGAAATGGGAGCTTTTTTGTTTACAAGTTCATTAAAAACTAAAAACTGTTTCTGTAAGGAAATGAGATTTTTTTTAAACAACAAAAAATGCCTTGCTGACTCACTATTAAATAAAAATCTCCCCAATTTTTTGATAGACTACTTCAAGCCATTTGTTACATGGTATTCCTTTGCAAGTCAATTTAGGTTTCGTGTTATAACTTTTCCTCTTTTTTTAAAAAAAAAAAAACGAAAAAGTAATTCTTTTGTCTGAAGGGGAAAGGCATTCTTTCATTTTTTTTTCTTTTCTTTTTTTTTTTTATGACTTGCAGGCACAATATCTAGTTCTGCAACTGCCAGAACTTGGTATTGTAGCTGCTGCCTGCTGACTAGCAGCTGGACTGATTTTGAATAAAAATGAAAGCATTAAAGGGTTTCCCTACAAAACATTTTTCTTTAAAATACTTGTAAAGTGGCTATAAGCAGTTGACTTTCACCCTTGGAGAGCATCACACTGTGTGAGGTTCAGTGATTGTTGACCCTCCCCAGCCCCTCCTGCTTCTTTAAGTTATCTGTGTGCGTGCGCTTCCTCTCAATCTTCTTTGCACGCTCATTTCTTTTTCTCTGACCCATGAGAAAGGAAAACTTACTGATGATAATTTTTAAATAATGTAATTTATTCATTTATAGCATGTCAGGATAAATTAAAAGAACATTTGTCTGGAAATGCTGCCGGGAGCCTATTATGTAAATGTTAGGTATTTTGTAAAATAACCTTGAAATTGTAAATTGACACGTGTTTGGTCAGATTGTGTCAAGTTTAATTTGTTTTGTTTTCTTTTTTCTTTTTTTATTTGAAAACTACTTTAGCAATAATTAATTCCATGATTATCACATTCTGCCATTAAGGGATATTAGTACCGTAATACTGAAGAAATCTTACTAAGTCTGAACTTTTGGGGTAGGCAGCTTCTTTGTTTCTTTTCTATCCACCCTTGTCGGTTGAGGTATTTGTTTCTTGACTAATAAACCCTTTGATACTTTTAGCCAGAAATCGGTCTCATAAAGCTATTTTTGAGTATAGTTTGTGTAAAATAAAAATGTTTAGCTTTGGTAATAACTTTTCCAAGCTGAACTCCCTCTAGCAAGATATTTTTCAGTGCTTTTATTTACTATGCACTTAGACTATGCACTTTTTCTGAAATATTTTTGTAACACTTTTTTGTATTTTTGCCATTTGAAAAGGTTGTGGTGTAGTTGGTCTGTGATTAAGTTGCAGATTTAAAACTGCTATTAGCTTTGTAAATCAAAATATAGGTGTTTTTTGTCTGGTATATCGTCATTCCATCTGCAGCTGGAGCTGGAATCCCATTGATCTTCTAGCTACCATTCATTTTCTTCACTGTTCACAAAAGAAGAATGTGAAATTCAGTGAATGCTGTTACTAATCCTGTCGCGAGATGAATCTCATTTCACCAAAATTAAATTATGTTTTTCCGCTAAAATGATGATACAAGTTGAAGACACATCACTCTGAAATGGGAAGACCTCACCACTTAAGGCTCCACAGTGGCTTACTCAGCTGAACTCTAGGCTACTACTCTTTACTTTGTTCACCCATTGGGGGGTGCAGTTTTTTTAAAATGTTGGGAGATGGCCATTCTAACTACTGTTGAATGTCTCTGTTTTGGGAAGGTATAACAAGAAATAAAAAAGAATATATATGAAGGGAGAGACTGGTTATCTCCTCCCATATGGTTGTGCTTATCCTCTTATGGCTTACAGATGGATATTTGGAGGTTTGCTTTCACAATGATTTCCCATCCACAAATATTTTTATTAAGACTTTTCTTGTTTCTGTTAGACCTTGCAGTACTCATAAATGTTTTAAGCTGAGCATACTGTACTAGTCATAAGTTTAATTTCATTATAATAAAAATATCAAACAAAAGGACTTTAGAACCCAAGACAATGAGCTAGTTTTCCCTGAAGTTTGCTGAACTATTAAGGAATATGTTCTTAATAACTCTTGACTAGAATGAGTCATGGGAATTCTAAGAAGGGATGGCCTAGACAATTTTAGCTCAGTTAAATTCAGCAGCATTTAATGCAGGTGAATTCCTGGGTCGTTTTCCAGCTAGTCTGGAAGAATTTGGTTCTGACTCAAACTGGTATAAAGCATTATTTTAGGTTTTCTCTTTGCCAGTTTTTAAGCAGTTACAACCATTTAATCAAGATGTGAGGACATCCACGAAGTATAGTAAAGAAGGGTTGTCCCAGGTGTGCGCTCTCTTAAGTGAGACTTTGTGATACTATACTTTAAATGCATTACCATTGCTTACATTTGGGGGGTGGGGGGTTCTTTCTCCTCAAAACTTTCACGTCTACTGTAATATTCTTAATGACAATCTTTTTTTTTTTTTTAGCAGTGTATGTTTGAAACAGCCAAAGATTGCAATGAACCAAGTGTAAATTGATCTAAGCAGCCCATGCAGTTTGTGTTGAGTCATCAAACAGTATATTGTTGAAGTGAAATTGTTTGTTTTCTGAAATGACTTGTTAGACCAGTTTTGAGGACATACTCAAAAGTAGAGTAATAATGACTCCTGGGATGGAGAAATATGAGATGAACCTGGAACATTCTATTATGGTGCCACAAAGGAAATCTCAGAAAAAAAAAAAAAAAAGTGGCCAGGCACAGTGGCTCACGCCTGTAATTCCAGCACTTTGGGAGACTGAAATGGGCAGGAGTTCAAGACCAGCCTGGCCAACATGGTGAATCCCCGTCTCTACTAAAAATACAAAAATTAGCCGGGCATGGTCGCAGGCGCCTGTAATCCCAGCTTATCAGGAGGCTGAGGGAGAAGAATCGCTTGAACCAGGGAGACAAAGGTTGCAGTGAGCTGAGATCGTGCCACTGCACTTCCAGCCTGGGTGTCGCAGCGAGACTCCGTCTCAACAACAACAAAAAGGTTGATACATGTCAAAAGGGCACAGGAGCCACCTGAAGGATTTATACTTGCTAAATCTGTGTCAATTATCAAAATAAACTGGTAGCAAGATTACAACTCACTGAATAAGATACCATGATTCCATGTTGACATTAAAAAGGAGAGAAGAGAAAACTCTAACTTGAAGTAGAATGTCAGCTCATTTAAGGTGAAAGGATTTATGTGTTAGAAAAATCACCATTTTGCAAACTATAGTTTTCAGAATCCGTAACGTATGTCATCTGTTTTATTCCTCATGACAGTAATAAGGAACAGTTAAAGAACTGTTTCAGAAAAGAGTGGGGCTGCCCAAGGCAAGGCATCTTGGTAATTGGTAAGCTTTATAGAGCCAAGACTTAAACCTGGTTTTCTTTGCTTTCATGCAGTTAAGCCATGGTGCTTCTCTTGTTATATCACCCTTTTAAACCCAGAGATTGATAATATGAGCCATCATTTACTGAGTGTCATGCACTATTCAAAGTGTTTTACATGTATTTGCCTAATCCTCATCATCCTGTTAAGTACATCTATCTCCATTTTGCATATGAGGATACCAAAGCACAAAGTTGGAGGGAAGATAGTTATATTCCCTTATTTTGTTGATTTGTTTTTTGACACAGGGTCTCGCACTGTCGCCCAGGCTTGAGTGCTATAAGACCTTAACTTTCCCCTTTCAAAGTAGTTTAATAGTGTCTAAATATCGTACATCAAAGTATACATCAAATAGGATGGCAGCCTGGAAAGATATAAAATCCAGAATGACTGGAAGGTTGGGCAATGAAGATTTTTTAAATTGCAGCTGTTTTCACCTTAGATGTATAGTCTTTTCGGTTTCAAAATTAAATTGACTATAAATGGAGTGTGCTTAATTCAGATCTAAAAATTTTGAAATTAGAAAATTGTGTGCTTGGCTGAGTGCTGTGGCTCACCACACCTGTAATTCCAGCATTTTGGTAAGCCGAGGTGGGCGAATCACTTGAGGTCAGGAGTTCGAGACCAGCCTGGTCGACATGGTGAAACCCCATCTCTACTAAAAATGCAAAAATTTAGCTGGGCGTGGTATTGCACCCCTGTGGTCCCAGCTACTTGGGAGACTGAGGCAGAATTGCTTGAACCCAGGAAGCAGAGGCTACAGTGAGCCGAGACCGAGCCACTGCACTCCAGCCTAGGTGACAGAGTGAGACTCTGTCTCAAAAAAGAAAAAATATTGTGTGCTTATATTGCCTCCCTTAGCCCCCTCAAACTTGGGCAGGGCAGAGCCCATGTATAATAAGGAAATGGATAGTTTCTGCGTCGGTCCTTAACTTTACACAAACAGTGAAGTATTTTTATTCTTGGAGCATTTTTGAACTAAGATCCAGGCACTTTAAAAGACAAAGGCAATGAGTAGCTTCCTTGTATCCACACCCAGTAAGTTAAAAAGCAGTCTTACAGAGCCTTAAGTAAAATGTTTGGAGTAACTTGGTTCTTTCTTTGTAGCATTTTCTAACATACTAGTTGACATATATCTGATTAGAGAATACAGATGTACTTAATTGCTTAGGGTGTTAGAAGTAGGAGTGACAAAACAAGATGTGTCCACTGGCATAACAGTGGGATAAGGATATCTTTGAAGTGCTTAGGCATATGTAAATCTCAGTAGATTGCAGAGGTTTTTTTTTGTTTTTTTTTTTTTTTTGTTTTTTTTTTTTGGTTTTTTTTTTTAGTATTTTTTAATTTACATGAAAATCTGGGAAATTTTAATAGTAATTTTCCAGTCTAGTCATGAATTTTTCATTACATCCACCAGATGGGAACTGATTCTGCCATAAGCAAAAGGCTGCTATGTGATAGTGCTGGGGATTGGGGTGGCGGGGGGATGTGAACAGGCAGAATGGAGTAAGGATCTTTAGTGAAAGTACGAGGGAATGACTTTAAGAGGCAGGACAGTACTTTGTGTGTGTTTTGAAAGTAATTGTGGGCCTGGTGTGGTAGCTCAGGCCTGTAAGTCCCAGCACTTTGGGAGGCCGAGGCAGGTGGATCATGATCACAAGGTCAGGAGCTTGAGACCAGCCTGACCAACATGGTGAAACCCCGTCTGTACTAAAAAATATATACATATATTCAAAAAATAGCTGGGCGTGGTGGTGCGCACCTGTAATCTCAGCTACTCAGGAGGTTGAGGCAGGAGAATCTCAAACCCAGGAGTCGGAGGTTGCAGTGAGCCACTGCACTCCAGCCTGGGCGACAGAGCGAGGCTCCGTCTCAAAAAAAAAAAAAAAAATTGTGTGTGTCCTACAAGGCTGCGCTGGTGTCTTGATCCTTTGGGCTTCAAATAGCAAAGGTTTGCCATTCCTTAGGAGTCGTTAAACAACTCCACCCCTCATCTATCCACTAAAATAGGAGCACTCCACAAAATATGCAGGTCCAGAAGAGAAAGGGGCAGATCATCAGTCTTTTTACTAATTTATCCACTGACATGTTTGGTCATTTTGTGGCTCATTAGTAGAATCAATATGTAGAGCCAAATGCTAGAGCTCATTTTCTTTTGTCTCTTAGAGACCAATTAACGAATATGAAGCCCCAAAAGATGTGCAGATGTGGTCAAGCTCCCCAAGCAAGACCAGAACCCAGGCCAAATAGTACTACTCACATTTAGAGGTAATATATGTTTTCTAGGGGCACATTTAAGCCAGAGCAGTTTTTTAATATAATGCATTTATTAGCCAACCCTTACCTAGTTATCATCAATACTTCATCTATGTGTAAAAAAAAAAAAAAAAAAAAGCCAGTCTTGTTGCTTCATAGTCTTATTAACAGTTGATTTTTTTTTCTAAAAATCACCTTAAAACTTGACTAAAACTGTATCTGGACTTAAGATACATTATATCTACAAGAGTGGGATACATTAATTAGATTTGCAGTCTACTACATAAAACCAAACTTGACCAAGTTATTTTTGCTTGAAGTTGTGAATACTTTTACACTTTTAGAACATTTCCATGCACCTAAGTTTATGTAGATTGTTTTAATATACCAGTGTATTCACTGACAGGGTGTTCTTTCTCATAGTTCTGTAGTACTTTTATAGCCTGTCATTTATGGAACAGAATGTCTTAGGTAAAAAAAATGTAGCCTTTTCTTGTCATTACCATATTAAGTCTTCAATGCTGCTAATTCAGAGAAGCAAAATAGTTTGAATAACTGTTGGAAACAATTCCTGTGGATTTCAGGCAGCCTGCTATTGGTTCTGTATGCCAATGAACAGCGGCACAAATCTTGGTGAGAAAGTGCTACATTAGATATTTAGGATGAGAAGAAAGGGTGGAGGTGGATATTTTTAGAAACTGCTTTTAACAGTTGCTAAGTAAATATTTTTTATTAATTGCAAAACTGATTTGCACTGTGCTAACGTATGTAATTCCATTAACAGCATAATGTTTTAGTCTACATTTAGACAGTAAAACCGATAAAATAGCTTCTAGTGTTTCTTGTGCCACCAAAAAAAGTGAAAGTATTTGAGATAGTTTTTAAAATCATTGACCATCCTGTACCCTGCAAAATTATGAAGCATACATTATTGGGTTTTCTATAATGGCATGCATGATTTTTTTTAGCCTATGACAAAGTGCAATTCCTATACAAACGATAATAGGAATTGAGTTTTTAAATGCCAGGCACTGTGCTAGTCCCTGGGAATTCAGGGGTGACAATTCAAACGGACCCATATGCAATATAGAGTGTTACAGATACAGTACTCATGGGGCAGATGGAGACCAGAGAAAATGCTCTATGAATTGCATCTGAAAGGATGAGTAGGCCGGGTGTGGTGCCTCACGCCTGTAATCCCAGCACTTTGGGAGGCCGAGGTGGGCCGATCACCTGAGGTCGGGAGTTTGAAACCAGCCTGACAAACATGGAGAAACTCCGTCTCTACTAAAATTACAAAATTAGCTGGGCATGGTGGCACATGACTAATTTCAGCTACTCAGAAGGCCGAGGCAGGAGAATCGCTTGAACTCAGGAGGTGGAGGTTTCGGTGAGCCAAGATCGCGCCATTGCACTCCAGCCTGGGCAACAAGAGTGAAATTGCGTCTTAAAAAAAAAAAGATGAGTAAGGTTTTGCCAGATGGTGAAGACTCCTCACCTTGAGGAAATTAATCTTGGAGGAATGGTAGCAAAACATGTGTTCAGCCAACAGAGAGTACCCATTCCTTAGCACAGAGCCAAATGAGTGGCATAGAAAGTGTGGAAGGTTCACGTGGGCTTGATAATGAGAGTGCCCTCAGTCACAAACATTTTTACCAAAATTTGAAATAATGAAGTATTTAGAGTAAGAAATGTTCAATCCAGCCGTGACCCTATCCAATGACAATTTTATTGGTCTGCAAATCCTTGCAATGCCACCAAGGGGGAGATTGAACAAAAGTGAGATCATAAATGATACTAAATGTTAGAGGCAGAAGATGATAAGTAAAAGCATTTAGGCAGCAAGCATAAAGCCAACTTTAGGGAAATAGGATGGTTTTTAGGACAGGTAGCAGTCCTGAGAGTAGAATTTTTTTTTTTTTTTTTTTTTTTTTTTTTTTTTTTTTTTGAACAAGGGAATCTCTTTCTACATCACCAGGCGCTGGAGTGTGGTGGCACAATCTTGGCTCACTGTAATCTCCACCTCCGGGTTCAAGCGATTCTTGTGCCTCAGCCTCCCAAGTAGCTGGGATTCCAGGCACGCACCACCACAGTCGGCTAATTTTTTGTATTTTTAGTGAAGATAGGATTTCACCACGTTGCCCAGGCTGGTCTCAAACTCCTGTGCTCAGGCAATGCGCCCACCTTGGCCTCCCAAAGTGCTGGGATTACAAGTGTGAGCCACTGCACCCAGCCTCAATTTTCTGATCAGTGGTAGGAAGTCAGAAAACAAGTTCTTCATGCCGTCGTCGCACCAAGTCTAACCCTCTAAAAAGTCTTGTTCCTAATGCTAACAGTTGCTTCAATAACAACCTCAGAAATTGGTGGTAAGGACTCACTGGTTTCCATTACATATTGAAAGTTTGGATTTTAAGGCTAATAATCTGCTCCTATGGGATACATCTATCTTGTCTTTTTTTTTTTTTTTGGAAACGGTCTCACTTTGTTTCCCAGTTTGGAGTGCAGTGGCACGATCATGGCTCATAGCAGCCTCGACCTCCTGGGCTCAAGCATTCCTCTGCCTCAGCCTTCCAAGTAGCTGGGACTGAAAGTGCGCACCACCATACCCAGCTATTTATTTTTTTAGAGACAGGATCTCTCTGTTGCCTGGGCTGATCTCAAAGTCCTGGGCTCAAGCCATCCTCCTGCCTCAGCCTCCCACAGTGTTGGGATTACAGGTGTGAGCCACTGCACCCAGTCTTAATGTATTTTTAAATGACCCTATCTGCAATTTCTGTCCTTAGAAGAAAATGTCCTATATTTATAACTGGACATCAGGAAGGAAAACACTGTACATTAATTTTACTCTGAATCATTGCCTGTGCCTTTTAGGTCACATTGAAATGTGCATTGTCACCCAGGAGAATGTCAAGCCTAATAGGAGGACTTTGCTGCTTGCAAAATCTGGAGATTCCTTACTCTGCTTTTTTGTCCCTGGATACTATGTTTGGAGTGGTGACAAGCTCAGAGAGAGAAATGAAAAGAAAGCAGTGATGCATGGAAAGTAAACAGTGAGATGGTCAATTCTCGAAGCTCTGGGCTTCTTTTGGAAAAATACCCCATTCAAGGTCACAGAGCTTTTTAGTGGCAGGGCTAGGAAAGAACCCAACTGATGCCCTTTTGGCCACTGAATTGCTACTCTAGCCACGGGGCAGTGATTTTAAGTATGATCCCAGAACCAGCAGCACCAGCATGGTCTGGGTATTTGTTAGAAATGCACATTCTTATGCCCTGCCACAGACCCACTGAATGGAACTTGGGATGGAGTCTAGTAATCTGTGTTTTAAGAAGAAACCCTCTATCCTGGCCATCCCCAGGTGATTCTGGTGCACAATAAAGTTTGAAGAGCCACTGGCAAACAAAAATGAGACCGAATGGGTGGCAGAATGAACTGGGAAGGGATCTGGTGCAAGACCTATTATTTGTCTCAGTATCCTCATCTATAAAGGGAGAGTAATCACCAGGCTATCAATCTGCGGCTAGTCATGAGTATGGAATGAAGTCAAATACCGTAGGACTTGCTCCAGACAGTGGAGAGCTGAAGGCATGTCTTAGCTTATAAAAACTGCTCATTTCTTCCCAATTGAACATTTGGTGACATGGTAGCTTGAAATCAGCTGTGGTGAGAAATTGGAAAACCCTACCATCAGGACCTGCCTCTCAACCCCAGCTGGATTAAGAGAAAATGTAAAATTAGGAGAGAAATCTGTTTTATGTGTCTTAGTAGGACTTCATTTTCTATCAGAATCACATATCGTGAATCTGTGAAGCCACACATTTCCCACGCGTGGGGTCAGAAGAGAAGTACCTAAAGCCAGACATGCAGGTTTGAGAGTTCTTATTCCAGGGGTGATAGGTGAAGTTGCAGAGCTATGTGAATTCTTTCAGCCTGAGGGTATTGATGTGGAAGTGAGGGCTGAACACAGAACTCTGAGGGATATGAAGCTAAAGAATGATTAAATACTGGAAAAGAATGGGAGTAGTCACAAAGGAGGATATCCAGAAAGTCATGTCTTATGAAGAAGTCAAAGAGAAAGCTGTACTGTTTATTAGTCATGGTACTTAATGACAAACGCTTGAATAATGGCTTTATGTAAAATGTCTCTCTCCTTAATGTGAGCCAAGTAACCTGCCTTCGATCTTCTGACAACACCGTCTGGAACTTGAGGCCTTCCAGATTGATGTAGCAGAGAGGCACACCAGCAATGAACTGGCTGAGGTGGGAACTGACACACACATACCACTTTTACATAGTTTATTGGCCAGAACTACTCAGCCCCCATCTATTTGCAAAGGAAGCTTAAAGATGTGGGGAAGAGGATAGGTGTGTAGTTCCTTCTAATGTTCTTGCTCACAAATTGTATGTACTATTTTAGAGAAAGTTGGGTGTGTCACAGAAGCAGTCTCTGGCTGTTTGTACCCTCAGGTATCCAGGCTAGATCTTCCAGGAAGGCAGAACCTCAGGCTGTAAACTCAGATGACTCTCCATTGGCTCCTTGCCTGGTTTTCAGGGCTTGTCACATAGGAAAACAAGCCATGCAGTCCCCCGTTGCTAGGAAATGCATAAACATAGCAAGAAATAACCTGCCCATCTGCTGAGGGTTTAGCATTGCAACTTTCCCATAAATGACCAACAGCTGTTTGACTTTTAGGGGGCAATATCTCTGTGTCGGTGGCGTAGGAATAAGTAAGAGAAGAGAGGACCAGGCGTGATGACTCACGCCTGTAACCCTAGCCCTGTGGGAGACTGAGGTGGGCAGATTGCTTGAGCTTAGAAGTTCAAAACTAGCCTGGGCAACGTGGCAAAACCCAATCTCTACAAAAAATACAGAAATTAGCCTGGCATGGTGGTGTGTGCCTGTAGTCCCAGCTACTCGGGAGGCTGAGATGGTAGGATCACTTGAGCCCGGGAGGTTGAGGCTGCAGTGACCCATGATTGTGCCACTGCACCCCCGCCTGGGCGACAGAGTGAGACCCTGTCTTGAAAAATAAGGAGCAAAGAGTAAGGTTTTTTTTGTTTTTTTTTGTTTTTTTTAAGGCAAAGGCCGTATCTCCTTTTCCCCTTGTACTCATAGAGTCTAGCATAAAAAAGTGACCAGTAAAGCTGCTGTTGAATATTAATGTACATCAGGATAGTATTCGCTTTCTTTCAGCAGTTTTGACCCAGATTTGTGGTCAGTTAAAACCCTACTATCGGCCAGGCACGGTGGCTCACGCCTGTAATCCCAGCACTTTGGGAGGCCAAGGCAGATGGATTGCTTGAGGCCAGGAGTTTGAGACCAGCCTGGCCAACATGGTGAAACCCATATCTACTAAAAATGCAAAAATTAGCCAGGTATGGTGGTGGCCGTCTGTAATCCCAGCTACTCAGAAGGTGGAGGGAGGCAGGAGAATCATTTGAACCCAGGAGGCAGAGGTCGCAGTGAACCAAGATGGTGCCACTGCACTCCAGCCTGGGCAACGGAGTGGCAAGACTCCATCTCAAAAAACAAACAAAAAAACCCCTGCTATCTCTTATTCAAGATCTGTTGTCGGGTCACATCTATCTTGAACCTATGCAAAAAAAAAAAAAAAATTGCTTTGTTTTACCCACATGCCAATTGTAGATTCAGAGCTTTTTATTTTATTTTTGAAATGGAGTCTTGCTCTGTCGCCCAGGCTGGAGTGCAGTGGCGCGATCTCAGTTCACTGCAACCTCCGCCTCCAGGGTTCAAGCGATTCTCCTGCCTCAGCCTCAGTAGCTGGGATTACAGTCACGTGCCACCATACCTAGCTAATTTTTTTTTGTATTTTTAGTAGAGACAGAGTTTCACTGTGTTAGCCAGGGTGGTCTCTAACTCCTGACCTCACAATCCACCCGCCTTGGACTCCCAAAGTGCTGGGATTATAGGCGTAAGCCACCGTGCCCGGCTATAGATTCAGAGCTTTAAAGTGGCCTCACTGTTAACCAGTATAACCCCAAAAGGAATCAGCAAAAGACCCCCAGATTCACTTTCTTGAAAATAGAACTGTAATCCTCATCTTAACTGTAAAAGGAATTTTATTAATACTTGGTCCAGGGCTTTTTTTTTTTTTTTTTCTTTTTTTGAGACGGAGTTTCGCTCTTCTTGCCCAGGCTGGAGTGCAATGGCATGATCTCGGCTCACAACCCCCACCTCCCGGGTTCAAGCGATTCTCCTGCCTCAGCCTCCCAAGTAGCTGGGATTACAGACATGCACCACGACGCTCAGCTAATTTTGTATTTTTAGTGGAGATGGGGTTTCACCATGTTGGTCAGGCTGGTCTCGAACTCCCGACCTCAGGTGATCCACCTGCCTCAGCCTCCCAGAGTGCTGGGATTACAAGCATGAGCCACCGTTCCCGGCCTTTTTTTTTTTTTTTTTTTTTAAGAGATAGGGTCTCACTATATTGCCCAGACTGGAGTGCAGTGGGTGTTCACAGGTGTGATCATAACAACACACTGAAGCCTGCAGCTCCTGGCCTCAAGTGATCCTCCTGCCTCAGCATCCCAACTAGCTGTGACTGCAGGCACACACCACCGAATGCAGTTCTTATTTTGTTTTAAAAGTATGTTTTCAAAAACCCAGTGTTATAGGCCTAAATCTAACAACTTTAATTATTTTTGGAGATGGGGTCTTGCTCTATCACCCATGCTGGAGTGCAGTAGCACCATTAGAGCTCCCTGCAGTCTCTAACCCCTGGCCTCAACCAATCCTGCCCCACGCAACACCATGCCTGGGTAATTTTTTCTTCTTCTTTTTTATTTTTTTAAAGATGGTCTTGCCATGTTACCCAGGCTGGTCTTGAACTGCTGGCCTCCCAAAGCACTGGGGTTCCAGGCTTGATCCACCACGCCCAGCCCAACTTTCTTTTTTTCTCTAATTCTTGCTGACTTTCATGCAGACTTTATTATTATTATTATTATTATTATTATTATTATTTGAGGCAGAGTTTCACTCTTGTTGCCCAGGCAGGAGTGCAATGGTGCTATCTAGGCTCACTGTAGTCTCTGCCTCCCCGGTTCAAGCGATTCTCCTGCCTCAGCCTCCCAAGTAGCTGGGATTACAGGCGTCTGCCACCACACCCAGCTAATTTTTTTGTGTATTTTTAGTAGAGACGGGGTTTCGCCATGTTGGTGGGGCTGGTCTCAAACTCCTGGCCTCAGGTGATCCGCCCACCTCGGCTTCCCAAAATGCTGGGATTTCAGGCGTGAGCCACTGCTCCCTACTCGTGCAGACTTTAGAACTGAAGTGCTTTCTCAGGCTTGTCTGTTGATCAAGGACTTGCCATCTCTTCTGCTTCCCAAAAGAACATGGAAGATGACTCAAGAACTTATTTGGGTGTGTTTAACAGCTGGCTGTAGAATAAAGCCCACCCTTCGGGTGGCTTGTCACTTTGGTTACACTGTGTGCTCTAGTTATTTGCCACATAAACTTGTACCTCAGGCTCTTGTGCAACTTGAATTCCAAATCCATGCTTTGAAAGGGCTAGCTAATTATCCCAGTTGACTCACTATGTCTACAAATGAATCTACTATCTTGCCTCTCTAAACCTGCCCTTCCTTCTATGCATGGACAAGCAGGACACCTGGGAGCCACCCTTGACTCCTCTATCAAGTCCATCTCACTATTTCCTTGAATGTGCCCTTTACTATCGCTTGCCTGAACTCTTTTTGTTTGTTTGTTTGTTTGAAACAGAGTCTCATTCATCACCCAGGCTGGAGTGCAGTGGCATCATCTCGGCTCACTGCAACCTCTGCCTCCCGGATTCAAGCGATTCTCCTGCCTCAGCCTCCCGAGTAGCTGGGATTACAGGTGTCCACCACCGTGCCTGGCTAATTTTTATATTTTTAGTAGAGATGGGGTTTTGCCATGTTGCGAAGGCTGGTCTTGAACTCCTGACCTCAGGTGATCTGGTCATCTTGGCCTCCCAAAGTGCTGGGATTACAGGCATGAGCCACTGTGCCTGGCTGCCTGAACACTTGAAGTAGCTCTTATCTAAACTTCATTCTCCATATGATTCTTCTTGAATGTGCCCCTTCTCACCCCCACTGCTTTCAGGATAATGACCAAATTCCGTGATCTGTTCCCTGCTTACCAAGCTATCCAAATTTATCTCTTGGCTTCTATTCCCAGCCCCAATTTCCATCCCACACTGTACACTCCAGATACACTCGCAATTCCCAGGATTCATTGTGCCATCTTGCCTTCATATGTTTCTCTGTGCTAGAAATGTCTTCCACTTTCTCCAATCTGCCTCTTTGTTCAGAAGCCAATTCAAATGTCTCTGGGAAGTTTCCCACACCACGAGAAAAGCTGGCCCATGCCTCCTCTGTGCCTTCACTGCCGTGCTTTCCTCGCCAGATTCTGCAATTGTGTTTCTGCAATTACTCAAACATGCATTTCCTTCTGACCAGACAAAGCTCCCCAAGGCCGGACTTCATTCATCTTTACTCCTAATGCTTGAGGAAGGGCACATGAGTTGCACAGGCTTAGTGACTATTTTTTTAGTGATAGACTCATGGGGGAAGGCAGCTCAGCTATAGCTAAGACAGCCTTGGGGTGTGGAGGTGGGGGCGGTGAGGTGACTTCCAACCAGAAAAGAACTTGTAAATCTATAGACATGGGTCATAAACTGAGCGTGTGTTTCACCCAAAGATGTGTTCATTTCTCTCCAGGGGGACATAGCTGGGGGTGAGAGAAGCGTGGAGAACACAAGATTCTGGTATTGAAAAATAGCAGAGTCTAAAAATGTTATTGCTGGAAGGGACATTCAAGATCATAAACCTTTAGGACAAGACTGCGCCTTTTAAATATACATTTTAAAATATGCTTCAACACTCTGCAGTTGAGGAAACTGGCCCAGAAAGGCAGGACTGACTGCATTAAGGCCATAAAACAATTTAGCGGTTTCTTCACTCTTTTTTCCCCCTAAGAGACAGGGTCTCACTTTGTTGCCCAGGCTGGAGTGCAGTAGCACTATCACAGCTCACTGCAGCCTTGACGTCCTAGGCTCAAGTTAATCTTCCCACCTCAGCCTCCCAAGTAGCTGGGACTACAGGCGTGCACCCCCGTGCCTGGCTGGTTTTTAAAATTTTTATTATTATTATTTTTTAATGTAGAGATGGAGGTCTCCCTATAGTGCCCGGGCTAATCTCAAACACCTGGGCTCAGCCATCCTCCCCTGCCTCGGCCTCCCAATATGCTGGGATTTCAGGTGTCAGCTGCTGTGCCCTCTGGATTTCTTCACTCTTAACACTATTGTCTTCCTATTTCTCATGTTAATTGGGATTCAGATCAGAAAGCAGAGAGAAAATGGTTTTCAGTTCTCCCAAGATAAAGGGTTGGAAATGAAGAGTCTTTTGAGAAAAATGAAATGTGGATGGTCATCTTGTTGGCTGTCACTGCTGGTTTAGACTTTTCAAACACTTTTGCTCACATGTCCCTAAAATAAATCTGAAAATAGTGTATCTCTTTGCACACTTTTAAGTTGACATCTAGTTTTTTATTATTCATTTTAAATATTTTTAGTTTTTGAGATGGAGTCTCACTCTGTCAGCCAGGCCAGAGTGCAGTGGCATGATCTTGGCTCACTACAACCTCTGCCTCCCAGGTTCAAGCAATTCTCCTGCCTCAGCCTCTCTAGTAGCTGGGATTACAGGCATGTGCCACCATGCCTGGCTAATTTTTGACATCTAGTGATTTTTTTTGTTTTGTTTTGTTTTTTGAGACGGAGTCTCGCTCTGTCGCCCAGGCTGGAGTGCAATGGCGCCATCTCGGCTCACTGCACCTCCCGGGTTCAAGCTCCACCTCCCGGGTTCATGCTATTCTCCTGCCTGAGCCTCCCAAGTAGCTGGGACTACAGGCGCCTGCCACTATGCCCGACTAATTTTGTTTTTGTATTTTTTAGTAGAGACGGGATTTCACCGTATTAGCCAGGATGGTCTTGATCTCCTGACCTCATGATCTGCCTGCCTCAGCCTCCCAAAGTGCTGGGATTACAGGCATGAGCCCCTGCGCCCGACATCTAGTTTTTTAAATTGTAACTTTAAGTAGTTGCAAAACTTGTGGTTGGAGGGTTTCTATAGGGGGTTGTACTTTTTTGAGCACCATTAGAACTCAGATTTGAAATTTAATTATATCCCAAGGTCAATGAAAGATATCCATAGTGTTAACTCCTTTCTTTCTTTCTTCTTTTCTTTTCTCACTGCTGCTGCTTTCTTTTCTTTGTTTCTTTCTCTCTTTCTCTCTCTCTCTCTCTCTCTCTCTCTCTCTCTCTCTCTCACTGCTTGCTTTATTTGTTAGAGACAGAATCTCAACTCTGTTGCCTAGGCTGGCGTGCAGTGGTGCAGTCACAGCTCACTGCCATCTTAACCTCCCAGGCTCAAACAATCCTCCTGCCTCAGTCTCCCGAGTAGCTGGGATCACAGGCACATGCCACCATGCCTGGCTAATTTTTTTTTTTTTTTAAAGAGATAGGGTTTCACCATATTGCCTAGGCTACCCTTGAACCCCTGGGCTCAGGCAATCTCCCTATCTCAGGCTCCCAAAGTGCTGAGATTACAGGCATGAGCCACTCAGCAGCCATGAAAGCTCTGCTGCTTTGTCTTTTATGTTTTCCTTTCTTTCTTTTTTGATACAGGTCTGAAGCTCTGTAGCCTGATGCAGTGGTGAGGATCTGGGAGTCACTGCAGCCTTCACCTCCTGGGTTCAAGCAATTGTCCTGCCTCAGCCTCTTGAGTAGCAGAGACTACAGGTGCCCGTCACCATACCCAGCTAAATTTTTGTATTTTTAGTAGAGACGGGGTTTTACCATGTTGGCCAGGCTGTTTTCGAACTCCTGACTTCAAGTGATCCTCCTGCCTGAGCCTCTCAAAGTGCTGGGTTTACAGGTGTGAGCCACCACGTGCAGCCCATGGCCTCCTTTCAAGTGTGATTATCTTGGGCTGGTGACACTTATTGAGGAACTGGAGTCACACCCTTCTGGGGCAGCTCTACTTACTATCATCCTTGGAAAATACATGGACAAATTTCAGTCAGAAACTTCACATTGCTCTTTTTTCTTCTTGAACTCCTATTTCCATTTCACTTTTCCCACAGTATTAAGTCATACATGCCATTCATTTCCATGCTATACTCTCTTTTAATGATTGCCATATAGCATTTCTTTGTAACAGACGTAGGCACTTGAATTCCAATTTTAATTTTTAATTTCTTGTGACCATAAACCTTGAAGTGTTACTTCTTCTGGCTAGAATTGCCATTACAGTTATTAGACCTAACTGATCGAAACCACATAAGTACAATACAAATTTGATAACAGTTTGCATATGGAGAGTTACATTTTATTTATTGAGATGGATTTTTAAAAGGTATGTTCATGTATACATTGATAAATATTATTGATTCCTAGATTGGAACAGGAGTCACTATCAACACTATCCTTATTTTTTTATTTTAATCCATATGAGTTTAGAAGCCTTTTTCACAAAATTATGTGGAACTGGAAAGAGTTTTGTTATTACAGTGTCACTCAATTCTTTGGATTCTTTCCAAGATACTTGGCAAAAATCACTTGGAGCTGTTTTATTGAAAATCAGCAAACGACTCCAACAGTTCCTCCTTCAGCATTGTATCATGGCAACGCCTTTTCTCTAAGGCCGTTCCCCTGAAGGAGCTTTGCTGTGATTTGAATGTGTGCCCCAAAGCTCATATGTTGGAAACTTAATATCCAATGCAACTGTTTTTGAGAGATAGGACCTAGGCAGGCATAGTGGCTCACATCTGTAATCCCAGAACTTTGGGAAGTTGAGTTGGGAGGGTCACTTGAGCCCAGGAGTTCAAGACCAGACTGGGTAACAACATACTGAGACCCTGTCTCTACAAACAAAAACAAAAAACTAAATTAACTGAGCATGGTAGCACATGCCTGTAGTCCCAGCTTTTCTTTAGGCTGACGTGGGAGGGTTGCTTCAGCTGGTGTGGGTGAGGCCATAGTGAGCTGTGATTGTCCCACTACACACCAACCTGGGTGACAGAGTGAGACCCTGTCTTAAAAAAATAAAAGAGAGAGTTAGGACCTTTAAGGGGTAGTTAAGTCATGAGGACTCTTCCCTCACAAATGGATGAATTCCCTTATCATGGGAGTGGGTTTGTTATAAAAGTGAATTTGGAGGCAGGAGGATTGCTTGAGCCTGGGAGGTCAAGGCTGCAGTGAGCTGTAATCCTGTCACTCCACACCAGCCTGGGCTGGGTGACAGAGCTAGAGCTTGTCTGGTTTTTTTTTCTGAGACGGAGTCTCGCTGTGTCACCCAGGCTGGACTGCAGTGGCTCGATCTTGGCTTACTGCAACCTCCGCCTCCCGGGTTCAAGCAATTCTCTGCCTCAGTTTCTCAAGTAGCTGGGACTACAGGTGCCCACCACCATGCCCGGCTAATTTTTATATTTTTAGTAGTAATGGGGTTTCATTATCTTGGCCAGGCTTGTCTTGAACTGATCTCGAGATCCACTCACCTCGGCCTCCCAAAGTGCTGGAATTACAGGCATGAGCCACTGCACCCAGCCTAGACCTTGTCTCTTTAAAAAAAAAAAGTGAGTTTGGCTCCCTCTTGCTCTCCTGTGCACAGCCCCTTGCCATGTGATGCCTTCTACCATGTTATAATGCAACAGGAAGTAGTCCCTCGATCTTGGACTTGCCAGTCACCAGAACCATGAGCTAATAAATTTCTGTTCTTTATAAATTACTCATTGTGTCAGGTATTGTGTTTTAGCAGCACTAAAATGGATCAAGACAAGGTTCTTCTTCTTCTTCTTTCTTTTTTTTTTTTTTGAGACAGAGCTTCACTCTGTCACTCAGGCTGGAGTGCAGTGGCATGATCATGGCTCACTGTAACCTCTGCCTCCTGGGCTCAAATGATCCTCCTACCTCAGCCCCACAAGTAGCTGGGATTACAGGTATGAGCCACCACACCTGGCTAATTTTTTATTTTTTATTTTATTTTATTTTTTTGAGATGGAGTCTCACTCTGTCACTCAGGCTGGAATGCAGTGGTCCAATCTCGGCTCATTGCAACCTCTGCCTCCCAAGTTCAAGCAATTCCCCTGCCTCAGCCTCCAGAGTAGCTGGGATTACAGGCACCCACCACCAAGCCCAGCTAATTTTTTTGTGTTCCTAGTAGAGATGGGATTTCACCATGTTGGCCAGGCTGGTCTCAAACTGTTGACCTCAGGCAATCTGCCTGCCTTGGCCTCCCAAAGTGGTGGGATTACAGGCATGAGCCACTGTGCCTGGCCTTATTTTATTTTATTTTATTTTATATGTTTTATTTTATTTTTTATATTTTATTTTATTTTATTTATTTTATTTTATTGAGATGGAGTCTTGCTGTGTTGCCAGGCTGGAGTGCAGTGGTGCAATCTCAGCTCACTGCAACCTCCACCTCCTGGGTTCAAGCAATTATCCTGCCTCAGCCTCCCTAGTAGCTGGGATTTGACAGGTGCATGCCACTACACCCAGCTAATTTGAGTATTTTTAATACAGATGAGGTTTCACCATGTCGGCCAGGATCTTTTTTTTTTTTTTTTGAGACGGAGTCTCGCTCTGTCGCCCAGGCTGGAGTGCAGTGGCGCGATCTCAGCTCACTGCAACCTCTGCCTCCCAGGTTCACGCCATTCTCCTGCCTCAGCCTCCCGAGTAGCTGGGACTACAGGCGCCCGCCACCACGCCCAGCTAATTTTTAAAAATATGTTTAGTAGAGACGGGGTTTCACCGTGTTAGTCAGGATGGTCTCGATCTCCTGACCTTGTGATCCACCCACCTCTGCCTCCCAAAGTGCTGGGATTACAGGCTTGAGGCAGCGTGCCAGGCCAATTTTTTATTTTTAAATGTCGTAGAGGTGGGGTCCTCACTATGTTGCCCAGGCTGGTTTAGAATTCCTGCACTCAAGCGATCCTCTCACCTTAGCCTCTCAAAGTGCTGGGGTTATAGGCATGAGCCACTGTGCCCAGCCAGGACAAGCTTCTAGAATAAGGTAGATCGGTTTTACAATATGCCCACTGGTTGGGGGACCATGAGAACAGGACCTTCTTTTTTTTTTTAGACAGGGTCTCACTTTGTCACCCAGGCTGGAGTGCAATGGCACAATCACAGCTCACTGCAGCCTTGACCTCCCACGCTCAAGTGATACTCCCACCTCAGCCTCTGGAGAAGCTGGAACTACAGGCGCATGCCACCATGCCCTAATAATTTTTGTATTTTTTGTAGAGATGAGGTTTTGCCATGTTGCCCAGGCTGGTCTGAAGCTCCTGGGCTCAAGCGATCCACCCGTCTTGGCCTCCCAAAGTGTTGGGGTTACAAGTATGAACCACCACGTCCAACCCAAGAGTAGGAGCTTCTCGAACCAGGCTGCCCACAGGCCCAGGACCCTAAGCAAGGCGTCTCAATAGTTTTCTTCCAGCTCTCATTCTTATTCCTTTTCTTCTCCAGGTTTCAATCTCTGGATCTGATTCCTGAAACTCCTTTGAGCTGAAAGTTAGCTCCCACTGTTATAATCCCTCCCCGTGAGTTGAGTATCTCTTTCAAAGACTTACCCTGTATAATTAGCAAATCAATCCATGATCTAAAATGCTGCTTTAAAAAACAACGTAATAAAGAAAAAAACAAACAAAAAACAACGTAATCAACAGAGGTGGCCTGGGAAAGCTGGCCTACCACATTTACCTCCAGCTTCAAAAAGACAAGTTTGCTGAAAGCTTTCAGTGTCAGCTGTTTGAGCCATTTACAGTCAGCTCTTACACAATACAGAGAACTAGCAGCCTCTACTCAATTCGCTAAAGCACTCTGGAAAATTGTGTGGGGGTGCTGGCCCCTAACTCGCCTCTGTTAGCATTTTAGTTCAGGCCATTAACTTTGCTTTTGTATCTGGATCTAATGGATTCTTGCCTCTTTCTGACCACATTAATTATCTCAGGTTTCACTGGGACCTTTTCCTTGGCTTGTTCCCATTTCTATTAAAGGTGAAGTCACAACATCAAAGCTGCATACATTGCTAACTTTCTTTTCCATTAACTCTTGCTCTAAAACAGAAGCAGCATCCTCCTTCCTCCTGGAAAGCAACTTGATGCCTTGGAAATAACACTGAAGCTAGGGGAGGTAGAAGACCAAGTTACTAGATTTCACTCTGACACTGACAATGACCCAGGTTAACTTTCTTCTCTACCCTGAGATTCAGGTCTTGATCTAGACAATTGGATAAAAATTTTCCTCCTGTCTTATCCGCCCACCATCAGGTATCAAGGCTAAAGCTCTGTTGAGTGTAACACTTTTTTGAGACAGAGTCTCACTCTGTTTCCCAGGCTGGAGTGCAGTGGCCTGATCTAGGGCTCACTGCAATTTCCACCTCCTGGATTCAAAGGATTCTTCTATCTCAACCTCCTTAGTAGCTGAGATTACAGGCATCTGTCACGACATCCAGCTAATGTTTGCATTTTTAGTAGAGACGGGGTTTCACCATGTTGCCCAGGCTGGTCTCGAACTCCTGACCTCAGGTGATCCACCTGCCTTGGCCTCCCAAAGTGTTGGGATTACAGGTGTGAGCCACCGCGCCTGGCCTGTTGAGTTTAGAATAGTGCCAAGCACGGCCAGGTACAGTGGCTCTCGCCTGTAATCCCAGCACTTTGGGACACCAAGGCAGGCGGATCACTTGAGGCCAGGAGTACGACACCAGCCTGTCCAACATGATGAAACCCTGTCTCTACTAAAAGCACACAAAAAATTAGCTGAGTGTGCTGACACGATCCTATAATCCCAAGTACTTGGGAGGCTAAGGCAGGAGAATCTCTTGAACCCAGGAGGTGGAGGTTGCAGTGAGTGGAGATCACACCACTGCACTCCAGCCCAGGTGACAGAGTGAGATTCTGTCTCAAAAAAAAAAAAAAAAGAATAGTGCCAAGCACATAGCTGTTGATGAATGTGAACAGCCAGTATTCATATCCAAGTGGAAGTTATTCCCAGAATTTGAGGCCGAGTTCACAAAGAACTCTTTCTCACGATCTCAGGGAACATGGTTGGATTAGGTGGGTTTTGATGTAGGAAGACACAGCTCTGACTGGTGGGCAGACCTAGAGGGTTAAAGCATTATCTCCTTGAGTTCATTGTCCAAGTGGAAAAAGCAAGGGCCACATTGCTGGGGCCTGCGCTCCTAGAAAAAGTGGGTGGATGGGCTGATTTGTGTTTGGACCCACCTATCTGGTTTCCACAGCTCTGCTCAGGGGACAGGCGGGCCATGCCCAGTCTGTGGATGAGTCATGGTAGCTGCATATCTGCACAGCAGCTTGCCCTACCTGCCTCGTGGAGGGAATGCTGGAGCCACCTGGGAAAGCCAGACTTGTCCCAGGGTGGCTGCCAGAAGAGCCTGTTCTCCCCAAGCCTGAGAGGGATGATGGCCAAAGTCCAGGGGAGCAGGAGAAACAGCATGTGCCGGACATCAATGGCCCACACTGAGGAGGCCGGGGAGGCTCAGGTCCTGCCCTCAGACAACTGTGGTCCATCCAGAGAAGAGGCCCCACATCTACTCAGGAGCTGGGAGAGGCACTGTGAGGGGTGGAGAGCTCAGTACTGAAGCCTAAGGAGTGAATTCTGGCCCCTCTGTTTACCAGCTGTGTGACCTTAGACAAATCTCTCAACTTAGCTGTAAAGGAGGACATCTGTCCCACAAGGTTTTTATGAGCATTCAGCAATGTTTTATAAAATACGGGTAAATATAAAGGACTACGTAAACATCTAGCTGGTGGAGTTGTAGGAAGAGGGCTTGTAGGCAAAGCACGTCAAAGGCCTGAGGCTGAAGTGAAGTCCTTATGAGGACTGAGGAGGTTACAGAGTCCAAAGGGCTGGAGCATGGGGTGTGAAAAGGGGGCAGAAGGGAAGTAGAATTCCTAGACTGTGGACCTCCATGAGTGCCAGGCACAGAGACAGGCTGATTCTGTATGCCATGAGGAGCCTATGAATGTGCCTGTGAGGGGGTAGGAGATGACTTCAGGGCTCTGTATTTTCGAATATCTCATCAGAAGCGTTCAGGTGGTATGGTATAGAATGTATTCTTTCTTTCTTTCTTTCTTTCTTTCTTCCTTTCTTTCTTTCTTTCTTTCTTTCTTTCTTTCTTTCTTTCTTTCTTTCTTTCTTTCTTTCTTTCTTTCTTTCTTCCTTCCTTCCTTCCTTCCTTCCTTCCTTCCTTCCTTTCCTTTCCTTCCTTTCTTTCCTTCCTTCCTTCCTTTCCTTTTTCTTTCCTTCCTTCCTTCCTTCCTTCCTTCCTTCCTTCCTTCCTTCCTTCCTTCCTTCCTTCTCTCTCTCTCTCTCTCTCTCTTTCTCTCTTTCTCTCTTTCTCTCTTTCTCTCTTTCTCTCTTTCTCTCTTTCTTTCTTTCTTTCTTTCTTGACACAGTCTTGCTCTGTCGCCCAGCCTGGAGTGCAGTGGCACAATCTTGGCTCACTGCGACCTCTACCTCCCGGGTTCCAGTGATTCTCCTGCCTCAGCCTCCCGAGTCGTTGGGACTACAGGCGCCTACCACCACACCTAGCTAATTTTTGTATTTTTAGTAGAGACGGGGTTTCACCATGTTGACCAAGCTGGTCTTGAACTCTTGACCTCGTGATCCACCTGCCTCTGCCTCCCAAAGTGCTGGGATTACAGGCATGAGCCACAGCACCTGGCCTGTAGACTGTATTTTCTTTTTTTCTTTTTGAGACAGAGTTTTGCTCTTGTTGCCCAGGCTGAAGTGCAATGAATTTTTAGTAGAGATGGGATTTTACCATGTTAGACAGGCTGGCCTCGAACTCCTGACCTCAGGCGATCCACCCGCCTCAGCCTCCCAAAGTGTTGGGATTACAGGTGTGAGCCACTGTGCCCAGCTTGACTGTATTTTCAAATGTAAGGCCTGGCATGTTTCCATGGGGAGGTGACATCGACAATGAGGACAAGGGAGGAAACGTCAGCTCACCTGGGATGCGCCCATAAGTGGGTAACAGCCTTGTGCTTCACCCCTTTTAGAGATAAGAAGCCAGTAGAGTACCCATAGGCTTGGCCCTAGGAGCCCCCCTGGACTGAGCTCCTTGAGGCCAAGGCCCCCAGTGTGGAGACCAGGCACACAGTGGGCTCTCTGGATACAGCTGTAGAATGAAAGAAAAGGCAAGGACCTGGCGTAGGTGGCTCGTGCCTGTCTGTAATTCAGCACTTTGGGAGGCTGAGGTGGGTGGATCACTTGAGGTTAGGAATTTGAGACCAGCCTGGCCAACATGGCGAAAACCCATCTCTACTAAATATACAAAAAAATTAGCCAGGCGGCGTGGTGGGGCACACCTGTAACCCCAGCTACTCGGGAGGCTGAGGCAGGAGAATTGCTTGAACCTGGGAGGCAGAGGTTGCAGTGAGCCAAGATTGCGCCAATGCACACTCCAGCCTGGGTGACAAAGTGAGTGAGACTCTGTCTCAAAAATAAATGAATAAATAAAAATAAAAAAGAAGCCTCTAGCTCAGCTCCCTGCTTTACAGGAGGGAGAACAGCCCTGAGCAGGATTTTGATGTGCAGGAGCCACACAGCAGGTGCTGAGAAAGCGAGGCCACAGACACAGGGACTCCCTCCCCTCCAGCCTTCCCCCTGTGAATGGACATGACCCGGGCCGGCACCCCTGAGAAAGTGCCATGCTGCAGGTAAAGACTGCTTTGTCCTGCCAGAGCATGGTTCCACAGTCCCAGTAACCCTTCCCCCACGGTGATCGGCTCCCTCCTGGGTTCCTGGGTGCGGGAAGGAGGTGAGGTCAGCAGTTCCAGCAGCCAGGAGAGGAGGGTGCCGCCCTGCCTGAGATGACTTCACTGTCTCCACCTCATCTTTCCCACTCTGCCTATAGTCAGGAGCTTCTTGTGAACCTTGCTGGGCAACTTTTGCTTCCTTGGAAAACCTCCAGAAGCAATACAGGGACACAGGGTCCATTCCACATGCTGCACTCAGCAAAGATTTCTTACTCTGTGTAAGAGAGGCTTGGGCTGCTGTTTGTCTGCTTCCAGCCCCTGCTGGTGCCTCCACAGTGCAGGACATAGGCCCTCCTTCCTCTTCTCTCCAGTGCCCTGGCGGGTCGAGGTTCATGCTACTCACTGGATGGGAAAAGCAAAGGTGGAGAGCCAGCCACAGTAGAGCCAGTGAGCCTGGAAACTCTCCTCTCCCTTCCATCATAGCCCTCTCATGGTCTCTGCCTAGCGCGCAGCGGTGGCAGGTGATGGTTTGCAATATTTCCCAGATCATGGTAGCTGACTGTGAAAACCCCATCTCAGTTGAGTAAGGCCCCGATTGGAAAAAGGCCCTGTACCCTCTAGTCCTCCGTCACTCCCCACACCCCATTCCTGTGGCTCTCCCTCCACCACCCTCTCCAGTCACCCTGACCTTCTGCCTGCCTCCCTCACGGAGACTGAGGCTGGCCCCAGAGCATTTGCACTTGCAGTCAGCCTAGACTCTCCTTTCCAGCTTTTCTGAAATGCCACCTTCTCCGTGAGCCCTTCCTAGGCCACCTCAAATGTGAAGATGCAACCTATCCTTCACGCCTCATTCCTTTCCGTGTTTTATTTTTCTCCAACTCACATATTGTATACTTTACTGCTTATTTTAGAGTAGCAATAATCTCAGCCCCCACTAGGATGACAGCAACACGAGAACAGATGTTTTGTTGGTCTGTTTGCTCAACACAATGCCTGGCACACAGCAGGCTCTCTACAAATGTCTTTGAATATTGAAAGAATAGATGAGTGAATGCATAAATAAGAGAGTGACAAAAGCTATTTTGCCCTCCCGAGCAAGGGAAGTTCCCTCCCAGCTATGGAAATCCTAAAAAGTGCAACAGATGGACTCTTGTAGGAGAGAATGGGCCAAACCTTGGGTCAGGATCTTGGACGTTAAAACTACCAGGGATGGGCCGGGCACGGTAGCTCAAGCCTGTAATCCCAGCACTTTGGGAGGCCGAGACGGGCGGATCACGAGGTCAGGAGATAGAGACCATCCTGGCTGAACCCGTCTCTACTAAAATAAAAACAGCTGAGGCTGAGGTGTGACATGTAGTCCCAGCTACTTGAGAGCAGGCAGGAGAATGGCGCCGGGGCCGGAGCTTGCAGTGAGCTGAGATCTGGCCTGCCTCAGCCTGAGGCGACAAGCGAGACTCCGTCTCAAAAAAAAAAAAAAAACTACCAGGGATGGCCGGGCACAGTGGCTCATGCCTGTAATCCCAGAACTTTGGGAGGCCAAGGCGGGTGGATTGTTTGAGGTCAGGAGTTCGAGACCAGCATGACCAACATGGTGAAACCCTGTCTCTACTAAAAACACAAAATTAGCCAGGTGTGGTGGCACATGCATGTAATCCCAGGTACGTGGAAGGCTGAGGCAGGAGAATCGCTTGAACCCAGGAGGCAGAAGTTGCAATGAGCTGAGATCATGCCACTGCACTCCAGCCTGTGTGACAGAGCAGAAGACTCTGCATCAAAAAAAACGCAAAAACAAAATAAAACAACAAAAAAAAAGCTACCAGGGATGAGCACCACCTCCACTCCTTTCCCCAAGCATACTTTATTTTTAAATATTTATTATTATTATTTTTGAGACAAAGTCTTGCTCTTTTCCCCCAGGCTGGAGTACAATGGCGTGATCTCAGCTCACTGCAACCTCCACCTCCCAGGTTCAAGCGATTCTCCTGCCTCAGCCTCCTGAGTAGCTGGGATTACAGGCACCTGCCACCACGCCCAGCTAATTTTTGTATTTTTAGTAGAGATGGGATTTCACCATATTGGCCAGGGTGGTCTTGAACTCGTGACCTCAGGTGATCCGCCCGCCTCGGCCTCCCAAAGTGCTAGGATTACAGGTGTGAGCCACCGCGCTCGGCCTTATTATTATTATTTTGAGGCAGGTTCTCACCCTGTCACCCAGGCTGGAGTGCAATGGTGCCATCGTGGCTCATTGAAGCCTCAACCTCTTGGGCTCACTTGATCCTCCCCCACCCCAGCCTCTCAAGTAGCTAGGACTATGTGCCACCACATCCAGCTAAATTTTTATTTTTTAAACAGATCTCAGCCTAATTCTTTCTCTTTTTTTTGTTTTGTTTCTGAGATGTAGTCTTGCTCTGTTGCCCAGGCTGGAGTGCAGTGGCGGGATCTTGGCTCACTGCAATCTCCCCCTCCCGGGTTCAAACAATTCTCCTGCCTCAGCCTCCTGAGTAGCTGGGATTACAGGCGTGCACCACCACCACACCCGGCTAATTTTTGTATTTTTAGTAGAGATGGGGTTTCACCATGTTGGTCAGGCTGGTCTCGAACTCCTGACCTTAGGTGATCCATCCACCTCGGCCTCCCAAAGTGCTGGGATTACAGTTTTGAGCCACCATGCCAGGCCATTTTTTGTATTTTCAGTAGAGACGGGGTTTCACCATATTAGGCAGGCTGGTCTCAAACTCCTGACCTCAAGTGATCCACCCGCCTTGGCTTCCCAAAGTGCTGGGATTACAGGCATGAGCCACTGTGCCTGGCCCCCTCTTCACACCTTTTTAATGTAAGATATAAGTTATATATGATAAAGGGCACACATCTGAAGTAAACACCTTGATGAATTCTTACATGTTTGTCCACTCAGCTACCCACCACCCAGTTCAAGATATGAGCCATTTCTATCACCCAAGGAGGCTCCCCAAAAGGCAACTGTCATCTTGGCTTTGTCGTCAAAGGATTGGCTTTGCCTGTTTTAGAACTTCACCTGAACAGACCCAAACAGCGTGTGCTCTTTCGTGTCCAGCTTTTTTTTTTTTTTTTTTTTTTTTGAGGCTGGGTTCCACTTTGTCATTCAGCCTGGAGTGCAGTAGCACAAACGTGGCTCACCGTAGCCTAAACCTCCTGGCCTCAAGCAATTCTCCTGCCTCAGCCCCCCAAGTAGTTGGGACTACAGGTACACACCACTACACCTGGCTAAGTTGTGTTTTTTTTTTTTTTTTTTTTTTGAGACAGAGTCTCACTCTGTTGCTTAGACTAGAGTGCAATGGCCCGATCTTGGCTCACTGCAACATCCACCTCCCGCGTTCAAGCAATTCTTCTGCCTCAGACTTCTGAGTAGCTGGGATTACGGGCGCCTGCTACCACGTTTGGCTAATTTTTGTATTTTTAGTAGAGGGTTTAATTGAGGGTTTAGTTTAGGGTTTCGCCATGTTGGCCAGGCTGGTCTCGAACTCCTGACCTCAGGTGATCTGCGCCCCTCGGCCCCCCAAAGTGCTGGGACAGGCGTGAGCTACCGTGCCCGGCCATGCCACAACCCGGCCCACACCTGGCTAATTTTTTTATACTTTTTGTAGAGATGGGATTTTACCATCTTGCCCAGTCTGGCCTCAAACTTCTCAGCCCAAGCCATTCTCCTGCCTTGGCCTCCCAAAGCGCTGGGATTACAGGTGTGAGCCACTTCGCCTGGCCATGCCACCACACCTGGCCCACACCTGGCTAATTTTTTTTACTTTTTGTAGAGACGGGGCTTTACCATCTTGCCCAGTCTGATCTCAAACTCCTCAGCTCAAGCAATTCTCCTGCCTTAGCATCCCAAAGTGCTGGGATTACAGGCATGTAAACCTCCCAGTGTCGAGTCTGGTTTTCTTTTGCCTAACATTGTGTCTGTGAGGTTTACCCACATTGTTGTGTATCAAAATAGTTTGCTCTTTTTTATTGCTGTGTAGTATTCCTCTTCACTTTTTTTTTTTTTTTTGAGACAGAGTCTCGCTCTGTCCCCCAGGTGGGAGTGCAGTGGCGCGATCTCAGCTCTCTGCAACCTCCGCCTACTGGGTTCAAGCGATTCTCCTGCCTCAGTCTCCCGAGTAGCTGGAATTACAGGCGTGCACCACCACACCCAGCTAATTTTTTTGTATTTTTGTTAGAGATGGGGTTTCACCAAGTTGGCTAGGCTGGTCTCTAACTCCTGAGCTCAAGTGACCTACCTGCCTTGGCCTCCTCTTCACATCTTGAGTGTACAGTTGTATGATCTGGACCAGTTCTTTCGTCCGGCCTAACAGAGGACATGGTGAACCCTGCCTCTCTACTTGCTCTTAAGTCTCTTGCTTTATTTACATAGACACACAAGCTAGAGACACTTGGTTGCTGTGCTTCAGCCTTGGGGTCCTCATAACAGCCCACAGCAGACCGGCATCAGGGACAAGTGCTTTGACCCTAGAATCAGGCCTGTGTTCAAATTGTTCACCTGCCACTTGCTTGGTGACCTTCAGCAAGTCACTAAGCCTTCATTTCTTTTCTTCATCTATAAAATGCAGATGTAATTATACTACTGACCACATGGCATTGATGCAAAGATTTAATAAAATGAGCCATGTCCAGCCTGGGCAACATAGTGAGATCCTGTGTCTAAAAATACAAAACTTAGCAAGACAGGTTAGTACACACCTGTAGTCCCAGCTGCTCAGGAGGCTGAAGTGAGGATAGCTTGAGCCCAGGAATAATTTGACACTGTAGTGAGCTATGATCACACCACTGCCTTCCAGCCTGGGTGACAGAGCAAGACCCTGTCTTAAAAAAAAAAAAAAAGAGCCATAAGTCTGGTACTCAGGCATAGAGGATGCTTTGAGAAGTTAATTATTGTTATGGCTTAGACCACCAGACACTCCTCCAAAACTGAAGTTCCAGGATCTTTGCCCAACAGGCTGATCCACAGCTATTTCTTGGCCACCTTCCCCCATGCCTCTACCAGGCTCCCTGCTCAAGCCTCCATTTTTGCAACTTTCAAAACTCATTTATTTTTTATTTTTATTTATTTATTTTTTGGAGACAGAATTTCACTCTTGTTGCCCAGGCTGGAGTGCAATGGTGCAATCTCTGCTCACAGCAACCTCTGCCTCCCGGGTTCAAGCAATTCTCCTGTCTCAGCCCCCCGAGTAGCTGGGATTACAGTCATGCATCACCACACCTGGCTAATTTTGCATTTTTAGTACACACGGGGTTTCTCCATGTTGGTCAGGCTGGTCTCGAACCCCCGACCTCAGGTGATCTACCCATCTCAGCCTCCCAAAGTGCTGGGATTACAGGCATGAGCCACCGCACCCGGCCTCAAAACACTTTTATAAAAGGGCACAGGGAACAACTGAAACCCAGAAGAGATGCAAGGAAGCACACATATATCAGGATTGTTTTACAAGCTCCATAATTGAAGCTTTGTATCATCGTCGGGTCAGATTCATTATCAAGGCTTTCATTCAGGACTTTGAACTTCAACTTCACAAAGTGCTGAGTGAGGAAGCAGTTTAAGTGCGGAAGGCAGGCAGCACTTTGAGATTGAATCTGGTCTCCCAGATGAGAAGCCTGCGTCATCTCATGCTCACGCACGGAGGTCTGTTGCCTCCCAGCTAGAGAGCTGCCGTCCCTACCAACGTGACCACTCACAAGACACAGCCCCGCCGAGGGGAGCATCCCAACATCACCCCGTGACTCAGCCTCCTGGGACTACCAGCCTAGCATGGTGACGTGGTGCATGAAGTGCCTGTATCAAGGAGAGCCTTGGGAGCACATCAGTCAGCCGACTCACCACCAGCAATGACTGTCACTTCCCCTACAAGCTTCACTAAGGATTTACAACAGCAGCGATAGGATCTGACACAGGTGGACAGCTGCGCAGTTTCACAGTCACGCATCGAGTGGGACTCAGAGCATCTCCAGGAAGCACTGCTGTCTTTGTCATGTGACATGACAGCTTAGATCCATCAGTGAGCGTGCTGAGCCCCTTCCAACCTGATCTCCCTCCCATGCCCCCACGTTCCTCCTTACTGTGAAATTCTGGAGCCACTGCTGGTCACATTTCAGGGATTTGTGGGGCTCTTGCACTACCCTGGGATGACCACCCCTTAGGACCCAGTGCAGCACACTGGCAGCCACTGTGCCGAGAAATAATAACAAAATGATAGTAAAGAACATTCGCTGAGTGATGACTCTGTGTCTGGCACAGCATGCATTAGCTCATTTCATCCATTCGACAATTCTGTGAGGCGGTGTTATGGCTTGAACATCTCCCTCCCTAAAAGATGTAGAAGTTGGCTGGGGGTGATGGCTCACGTCTGTAACCCCAGCACTTTGGGAGGCCGAGGCAGGTGGATCACGAGGTCAGGAGTCTAAGACCAGCCTGGCCAAGATGGTGAAACCCTGACTCTACTAAAAATACAAAAAATTAGTGGGCGTGGTGGTGGGCACCTGTAACCCCAGCTACTCAGGAGGCTGAGGCAGAGAATTGCTTCAACCTGGGAGCGGAGGTTGCAGTGAGCTGAGATTGTGCCACTGCACTCCAGCCTGGGCGACAGAGCGAGACTCCGTCTCAAAAAAAAAAAAAAAAAAAAGAAGAGATGCAGAAGTCCTAACCCCCAGTACTGGTGATTGTAACCTTATTTTGGAAATAGGGTCTTTGCAGGTAATCAAATTAAGTTGAGGTCATTAGGGCCCTGATCCAGTATGACTGCTGTCCTTACAAAAAGAGAAATTTGGACACAGAGGTACACAGACAGGTGAGAACCATGTGAACATGAAAGCAGAGGTCTGGGTAACACATGTATAAGTCAATGAATGTCAAAGACTGCGAGAAAAGCAGCAGAAGCTAGGAGAGGTCTCGAACAGAGACTTCCCTCATAGCCTTAGAAAGACTCAGCCCTACTAATACCTTGATCTGGGCCTGCCAGCCTCCAGAAATGAGAGGCAATATACTTCTGTCATTTAAGTCACCCAATTTGTGTTACTTTGCTATCTATGATAGCCCTAGCGAGCTACTACAGGCGGGTGTTATTATGACCCACAGTTTAGAGGCAAGGAAGCTGAAGCTTGACTCTGTCCTGGCTGTAGAGAGAGTCCGATGATGGAGGTACTGAAGGGGACAGGAGGTTCAGGAGGGGCTGTTTGTTCCACCAGCTCTTGCTTGGCTGTGGACATTTATTTTTCTTTTTATACAGACGGGGTCTCGCCACGTTGCCCAGGCTGCTCCTAAACTCCTGGGCTCAAGTGATCCTCCTGGGTTGGCCTGGCTGTGGGCTTTTACTCCTATTGCAGCAATAGGGAGTTTCACAGTCTGAAGCTCAGCCTGGTGGCTTCTCCCTGCCCCCTTCCAGTCCTTAAAGGCCCAAAAAAGGAAGGGCTGAGTCAGTGGTTGGGGAAAGGAGCCATAAACAGACACAGGCCAAAGGCTGCCGAGCAGGCTGCTGGGATGAAGGACGGGGGCTGACTCCCAGGGGTGAGGGTCTGGCTGGAAGATGGTGGCAGCACCAGATCGGCCTGTGCTGGAAGGGCCTGCAAGTGGCGCCTTCCTTCCCTCTTGGGCTCTCTCAACCTCAGAGTCCTGAATGGGCCTTGGATGGAGGTGGGGACCCTGTCAGGGGCACAGAGAACGGCATGGGCACAGCCAGGGCAGGAAAGCCTAGCCATCAGTGGAGGGTGCGAAGATGGGTGGACAGAGAGCAAGGGCTCTGGACTCGGGTACACCTGGGTTCAAACCCTGTTTTCTTTACTCACCAGCTTGCTGAATTTGGTTTGACCTCCCTTGGCCTCAGTCTCCCCATATGTGCAATGTGTGGTACTGACGTAAAAACAGACATGCAGCCTGGCACCATGGCTCACACCTATAATCCCAGCACTTTGGGAGGCTGAAGTGGGAGGATCTCTTGAGCCCAGAAGTTTGAGATCAGCCTAGGCAACATAGTGACAGCTTGTCTGTACAAAAAATAATTAGCCAGGTATGCTGGTGTACACCAATGGTCCCAGCTACTTGGGAGGTTGAGGAGGGTGGATCACTTGAACTCAGGAGTTCAAGACCAGGCTGGGCAACATGGCAAAACCCCGTTTCTACCAAAAATATAAAAAATAAAAAATAAAAAATTAGCCAGGTGTGGTGGCCTGCACCTGTGACCCCAGCTACTCGGGAGGCTGAGGTGGGAGGATCACTTGACCCCAGGAGGTGGAGGTTGCAGTGAGCTGAGATCACACCACAGCATTTCAGCCTGGGTGACAGGAGTTGAGACCCCATCTCAAAAACAAAAGGCCAGGCACAGTGGCTCACTCCTGTAATCCCCGCACTTTGGGAGGCCGAGACGGGCGGATCATGAGGTCAGGAGATCAAGACCATCCTGGCTAACATGGTGAAACCCCGTCTCTACTAAAAATACAAAAAATTAGCTGGGCGTGGTGGCGGGCGCCTGTAGTCCCAGCTACTCGGGAGGCTGAGGCAGGAGAATGGCGTGGATGTGGGAGGCAGAGCTTGCAGTGAGCCAAAATTGCACCACTGCACTTCAGCTTGGGTGACAGAGTGAGACTCCCATCTCCAAAAAAAAAAAAAAAAAAAAAAAAAGGGAAAGAAAAAAACCCCAAAACAACAACAAAAAAACAGACACATAGAGCAGTGGAATAGAATCCAGAAATAAATTCACACATTTACAGCCAATTCGTTTCCCACAAAGGTGCCAAGAACGTACATTGGGGAAGGGGCAGCCTATTCAATAAATGATGCTGGGAAAACTAAATATCCACATGTAGAAGACTAAACTAGACCCCTCTCACTCACCATACACAAAAAATCAAATCGAAATGGTTTAAAGACTTAAATGTAAGATCTGAAACTATGAAGCTACTCGAAGAAAGCATTGGGGAAATGCTTCAGGAGATTGATCTGAGCAAAGATGTTTTGAGTAAGACCTCAAATGCATGGACAACAAAAGTAAAGATAGACAAATGGGATTATATCAAGCTAAACATTTTCTCACAGCAAGGAAACAATCAACAAAGGGAAGTGACACCTACGGAATAGGAGACAATACCTGCAAACTGTGCATCCAACAAGGGGTTGATAAGCAGAATGTATAAGGAGCTCAAACAACTTAATCGCACGAAAACATACAATCTGATGAAAAAATGGGCAAAACATCTGAATAGACATTTCTCAAAAGAAGACATACAAATGACAAGCAGGTATATGAGAAAATGCTCAATAACACTAGGGAAATGCAAATCAAAACCACAATGAAATATTATCTCACCACAGTTCAAATGGCTTTTATTAAAAAGATAATAGCAGGCCGGGCGCAGAGGCTAACGCCTGTAATCCTAGCACTTTGGGAGGCCGAAGCAGGTGGTTCACTTGAGCTCAGGAGTTTGAGACCAGCCTGGGCAACATGGTGAAACCTCATCTCTATCAAAAATACAAAAAATTAGCTCATGCTTGTAATCCCAGCTACTCGGGAGGCTGAGGCAAGATAATCGCTTAAACCCAGGAGGCAGAGCTTGTGGTGAGCCAAGATTGCGCCATTGCACTCCAGCCTGGGCAACAAGAGCAAAACTCTGTCTCAAAAAAAAGAAAAGAAGGGAAGGAAGGAAGGAAGAAGGAAGGAAGGAAGGAAGGAAGGAAGGAAGGAAGGAAGCCAAAGGAAGGAAGGAAGGAAGGAAGGAAGGAAGGAAGGAAGGAAGAAGGAAAGGAAGGAAGGAAGGAAGGAAGGGAAGGGGAAGGAAGGGAAGGGAAGGAAGGAAGGAAAGAAAAGAAAGAAAACAAAACAAAAGAAAACAAAAGAAAAAACAAAAGAAAAACAAAGAAACAAAAAGAAAGAAAGAGAAAAGAAAATAACAGATCACAAGCCAATCCCAGCATTTGGGAGGCTATATGGTGGATCGCTTGAGCTCAAGAGTTTGAGACCAGCCTGGCCAACATGGTGAAACTCTGTCTCTACTAAGATACAAAAAAATTAGCCAGGTGTGGTGGTGGGTGCCTGTAATCCCAGCGACTCAGGAGTCTGAGGCAGAAGAATCGCTTGAACCTGGGAGTTGGATGTTGCAGTGAGCCGAGATTGTGCCACTGCACTCTAGCCTGGGAGACAAAGCGAGACTCTGTCTAAAAAAAAAAAAAAAAAAGAAAAGAAAAGAAAGAAAATAACAGAAGCTAGCGAGGATGTGGAGAAAGGGGAAGTGCTTTTACACTGTTGGTGGTAAATTGTTATTATTGCTCTGTTGCTCAGGCTGGAGTACAGTGGTGCGATCTTGGCTCACTGCAACCTCCACCTCCTGGGTTCCAGAGATTCTCCTGCCTCAGCCTCCCAACTAGCTGGGATTACAGGTGTGCACCACAATACCTGGCTAATTTTTGTATTTTTAGTAGAGGGGATTTTGCCATATTGGCCAGGCTGGTCTCGAACTCCTGACCTCAGGTGATCCGCCCATCTCGACCTCCCAAAGTGCTGGAATTGTAGGCGTGAGCCACCGCGCTTGGCTAATTACAGGAATGTAAGTTAATACAGAGACTATGGAAAACAATTGGACAGTCCTCAAAAAACTAAAAGTAGAACTACCACATGATCCAGCAGTTCCACTACTGGGTATACAACCAAAAGAAAAGAAATCAGTATATTGAAGAGATACCTGCACTCTGGCATTTATTCAGTACTATTCACAATAGCCAAAATATGGAATCAACTTTAGTGCCAATCAATGGATGAACAGATAAAGAAAATACGGTATATACATATGATGGAATATTATTCAGCCATAAAAAATAAGAAAATCCTGTCATGTGCAGCAACATGGATGGAACTGGAGGACATTATGTTAAGGGAACGTAATGTCAGGCATAGAAAGACAAATATTGCATGTTCTCACCCATAAGTGGGAGCTAAAAAAATTGATCTCATGAAGGTAGAGAGTGGAATGGTGATTACTAGAGACCCGGGGAAGGAAGAGTTGGAGGAAGAGGGAGATAAATAGAGGTTAGTTAATGGGCACGAAAATACAATTAGATAGAAGGAGTAAGCTCTAGTGTTCGACAGCACAGTAGAGCCACTATAGTTAACAAGAGTTTGGCCAGGTGCAGTGGCTCATGCCTGCAATCCCAGCACTTTGGGAGGCTGAGGTGGGCAGATCACCTGAGGTCAGGAGTTTGAGACCAGTCTGGCCAACATGATGAAACCTGTCTCTACTAAAAATACAAAAATTAGCTGGGCGTGGTGGCTCATTCCTGTAATCCCAGCACTTTGGGAGGCTGAGGTGGGTGGATCACCTGAGGTCAGGAGTTTGAGACCAGCCTGGCCAACGTGGCGAAACCCTCTCTCTACTAAAAATACAAAAAATTAGACGGCTGTGGTGACAGGCACCTGTAATGCCAGCTACTCGGGAGGCTGAGGCAGGAGAATCACTTGAACCTGGGAGGCAGAGGTTGCAGTGAGCCAAGACTGTGCCACTGCACTCCAGCCTGGGCAACAAGAGTGAAACTCTGCCTCAAAAAAAAAAATTAAAAAAAAAAAAAAAATAAAAAAATTTTTTTTTTGAGGCAGAGTTTCACTCTTGTTGCCCAGGCTGGAGTGCAGTGGCACAGTCTTGGCTCACTGCAACCTCCGCCTCCCGGGTTCAAGCGATTCTCCTGCCTCAGCCTCCCGAGTAGCTGGGACTACAAGCGTGCCAGCTACTGGCCTGGCTAATTTTTGTATTTTTAGTAGAGATGGGGTTTCATCGTGTTGGCCAGGCTGGTCTCGAACTCCTGACCTCAGGTGATCCACCCCCCTCGGCCACTCAAAGGGCTGGAATAATAGGCGTGAACCACCGCGCCCGGCCCAGTGGCCGTCTTTCTTCCTTTGGTCTTTTCTTTTCCTTTTCGTGTTAACAGCAGCAGAACACTTCGTATGAGAGGGCTCTTGGGCAGTGGCTTCTATTCTGAGGCCCACTGGAAACCAGGACCGTCAGACTTGCCTCATCTCTGTGGCAAGGTTGTGCTTTGATTTTTTTTTTTTTTTCCTCTCGCAATCTCATAGGAATTGCAGGACACCAAGAGAAAGTGACCTTTCAAAGAGTTTTACTTTTCCTTTATTCTTGTGATTCTTCCCTGTCCTGGGCACCTTGCTGGAAGCAACCTCAGAAAGCAATAAGGTAGCTAACATCCATCAACTCTCAGAAGGCAGCTGGAAAAGGGTGGTCCAGTTGATGGCCTATCTTGAGTTGTTTAAGGAGTTATTTTCTGCCCCAGAGTCACAAAGATAATCTCCATTTTACTCTTCTAACTTTGCAACTTTGCCTTCCCACTCAGATTTTTTTTTTTTTTTTTGAGATGGAGTCTTGCTCTTTTGCCCAGGCTGGAGTGCAATGGCGCTCTCTTGGGTCACTGCAACTTCCACCTCTTGGGTTCAAGTGATTCTCCTGCCTCAGCCTCCTGAGTAGCTGGGATTATAGGCGCATGCCACCATGCCTGGCTAATCTTTGTATTTTTAGTAGAGACATGGTTTCACCATGTCGGCCAGTCTGGTATTGATCTCCTGACCTCAGGTGATCCACCTGCCTCGGCCTCCAAACTGCTGGGATTTTAGGCGTCCCACCATCCCCGGCCAACAGTCACGTTTCTAATAGGCAGAGTGTCTTCCTGTGGCCTGGTGGCTTTGGGCTTGTGTCTGGAATCTGCTGACCAGCAGCTCTCTAAGTCCCGGCCTCAATTTGTAGCTCTGAGAAACAGCCACAGGAAGCAGAGAGATCATGGATGTGAATGAAACTGCTCTGTAAATCAGAAGAGGTGCGAGGAGGCTGTGGGCAGATGCTGATGAGGCCAAGCAGGCTCCTGGGAAACAGAGGCAGCACCCAGAGGGCAGAGGCAGCCTGGGAGCCCTGCCTTCCTCTCAGCTCCATCCCTGCCCCCAGTGACCACCTTGGGAGGTGATACCTTATGTGTGGGAGGGCAGGGCCTCTGTCTCTTCTCAAAGGTGTAACCCAGTACGAGGGCTATGAGAATGCCTAGGGCTCTGAAGAGCTCCTGAGCTGCCCACTGGATGTGGGGCAAAGCCCTTCTGGGTGCCAGAAAGATGGGGGTTTCCAGGAGTCATTGTTCCTGTGTTTTGGCTTGTTCCTTAGATGGGGTGTGGTGGGAGAGGCTGGACTTGACAGAAGACCTGGGCCCTGCTCCTCGCTCATCCAGGACTCAAACCGGGACCCTTTGCCTCTCTAGGCCTCAGTCCCCGATCTATAAACTAAGATATTATTTCTGTCCTGTGGTAAAATTCTGAATTCTCTTTCCCACCTCAAATTACAAGAGGTATTTATTGAATGATTTCTGGATTTGGTGGGGGGAAGCCTCCATATACTTTGTTTGTTTTCTGAGATGAGGGTCTGGCTATGTTGCTCAGGCTGGATTTGAACTCCCAGGCTCAAGTGATCCTTTTGCCTCCGCCTCCTAAATAGCTGGGACTACAGGCGCCTGCCACCACGCCGAACAACCACTATACACTTTTATCAATTTAATCCTTACACCTCTAAGAAGTAGCTACTATTGGCAAGTGACAAAGATGGAATTTATGCTTTTGTAGTCTTAAGAATGCGTTAGCCAGGGCCGGGCGCGGTGGCTCAAGCCTGTAATCCCAGCACTTTGGGAGGCCGAGACGGGTGGATCACGAGGTCAGAAGATGAGACCATCCTATGGCGAACACGCGGTGGGCTTTCCGTCTCTACTAAAAATACAAACTAGCAGGCCGAGATGGCGAAGACCTGTAGTCCCAGTTACTTGGGAGGCTGAGGCAGGAGAATGGTAAACCGGGAATGAGGCTTGCAGTAGCGAGCTGAATCCCGGGCCTGCACTCCAGCCAGGCGACAGGAAATGAGACTCATCGTTAGCCGGGTGCAGTGGCTCACGTTTGTAATCCCAGCACTTTGGGAGGCCAAGGCAGGTGGATCACAAGGTGAGGGGTTCGAGACCAGCCTGGCCAACATGGTGAAACCCTGTCTCTACTATAAATACAAAAATTAGCCAGGCGTGGTGGCACATGCCTGTAATCCTAGCTACTTAGCAGGCTGAGGCAGGAGAATTGCTTGAATCTGGGAGGCGGAGCTTGCAGTGAGCTGAGATCACACCACTGCACTCCAGCCTGGGCGACAGAGTGAGATTTTGTCTCAGAAGAAAAAAAAAAAGAAAAAAGAGAATGCATTGCCCCAGCCCTGTGAGGCCCCCCAGGTCATGGATCCCTGGCAGTTGGCACCTCTTCCACTCCACTGCCTGATGCCGTGTGCTTATCTGGCCAGTGTCTTCCACCTGCCACCAGGCCCTCCTGAGACCCTCTGATGTGCTCAGCTGTGGGCTTTACTGAAGGCCTGCCCAGCCTGGGGGATGTGTGTCTGGTGTCGGGACCCTAGCTCGCCAAGCCCTGCACTGGTCAGTCTCTAACGCAGGTTTCCCAGTCCACAGACATGCTTGTCAGCCTCTCATGGCTGCTTGGCTTACATTCTGATTTATTGAAAATGCTAGGCTGGGCGTGGAGGCTCACCCCTGTAATCCCAGCACTTCAGGAGGCTGAGGCGGGTTGATTGCTTGAGCCCAGGAGTCCCAGACCAGCTTGGACAGCATAGCAAGAACCCATTTCTGCTAAAAATACACAAAAATTAGCGAGACGTGATGGCATGTGCCTGTGGTCACAGCTACCCAGGAGGCTGAGGTGGGAGGATCACTTGAGCCCTGGGAAGTTGAGGCCGCAGTCAGCTGTGATCACACCACTGCACTCCAGCCTGGGTGACAGGGTGACAGAGCAAGACTCTGTTTCGGAAAAAAAAAAAAAAAGAAGAAGAAGAAGAAGAAAAAGAAAAATAGAAAAATCTGGCAGTACCAGGCCTGTGTTTGCTCATGGAAAAATTCAGCGGGAACTGGGGCCCTTGGCCTGACTTTGCCCTGTGCTCCTTCTCAGAGTGCCTCTTATCTCTAGTCCCCTTCCCTCATCTTTGTCCTGGTTTCTGTTATCTGCCCCCTTCCAGAGGTGGGTGAATTTTTTTACTCTTATGTAGTCTGTATGTCAAAATAAGTCAAACAATTGAAGGGAGGCTCTGCTCGCTATGTCCTGCTCTTGTTGATTGACAAACCACTTGAACACATCGAGGCTCCTTCCTTCCTCCCTCCCTCCCTTCTTTCTTTCTCTTTCTTTCTCTTTCTTTCTTTCTTTCTTTCTTTCTTTCTTTCTTTCTTTCTTTCTTTCTTTCCTTCTTTCCTTCTTTTTTTCTTTCTTTCTTTCTTTCTTTTCTTTCTTTCTTTCTTTTTCTTTTTCTTTCTTTCTCTCTTCCTTCCTTCCCTTTCTTTTTTTTTTTTTTTTTTTTTTTTTTTTTTTTTTTTTTGGGGCCAGTCTTTCGGCTGTGTCACCCAGGCTGGATTGCAGTGGGGCGTGATCTCGGCTCACTGCAAGCTCAGCCTCCCAGGTTCAGGCCATTCTCCTGCCTCAGCCTCCCGAGTAGCTGGGACTACAGGCGCCACCACGCCCAGCTAGTTTTTGTATTTTTAGTAGAGGCGGGGGTTTCACCATGTTAGCCAGGATGGTCTCGATCTCCTGACACCGTGATCCGCCGCCTCGGCCTCCCAAAGTGCTGGGATTACAGGCGAGCCACTGGCCCGGCCTCCTTCCTTCCTTTCTTTCTCTCTTCCTTCCTTCCTTTCTTTCTCTCTTTCTTTTTCTCTCTTTCCTTCTTCTTTTCTTTCTCTCTTTCTTTCTTCCTTCGTTCTTTTTCTCTCTCTCTTTCTTTCTCCTTCCTTCCTTTCGCCTCTCACCCCCCAACTCTCTCTTTCTTTCTTAGATGGGGTCTTATTCTGTCATCCAGGCTGGAGTACAGTGGTGTGATCACAGCTTACTGGAGCCTTGAACTCCTGGGTGATCCTCCTGAGTTGGCCTCTCACCTCCTTCTCCTGAATCGCTGGGACTACTGGCACATGCCACCATGCCCAGCTCGCTGCTGTTTCTTAAAGCATGGTGGTCCCCATTCAATACAGTGGGTGCCTCCCCAGGGCTGATGCTTTGGTCCCCTCTCGAAGCACTGATCAGGTCTCAGGTGAGTGCGGAGTCCCTCTGTGATGTGGGGGAAGCTGCCTGTTTGACTCACAGAAGAGACAGAGATAAAAGGAGATCAAGTGACCAACTTCAAACCCTAAGCCAATGAGTCAGCGTTTAACCCTCAAGCCTTGCCCTTGGCTCAGGCGTCCCCTCACTGTATCCTGAGAGTTATAGGTAATTAGAACCTCTCCCTGAGGACACTGACCACTGGTTACAGGTCCTCCCTGGCTGCGTGTTCTGCTCAGGTGGGGAACGTTGACTCACACCCAGGCCATGCCAGTGGCCAAAACAACCTAGAGATCATTCCCTCCGCCTAGGTCTTTCATGTCAGCTGGAGTAGCTTGGCAGCAGCTTCTGGAGTTCACCATTGAGGGCGATTCTGTATCTGTGCTCAGCGAAGGGGATGGAGTACTACTGTTGACTGGTGATACTTGCTATGGGCTGGGAAACAAGCAGTGGGGGCCTGTGTCTCGAACTGACATCCTGGATCTAGCCTGTGGGTCAGAGGCCCCTCATGGGGTTGAGGGGAGCTCATGAGAGAGAACTGGGCTCTACAGTTTTTATAAAGGGAGCTGAAGCACGAAGGAGACAGTTGAAGGCATGACCCTCAGGCTACACACAGGCCAAGCCATCCTCAGTGTGCCTGCCACTCCCACAGCCCCCTTCTCAGAGGCTGCCAGGCTGGTGCCACAGAGCCCACCCCCCCACCTCCAGCTACAGCTGATTGGACGTGGGTGGGAACCCCATCTATAGGCTGATTCACCAGGCTTTGAGGCAGCCAGGTGGGAAATTAACTGGACAAGTAGATCCTCTTTTGGGGAATGTGAATTCAAGGCAAAGAGTGGAAGAGTTGGCAGCAAGAACTGAAGCCATAAGATGAAAATGGAGAGAGTGAGGAGAGAGGCTGAGTGGGGGTAATGATACACCCTAGAGTGATGAGGCTCCCACCCCAGTTCCTGAAGCTGACATGACCAGCTCCCTGGAGTCACCTTGGGTGAGGGTGTGGGAGGCAAGAAATATAGGCTTGTTTACCAATAATTGGGTCCCGATTACCCATTGAATCGATCTCTTTTTGTAAAAAAAAAAAAAAAAAAAATCCTCATTTATTTATTTACTTTTTTATTTTTTTTAATTATATTTTTTGAGACAGAGTTTCACTCTGTCATCCAGGCTGGAGTGCAATGGCATGATCTTGGCTCACTGCAACCTCCACCTCCCAGGTTCAAGCAATTCTCTTGCCTCAGCCTCCCAAGTAGCTGGGATTACAGGCGCCCACCACCATGCCTGGCTAATTTTTGCATTTTTAGTAGAGATGGGCTTTCACCATGTTGGCCAGGCTGGTCTTGAGCCCCTGGCCTCAAGTGATCCACCCGCCTCGGCCTCCCAAAATGCTGGGATTACAGGCATGAACCACCGCGCCCAACTTTATTTATTTATTTATTTATTTATTTATTTTTGAGACGGAATCTTGCTCTGTTGCCGAGGCTGGAGTGCAATGGCGCCGTCTCGGCTCACTGCAACCTCTGCCTCCTGGGTTCAAGTGATTCTCCTGCCTCAGCCTCCCGAGTAGCTGTGACTACAGGCTCATGCCATCTTGCCTGACTAATTTTTTTGTATTTTTAGTAGAGACAGGGTTTCACCATATTAGCCAGGATGGTCTTGATCTTTGGACCTCACAATCTGCCTGCCTCAGCCTCTCAAAGAGCTGGGATTATAGGCGTGAACCACTGTACCCGGCCTTATTTACTTTTTTAAAGACAGGGTCTCACTATGTCGCCCAGGCTGGAGTACGGTGGTGAAATCACAGCTGATTACAGCCTTGAACTCCTGAGCTTAAGTTATCCTCCTGCCTCAGCCTCCCAAGTAGCCAGGACTACGGTCTTGTGCCACACCCAGCTAAATTCACTTATTGTAGAGACAGGGGTTTTGCTATTTTGCCTAGGCTGGTCTCAAACTCCTGGGCTCAAGGGATCCTCCTGACTCAGCCTCCCAAATAGCTGGGAATACAGGTTTGAATCACAGCACCCAGCCACTTGAATCTATTTCTGGCCAAAGGGGTTTTTCCTGTGCTGAGGGCTGGGGCCTGCTCTCTAGACCGACTGGGCCTCAGCTTCCAGGTGCGGACGGCAAGTCCACACGGGCTCCCTGTGAGATCACGGAGTGGGGTTCCTCCTGTGACAGCTGACTTCAGTTAGAACTCATGCTGGGAGCATTTCCGGAGCCATGGAGGGCCGGGGACCAGCCACTGTGGGTAGAGCATGGCATCTTCCCCGTGACACCTGTCTTCAGTCTTGGGGTGGTAATTTGACCTTAAGAAAACACGTACATTCCTCACAGCTGCAGTCTGGTTTGCCTTTTCATTACCTCAATAAATATTGACAGTGGATAGATAAAAGCCTGGGCTTGGGAGCCAGGCAACCTGGATTTGAATCCTAGCGGTGGTGTGGCCTTGGATAAATTATATGAGCTCTCTGTGCCTCAGTTTCCTCAGCCATAAAATGGGGGTAGTAATGGCCCCTCAGGGGGTCACTGGGAGGGATACATGTGAACACTTACAACAGTGTGAGGTACTTAGTTTGTTCTGCTAAGTGTGAGGCCTTGTGCCCTGTGCCAGCTGCTGAGGGTGCAAAGTGGATCTGGCCCCTGCCCTCACAGAGCTTACAGTCTAGCATTCAGCAGTGGCTATGGGTCCTGCCGCACCTTGTCTTTCACACTGTGGGGAAACTGCTCTTTTCTGGGCTTGGTCTCAGCCAGCCTTTGTGAGACCGCCATCTGCCCCACATGTCTAATCCTGCTGTCTGATTCCACAGCTGGCGTATGCTGGCCAGTGACTGAGGGGAGGGAGGCGTTAGGGCTGTGAGTCAGGAAGACCAATGTGTCCCGGGGGAGCCAGGGATGGAGGACGGAGGGAAACAATAGCAACCCCAGGGGCAGCAGCGACAGCTCCCTCTGTTGAGGTCCCACTGTGCCTGGGGCCAAGTCCTGTGCTTTATGGACACCCCTGTTTTTGTGTGCTAGCGTTGCTGTAGCAATTCACCTCCTACTGGGTGGCTCAAGACAGAAACTTGTATCTTTCACAATTCCAGAGGCCAGAAGTCCCAAATCAAGGTGTCAGCTGGGACACACTCCCCCGAGACGCTCTGGGGAGAGTCCTTCCTGGCCTCTTCCAACTGCTGGTGGCTTCCAGCATTCCTTGGTTTGTGGCAGCGAGCTCCAATCTCTGCCTGTCTCAATCTCAGTCTATCTTTACATGGAATTCTCTTTGTGCATATTTATGTTTTGTGTCTGTGTCCTAATTTCCCTCTGCTTTTATGTCTTGTCTTTATTATTATTTTTTATTACGATGGAATCTCTCTATGTTGCTCAGGCTAGTCTTGAACTCCTGGGCTCAAGCCATCTCCTGGCCTCAGCTTCCGAAAGTGTTGGGATTACGGGCATGAGCCAGCACATCTGACCAAATTTCCCTCTTTTTGTAAGGACACCAGTCACATTGGATTTAGGGCCCACCCTAATCCAGTATGAACGAATCTTAATTGGATTACATCTGCAAAACTCCGTTTCCAAACGAGGTCACATTCATAGGTTCTGATGGACGTGGAGTTTTTAGGCGACACTATTCCCTGCAAATCCCTTAGTCATCACTTGATCAGAATGAATTCAGTGCTGTTCATTTATCCCGCTTTACAGATGAGAAAACGGAGGCACAGGCCAGCCCAACGTCACACAGCAAGCTGACGTAAACCCAGCTCTCTGACCTACAAAGGGCCGCCTTGTCCCTAACCAGACACTGTGGCGCTGGAGGAGTACACAAGCCTCACTCAGGAGGAAGAAGGAGGCAGCAACAGGAAATTCCTTCACAGGGCAGCGTCCAAGGCTGCTTATCAGTGCAGGGACTGACCTTCAGCCTCTCGTCCTTTTTACCCTCTTTTCTCTACAGACCCCAGTGCTTCCCTGAGGCAGGCAGGAAGTGGCTCAGCCTAGTGCTCTGCTGAGGCCTGTTTTCTGCTGACCTGGCCCATATTAGCCCGCAGAGGCAGCAGCAACTCAGGAGGAAAAGAACTGGCTGGAATAAGCTGGAAAGAATGTGTATCTGGGGTCAAGCAGAGGGGAGAGGGCGACAGCCTGCAGCCAGAGGCCCATTGCCAGGGAAGGGCCTTTATCTCCTCTCAGAGGCTGAGCTCTTTCACGTATCAGGGACACGGAAGCTCAGAGTGGTGAGGCCCAGCCCTGTGGCCTGGCCAGAGGCCCTGCCTTAGCTCAGAGCTGCTGATTGGAATTGGAGGGGTGTATTCGTCAGGGAGGGCCCTTACAGATATTGTACAAATAATTGAACATCAGACTCCCTACCTCAGAATCCTCAGGACCAGGTGCAGGGGTGCATGCCTGTCATCCCAGCACTTTAGGAGGTCAAGGCGGGAGGATCACTTGAGGCCTGGAGTTCAAGATTACAGTGAGCTATGATTGCACCATTGCACTCCAGCCCGGAGACGACAGAGTGAGACCCTGTCTCCAAAGCAATCAATCAATCAATAAGAGAATCCTCCTCAACACAGCTCTCCAGACAGCTACTATCAGTCAGTTGGAGCTGGCATAAGAGTTAAAAATGACCCTGTGGTTCTAATTCCAATTCCAGACCCAGAAGTCTGAGCCTTGGTGGCATCTTGCAGTATACTGAAGCCCAGAGAGGTCCCGCGGCCGGCCGAGAGGCAGGTTGGGACCAGGTCTCCCCATCCAGAGTCCAGGCACCATTTCATGACACTGGGACTTCTTTTTTTTTTTTTTTTTTTGAAACGGAGTCTCTCTGTTACCCAGGCTGGAGTGCAGTGACACGACCTCGGCTCACTGCAACCTCTGCCTCCCGGGTTAGCAATTCTCTGCCTCAGCCTCCCAGGTAGCGGGGATTACAGGTGCCTGCCACCACGCCTGGCTAATTTTTGTATTTTTAGTAGAGATGGGGTTTTACCATCTTGGCCAGGCTGGTCTTGAACTCCTGACCTCATGATCCACCTGCCTCGGCCTCTTAAAGTGCTGGGATTACAGGCGTGAGCCATTGCACCCAGCAACACTGGGACTTTTTACACAGGGGCGACACCCAAACCTTCCTGCCTTCCCCCTCACTGTGAATCACTCCTGGCTGCTACCAACAGCGAGGTTTTGCAGCTGCTGCAATTGCAGCCCTGGCACTGGGGTTCGAGGACAGCTACTCCTGCTGCAGGACCCGCCCCGTCCCCGGGCAGTGTGGCCTCTTTAGTTGGGAAACTCAAAATTGTTTTGAAGTACAAGTAGGAGTTTGCCTGGGTGAAAAAGTTCAAGGAGGGAATTCTGGGCAGAATAATCAGCGTCAGTGAGGACCAGACCAAGCAGAAGGAAGAGGGGTGGGAGGGGGCTGAAGGGTCTGGGAGCAGTAGAGACACACGAAGCCATTGCTCACAAGACCTGGGCTCTAGTCTTGGTTTAGCTACGAGCTTGCTGGGATGCTCAGAACAAGTCCCTGCCCTTCTGGGCCTCAGTTTCTCCATTGGTACAGTAGGGAGGCAGGGATGGATGCTTTGTCAGGGTTCCCTAGTACCCTTCTCATCTCTTTCCTGGCCAGTGCAGGGGACCCAGATAGTGATCTTTGGAGAGGCCCAGCCTGGCCTGGAACTCCACATTTCCTGGGCCTCTGCCTGGCCCATTCCGGGATTGCAGGGAAGAGAGACACTGGTGTCCTTCTCTCCTCTCTGTGCCCTGGCAAAGGGTACGAGACACACAGTGCTCTGTGACCCTGGGAGAATCACGTACACTCTCTCTGGGTCCTTTCCTCCATGGTACAGCTAGCCACTGGCTGGGACCCAAGGCTCTGACAGCTGGGAGGGTGGCTGGAGGCGGGGACGCCTGCATAGCCAAGGAATGTGTTTACTTCCCCCATGTGCTGGAAGGAAACTGAGCAAGGCCCCTGCTGAATTCCTTCCCAGTCAGGCCTGCGGGCCTCTGCACCTCCTCCCCAAGCTGGCCCTATTGTTCTAGGCAACCCCTCTTACAAGCTACATTTCTGGGACCCTCTTGCCTCATTTTATATCCCTCCATGGATATAAACCCTGACACAGTTGGGGTAACCCATTGGTGTCAGGCTTTTGGCCTGGACCCAGGACCTGGAGCCCTCCCCGCCAACTCTGTATCTAACCACTGTGAGGCCCTGACAAGTCGCTTGCCTGCTCCAGCCTCAGTTTCCCCTTTCTATTATGAGGGGATAGGAGGAAGTGGGCTCTGAAGGCTCCTTCAGTCCCAGGAGTCAGCACCTCAGCGACGCCTCCTGGGAAGGCAGGGTCATCCGACGGTTGTGAGCACGGGCTGCCATTTGCCGGGAGGCTCCAGCACTTGGAGGTGCCAGGCTCCATTCCAGGTGCTGCTGACACAGCAGCAAAGAGACAGGTGCAGTCCCGTCCTCAGCGAGAGGGGCCATGTTGAACAAATACTTCATTGTAAACTGGGTGCATGTTCCAGAGAAGACTCGTGATGAACCAGTTATGAGAGAGGGAAGAGCCTGCTCTAGATGGGGGTCAGGGAAGGGCTGACCGGGGAGGTGACATTTAGGTTGAGATGTGGAGGAGAGATGGTACCAGTGTCAAGAAAGGGGTGGGGGAGAGTGCTTCAGGCTGAAGGCCAGTTTGTCCAGTGGAATGAGGGGCAAAGACTGAGTGGAGAGCATGGGGGTCAAGGAAATGGTTCCAACATTTACAGCCTGGGGGACCTGAGAAAGGGCCCTTAACCTCCCCAGTGTCATTTTCACCATCTGTAAATCAGTGATAGTATCCTAAGGATTTAATCATGTAGCGCCCCCTGCTTGCTTCAGGGCCTCAGGAAGAAGCAGCACTAAAATGGCAGTGAAGTATCTAGGTATGTTCTGTGCAGGTGTGATTTCTATTAGTCTGCTTATATTTTATAACCCACTTCCCTTTGCTTGTTCATTTTTTCTGGTCTCTGGAACTTGATTTAAGATCTCTGTTTTTTTATTCTTTTGCTCCTATTTTTTAATTTGCACTTTCATGTTACTTTTTATGCCTTCCTTTACACTTCTGTTAAGGTGATATTATTAATGTTATGATTACTGCTATTATTATTATTTTCCATGAGTCTGTCTTACAAGCAGAAAACGGAATTGTGGGAAAATGCTTCCAAGTGTGTAAGCTGCTGTGCAAATGTGAGGAATTCTTATCGCATACCCAAACTGTCTTGGAGCTGCATTGATATATAACATATTGTATCACAGAATCAAAAACTCCATGTAAACCTGCAGCCTCATCCCTGTGGCAGGGAGAGGCAAACATGAGGCATGTTTCCCCATGTGGCTTTAGGGACTTGAGTGAAGAATGTCCCAAAAGGAGACAGGTCCTGTGGGAAAGGCTGAGGAAACCGGGAAGAGAAGCTCTGGGAGCCCAGAGCACTGTCTGCAAGACTGGGTGGTCCTCCTGAGGGAGAGAACTGGGTTGTATGCAGAGTGAATGAATGAATATGAGGCAGAATTTTCTAACACTTTTCTAGCAAATCTATTCCAAAGACAAAGTGACCTGAGAGGTAGTAAACACCCTGTCACTCTAGCTGTGTGAACTGTACAGTTACTCTTCCTATTAATACAGTGGTTTGGAGAGGATTCAAGATTTGGGTGGAAGATGTGTGTATTGAGGGGGATGGGAGGGTAAAGACTATGGGAAAATAAGAGATAATGTGTCATCAATTAGGATTAGATTTGACTGCAGGAAACAGAAGCCCAAAACAGTAATGTCTTATACAACATGGATACTTTTCTTTCTTACTTACTTCTTTCTCCCATGAAAGTCTGAGGATGGGTGATCTGGGCTGGTGTGGTAGTTCTTCTCTGCCTAATTGCAGGGATAAGAGGGTGAGAGGGGGGTCATGCCTCCTCTCTTTCAAATCACATTCCCTATCATGTGGCCTTCATCCTCATGGTCCAAAATGGTGGCCAGCATATCCACATTCCCGGGAGCAAGATGAAAGAAGGGACAGTGTCAGAAGGATGAAGGGGCAAAGGTGGAAAGGGCAAAGGAAGATTCTCAGAAGCTGCCAGGGGTGTTGATGCTCTCACCTCATTGGCTAGACTTAGTCACATGGCCATGGCCAGTGGCAAAGGAGGATGGGAAAAGTTGTCTTCATTCTGGGTGGCCATGGTTGCAGCTACCAAGTCCATCTTTGTGGAAGAGGAGAAAGGATGTTGAGGGACAATCAGCAGTCTCTTCCCTAGATGATATTCCTGATCTCTTTCCATTCTAAAAGTCGAGTCCATGCATTTGTTGTTCTCAATTCTCTATCACTATAGCCAAGGTCTGAACACTTGCCATTGGCCCAAAGCAGGGATCTGAGTGACATGGAACAGTGAGACAGGCGAGGGAAGGCAGGAGAGCTCAGAGAGATGCCAGACATTAGAGAAGGGCAGCCTCTCCATTCTTCTTGCTGACTAAGCACCTTCCCAATGTTTGGAAGTCTGTTCCTGGGAACATGTGAACTGAGCAACCTGAAAAATTGCCTTCCGTTGGGGCAATCAAGTGTTCTGTCCTTGGCTTTCAAAGCTGGGCAAGTTGTGAAATGGGTACTTGAAGGATGTTTCCATATTTGTACAAAAATGGAGGTGAAGCTATTGTTCACTGTGTCAGGAAGTGCCCTGGATTTAACTGCTTGTGTGAAGGGATTCATTCTGGAATTCAGAATCAGGAAAACGCTTATCTCCAGCTGAGCTCATATGACTTTCTTAGTCTGCCAACACATCAGATAATGCAGTGGCCCTCTGTTGTGTTTGTTTCTTAGCATTATGCCTTTCTCCTCCTTTTGGTAACGTCAGCTGCTTTTCTTCTGTGCAACCCACCCCCTCCCCACCCCAGCTTTCAGTCCATGTGCTTCTGATGGGGCTGAGTCCATCCTTTCTTCTCCTCCAGGGCGTTAGTACAATACTCAGGCCTGTCTAATTGGAGTCATGGTGATGAACCTGGATTTGTTCATGGTCCAGTTTGGGCCATTAAAAGACAGTCCTGGGACTTCTGCTAACATAATTGGTGGGGTGGTGGGGAGGGGTGAGGGGAAACACATCTTTTCCAGTGTGGGTGCTAAGCTGAGAAGATGTAAATCTGGAGGTGCTGGTGGCTATCTTTGCACCTTATAGAAAGAGTTTTCTTGGGAATGAGGGAATAGAATCAATACAGAGGACAGCAGAGAAGAGAAAGGACAGTGTGACACATTACCAATGACATTAACGGAACCAGCCATGCCTGAAGCTGTTATACCGCTGACTTACTTTCTTTCCTTCTTTCCTCCTTTCTCCCTCCTCCTTCTCCTTCCTTTCTCTTTCCTTCCTTCCCTTCCTTTCCTTCTTCCTTCCTTCCTTCCTTCCTTTCCTTCCTTCCTCCTCTTCCCTTCCTCTTCCCTTCTTCTTTTTGATTTATTTTTGCCACCAGGCCGAGTGCAATCGGCACCGTCTCAGCCTCACCGCGAACATCCCCCGGTTCCAGTGATTCTGCCCCCAGCCTCCAGAAGCGGTGCATGCCACTATGCCTGGCTAATTTTGCATTTTTAATAGACAGGGTTTCTCCGTGTTGGTCAGACTGGCTCTCAAACTCCCAACCCGCATCCACCCAATCTCAGCGCCTCCCAGTGTTGATTTCACAGGCATGAGCCACCGCGCCCAGCCTACCTCTAAATTTCATAGTATATGGGTCAATGTTGCTTTTTGTGTAAGCCGGTTTGAACTGATTTTCCATTACATGCAAATGAAATTATCCCCAATAATACATTAACTAAAACATAATTCTGCCAGGAAATGGAGATAAGAATTTTGTGATTAAGAATGCAAAGTCTGGCCGGGTGCAGTGGCTCACGCCTGTAATGCTAGCACTTTTGGAGGCCAAGGCCAGTAGATTGCTTGAGGCCAGGAGTTCAAGACCAGTCTGGCCACCATGGCGAAACTCCTTCTCTAGCTAAAAATATAAAAATTAGCTGGGCATGGTGTTGCTTGCCTTTAATCCCAGCTACTCAGGAGGCTGAGGCATGAGAATTGTTTGAACCTGTTAGGCAGAGGCTGCAGTGAGCCGAGATCCCACCACTGCACTCCAGCCTGGGGCAAGACTCTGTCTCCAAAAAAAAAAAAAAAAAAAAAAAAAAAAGGGCTGAGTCATCTCAGCCTGATGATGTATCTGCTGTTCTATAGACAACATGTTAGGAGCCTAACGAGCTTGGACACTGTGGCAGAGTGTCTGTGAAATGGTTGCCAGTGATTCAACCCTGTGCGTGTGTGTTGCCTCCCAGTGGGAGGTGAAATCCGTTCTCCCTCCCCTTAAATCATGACTCATAGCTTGTTTTGTGACTTGCTTTGACTAATAGAGTGTGGCTTATGTGATGGTGTGCTAGTTCCAGGCTGAGGCCTTACGAGACCTGGAGGCTTTGGCTTTGACTCCCTTAGAGTTCTGAGCTGCCATGTAAAGAAGTCCAGTTACCCTGTGGGAAAGATTATGAGGCCATGGGAGAGATGAGGCCTGGGCAGGCACCCGATGTTTCAACCCCCACAGTGGAGGCATAAGACATGTGAGGGAAGTTATATCGAACACTGTAGCCCCAGCCAACACCATGCATAGCAGAAGAACCACCCAGGTGAGCTCAGCCAACCCATGTGTGAGATATGATGAGGTTTCTCTTCAAATAATCTGATCAATCTTTTATTCTTTAATTCATAGTACCCACCCCCCCTTTTTTCCTTTTACTCCTTTTTCCTTTTTGCCTTTGTTAGATGCCCAGGCACACCTCAGTACCAGGCGTTATCAGTACCAGCTCACATTCCTTTCCTTATTTGGAAAGAGGACTAACTTTCTAGCTCATTACAGACACCCCTTCCCCTTCCTCTTTACTTTCTTTTACGTGCCCACCCTATCTAAAAAAAAAAAATCAACGTTTAGTCAACCAGGATTAGTTTAGATTGTACGACCCGATCCCGGCCAATGGGGAAAGGGTACAAAGGCAGGACTTGCGCCAAGAATAAAAGCTCTCGTGCCCTTTGTTTAAGTGTGCTCTCATGGCAACTAGCCAAGAAGGCACCCCGCTGCACAGAAGTAAAATTGCTTTGCTAAGAATCCTTTGTTCGAGTGTTCAATTTCCTTAGGATTTTGAGCATTATTCGTAACACGTGGAAATCATGAGAAATAATAAATTGATATTTTAAGCCAAGTCATTCCAGCACTTAGGGAGGCCAAGGTGGGAGGATCGCTTAAGCCCAGGAGTTTGAAACCAGACCAGGCAACATAGTGAGACTTTATCTCTACAAAAAACAAATTAGCCAGGTATGGTGGTGCATGCCTGTGATTACAGCTACTTGGGAGGCTGAGGTGGGAGGATTGCTTGAGCCCAGGAGGTTGAGGCTGCAGTGAACTGTGACTGTGCCACTGCACTCCAGCGTGGGTGACAGAGCAAGACCCTGTCTCAAAAAAAAAAGCTATTTTAAGCCATGAGTTTTTGGGTTGGTCTGTGTTGCAGCAAACCAAATGTTACTGTTTAAGCTGACTGAAACACCCACTTGAGCAATTTTGGAATATCAGGATGTGTCACTGTATTAGTCGTTTCTTGCATAGCTGTAAAGAAAATACCTGAGACTGGGTAATTTATAAAGAAAAGAGGTTTAATTGTCTCACAGTTCTGCAGGCTGTACAGGAAGCATGGTGCTGGCATCTGTTCAGCTTCTGGGGAGGCCTCAGGAAACTTACAATCATGGCAGAAGGGGAAGGGGAAGCCAGCACATCCTACATGGCAGGAACAGGAGCAAGAGAGAGAGGGCAGGTGCTGCACACTCTTAAACCAACCAGATCTCATGAGAACTCACTTACTATCATGAGAACAGCACCAAGGGGGATGGTGCTAAACCATGCATGAGAAATCTCCTTGCCCCCTCCTCGCCCCCACATGATCCAATCACCTCCCACCAGGCCCCACCTCTGACACTGGGGGGTTAGATTTGGGTGAGGACACAGATCCTAACCATATCATCACTCACTGGGTGTCTTATCTGAATGAGGCCCTCACTGAGAAACCGTGGTGGGCTGTGTTGGGACTGAGGGTCAGATTGGTAGAGCATCAAGACTAGGATTCTGGAACAATGAGAGAAGGAACTCTGCTTTGGCACTGGAGGGTCCTGGGTTGCTGAGAGTTCACCTCGAGGAAAGAGAGAGGTAGAGCCAAGATATTTGCTTGGCAGCCTGACCGATGTCAGGGAACACCATTTGCGAGGCAGTCATTTGAACTGCCTTCAGCCCAGCCTCCTTTTGGGGAGCTGAAGGGAGGGAGAGCAGAGACTGGCTGCCCTAATCCCCCAGGCAGTGGTGGGCATGGCGGCAGGGGAGAAGACCTCTCACAGCCCGCCTTGGGACAAATAGGCCCACGAGGGCTGAAGTGCGGTGGACAGAAGGCCAGGAAAAGGTGGCCTGGGACAGGGGCTCTGGAATCACAGACCGCCGAGTCCTTATGAGCTTAGAAGACCCTGGGCCAGGAGAAACCAGAGTTAAGATTTAAACGTCTCTACCCTCCTCTGTTTTTCTGTTTCATCATCCTGCTTCATTTGGGATTTGCCTTTCTAAACCATCTGAAATCCTTTTCAGAAGCACGTGGGAGGCACATCAAATGCCTGAGAGCTGGGATTATCCCTGGAACCCCAGCAGGAGGGAGTGGAGCCTGCAGTGCCCCCTCAGGCTGCACCTGACCCACCCCAGGAGGGCCTCGAGTGTGAGCGCATGAGTGTGTGTGTGAGTATATGGAGGGGTGTGTGTGTGACTGTGTGAACATATGTAAGCGTGTGTACGCGAGCACTTGTAAGAGCTGTGTGAAAAATGAATGTGTGTTAGTGTATGAGAGTATGAGTGTGTGAGTGTTGTGTACACGTAAGTGTGCACGAGAGTGTTTGCGAGTGTGCAAGCTGTGTGGAAATGGGTGAGCTCTGGTTTGTATGAGTGTGTTGGTGTGAAAGGGTATGACTGTGAGCCTGAATGTGTATATGTGTGTGTTAGCGTGTGAGTGAGTGTATCTGAGTGTGTGAGTTTGGGGTGATTTGTGTGAAACGTGTTAGCGTGAGTGTGCGTGAGAGTGTGCATGTGTGAGAATGAGAACATGAACGTGTGTCTGAGTGTGAGTGCTACTCTGTCCTCCCCATGGCACCACGGTGATCTTTAGAAAACATACTGGTATCCTTCACTACCTAGTGGAAGGCGCTGCAGGGGGCCCACTGCTCCTAGGGCCAGCCCATGTCCCTGGTGGCAGGGACTTGCCCTGGCTAATGGGGCTTCTCCTCCCCAGCCTCAGTCCCCTCCTTCCATTCCCCAGACCGGCCACAGCTTGTTGAAGGCAGCTCCAGGACAGGTCTTCCTGGGGGGCAGTGCACAGGCCAGGGCGTCAGGGCCGGATGCTCTGGAACGGGAGAGTGTGGGGAAGTCGGCCGCCCATGGACCCAGGACAAAGAGAATGCTAATGTGCCAGAGGTACTCCTGAAACTTTGTCCTGACAACAGTGACGCTGAAAAATCCTCAGGCCTTGGCATTCCGGGACTGCCAAGGTCACAGGCTCCCTTTCACGGGGATTCAGCCTGGGAGGCTGGAGACGCGCTCTCTGCTGCCCTCTTCTGGGCACCTGCCGCCTTGCGGATGCAGAGGGAAGCCAAGCCCACTGGCCCTGCCCAGCAGCTTCTAGTTTTGTGCGTGGGCACAGGACTGCACACGAGCCAGTCTGGGTGCTTCCCAAGGCTCAGGATAGGGGTTCACTGATGCTTGACGCTCATTGCAGGTCTGACACTTGGTAGATGCCCCCACAAAGGGAAAATGAACGCATGGATTGGTGAGGTCGTAATCAGAGGGGAAACTGAGCCCGAGAGAAGGGAACTTTGAGTTTGTTCCACAGGCAGGACTGGAACCAGGCCCACTGGGTCCCCAGGGCTTGCTCTGCCGTGGCGTCATTGGGGCGTGAGTCCTGGCCTTTTCCTGCTTGCTATGAGCAGACTTTCCCAGGTGACTGGGCTGCCCCAGGAGAAATAGGAGGCCCTCCTGCTGGGGCAACTGGGTCAGGCTGGGCAGCGAGGGGCTGGAACCCCGCCTCCCTCGGCCGGTGCCCAGGCTCGCCCTGCCAGATTGTGCTGAGTTGGCCCACGCCTGGGCGGAAGATGACACGGACGCAGACACGCCCGGGAGCCGGAGGGTGTGGGGGTGCCCCACATCCTCCTCTGGGTCTACCCCCTTTGCCACGCCATCATTACCCCCAACAGAGGAGGATGCCAAGGTTCAGAGAGGCTGGCGTTGCCCAAAGCCGCAGCCCCGGCATGTCCAAGCCTCGCTCCCTGGATCCTGGAACTCGCCAGTGAGTCCTGCTTCCTTCCTTCAGCTGCACTGGAGCTCTTCCGTGCCCTGCGCTGAGATGGGACCCCTTGAGTCTCATCCCGGGGCTCCCAAACAATAGCTGGTCTCATCTATTCTGGTCACTCCATGTAGAAAAACGGAAGACACAGACACGCAGAAAGAAAACAAAATCACCTGAGAGGCCCCGACAGTGATCAGCCACATCCCCAGATAAGCTCCTTAGCCCTGCCCTTGGTTGAGTTTAAATGGATTCTTCCCCTGCTACTGCCTCCAGGACCGAATCCCCTCCCTAACCTCTCTGTGTGGCCTCCCCGAGTCCATCTTCAACCCTGTCTGAGCCAAGACACCCCCACCCCAGCCTCACAGGCCCAGTGCCTGACCCTCTTAAGCTTCCCCTTCTCCCACCAGGCCGTCCTCAATGATGACTCAGGAAGCCAGTGGGCCACAGGGACCGAGATCCCACTTCTGCGTGAGATGACTTGGTCAGCGACCCCTGCTCTAAGACCTTCCATGGCTCCCAGGCCAACAGAAGAAGGTTCAGATAGCTTAGTCTGGCATTCAAGGCCTCGCCTCACATGGCCCCCTCCACCCTGGTGGCCTCCAGGAATGGTCAGCTTCTTTCTGGGTTGACCTCCCTTGATCGCTTGGGAGCTGTGTAAGTGCAAAGCTCCATCTACTTTATCACAATATTCCCAGGGCTTACCCCAGGCCAGCACATAGTAGGTGCTTAGTAAATGTTCACTGAAACCAAAGGGAGCTGCTTTGGTCAGATCAATTCAGTCCTGTTAATAACAAGAAGCAGCACTTATTCAGCAGGCATTATATCTAGGTATTGTGCTAAATGCGCTGTAAGGATTCCTCACTGAGTCCTCAGAACTGCTCTATAAGGTGGTGCTACTGTAATGCCCATTTTCCAGATGAGGGAACTGAGGCCCACAGATACTAAGTGATTTGATCAAAGCCATATCCAGGATTCTGATCCAGCCCATACTCTACCCGCCTTTTTTTTTTTTTTTTTTGAGATGGAGTTTCACTCTTGTTGCCCAGGCTGGAGTGCAGTGGCACGGTCTCGGCTCACTGCAACCTCTGCCTCCTGGGTTCAAGTGATTCTCTTGCCTCAGCCTCCCAAGTAGCTGGGAATACAGGTGATCGCCACCACGGCTGCTAATTTTCGTATTTTTAGTAGAGACAGGGTTTCACCATGTTAGCCAGGCTGGTCTCGAACTCCTGACCTCAGGTGATCCTCCCACCTCGGCCTCCCAAAGTGCTGGGATTACAGGCATGAGCCACCTTGCCCGGCCCCTACCCACTTTCCTAGACTGTAGGGTTTGCCTGCCTGTGCCCGCTTGTGTGCATGCTAGGGGTCTGCACCCTTTTTGTCTCTCTTTTACCCACCCTTCTCTGTCAGGGCCCAAAGGGCCCTTCCATTCCTCTCTCTCAGGCTCGGCCCCAGAGCCAAGGCAGTGCAGGGAGGGGCTGAGTGCCTGAGGCTGCAGGGATGGGCTCTTCAGAGAACAGGAGCACATTTGCTGTTTCATGTGGCTAAACAAGATCCAACAGGCCGATTTTAGGCAGCAAACCTCAGGTTCCTGAAATGAGCTTGAAATGATGCAGCATTCAAGAAGCCTGGCCTGGGAATTTGGGCCCAGGCACAATCGCAGACATGCTATGTGACCTTCGGCAGGGAGCTTAGCTTTGCTGAGCCTCAGTTTCCATGTCTGTACAATGGGCATGAGAATAGCCACCTCGCAGCATCATGGAGAGGATTAAACATGAGCTGGCACTGGAGGCATCCTGTAAACCACAAGCCACTAATAAAGGTGAGGGAGGGGATATTATTGCCCTGGGATTAGCAGCGGCCCAGTTCAACCACTAGGAGAGAGAGGGGAAGGACAGATGCAGCCGGCAGGAGCCCAGGTTTTTCCAGTTAGGGTGCGTGCAAGTGGGTGGGGAGAGGAGGAAAGGAGCACAGGAAGGAAGGTGGGCCTCTGTTGCCAGCTGCTGAGTCACCCTCCTCTTCATTCTTCCTTTTACGTTAAAAAAAAAAGGTCTTAATTACTTTTTTCTGCTTACAAAAGCGGCACATGCTCATTGTATAAAGTTCAAACAACATCAAAATATACACTGTGGAAGGTAGCTCGTTTCCCATGCTTATGCTTCCCAGATGGAACCACAGTTGACATTTTGGTGTATGTTCTTGCAGATTTTTCTAATTAGAGAAGCAGATTCCTTGAAGATAATTTTATTTATTTATTTATTTATTTATTTTTTGAGATGGCGTCTCATTCTGTTGCCGAGACTGGAGTGCAGTGGCGTGATCTCAGCTTACTGTAACCTCCATCTCCTAGGTTCCAGTGATTCTTCTGCCTCAGCCTCCTAAGTAGCTGGGATTAGAAGCGTGCGTTGCCACACCCAGCTGATTTTTGTATTTTTAGTAGAGAAGGGGTTTTGCCATGTTGACCAGGCTGGTCTCGAACTCCTGACCTCAGGTGATCTACCCACCTCGACCTCCCAAAGTGCTAGGATTACAGCCCTGAACCACTGTGCCCAGTCCTTTGAAAATAATTTAAAGCGAGGCAGAACTGTGTAATGGATAGCCTCCCACCACCATCTCAGAACTAACCACTGTTAACAGCTTTGCAGGTATATGCTTGAACATTTTATACGCATTTGTATCTACAAGTGGGCATAAAGATAGGGGGAGGCGTTAATGATTGCAGACACAAAGGCCAAGACGCCAGGGTACAAATCCCAGTAGGTCACTAACTTGGGTGAGTGACCTCTCTGAGTCTCATTCTCTTCCTCGGAAGATGAGAATTCCACCTTCTTTAGAGCATGGCTGAGAAAATGAAATGAGATAAAGTATGCTGAGCTCAGCATAATGTCTGGCTCAGCCAGGATTAGCTGTTGTTACAGGCCCACACAAAGAGGCTTTTCCTCCTGCAAAAATGGGATCATACTATGCATACGCTCCTGCTTGGTTTGGAGGCAGAATTACGGGGAAAGATTAGTCATAGGGATCCTGAAATTTACATTGGAGATGAGAAGTCTTGCTTTTAGATTCACAGAATTGGTTGTGCAAATGTAGGCTGGGAAAAACCTGGATTTCACAAGCTGAATCATGGCCACCTCTGCCAGGCGACTGCATCACCAGATGCTGAGCTCTCCAAGGAGGGAGGTGATGGAGCTTCTGTAGCCTGGGCTGCTCAGTCATTTGAGGCTTCCATTCCCCTTCCCTTGCCATGCGGACTTCCAACTACCCACATGGTGCTTTGAAACGTTTTGAAACATCTAAAACTTTCCTCCCTTCCCAATCCCCACCTCCTGCAAACCCGCGTTGTCCTCCAATCTCCCCAGCCACAGCAAAGGCACCAAAATGTGCCATTTGCTTAAGTCAGACAGGGGAGGGGTGAGGAATGCTGTATTCTGACTTTTCCCTCCCACAGATCACTTTCTCTTGGCCTTTCCTCCCACACGTGCCCACTCTGCCTCCATCCCACCACCCTACAGTTCATTCCCCACCCCACAGCTAGAACAAATGTTTCAGTTTACTTCGGTCTTTTTGAGTAGGTAGCATGACGGGTTGAATGGTGGCATCCCAAAAGATATGTCCAAAGCTGGATTCCCAGCATCTGTGGGACTGTGACCTTGGATCTTTGCAGATGTAATTAAGTTAAGGATCTTGAGATGAAGGGATCATCCTGGATTATTTGAGTGGGCCCTAAATTCACTGACAAGTGTCCTAATCAGAGTCACATGGGGAAGATTTGACAGAGAGAAGGGGCCGGGTGTGGTGGCTCATGCCTGTAATCCCCACACTCTGGGGGGCTTTGCTTGAGCCCATGAGTTTGAGAACAGCCGAGGCAACATGGGAGGACTTTGTCTCTACAAAAATTATAAAAGTTAGTTGGGCGTGGTGGTGTGCCTGTAGTCCCAGCTACTCAGGTGGCTAAAGCATGAGAATTGCTTGAACCCAGGAGGCGAAGGTTGGAGTGATCTGAGATCGTACCACTGCACTCCAGCCTGGGTGATAGAGCCAGACCCTGTCTCAAAAAAAAAAAAAAAAAAAAAAAAATAGAAGAGGAGGAGGCCCTGTGACCACGCAGACAGAGATTGGAGCAATGTCCTCGATGTACCAAGGAATGCATGGAGCCCCAGAAGATGGAAGAGGCAGGGAACAGAAGCTCCCCACAGCCTTGGGAGGAAATGTGGCCCTGCCCACGCCTGGATTTGAACTTCTGGCCTCTGGAAATGTGAGAGAATAAATCGCTATTGTCTTAAGCCACCCAGTTTGTGACAGTTTGTTATGGCAGCCACAAGAAAGGAATACAGATGATATCTACATATGGTTAAGGTGTCAAAATGATGCAAGAGTGGGTATTGAGAAGTTTGTTTTTATAGGTAACCACTTTTATTAGGTACTTTTGTATTTTTCCTGGGTTTCTTTATATAGATATAAAAAAGTATACAAGAGGAATACATTTGCTTTCCCTGCCCCATTTAGGAGTGATCTTTTAATTTTACTTTTTTTTTTTTTTTTTTTGAGACAGAGTCTTGCTTTGTTGCCCAGGCTGGAGTGCAATGGAACAATCTTGGCTCACTGCAACCTACCGAGTAGCTGAGATTACAGGCGTGTGCCACCCTGCCTGGCTAATTTTTTGCATTTTTAGTAGAGATGGGGTTTTGCTATGTTGGTCTTAAACTCCTGACCTCAAGTGATCCACCTGCTTCAGCCTCCCAGAATGTTGGGATTATGGGTGTGAGCCACCATGCCTGGCCAGGAGTGATCTTTTAAAATGTATATCTGACGCTGTCAGTCACACACTTAGATGAGATCCACACTCCTCAAGTGGGCTACAGGGCTCCACTCAACCTGGCCTCTGCGCCCCTCTGACCCCATCCCACGGTCTCCTCTTGTCCTCTAGGCTCCAGCCCCACTGTTCTCCTGCATGAAGATCCCACCCTTCTTCTTTTCTTTTTCTTTTTTTTTTTTTTTTGAGATAGAGGCTTACTTTGTCACCCAGGCTGGAGTGCAGTGGCATAATCTCGGCTCACTGCAACCTCCACCTCCCGGGTTCAAGTAATTCTCCTGCCTTAGCCTCCCAAGTAGCTGGGATTACAGGCGCCCGCCACCATGCCCTGCTAATTTTTGTATTTTTAATAGAGATGGGATTTCATCATGTTGGTCAGGCTGGTCTCGGGATTACAGGTGCCCGCCACCACGCCCTGCTAATTTTTGTATTTTTAGTAGAGATGGAGTTTCACCATGTTGGTCAGGCTGGTCTCAAACTCCTGACCTCAGGTGATCTACTTGCCTCAGCCTCCCAAAGTGCTGGAATTACAGGTGTGAGCCACTGCACCGGGCCAATCCCACCCTCCTTCTGCCAGGTCTTGGTGCCATCCTTGCTCCTGCCTGGACCCCCCAGACCCTTCAGTCCCCACTGTCTTCCTGTAATTTCTCCTGAAATTTCATCTCCCCCGAGAAGCCCTCCCTGAACTCCCAATTTAAAATAGCTCCTTTGTTTTTGGCTCTTCTTATCATACCACCCTGTTTACAAAGTGGGAATTCCTGCATTTCACTGAATGTATGCCAATATAAAATTGTCTTGATGACATATTATCTTTTTTTTTTCCCTTCTACCTAATACTATAAATATATCTGTCTCTTTGTTTGTTCCTGTTCCCCCTACCCTGCTCTAGACTGTAAATTCCTTGAACTGGAATCTGTTTTGTTCACCTGTCCATCCTGGGTGCTGGAAACAGTGCCTGGAACATAGCAGGCCCTCCATAAACATTTGTCAAATACATAAACGAATACTGAAGGCCAAGTACTTTCTAGAAACCGTGACATACACTAAAGAAAGAGTTCTTAGGGTTTCTCTAAAATAGCTCTAAAATAGCAGGCAGCATTTTGCGTGTCCATGCATTATTCAGGACCACAGCATCCTATTTCACCTCCTTTGTGTGGGTCATTGAGCCATACCCTGCGGTCATTTCAGGGTGCCCTTCCTGCTGTCCCCTTCTCAGAGAGGCAGCTCTCAGGGAGCCTTGGGAACCTTTCTTCCTGAAGCAGAAAAAATTCTCTCTCCTGCGCCAAGTTCTTCAGGGCACAGAAGGAGGTGGAAGGTGGTGCCTCCAGAGGGGCTGCTGGTTCCAAGGCCAATGGCATCTTGGGACACTTGTTGGGAACCCCGAGTCAATTCTGGTGGGTGAAATCTCCCAGGGCCTTCTTCCTGGCCAGAGGCAGCTGGGGGATCTCCCATAGGCTGGAGGACCAGATTGAATACTGCTCTTACCAAGCTGGTATGGAAGGTGGTACCCTGGGTTTGCTTCCTGATGTAGCTACTTATCAGTTAGGGGGCCCTGGGCATGTTTCTGACACTCTGAACTTGTCCTCCATCTATAAGGACCAGAATATATACCTGTTCGTTGTTCTATAAGGACCGGAATAGATACCTCCCAGGTTGATATCACAAATGAGATAATATGTGTAAAATAAATTAACAGAGCTGGGCACAGAGTAAAGAGCCCAACAAATTATAGGTACTTTTGTTATTATTATTATTATTTTTTGAGACAGGGTCTCATCCTGTTGGCCAGGCTGGAGTGCAGTGGTGTGATCACAGCTCGCTGCAGCCTCCATCTCCCAGGCTCAAGCAGTCTTCCTGCCTCAGCCTCTAAAGTAGCTGGGACCGCAGGCGCACACCACCACACTCTGCTAATTTTTGCATTTTTTTTGTACAGACAGGGTTTTGCCATGTTGCCCAAGCTGGTCATGAACTCCTGGGCTCAAGTGATCCACCGTCTTGGCCTCTCAAAGTGTTGGAATTACAGGTGTGAGCTGCCTCGCCTGGCCATTATTATCTTTTTTTAAAAAAAATTTTTTTTTTTTTGAGACGGAGTCTCGCTCTGTCGCCCAGGCTGGAGTGCAGTGGCACGATCTCAGCTCACTGCAAGCTCCGCCTCCCCGGTCCACACCATTCTCCTGCCTCAGCCTCCTGAGTAGCTGGGACTACAGACACCCGCCACCATGCCCGGCTAATTTTTTGTATTTTTAGTAGAGATGAGGTTTCACCGTGTTAGCCAGGATGGTCTCGATCTCCTGACCTTGTGATCCGCCCGCCTCAGCCTCCCAAAGTGCTGGGATTGCAGGCACGAGCCACTGTGCCCAGCCATTATCATCTTATTAACAAGTATTGTCTAACCTCTCTGGTTCTTGTAAAGGTATAATGACAATATGCATCTCATAGCAAGGATCAAATGAGGTCACGGGATGGAAAATGCATTTTGTGCTGGGTTTGGTGGCTCACACCTGCAATCCCAGCACTTTGGGAGGTTGAGGTAGGAGGATTTGTTGATTGCGCAGGAGTTTGAGACCAGCCTGTGCAACATAGTGAAACCCCATCTCTACAAAATACTTAAAAAAGTAGCTGGGTGCAGTGGTGCATGTAGTCCCAGCTACTTGGGAGGCTGAGGTGGAAGGATTGCTTAAGCCCAGGGTGTGGAGGCTGCAGGGAGCCGTGATTGTGTCACTGCACTCCAGCCTGGGTGACAGAGTGAGACCCTGACTTAGACAAAAAATGAATGGAAAGTTCATTTCGAAATGCAAAATCCTACAGAAGTGTGTTAGATAATAGTCCCTGATAACATTAATCATGGAAAGTCCTTGTAAGCAAGGAAATGTGTCCTTTCAGGGGAGGCCACAAGAGGGCACCCCTCCCCCTGCCAGTGCCATGCCTCCTCACCCACTCCTCCAGGAGGGCCTGGTCCACACCTCCCTGTAAGTAAAAGGAGGTACAGCCCCTCCATCTGGGAAGAGCCTGGGCCTGAGGCTCTGTCCTGGGGACTTTTCGCCGGACTCGTCACATGGGGTGCCCATTCCTTCTCTGTAGAATGGAGGCCCCTGGGGTGGCATTGAGGGATGTGGTTGAAAGTGTTACTACTTATAGAGCTGTGCTCAGAAATGGTCTCAACCCTGCATTTCTCCAAGTGGGGTGCAGGATCTTATATGTACATGTGATGACGGAGTTTCTTCTCCAACACAGGAGTTCTCTGTCTTTTTCACAGCTGTCTCTCCAGCCTCAAGCACAGGTAGGCACACAGTAAGTGCTTGAGTGGCACTGGGTAAGTAAAGAGGCTGCTCCTTTACCTGGATATTTGCCATTATTCCCCTCCACTCCCAACCCCGAGACCCCCAGGAATCTCAAACCACAGTGTGCTACCTGTCTGTGGGAGTCGAGAAGCCCCATCTGACCTGATGATCCATTCCGCAGGCGTGTGGAAAGGGAGTTCTAGAAGGAACCATGGCAAGGACAAGGACTGTGAGCTTTGAGAAAGCCCCAGTGTCTGGTTGGGTCCTGTTTGAAAGCTGAAAAAGAAAGAGGTGCAGCGGCCGGTGGATGGGGCCTGGAGCGCCCTGGTCTGTCCCTGTACTCCCTGCCTGGGCTCCTTCGTGGCCTGTGGCCTTGTGGAATCTCAGGCCCCTCAGTAGGGAAGTGTTGCTACCCAGGCCTCCTCTCAGCAACTTCTGGGATGCACAAGAGAGACGTGGGGATGCCCTTTGCATCAGGTGAGAGGCAGTTGATATGGTTTGCCTCTGTGTCCCCACCCAAATCTCATCTTGAATTGTGATCCCCAGGTGTCAAGGGAGGGGCCTGGTGGTAGGTGATTGGATCATGGCGGCAGTTCCCTCCATGCTGTTCTCATGGTTGTGACTGAGTTCTCATGAGAGCTGATGGTTTTAAAGTGTGGCACTTCCTCGCTCTCTCTCCCTTCCGCTGCCATGTAAGATGTGCCTTGCTTTCCCTTCCCCTACTGCCATGACTGTAAGTTTCCTGAGGCCTCCCCAGCCATGCAGAACTGTGCATCAATTAAAGCTCCTTTCTTTATAAATTAGCCAGTCTCAGGTGGTATTCGTTATAGCAGTGTGAAAACGGACTAACACAGTGGTTTTTCAGGTGGTGGGTTTTTTTTACCCCTCAAAATATGGCAGAGTTTGGAGGATCACGCCAAGGCGGATAACCATGTGAAAAGTGTCCTCATGTGCTGGCCCCGCTGCCTATGGCACAGCTAATGTCCAGAGTTACTGCAGGGCCTGGCTAACGTCCAGAGGCCACTGTGAATCCAAACACCTGTGTGAGGTGTGAACTGGCCTCACATTTCACACTCTGTCTTTCCTTTTTGACCTGGTCAATCACACCATTGTGACTGACAGAGAGGGGTTGCCACACGGCTAGACCTCAAGTGCCCCTTAACCCTCATCGAGCTTCAAGGGATACTCTCCATCCCCTAACCCTCCACACCAGGGAAGCATCCCCAGACATGGCTGCTTCCTGGGGCCTCCAGCTGCCAGGATGTGGGTCCTGACTGCTATCTGTGCGGCCTCTGAAAGTGTCTGGCAGTGTGGAGGCACTTGGGGATGCTTCAGCTGGGCCTGTCAGGTTCTTTCCCTGCCTTCTCCTCCTCCCCTCTTCCCCAAATTCCCAGAAAGAAACAGGACAGGAGCCAAGGGCCAGGACTTTATTATTGTCACAGAGCACAGGAGAGACCACTTGGGTCTCAGTGAAGGTTTGCTTTTCTTCTTCTTCAGGGGAAGCTACTGTGAGAAGGGCCACCAGCCAGGCTAGGTCAAACGGGGTTGGGGCCACAACATGATAGTTAAACCCATCAACACAGCCTTGATTCGATCCCAGCTTCACAACTTCTTAGCCGTGTGACCTTAGGTAAGTCTGTTAACCTCTTTCAGTCTTGGCTTTGTGGAGTGGAGTGAATAGCAGGGCCTGCTTCACTGAGGTGTTATCAGGATGGAGGGGGACAAAGCCTATGAAAGTGTTTAGCACAGCGCCTGGCAGATCGTGACCAGTCACTGAGTGGAAGCTATCATGACCAAATCTGATTTCTCCACGGGCAGGCCAGCCCCGTCGCTGTGGATGAGGAAGAGGGGGTCTCATTTCATAAATGTCTTCCATGCGGCCTGTGAGAAAGATGCCTTGGGACACCTGTGGGAGCTGCCTGGTCCCTGGCAATGTGGGAGTCAGACCCAAAGATGAGGGTTCTGGGGCTTTGGCATTTACTACCATTTCTACAGCCCCATGAAAAGCCCTAGCAAGAGTTCAGGGAAAGTTCTAATTTTATTTTTTTTTGAGATGGAGTTTCGCTCTTGTCACCCAGGCTGGAGTGCAGTGGTGTGATCTCAGCTCACTGCAACGTCTGAGTGGTGTGATCTCAGCTCACCTCAACCTCTGCCTCCTGGGTCCAAGCAATTCTCCTGTCTTAGCCTCCTAAGTAGCTGAGATTACAGGCACCCCCCACCATGCCTGGCTAATTTTTTGTATTTTTAGTAGAGACTGGCTTTTGCCATGTTGGGCAGGCTCATCTTGAACTCCTGACCTCATGATCCACCCACCTCGGCCTCCCAAAGTGTTGGGATTACAGGCGTGAGCCACTGTGCCTGGCCGGAAAGTTCTGATTTTGTACCCGGATTACATTAGGTCTTTTGTCATTCAGTTAGCATTCTCTACAGGCAGTCAGAGAGGCTGAGTTTTAAAATTATTTATGTATTTTTTAGAGACAGGGTCTCCCTATGTTGCCCAGGCTGGAGTGCATTGGCTATTCACAGGCACAATAATAGCTCTCTGCAGCTAAGAACTCCCAAGCTCAAGTGGTCCTCCCCTGTCAGCCTCCTCAGTAGCTGGGACTGCAGGCACTCACCACCGTGCCTGGCTTTTTATTTTTGTAGCTTTTGCTTTTGGCTAAGAAATTGCCATAGGCCATTGGACTTGAAATCAGAGCTGGCGCTGCCTTTTGCTGTCTGGGCAACCCTGGGCTGGCCACTTTACCTCTCTGAGCCTCACTGATCCCATGGATCTACCATAAGGAAGGCTTTGAGGATGAACCAGCCTGTGGAAGCAAACGAAAGTGATGGGGGCACTGCTGGTGGTGCAGCAATGGAGAGGGTTTCATTAGTCACTGACTCGAAAGTGAGGGGGCAAAATGAACCTCAGTGTGTGTGTGTCTGTGTGTGGGTGTGTGTGTGTGTGTCCAACGTCTTGTAGCAAGGTTACAGATCACTGTTTGTAGGGGAAGAGCCATAGTGTTCCTAGGGGTGGCTAGAGGCGCCACAAGAGGGCGTTCTAAGTTTTTATCTTCTCTACCTTGAAAAATTTTCCATTTGTCTTCTGGCTGCATTCCAAATCGAACGAAGACTTATGGTTTTTAGTTTACCTAACTGATGGAATACGCTTTTAAAATGAGTTCATGTGTGTTTACTAGTTTATCAGTCATGTGGATGCAATACTGCGGCCCCTGTCTCAAGGCGCATTGGGAAGTGGGTTTAGGGTGTGGTGGAGACAAGAAATGCATGCCTGATGGTGTCCTGGTTCAACCGCTGCTCAACTGGGTGGCCTTGGACAAATTTCCCAAGAGTACGGCAGTGCTGAAGTTCCCACATCCAGCCTCACAGGGGTGTTACGAAATAGACACGATGGAAAGAAAAGCAATGCAAAGGTTTGGAACGTGGTTCATAAGCCCTCTTACCTCCAGGGACAGCCTTCTTCTTGAACCCTCATCCTGTGCTCCAGCCGAGGCCCCCATGGGAATGGGAGGGGGGCAACTCTGGGATGGGAAGGAGGCGAATCCAGCTGTGAAACCATGACCTCAAGAACAGTATTTCCAGGAATCCCCATCTTAGCATTTAAGGGATTCCTGGGAAAACTGGACCGTGAGGACAAGGTGGGAGTGCGTGACCTTCAGCACCAAGGCCGCCGTGTCCCTAAGGACCAGCTGTAGTTCTCTTCTGCATCCAGCCCCATCTGTAGCAGCCAGTGTGGGGTGCCACATGTTGCCGGATGTGGCTCATTGCTCTGGGGGGAGTAGTGACTGGAACTTCAATTGCCCTGGAAAGTACCAGAAACCCTCTGGCGCCCCCCGCCCCCAGGACTGCCCTCTGCTCTCTGCCTGGCTTATGTGTATTCCCCAGTCTCCTGCTAGAGGGGTGAATTTAAACCAACAATTCAGTTCCTAGGTTGGGTTTGGCAATTTCCTCTCTGATGACCTCCAGTAAGTCACTTAACCCTTGAGCCTTGGCCTTCTTTAATTATAAAATGCATGAGTCTAGGACCTGCTGGAGAGGTGAGATGAATAAGATTAGGGGGAAGCGGGGAGGAGGAAGGAAGCCTGTAGTATTAATGGCAAGAGTCCGGGTCTGTCTTTGCTAAAAGTGACCTGAGATGTAAAGACAAGATGGGAGCAGGATTTAGACTGTTCTCCTCCTGCTCCCCGGTCCCAGGTTCCATAATCATATGCAATGGGTAAAAATATGAATTTGAAGGCAGATTAGGGTACAATCTCAGCTCAGCACAATCAGTATGTGACCTTAGGTGAGCTGCTTAAATGAGCCTCAGTTTTTCTTATCTGTAAAATGGGGCTATAACACCACCCACTTTCCAAACTTTTGGGGAGGTTAAATGAAACTGTGCTTGACTCCATGGCTCTCCTCTGCTGCTCACTGCATGTCTGAAGCCTCTGGGAGAAGTCAGACATTTGTGAGGTGCCTGGACTGGTTTTGGCAACACCTAGAAACAAAGAGTGAAGACCCTGACTCAAAGGCCAGAATTGTTATCTTCAGGGCTGAAAAGGTGTTTAGGAATTGTTTGATCCGCAAATGATGAATGAGTTTCAGCTGTGAATCAATAATAGTGGCTTTCCAGGGCTCATTGTTGAGGATTCTGAAGCTGCATCTGAGCACTTCAAGAATGGATGCCTGGTGGGGCATACAGGCTCATGCCTGTAATCCCAGCACTTTGGGAGGCCGAGGCAGGCAGATCACCTGAAGTCAGGAGTTCGAGACCAGCCTGACCAACATAGTGAAACCCCATCTCTACTAAAAATACAAAAATTATCCAGGCATGGTGGCACACACCTGTAATCTCAGCTACTCGGGAGGCTGAGGCAGGAGAATTGCTTGACCCTGGGAGGAGGAGGTTGCAGTGAGCTGAGATCATGCCACTGCACTCCAGCCTGGGTGATAGCGTGAGACTGTGTCTCAGAAGAAAGAATGTATGCCTTTACTGATTAGCTGTGTCTGCCATGGGCTCAGAAAGAGAAAGCGGAGTCAGGGTGCTGGGGAAATGCTAACACCTCATGCTAAGATGGACACACTGGGGTACGCAGAGGAGTCAGGACAGGCCCAGACTCGTGACACAGATCGTGGCACCAGGGGAACTTGTGTCGAGGAACTTCCCCAGCATCACAAGTGGCTGACAGTATGGAGTCTGGAAACACTGTCCTTCCTGGTATGGCCCCCACAACCCCCAGCACTTACCACTTCCAGGCTGATGGCTGCAGAACAACTTCTCTCTTCCTGAGCTACAGTGCTTCATCTCAGACTCCCAACTGACCAGAGATGCAGCACTGCACCTCAGGCTGGGAGACACGGCGCTGCGCTGCTCCGCTCTGGCGACCTGTGGCGGGACTCCAACCTGGCCAGGAGAAGGGGCGTTAGAGGGGACCTGGGCCCCACTCCTCCAGCCCTGGTCAGGAGGCTGTTGTAATCCCCCACAGCTGTGTTTCCTGTCTGTGGCCTGCCGTGTGAGCACCCAGGACCAAACCTTGACCTTTTTTTCCTTTCCTTTTCTGTTCTGTTCTGTTCTTTTCTTTTTTTTTCCTTTTCTTTCTTGTCCCAAACAGCTTAATTTAGAAGGAGAACATTTAATGAGTATAATTAAGTGGTTTTTAATACATTCACAAAGAAGTTGTGCAAACAATGGCACAATAAATTTTAGCTTATTTCACCACCCAGAAAAGAAGCTCCTTATCCTTAGACAACCCCTAGTCCTGGACAGACCGGTTTCTGTCTCTATAGATCTGTCTATTCTGGATATTTCAATAAATAGAATTATTTAATATGTTGACCTACCTTTTGACGCCATGTCCCATGTTTATGCTTGGTGCATCCCAGCCAAACAACCTCATTCATGGTACTTAACATTTTATATCATCAAACAATCAATTGTCTTCAACCTATCTTTCTTCTGCCACTCCTCCTCTCTTCCCACCCATCTTCCCATAATGATTTTTCAAGATGCAAATATGGTCACATCTTTCTCAAGTTTAATATCCTACAAGGGCTCCCCATTGCCCTCAGGCTGAATTCTGGAGCCCTCCCCAAAGCCTGCAAGGGCCTACCATATCTGGCCCCAGTGATCTCTTCCTCTTGGGCTACAGTTCATGGATGTCCTTACATTCTCGCAGGGAGCCCTGTGCCTACCCACTTTGGGCTCCCCAGGACTGTGCTGCTCCCCCTCACTTTCCCTGCCCATCTCCTCCTCCTGTGCTAGGTCTCTAATCAAGTGTCCACTCTGGGAAATCCTCCTTGACTTTTTTGTTTTTTTGAGACAGTCTCCATCTGTCGCCCAGGCTGGAGTATAGTGACGCGATCTCAGCTCACTGCAACCTCTGCCTCCCCGGTTCAAGCGATTCTCATGCCTCAGCCTCCCAAGTAAATGGGACTATAGGCGTGCACCACCATGTCTGGCTAATTTTTGAATTTTTAATAGAGACAGTGTTTCACCATGCTGCCCAGGCTGGTCTAGAACTCTTGACCTCAGGTGATCCACCCACCTCGGTCTCCCAAAGTGCTGGGATTATAGGCGTGAGCCACAGTGCCCAGCCCCTCCTTGATTTCTTTAGCCATCAGCACCCCCTGCTCCATGTTCTCACCCACCCTGTGCCCTCTTTCTAACCCTTTACCATGCTGGTAATGTGGTTTTCACTTACAACCACCTCCACTTGTGGACCATATGACTCACCTGTGAGGGGAAGGGACCCTGTCAACTGTGCTCACTACTGAAATCAGGGACAGGTGGTGTAGATGCCACCTAAACCCAGGTTGAATGGCTGAATCATAATTCCCAATCTCATTATCTCTAGTATCAGTGTTATTTCTGTGTGTCTCACCTGGCTAGATCTCCACTTCCTGAGGACAGTGCCTGTGTCTTGTTAATTTGGGGGGCCCTGGCTCTGACCCGTGGCTTGGTACATGATGATGGACCCAGGTAATGCCATTTGGTGGCTGATTGGATGACCATGTAGATAATTCATTTTGTTTTCTGGGCCTGGCTTGGGTGGGAACTTTCAGGTGAGCAGGCAAAGCCCCTTCTCACTCTTCCTGCCCTGCCAAGATCTCAGGGCACCCCAGAGGACCTTGTTGCATTGCTTAGTGGTCACTGTGGTGGCCTTGATGTTGGATGACTTGCATTTTCAGGAATGTCTGAAGGGGGTGGGTAGCCTTTCTTCAGAGCTGAGAGAGAACAGAAAAAAATGTATCTCCTTAAAAAAACAAAAACGGAGCTGGGAGCAGTGGCTCACACCTGTGTCCTAGCACTTTGGGAGGCTCAGGCAGGAGGATTGCTTGAGCCTAGAGTTCAAGACTAGCCTGGGCAACATAGGGAGCCCTTGTCTCTTAAAAAAACAAACAAACAAACAAAAACACGATAGGTGCAGTGGCTCATGCCTATAATCCCAACACTTTGGGAGGCCAAGGCGGGCGGATTACCTGAGGTCAGAAGATCGAGACCAGCCTGGCCAACATGGTGAAACCCCGCCTCTACCAAAAATACAAAAATTAGCCAGGTGTGGTGGCAGGCGCCTGTAATCCCAGCCACTTGGGAGGCTGAGGCAGGAGAATTGTTTGAACCTGGGGAGGTGGAGGTTGCATTGAGCCGAGATCTTGCCATTGCACTCCAGCCTGGGCGGCAGAGTGAGACTCTGTCTCAAAAAAAAAAAAAAAAAAAAAAAAAAAAGTCTGTCTCTTACACCTCTAGCAGAAAGCTGAAGTCAGGCCTCACTCTGGGAAGAGCGGGAAGAGTGTTTCCCTCTGGTCTAGCATGCCGGTTAGGTCAGTAGGTCAGTTCTGACAGCCTGTGGAGAGGACAACCTCTGTCTAAGGTATTGCCAGCCAGAGAACTGCTTTCCCCTTCTGTGGAATTCTCTTGCAGGAACTCTTTTCAACTGCATTTGGTGGCTGGGCACTGTGACTCACGCCTGTAATCCCGAGCACTTTGGGAAGCTGAGGCCGGTGGATCGCTTGAGCCCAGGAGTTCAAGACCAGCCTGGGCAACACGATGAAATCCTGTCTCTATCAAAAAATACAAAAAATTAGCCAGTCCCATCGCCTGGTCTCTACACAAATAAATAAATAGATTTTTAAAAATCCTGCATTTGGCTGGGGAGTGATTCCAACATTGGACTCCTTTGGGGATCACGGACAGCTGGTCTACTCCACTCTCCACGGCTCCCACTGCGCCTGGGAGAGAAGAGCTTAGCATGTTCAGCAAGGAGATTTCAGTAAGAACCAGGCAGGGTTATCCTGAAAAAGAGACGATTTGCTGCCGAGAACTAAGCTGACAAGGTGTGTCCTCCGCCTTCACTTGGTGCGTGATTATTTCCAAAGCCCTTTCAGATAAACTACCTTTGGCTTCGCACGTGCAGCAGGTGGGTAAGTGATGTGGGGGAGTTTGTAGCCTCTGCTGGGAGACAGGACACAACAGAATGGAAAGCAAATTGTCAGGGAGAAACTGATCCATTCTGTTGTGGAATGGATCAGTTGCTCCCCGTCAGTTTGCTTTCAGTCCTATTTTCCGTGGGGTAGAAAGCCTCAGTTTGCTGCTATCATGTCTTTGACACCTTTCTAACTCTCACTAATTGCCCAGGCTTCAGGCCCAGGGCCTTGCAAGCCAAACTATTAGGTTAAAGTGTAATAACATTGTTTCATTTTTACTGTATTTATGGTTACCTTTATTTGCTAATTATGTATGATATCAGAGTTTTCTATTTACAGTAGCTATTTCTATTTGTATTAAAAAGGACTCATCTTACATTTAAAAATATTATAATTGTTTGCAGACATGGAAGAAATAAAATAGGGGGCATCTGAATGACTGAGTTTGGGAAACAGTGTCCGATCCCATTTAATCATCAGAACGGCTGGTGCCGCTGGCAACGGAATGTTATTGCTTCTACATGGAGGACCAGGAAGGGAAGGGGATTGTTCCAGGGTCCCAGGGCCTGAGCTTGGACCAGGGGAGTTGAAGACCATTTCCACCAAGGCCATTTCCATTCCAAGATGTAGGCTAAGATTATTGCAGCAAAGATAGCATCTCCCCTGGGTTTAGAAACAGGAACTAGATGGGAGGTAGTCCCACGCTTCTGAAGGAGAAACTGATGCAGGGAGAAGGGCTGAGGCACAGACTCTGACCAGGGGAAGGTGTTTGCCTCCATTTCCTCTGTGGCCCTTGAATCTGCCCACCCCTGGCTGTTGGTGCCTCATTCTGTTCCTTTGTGTCTGGAATAATCATCATGATTATGAATGTAATAAGCGTGGTCATTTGTGGAATTTTATAGTCCTGGATATTGAATGTTTTCATTACGCAAGTCCCTGTGCATCCACAAAGCTCCCTGGGAATGGATTTTTCCAAGGGTACAGAGCTGGGAACTGAACTGGGGTTCCTAACCCAGGGCCCTCATTTTAACCTCTACACTGAATGTCTCATGCCCTGACCAATTGGCCAGACCTTAGGTTTGGGGGCAGGGTCTAATCATTTCACCTCTCCATTCAGCACACTGCCTCTTCTATGCGCCAAGGGGAAGTGGGACTGAGAGACACACCGTCCTTGACTTGGAGGATCTCAGTCAGATTGAGTAGAAGGAAACTGCCCCTCACAAGGTGAACAGGGGACAGACTCAAGTGGGATGAGAGAGAGAGAGACAGAAAGAGAGAAAGAGAGAGAGCGTGCCCTAGAAAGGACAGCCAAGCACACTCAGAGGACAAAAAGGTTCCCACCCCTGGGGAAGCTGAGAAGGCTTCCCAGAGGAGGAGTCAATGCAGCTGGGCTGAGAGGAGGGGCAGAGGGGCCGGGAGGGAGGGGCTTCTCCTGGCTCCAGCAGCTCTTCCCTGGAGTCTTGCACACTTAGCACTCGTCCCAACCCCTGCCTCCTTCACCTGAGGGCCTCACTGAGAAGAGGGGTCTATGGCTACCCCTCCCCCATTCCACTTACCCCACCAAAGGCTCCCTCCTACTCTGGATCCCCGGTCAGGATGAGAGCCACCGCTTGGGGGTCCCAGGTTGCACTTCTTACCAGGCCCTTCTCTCTGTGGCTGTTTCCCCTTCTGTGAAAAGCAATGTTGAGCCAGGTGGCCTCAGTTTTACCTGATGGCTCCGGGTGCTGGCTGCCGGCAGCGTTGGGGGCCGCTCCTGGGTGGATGGGCTGTTTCCGCCTCTGTGCTCCCCATGTCTTCAGGAAATGTCTCTGGGCTGTGGGGGACCTCTGTCTTCTGTCGGGAGGCTTGGGGAGGCGTGGGTGAGCTGGGGAGGAGAAAATAAACAGTGGCTGTCTGGGTTTTCTCGCCAGGCCTGAGCCAGGAGGCCTCCCTGGGCTCCTTCCCTTATATGGCCAGGCTGCTCTGGGCTGGGAGCTTGCCGCAGAGCTCCCCCACCCTCTACCAGCACTCAGAGGGCCGGGGGTCATTGCTGGTCACCCAGGACTCTGCTGTTGCAGAGGCCAGAGCAGGGCTGAAGGTGGAGGGCAGGCCCCAGGACATGTGCCAGGAGTTGCCTGGACAACCTGGGCAATTGGGGAGGATTTATGTTGAGATAAGGGATGGGAGAGAGGAACACCCAGAGGAGGAGGGGACCTACCCCATACTGACTTAACCCCCAACTCGTGGTGTGATCCTAACCAAGCCCTTTCCCTCTCGGGACTTCTGTTTCTCCCCCTCTCAAATGAGGGTGTGGAAAATAAGAATTAATTCTCACAGTCATTCTGTGAGGTGGCAGCTTGTACTTCCTCATTTTGCAGAAGGGAAAACCAGCTTGGAGAGGCTAAGTAATTGGACCACAGCTTTCCAGCTGAAAGAGAGCAAGGCAGGATTTGAACTCCGGGCCGTCCGACATCAAGGTCTGTGTTCTGATTTGGCTGGTTGTCAAGGCTCCCGTTGCGGGTGACAGTCCCTTCCCTGTGCCTTATGGAAAAGGGATTCTGTGAAGTTGCAATCCTGGAAGACCAGGGAGGCCCCAGTGCCCAGTGACTCACCCTAAAGGAGGCTGTTCCGCGAAGGAAGGGGGACAGGGACTGTAAGTATTCACCCTGGTGTCCCCGGCACATCACACCGGGCATGGCACAGGCTCAGGGATCAGAAAGGGGTGTTGTGGAATCACCAAGAAAGGAAGTTTTGGCAGTCACACCCGTCCCCTCACCCTCAGCCATATTCTGAGGATGAAAGAAAACAAGGCATGAGAAAGCACCAAGATGCCACCTTTAAGACCAGCATTGCCTGTTCACAAGCTCTTTCTTCTCTCTGAAGCATTCCCCGTATCTCATCCCCAGGCCAGTGTCTTCTGAGCTGACCACTCCCCGCTCAGCCCAGCTGCAGGACTGAAAGATGAGGTGAGTCTGCTCAAGGACAGGGCTCTGGTTGAAGCCTCAGGCTGGGCCCAAGTCCCAGCCAGCAGCAGTAGCCATGGGAGAGGCTGCCGGAGGGGAGGGTGAGGGGGGAAGAGGGGGTGCGTCTGGGAACTGTTCGGAAATGTGCCTCGCAAAAGCACTAACATCCTGTGTGCTGTTGAGCTAGCCCTGGAACATCCCTCACCCCATCCATCATTGTGGCATCCTCTCGGACCCCAGCCCCCTTCCTGAGGCCCACGGGTGGGGTGAGGGAGCAAAGGACCGACTGTCAGTGTGTCCGAGAGACCACAGCTGGCAGTTCTGCAGGCCTGTTTAGTGTCGGAGCCGGACAGTCGGCGGGAGGAGGCGCCTGCAGCCCTCCTAATCCAATTTGTTTAAACCCAGTCTCTGTGGCTTATTTGCTAGTGAGGGAGGCCTGGGTGTGCGCTGTGCCGGGGTGCACGTTTGCACACACTTGTGGGGCATGCAGAGGTGAACAGGTGGACCATGTTATGTAAGACAGGCCTGCGACTTGTCCCATATCCCTGAGTGTCAGCTCCTTTCCTGGAACCCTGCCTCCTCCTCCCTTCTCCTCTGCTCACCTCCAAATCTTCCTGCACTTTTTCCATCCACATGAGAACTGGTGCCAGAGTTCCCCTTTGCAACCGACCCTACATGCAACTCTGAGCGAATGCTTTCACTTCCACAGGACTCAGTTTCTCTATTTGTCTTATGGAGCCGGCACCTCGCCCTACCTGTTCCACCATGAACATGAAATTTAAAAATTGGCAAGTGTGGGAAATAATGTGATGAATGGTAAAAACTGCTCTGTGTTCTTGAGTTTCACCATGTGCCAAGGGCCGTGCCTGGGGACACCAGCCCAACCTCACAAACCCTCTCAAAGTCCTATGAGCTGGCTCTTTATCACTAGCCTCAGAGAGGTTGAATGACTCATCCAAGATCACACAGCCCCAGGTCTTCCTGCTTTAGGAGCTCACTTTCTGGGGAAGATTACTATTATTTTCCCACATTTGTCTCAAGTCTGTTATTCACCAAATCAAGCTGAATAACAGAGGCTTTATGTCCAAATCACACAGGCTTTGCATTGCTATTTTGTAAGGAGAATGGGGTAGACCGGATTCTTGGCTCCTAGTTGGATTTCCCTTCTTGGTTTCTATTTCTTTTTACCTACAACCCAGACTCTGACAGCCCTGAATTGCCCACACTGCCACCAATCAGTGGGGAGCCTTCCTTTACCAACGCCCATTCTGCTTCTCGTCATCCTGAGGCCCGGTTTCTTGGTCATTCTGAGGTTGGGGTGGGGAGTTTATCCTGAGGGACCCAGGTTACTCCAGGAGCCGCCTGTAGGTGGGCTGGGGTGGGGAGTGGATGTGGGTGCCGGAGGGGTGGAGGGGCGGTGGGCTCACAGTTCTGTCTCTGAGCTGCCCGCTGCTGGCCCTCTTCTGGTCCCAGGAGGCTGCTTCTCCAGAGTTCTTGCTTCTCCAACATTAGCATGGCAGGGGTGGCTCCCACCAGTCAGTGCCCTTGCCTGAAAGAAACAAAGATCTCACCTGTCAGAAGGACACCAGGGTGCCCTTTGGGTACGGTCGTGGCCTTTGAGGGTCCTGACCAGGTTGCCAGGCTCTGAGGGATGGAGGATGGGCCTGGGCCACTTCTGGGTACTCTCGGGCTGAACCTACCGAGATCTTCCGGGCCTCAGAGGTCCTGCCCCTTGGGCCCTGAGCAACCATTATCCCTTCTTGGCCTGCCTGGCTTTTAAGGGAGAGTTTCTGAGAAACTCCAAGCTCCAAGAGCAGGAGGAGCCACCTTCCCTTCTCAGCACACCCAGGCCCCTTAACAAAAGAACTGTCCTGAAAGGAAATTTCCCAGAGGCTCCTCTGACCAATGCCCCCACCTCAGCCTCACACATAAGAAAGGAGCATGTAGGGTTTAATCAAAACCTGGGGTTAACATGATGACCAAGACCAAAGGGACAGGCTTGTGGCTGTCTTTGATGCTTCCCATGTACACAAAGCTTTCAGCCTGCAAAACACTCCCATAACTCAAGGCACATTCACGGATGTCGCCAGAGGTAGGAATAATTCTTCCCCTTTCTGAAGTTCCAGGAGCCTGTGCGATTTGCCCAGGGTCACCTGTGGGACAGCATGAGTGGCAGACTTGAACCCAGGCTCCTGATGTTCAATCCAGCTTTCTCTTGGACGTGGGCAGTAGCTGGCTGGATGACCACAAGTCAAAGTTATCATCGCCATGGTCATCGCAGAAGCCCCTGTGCCCTTTCCTGCCTTGCTCATTTCCAAGAAACATGAGGGGCTGGGAATGGGCCACATCTGTGAGCCAGATGGCACCTCAGTGAGGAGAGGGCTGAGGCCAGGGCTCCGGGCAAGCTCATGAACTCATGCTTACACCCAGCTCTTTCTGGAGGGATCTCTTTGCTCACAGTTCCCCTTCCTCAGCTCACTCACGCCTGTGCACTTGGTACAGCCCTTGCTCTCCTTGGGCTCCAGGGCCCTAGGTTTCCACCACATGTCTGGAAAGAAAAGACACAGGCTTTGAGTCATGCAGACCCGCGTTTGAATCTTGCCTCTAGCACTTCCTAGCTGTGTGATCTAAAGCTGGTGTCTTCACCTCTCTGAGCCTGTTTCCGACCTCACGGTCTTGTTTGTGAAAGTCAAATGAGGCAGATGTCAAGTGCGAGCATATTTCCAGGCACATCATAAGCCCAGGATAAATGGCTGCCATTTCTATTATTAGCATGGGGCTGGAGCCGTAGCAAAGCCCAGTCATGGGAGGAAGAGCAGAAGCAGGGAGAGAGCAAAGGTCTGAAGAGGCATCTGGGGAAGCTGTGGGAGCCCCTGCGTGTCCCTTTCCATGTCCCCTTTGTCGCACAGCTTCCCTGGGCCTCTGTTCCCAGAGTGCCCTCCCACCCCCTTGACACCCCAGCCGAGTTCACCAGCCTCACACGCTCCGCACTTCCTCCCCAGGGAGCGTTGCTTCGGGGAGTTTTGAGCAAGCCCTGGGAACGCAGTTTGAGGCTGAAACAAGAGCATTGCAGGGAAAAGGGAAGAGAGGGGGAAAAAAAAGACCTGCCCAGCCTAGAATCCCAAGCCTTGCCTCGAGCAGCTCAGGCCCTGGGGACGGGTGGGGCATAGACACCAGGATCCCTGTGAGTTCCTGTCACTTGGCCCTTCGGTGAGGGCAGAAACTGAGAAAAGAGTGACAAAGGTAAGAGCCATCACCTGTCCGGCTGACTGTGCACTAGGCACGTTGGGACATGCTGTAATCATAATGACAGCTAACATGTCATTGGGTGCTTCTGATGCACCCCACACTTGCTAAGTGCTTTATTTTACACAGCTTTTCTCATCTGATCCTCAAAGTGACTTATGAGTTAAGTACCAATAATTTTCTTTTCTTTCTTTTCTTTCTTCTTTTTTTTTTTTTTTAAAGCGACAGGGTCTTGCTCTCCAGGATCTTGCTTTCCAGGGCAACACCTGCTGCCCAGGCTGGAGTGCAGTGGCACGGCCAGTTCACTGTAACCTTGAACTCCTGGCTCAAGCGATCCTCCCGCCTCAGCCTCCTGAGTAGCTGGGACCACAATCACATGCCACCATGCCCGGCTAAGTTTTTATTTTTTAATTTTTTGTAGAGATGGGGTCTTGCTATGTTGCCCAGGCTGGTCTCGAACTCCTGGCTTCAAGTGATCCTCCTGCCTTGCCCTCCTGAAGCACTGGGATTAGAGGCATGAGCCACTGTGCCTGGCTGAATTAGGTACCATTCTTTTAATTTTTTGTTTCTTTACTCAGAGATCCTTGCTTTAAAGAATTAGGTACCATTCTTATCTCCGCTTTACTGAGGCTCCAGAGGTCACAGCACTCCCTCCTGGTTACACAGTTAGTAAAGATTGACTCCAGGCAGCCCTACATACATTCTCACAGCTCCTTTGTAAGACCAACTACTCATCATATCATTTTTACAGAGTGATAACCAGAGTCAATATCTCTTGGCAATACTTCGGTGTATTGTACGTTGGTCTTTCTGGAGAGGCGTTTGTGAACAGAGAAAGCATTGTCAGTATAAGTAAGACCATCTGAGCCCTGAAAACCATCCGTCTCCAGAAGCAAGGGGGCTTCTCCTTTTGGTGGTGGTGTTCTGCCTCTTTCCCACGGCGTTTCTCCCCTCTGTGCTGTTTGTTAAAAGAAATTCACATCATGTTGAAGGCATTGGTTCTCGGCGGGGCACACTGGCTCTCGCCTGTAATCCCAGCACTTTGGGAGGTCAAGGCAGGTGGATCACCTGAGGTCAGAAGTTCGAGACCAGCCTGGGCAACATGGTGAAACCCTATCTCTACTAAACATACAAAAATTAGCTGGGCACAGTAGCACATACCTGTAATCCCAGCTACTCGGGAGGCTGAGGCAGGAGAATTGCTTGAACTCCCCAGGAGGCAAAAGTTGCAGTAAGCTGAGATCACACCACTGCACTACAGCCTGGGTGATAGAATTAGACTCTGTCTCAAAAAAAAAAAGAGGCATTGGTTCTCCCTCTGTCCTATAAGCTTTGCAAAGAGCATGGACCTCCAGGGTTCCAGGGGCTTCGCTGGGACTGGGTAATGCTTTCTAGATAATACAGATGTTGGTTTCTTCTGGAATGTGTTGGGTGGGAGGAGCTGCAGGCTAGGTAACAGGTTTTCTGTAGCTATGCTATGTGATTGTGGACAAGGGTATTCCCCTCTCTGAGCCTCAAGGGCCCGCATCTACATGATGTGGTGGGGATAGGACTGGACTCTAGAGTGTCCCGAGTCCTAGATCAGATACGGAGGGGATGGTCTGACCCCACCCCATTCCCTGGTGTGAGTGTGGGTGTGAATGCAGGTGAATGGCCGGGCCAGCATAGATCTCCATGGAGCGAGAGAGAAACTGGTGCATCTGGGGATATGGATGGCACTCCCTTAATGCCTCCCACTCCCTTGCCCCCATCCTACTCTTTACTGCTCAGCCCCAAAGTAGGCCCCAGTGATCTGGACCAGGTGGATTTTCTGCACCAGGACTTGAAGTCTTGGAACATCAGTGCTGGAAGCACCCTAGTCTTGCACCCATTGTTCAGATGAGGCAACTGAGGCATGGAGAGGAGAAGCAAGGAACTCAAAGTGATTCAGCCAGTCACAGGTTCAACTGGGACTCCAGCAAATGTCCTGACCTCTTCTGCTCACTGGGGGATCCTGATCGGCCAGATATTAAACAAAGGGGCCTCGGGAGGAAGGTGGAGAGAAGAGAGCCTTTAAGTTCCTTTTGCTTTGAAGATGGAATAATCATGACTTCCTTCTCCAAATATCTTTTGGCCCTTCCTAGAACCAGATGGCGGATGTTTGGAATTTATGTTGTAAATAGTGTTTAAGAAGGGGTGGGAGTGCAGATGTGTTACTTTCTTCCACCACCAGAAAGGAGATCTGAGGGAGAGAAGTGGGGGAGGGAAGCTGACTATGAAAAGATTTTGGGAGAAGGAAGAAGTGAGGGGGAAGGAAGACCGAACAGTGATGCGAGATGGGAGGAGAGGGAGCAAAAAGGGAAGAGAGATGGATGGAGTGAGACTGAGAGCAAGACAGAGAGGAAGAGAAAGGGAAGGGAGAGAGCGATGGGAGAAGGAGGAGGAAGAAAGATGGGGAGGGGGCTCTCAGGGTGCAGGCGCAGAGACGCCCCATCTCGAGTTCAGGAGCAAGCCCTTAAGTTTTCTAAAAATAGCTCAGTCTTTCCCCCAGCAGGGTTGGCAGCAGGGACCAAGAGAGGCACGCTTGCCCTTTTATGGTAAGAAAAAGTCCAGATCCTCAGAGCGGGAGCTGGGCTGGGGCCTGTAATTCTGGATGAAGTCCAGACCCAGGGTCTGGGGTGGGACAGGGCTGAATTGGGGGGAAGACTTGGTGGGATTTCCTGGCCTGGATGGCCCTATCCTTGGGGAAGATAGGGCTGAGGTAGGTGTTGGCAGGGGCCTCCCAGGAAAGCACTGGGGTCCTGGTAGATCCTTAGTGTTATGGCAGAAAGTCTTCTAGAGACATCAGGTCCACCCTGTGTCTCTGTTTTTTTTGTTTGTTTGTTTGTTTGTTTTTTGTTTTTTTTTTGAGACGGAGTCTCACTCTGTCCCCCAGGCTAGAGTGCAGTGGCGCCATCTCAGCTCACTGCAACCTCAGCTTCCCAGGTTCAAGCAATTCTCTTGCCTCAGCCTCCCGAGTAATTGGGATTACAGGCGCCTGCCACCACGCCTGGCTAATTTTTGTATTTTTAGTACAGGCAGGGTTTCACCACGTTGGTCAGGCTGGTCTTGAACTCCTAACCTCAGGTGATCCGCCAGCCTTGGCCTCCCAAAGTGCTGGGATTACAAGCATGAGCCACCGCACCTGGCCGTCTCTGTTTTATAGAAGAAGAAACTGAGTCCCAGCCAGGGGAAGAGATCGTAGCTCCCTGTGTGGGGGTTTAAGCCACCAAGCTAAATTGCTGCCGGGGTCCACACAAGGACAGCTTATGTGCCTGTTATTCTGGAGAGCAGTGTGGTCAGTGGCAAGAGCACCGTTAGGAGTCAGGAAACCCAAAGCCCATTCCCAGTTTGCTGTGTGACCTTGAGCCATCTGTGAACTCTCTGTGGTCTCAGCTTTCCTCACTGGGGTGATCTTAAGGGTTTTCTTAGCTTTTTGTCTCTCTGGGAATTTCACAGCTAAAAAGCAAAGCCTGGGCGTAGAAGATGCTGTTATGAGGTGAAAGGGAATCCACGAGCTGCTATTTTCTTTCTGTGCCTCACTCACTTCCTGTGCTGAGCCGGGCAGGTAAAATCTGGGATGGACTGAGACCGATGGAGAGGAGTCCTTGCAGGAGACAGGAGGCAGATCATGGCTGGAATACCCTACTGCCCAGCTAGTTGGGTCTAGCCTCTTTTTTTTTTTTTTGAGACAGTCTTGCTCTGTCGCCCAGGCTGGAGTACGGTGGCGTGATCTTGGCTCACTGCAACCTCCACCTCCCGGGTTCAAGTGATTCTCCTGCGATAGCCTCCTGAGTAGCTGGGATTACAGGCACCCACCATCACACCTGGCTAATTTGTTGTATTTTTAGTAGAGACAGGGTTTCACCATGTTGGTCAGGCTGGTCTCAAACTCCTGACCTCATGATCTGCCTGCCTCAGCCTCCTAAAGTGCTCAGATTATAGGAGTGAGTCACCATGCCTGGCTGGGTCTAGCCTCTCACTGGACACACTGAGGCCAGAGGAAGCTGCATGCTCAAGGTCACATTGAAGGTCATATGAAGAGTTAGGGCACAGCCAGGAATAGAACCAAGAATTTCCATTCCTAGCCTTGGGCTCTTTCCTCTGCAGGAGGCCAACAGCATTGGGGACCATCTCTGGCCGTTCAAAGGGACCTCCTGGGCAGAGTAGCCAGAACTCAAGATAGGCTGCCATCCTCTAACTATCTCTTGGAGATAGTTGCATCCTGCCTGGGCACCGCCTCTCCTCTGTCCCCTGCCCTTGACTGTGAAGAGTGTACCATAGTCTCCATCTTTGGCTAGAAGGCAGAGAAGAAGCAAAGGATGTGGTCAGTCTGGCAGCATGATTTTGGGCATGTCTTTCCTTGTCACTGGGCCTCAGTTTCTGCATCTATAACACAAGGAGATAGGCCCTGATCCTCTTTAAGGTCCCTCAGCTCTAAAAGAACTATGATGCAATGAGTATGGGATTGAACACCAGGAATATTTATTAAGCATCTACCAGGGGTGCCAGAGTGAATGTGATGGATATTGTGTGACTCCGAGCGTGATGGACGTTGTATGACTCTGAGCTCTGCAGTCAGTGTGAGGTGGGGGCACATTGCCTGAGATTCCTGGAAGCCCCATTCCCAAGATCCTTCCGTCTGTATTCTGGAAACCCCTGGGCTGACTCTCTGAACCCAACTTGAACCCAGGTTCTGGCAGCTCTGGTCTTGAGTATCTAGGGAGGGCTGCTGGCCCGGGCGATGTAGTTGCCCACTGCTCCAGGACCCTCACAGGTGCTTGGCCATGCCCTTGACTTCTAGGTCCTCTCCATCCTCTCCCACGCTGCTGTCCACTTCCCCAAGCCCTGTCTGGTGGGCCTCCCAATCTACTCCACACCCTCCGTCTCTCCATGCTTTTTCTGTGACTCAGCCCAAGAGGATTCTTGCTGTCCTTTCCCAGCCTCCTATGACACCCCCTCTGACCACTGAGGGAAAGGATGGAACAGAAGAGAAAGGGGGAAAAAAAGAAAGCATCGTGGTTCTAAATTTGAAGCTTTCCTGTGACCCTCCTGGAATTTCCACGCAGACTCTCTGGAGCGTGTGAACAGGGATCCCAGGGACTCTGGCCCCCTTTGTCTCATTCCTGCCGGGCGGAAGGCCATCAGCTGAATGTTCCCCGGGGACCTCCATCTCACAACCAGGCTCCAAGTCTCTTTGGTCAGGCCTGGTGTCCCCTGGGAAGGCAGGAGGCAGCAGTGGAAAGGAAGTGGGAGGTAGGAGGTAGGAGGTCCAAGAGGCCCTTGTGCAAAGTTAGGGCAGAACTGATGTCATGTCTGGCTGGGAATCTGACATCCAGGCTGCAGGAAGGCTCAGCTCATGATTTTCCCAAAGCAGCTAGAGCTGGCATGTGAGATCCGAGGCTGGTGGTAGGAAAGGCTATGATGCCCAACCTCTTCTGATGTTTGACTTCTCTCTATGGTGTCCCTACTAAGCTTGCATACCTCTGGTGATGAGGAGCTCACTACAGATGTTCCTTAACTTATGATGGGACTACTTCCTGATAAATCCATTGTCAATGGAAAGTATTGTAAGTTGAACGTGTTTTTTCTGTTTATTTTTTGAGACAGAGTTTTGCCCTGTTGCCCAGCCTGGGGTGCAGTGGTGCAACCTCGGTTTCCTGCAACCTCTGCTTCCCAGGTTCAAGCGATTTTCATGTCTCAGTCTCCCGAGTAGCTGGGATTACAGGCACGTACCACCACACCCAGCCAATTTTTGTATTTTTTTTTTTTTAGTAGAGATGGGTTTTTGCCACGTTGGCCAGGCTGGTCTCGAACTCCTGAACTCCTCAACTCCTGATCTGCTCGCCTTGGCCTCCCAAAGTGCTAGGAGGACAGGTGTGAGCCACCGCACTTGGCCCGAATGTGTATTTTTGACTTGCGTATTTTCAATATAGAATTGGTTTATCCGAAGTAACCTTATAACCCCATCACAGCTGCATCATAAGTTGAGGAGGGTACCAAACGCATATAGCTTTCATAGCATTTTAAAAGAGAAAATTGTAACTCAGGATATATCTGTACTTCCTAATCCCCTCACCCTCTTTGGACAGACTATTGGAGGTGTCTTCCTAGTATTCTGCTGCCATCTGCCATGTCCTCTGGGGCAGCACAGAACAAGTCCCTGCTCCCCAGGAAGCTCTAGAGTGGTCTGAAGATGGTGACTGCAGCCCTTGGGCTTCCTACCCCTCCTAGTCCCACCTGAGGTCTCCTTTCCCCATTGCCTGACATCTCAGAGTTGCCTATTATCCAAATTCCTAGGTCTCTGCCCTGCACTGGGGTTCTTGGCTGATGGTATTTTGGGGAGAGGGACAAATAGGCTAAAGAAAGGCACTCCCTCCCAGGGACAGACAGATACCAAGGAGAACTTTCCCCAAGCTCTGAGGCTTTGGTTTCTGTTGCCAAAGCTACCGCACACTCTAGGCCTTTCCTGTTTCTCCAACCTCCAGCCTCTCTGAGCTTCAGACCAACTCTCGGTTCCAGCCAACCGGGCTTCTCTACTGTTCTCCGAAAATGCCTCTGCAGCCCTGCCTCTATACCTTTGTACACAGAGCTCTCCACCTGGAATGCCGTCTTCTTCTCTGTCTATCCAGGGCGTGTCCCCAGCTCCTTAGATGTTCCCTCTCTTGAGAATCCAGGTGTCTACTGTCACACATGGAATGACCTCAACTGTCCCCTCTGTCCCAAACCAGGGAACATCACGGCCTGAGGCCCCAGAGGAGTAGGGCACTTACCCAGGTGTGCTGGCTGCAGAGCCAAGGCCTGGTCCTAGCCGGCCTCTTTCTCCTTCACCCCGCCTTGCTCAGCTCATCCGGGTAGATGCTGTCAGACTCATTGGGGTTGTTGAGTCACATGCCTGGTGGCTGGCAGGCTCTGGGCAGGCTGAACGGGGGCCTCTGAGCCCAGCAGCCCAGCCAGGGGTGGTGTCATAGCCTCTGTGGATGCCATCCCCAGGCTAGCAGGCAGCCTCCCTCCAGACACTCCACCCCCATCCTGCCTCCCTGGAGGGAGTGGAGGAGTAGAGTATGTGGCAGCAGAGCAGTTTGGAGCTTTTTTTTTTTTTTTTCTTTTTGAGACAGAGTCTTGCTCTGTCACCCAGGCTGGAGTGCAGTGGCGTGATCTCGGCTCACTGCAACCTCTGCCTCCTGGGTTCAAACAATTCTCCTGCCTCAGCCTCCAGAGTAGCTGAGACTACAGGCACGCGGCACCATGCCCGGCTAATTTTTGTAATTTTAGTAGAGATGGAATTTCACCTTGCTGGCCAGGCTGGTCTTGAACTCCTGACCGCATGATCTGCCAGCCTTGGCCTCCCAAAGTGCTGGGATTGCAGATGTGAGCCACCGCGCCTGGCCTGCAGCTTTCTTATCTCCCTTGAAGCACAGCTAAGGTCAGAGGAGGAGACTTTAAGGAGGGGGCTCAGGCTTGTGGCTGGCCGGGGGTTCTTGCAGAGGAGCCATGGTGGGATGGCTTTCTCCAGTCTGGACCTAGCCAACTGCCCCTTCCTCAGAACTCAAGTGGGCTGTGCAGGGCATGGGGCAGCCCAAGACTGACGAGGCCCCCAAGGTTACTCAGCCCACCCTATGGGGTGCTTCTGGGTGGAAAGGACTGTTTTGCCAGGGTCTACATTTTTGAGCCTGAGCAGCGGTGGGGGGTCGAAGGGTCTGTCTCTTCTCTTACTGCAATCATGCCTAATCTGGAAGGAGGCTTTGGACTTCCAATGGCCTCCTCCCCCAAATGCCAAAGGCCCTACTAGGCAGGTCAGAACCAGAGCTAGTTCTGGTTCACAGACCCATTGCGGGTGGTCCTAGAGTACAGCAGCTAAACACATGATTTTAGAATCAGTCAGAACTGAGTTTGAGTCCCAACTTGGCCTCGTACAGGCTGTGTGACTTTGGGCAAATGACTAAACCTTTCTGAGCCTTTGTGTGCCCAGAGGGATAATGGTATTTACCTCAGAGTGCTGGGTAAAGGTCCAGGTACTTGAAAGGACTTGATAGATGGCAGGTGATATTTTTGAGGGAATAAGGGCAGTTTATCCCCCAAAGTCCAAAGAGTTGGTGCCCAGAAGAGCATCTCTTTGTACTGTGAAGAAGCTGTCTTTAGTAATCATATTTTAGCAGTTATTACTATAAAAATTTAATTTAAACATTTATAGTAGAGACAGAGTCTCCCTATGTTGACCTTCAGGCTGGTCTCGAAATACTGGGCTCAAGGGATCCTTCCACCTTGGCCTCCCAGAATGCTCAGATTACAGGTGTGAGCCACCATGCCTGGTCTTAGCAGTTATTTTTTATTGAGTACTTACTATGTGTCAGTCACTGTTCCAAGGGCTTCATGAGGTTTAGCTCACTTAGTGAGTTAATCCAGACAACTCAATAGACCGATGAGACAGGTACTCTTAAATCATCTCTATACTACAGATGAGGTCCTTGAGGCACAGCGTACCTATGTAAGTCGCCTGAGGTCCTACTGCTGCTGTGAGGCAGATGCAGGATTCAAACCCAGCAGCCTGGCTCACATCTGGCACCTCTAACTGCCAGCCTGTTATATCTGAGCCCCACCCAGCCCTGCTCCAGACCCGCCTGGTCCCCTTATCACCTGGGCACAGGGACTCACTCCACATCAGAAAGCCCCCAGGCTTCGGAGTCCACCTCAGTTTCCTCATCTGAACAAACGGGGGCCTGAATGAGCGGACCTCTGCGGGCCATGAGAGTGGGTCATTCACGCTGTGCATTAAGGCGTGTTTCGAACTGGAGTAAAGGTTTCTGGTGGTGAAGTGTTGTTGCCAACAGCCTCTTTTGCAAGTGGGCAGGGGGCTGGCCAGGGCTCTCGCAATGTGCGGTGAAGCCCCATGGGACCTGTCTAGACAAGCTGTTAGCAGGCGGCAGCCACCTTGGGCTCTTTCCCCCAAATTCCTGCAACTCACCCTCCCAGGCGACCTTTGATTGGACCCCGGCCACTGCATACTGCTGGGCTGGGGAAGGACCACAAAGGCAGTTCCCATCCCACCCCAGGGCCTTCGTAAATGTCCTGATGAGGGTGCTCTGCAACTTGTGCGTGGAGGGCAAAGTTCTAGACACCTTTGTGCACAGGAGCATAGCAGCCTGCAGAAGGCATACCTATGTTTTTATTTCCATGGCTTCCTTACATTTTTTATTACACAAATTTGATACATGCAAAATGAAGTGTGCAACCTATATGCTTCAAGGAATCTGATGACTTCAAGTGTGGTCAAGGAGATGGGGACGCTCATACACTGCTGATGGGAGCATTACCTGGTTCAGCCACTTTGGAAAGCAATCCTGTGCTCTCCTGTAAAGTTGACAGGCCTGCACCCCAGGACCCAGAACCCCTTCTAGGTATAAGCTCCAGAGAAAGTCTGGCTTATGGGTACCAAGAGATGTGGACAAAAATGGTCATCACGACAATTCAAACCAGCCTTCATCATGGTTCTTTGAACCACCCCATGGTGCTGAGCCCCTGGGAGAGTTTAGTTGGAAAATTGCAGGAAAAGCCCAGCAGTGAGGACCTCAGAGATCACCTCCCCGAAACCCTCAGGCTCACCCAGGAATCAGACACAGCCACTTGAGTCAGTGATGGTGTGTGGTGTGGAGCCTGGATCTTTCTATTCCTCAAGGATAGGTGTTGGCTGGGTGCGGTGGCCCACGCCTGTAATCCTAGCACTTTGGGAGGCTGAGGTTGGGGAAATCGCTTGAGCCCAGGAGTTTGAGGCCAGCCTGGATAAATGGCGAAACCCTGTCTCTATAAAAAATACAAAAAATTAGCCAGATGTGGTGGCACACGTCTGTCATCCCAGCTACTTGGGAGGCTGAGGTGGAAGGATTGCTCGAGCCTGGAAGGCAGAGGTTGCAGTCAGCTGAGAAGTGTCACTGCGCTCCAGCCTGGTTTACAGAGCGAGACCTCATTTCAGAAAAGGAAAAAAAAAAAAAGGATAGGTGTTGGGTGTCATTTTCCCCTAGAAATGGCCAGGCTGGGAAGGGGCTGATTTTGCCCAAAGGGCTGGGAGGGACCAGTGATAAACTTTCTGTTGTGGGAAGCAGCAGGGTTGAAGGGAAGAGCAGTGGCCTCAGAGCTAGAAGGCTTGGGCTCAGGTCCGGCAGAGCCTCCTCCCTCCTGGCCTCCGTCTCCTCTGCGAGGTGGGATTCCTCGTTACTGCCCTCAGAGGTGTTGCGGTGGGCAGCCCAAGAGTGTGCGCTCTACAGATGCATAGACTGGGTTCAAATCCTCTTGGCTGCTTTTTAGTTGCGTGACATTGGGTGAGCTGCAGTGGCTTCCTTCTCTAGAAAGTGAGGGCAAGGGAACGATGCTGATTTCTGCCTCACAGGAATCCTGGGCGGATTAAATGGTAATGGAAGCTGTTTAGCACAGTTTCTGACTCCCAGAAGTCTCCCATACATATTCTGCCCCCTTCCATGAGGTCTGCTGGAGGGTCCCCAGGAAGTTTTGAGGTAGCTAAGAGGCAGGGCAGGAGGTGGGAGACTCCTGGGGGAGTTAGCACCCCCAGGGGCGGCTGGCACACACGACTTAACAACTCATGAGCTGTGTGGCCTCAGGTAAGCCACCTAACCTCTCTTTACCTCAGGTACCTCATCTGTGGAGTGGGGATAATAATTGCTCCTTCCTCAGTGGTTCTTGTGAGGAGTAAATGAATTAGTTCATGTGAAGATCTTAGGTAATGCCTGGAGCTCACAAGAACTCCACAAATAGTGTAATCTATTTCTCCTGATTTGCACCACCTTATGGAATCCCTGGCTGGGCAGAGAGGCAGGTTCTGTTCCAGCTCTGCCATCAGCTCGCTAAATAACCTAAAGCGGTGCTTTCTCTCTGTGGCTTCCGTTGCCTCGGCTGTTTGTGAGAGTCCTAGGCTGCCCTACAGCCTGGCATTTCCCAAACTTCCATGTGCATGGGAATTCATGGGGAGCTCGTAATGCAGATTCCTAGGCCCTGCCCGGGGTCCCCTGTCAGCAGGTGAGTGCGCAGTGGTTCAGATACATTGCTCACACAATACCCTAGAAAGGCAGGAGAGGAGACTCCCCCAGTCCTTCAGGCATCTCAAGCTGATCACCTTCCTGTGTCCCACAGCCTCTGACTTTCGATTCCTCCTGCCTCTTTCCAGAGCCTGTTCCAGAGCCCTTCAGCAACTCTGGGCATTCCCTGGCTGGGTTCCATTCCCACTTGTCCCTCAACATAGCTCAGGGTATCTTGCCCGCAGGCGGTGTGGGCTCGGACTGCGATGTCACATCAGCCCCATTCATCCTGCTCTATGTGCCTTCATCCTTCACTCCTCATGACGACCATGCAATCTCAGAACTGTACCCATTTTACAGAGGAGGAAGCTGAGGCTCACACAGCAAGCAACTTGCCCAGAGTCACCTGTCCACTAAGTAAACAAGCCATAATTGGACCCAGGCAGTTGAATTCAGAGCCTCCTTCTGAACCATGTTGGCCTTGGGCCTTGTGTGACAAGCAGCAGGAAGGTGAGGGTACCTGACAGAGGCCGGTGCTAGAGGACTGTGTTCTGTTCTGGGCTCCGGACGTGGCCAGAGCGTGTTCAGAGGAGCCCGACTCCACGTCATCTGTACATCTTCAAGTTCCAAACCTAAGCCTCTGCCTCTCTCCAGCTCTGCCTCCCATCACAAGCCTCCTGCGTTTCTCTGAATCTCCTGGTCCCACCACTTCATCCTCTGAAGCCCTCTGCTGTCTTCTCCATCCTTTTCCTACTTCCACGTCCTGCACTCCTGTGTGGTCGAATCCAGAGATCAGTCCTTTCCCCACCAGAGGCTGGTTGCAGTCAAGTTCATCTGGAGGGCTCGGGGCACCCCTCTGGCCAAGCCTTCAGTCACAGAACCTTCAGCTACTCTCCCTCACTCAGGCTCAAATTCCAAAAGCTCCCACAGGGCTTCATCTGCTTGGACTCCAAGCTTGTGGTCAAAGGGCAGACTCGGCTCAGGGATCTCCTGGGGGAACTTCCCAACACTGGCTGTCCCTCAGGCACAAACAACTCAGAAGCCACATCTGCAGAGGAATCATTTTGTCCAATGGCCTTACTATACAGATGGGGAAACTATGGCCCAGAGAGGGGAAGGGGCCAGCCCAAGACCACACAGTCAGGCACTGAGAGCAGAGCTGGGGCCGGAGCCTAAGTGCCCCTGTCTTCTCTCGCCAGCATCCCTTCCCACTGCTCCATGTGCAGTCAGCACCCAGCCTTCCCAGGATCTCTGCCTGCCTGCCAGAGCCTGAGCTTACATTGCCTCTTCCCCAGCTTTGTTTCTCGAAACCATTATTTGAAAACCGTTTTCCTTGCCGGGAGCCCCAAGCTCTCAGAATTGCAAAATCAAAGCCCCATAGAATGAGGAAGAAGCACTGCCTATGTAGAAGCCGGGGAGACTGCCCCAGACTCCGTGCCGTGGTGAAGCTCGGGCTGATAGGATGTTAACTCTGTCCGCTCCCTCTGCCCCTTCTTCCCCCAGTTGACTACAACAACAAGGAATCCTAGAAGCCAACAGGACCACAGAATTAGAGCCGATGAGCTGGATGGATGCTTAGAGATCATTGACTCCAGCCCCTGTGCAGATGGGGAAATTAAGACCCAGAGAATCTGTGTCCAGAAAAGGACAGAGCCAGTTAGCAAGAGAGCAAGACCCCCAGATGCAGCATCCCGCTGGGGAAATGTCCCAGAGGCCCCCATCCACGGATCCCAGGTCTCCTGCTGGTGCTTACCTTTCCTGGGATCTGGTCCAGGTGTGGCTCCTTGGGGCCTGGAGATGGGAACCAGCCTGTTTGGTGAGTGGTTGGGGTTGTCACTGCTTCTCAACTAATTAGACCCAGCCTCTGGTGCCCCTCGCTGCCACAGGGGCATTTTTAAGCAGCTGGCACTGAGCCCCCCTCCCCTTAGTCCCTTGCCTGCGGCTCCCTGGCCACAGAGGCCACTCTGCCTTTTACCTTATATGAGCTGAAGAGGCGAGCCCCGTGTTGGGGCGAGGCGGGTGCTGAGCCCTCCCAGGGCCCCCCATTGGCCCAGGCACCCCCCACGTGACTACCTCGCCTTGACCTGCCCCCGGTGCAGAATGTTGCTTTTACCCCCTAAGGAAGGAGTGGTTGACAATTTTCATATTTCTTCTAAATTTGGAGATTTCAGACAATGCTGGGAGGCTTGGCTCCAGCCGCCAGAGGCCCATGTGGAAGTCATTAAGCCTGAGAAGGGGGGCAGGGGAGAGAGGGAGGCAAGGAAAAGAGGAGGAGGAGGAGGAGGTGGAGGAGGAGGAGGAGGAGGAGGAGGAAGGGGGTGGGGAACAGAGTTCTGAGGGTTGCCAGTTGTCAGCCTGGGAACAAGAGCAAACTCCCTGGGAGAAAGCTGTGTGAGAATTTCCTTCCTCTCGCCCAGCCCCTGCGTCCTGGGACTGCAGTGGGAGTCCTGAGACCTTCTGGCAACCTCCAGTGGGGGAGACACCAGTCCTGGCTCCCGGAATCTGGCTGATGGGAATGGGGGGAACAGGAGAACATGGGGAAGGAGAGCCCGGACCCTGAGAAGCTACCCCCATCATCATGCAAACGAGGCCTGGGCCTGACAGGGAAGATCCTGACCCAGCCACTTGGCAGGGTCGCCACAGGGCAGGGGCTTGAATCTAGAACGTCCTTCAGGGGGATCTCTTTCTCCTGCCATTGCAGTCCTGAGAAATGCCCATCTCTTGCCGGAGTCCCTCTTTCTCCTTTTGCTTGGCCGCCTTGGCCTCCTACAGATTCTTTCATGTTTTTCACACCTCAGGGCTTTTGCGCTTGCATTGCTCGCCACCAAAAATGCCTTCTTGCCAGAGCTTCCCATGGCCGCTCCTTCCCCTGCTCCTGTCTCCGACTCAGAAGTCCCCTCTGGAAGAGCCATTCCCTGGTCCCCTCAGTATTCTGTCACACCCTCTGCTTGCTTCCGTCTTAGGACTCGCCACTTGTGTGCCTATCTTACATGTCCACGGTTCTAGTTTCTTGCTGGCTAGCTCTTTCATGAGAGTATGACTTCCCCTGGCAGGCTCTGGGTCCCCAGGCTTCCTAGGGTCTCTGTGAAGAAAGGTCAGAAAAGACAAATCAAGGGATCACGGGAACCAGGCCTCAGCTGCCAGCCTAGGAGTGTCGTGCTGAGGCCCATGGAGGGCTCCTCCCAGGAGCCAGCGGGGCCTGCTCCCGGGGCTGCCACCCAGTCCTGCCTTCCACTGTGCAGAGCTTCCCTTCTGTGGCCAGGCCTGCTGGACCCCAGCGGTCTCTGTTCACAGCCTCGTTCACAGTTCCTCAGACCCCCAGCCTGGATGGGCCTGCCAACCCCTCTCTGCTCGTTCCACGCCAGAGGCTGTGGTCTGCCTGTCACCGACCCCAGGACCCCCTCCAGTAGCACACAGGGCCTTGTGACATCCTGAGTGGGGCCAGTTGAGGGGTGGGGTGCTGAATCAGACACTGTCCTTGACCTTAAGAGGCTACCAGTCCAACAGGAGGATTAAAAATGCCATGTGCTTACCCCTCTACCCTCCCTCATTCCTTCTGAGGAAAGAATTCTGTTGGTGTTGAGAGGCTGGTGGGCTTCTTCCTGCCTTGGCCACTTCCTAGCTGTGAGGTCTGGACAGGTTATTGAACTGCCGCTCCCAGCCTCCCTTTCCCGCTGGTGCCTCCCTTTCCCCCTGGGTAATAAAATGGTGAGAATCACACCTGCCTTCAGCATTGCCATGAGGGCTGGGCGAGGTGGCCCGTGCAGTCCTGGGGGAAGGTGAGCAGGACTCCAGTCAGACTTGGCTCAGCCCTGCCCCTCTTCTCCCAACGGTGGGGCTGGTGGGGCTGGGAAAAGCCCTCCACGAACTAACTTCTGTGAAGATCACTGTCTCCTCTGTAGCACAGGGTGGGTAACATGACTGAGACAATGGTTGTGAAGGTTTAGCCCCGAGCCTCTTCAGAGTGAGGGCTTGATGGATGTAAGCTATGACTCAGAGTTGCGGTGCAAGAACCCGACACAGAGGTTTCGCCACTAATGTCATCCCCTTCTTTTCCAAACCAAGAAGATGTATTCCTTTCATGTGCATGCCCTGGGGTGCAGGTCAGAGATGGTGGGTTAGGGAAGGCTTGTGACACCACTCCCTACCCCTGCACAGTGGCCCAGTTGAATACTCCAAAGCACCACCGACAGATTCTAGGGGGAAGATAAAGCCGGCCTAACAGAAACATCGTGTTTATGTAAAGTCCACTCTGGAGGCTGTGAAATGTAAGTTATGCTTCTGTGAGTTCTGCTACTGTATAAACAGTAGAGAGTTCGTCATCAAGAACAAAGAGAAAAACTAGCAGTGCAAGCTGTGGAGAGAGCTCCACCATTTCAATGCCCAAAATCTGCACCTGGCTGAGTGCTTTGGTCGGCTACGTCTGTGAGTCAACGGGCTTGGTCAGCAGAAAGCCCATTGCGGGAGGTCAAGACAAGGAACTGAAGCGACCTGGAGACAGGTCCTTGAACATCAGAAGAGAGGTAGTCTGGCACCAAACTAGCTCAAAAGGAGAAGTATATGGCAGCCATTTGTGACTCAGTGTCCATAAATCTGTCTCAAATATTTGGAAGCTGTTTCTATTTCCTGCCCATACTATCTCTTGGGAGTTATGAACACTTTACATTATGAACCACTCACTGTGTGAAGTGGCTTTTCTTTCCAGACGGGGAGAGGCAGCCTTGAAATCCCTCCATTCCTTGAGAAAACCAGTCGACAGACTGCGGCTTGGTATGTGTGAGTAAGGCTTCTTGGGAGGTGAAGGGAGGTTCCTGTTAGGAGCTGACTATGAGAGTGAGTTTGCATCGGTGAGTCCTGTGTTTTCAGAGGGTGTGTTTAGTCAGGGGGAGGGGGATGCTGTCCAGGAGAACAGAGGGCTCATGGGCCCTGGGAGAGCCGGCTCTACTTCTCTACAGAGTGACCAAGGGAGACCTTGAATTGGTACCTTTAGTTGGAACCTTTAGGAAGATGGAATCTAGATCCACGTGGGAAATACTTTTTAAGCCAGTGGAACTAACCAAGGATGAAGTGGGCTAACAAGCTGTCTTGGTAACGTGGTGAGCTCCCTGTTACTAAGGTAATGCAAGCAGAGGCTGGACAACTTGGCAAGTCCCTTCCAGCCCTGAGATCCTATGGACTTTACTTCATCCTTTCTGTTCTCACCTCCCAACCTGTCCCTAATCTGCAACCCTGAATTCACACTAATTCTACCCAGAAGGCTCAGTTCGGAGGTGGCCGGTTGGGAAATAATTTTACATTGAAAAGGCCCATAACCCCTGGGTTAAAAATCAAGCTCCATATATTCTCTTCAATGAACATAAAACTTTTTTGTTGTTGTTGTTGGTAGAGTTGTTATATGCGAGATGGGAACATGGACAACTAGTGATGAAATGCCTATAATTATTTGCCTTGCAATCCAACCATTTTCTCAGAACATCATACCATGGAAAGCTGTCCACATGGCTAGGTGCGGTGGCTCGCACCTGGAATCCCAGCACTTTGGGAGGCTGAAGCAAGAGGATCTCTTGAGCCCAGGAGTTTGAGACCATCCTGGGCAACATGGTGAAACCCCGTCTCTACAAAAAATACAAACAATTAGCTGGGCCTGGTGGAGTGTGCCTGTAATCCCAGCTCCCTGGGAGGCTGAAGGGGGAGGATCACTTGAGCCTGTGAGGCAGAGGCTACAGTAAGCCGCGATTGCATGACTGCACTCCACTCTGGGCTATAGAACAAGACCTTGTCTCAAAACAAAACAAAACAAAACATAGCAAAACAAAACAAAACAAACAAAAAACTGTCTACAACTTGCTATTGAGTTTTCTTTCTTTCTTTTTTTTTGTTTGTTTTTTTGAGATGGAGTCTCACTGAGTAGCCCAGGCTGAAGTGCAATGGTGCGATCTTGGCTCACTGCAACCTTTGCCTCCCAGGTTCAAGCGATTCTCCTGACTCAGCCTCCCGAGTAGCTGGGACTACAGGCGCCCGCCATCATGCCCAGCTAATTTTTTGTATTTTTAGTAGAGACGGGGTTTCACCGTGTTAGCCAGGATGGTCTTGATCTCCTGACCTTATGATCTGCCTGCCTCGGCCTCCCAAAGTGTTGGGATTACAGGTGTGAGCCACTGTGCCCGGCCCAAGTTTTTTTTATTTTTTATTTTTAAAAGCATGGTATTGAAGAAGATACATTGTATAATCCCTTTTAAGTCAAATGATGTGTACGTATGTGTGTGTGTCAGGAGAGGGTAAGTGTGAGAGTAGCAAGGCGCCCTGCTGGAGGTTGAATTTGTGTGTTGTCTCTTCCCTTATCTACTGCATAGCCAGGCCAGGACAGGAAGTCACTGTGGAGTGCCCAAAGGTAGTATCTCTGGGAATGGCAGGGGAGGGTGAATTGACTCATTGTCCTGGGAGAAGGATGTAATACACCTTTTGTGTTGATCGCCAGGGAAGAATGGTTATGGCAAGGGGAACAATGGTGTAGCCCAGTCCTCCCAAATCTTTGTGGGAAAGGCTTGCATTGAAGGGCCCTGGGTGGTTGGCTTGGAGCCCTTCTCTGGTCTAGGGGGAGCACTGGCTTCCACCACTGTGTCTGCTTTGGGAGTAGTGAACCTGACTGACAGGTTCACTCACCTGATTAGCTCACCAAGATTAGCTTCTGCTCAGTTATTCATGTCCTTCCACCACGGTCAGTGCATTGATACAGGACCACGTGGGACTGGACACCTCCTTCCAAGACGCCTGTACGGGAACCCTCTGTGTGTAAGCGGGAGGCAGTGAGAACCCTGTAGAGAGCAGCTGGGCTGCATGTTGGACTTCCTGCTATCACCAGCACATGGGGCTTGAACACTTGAAGTTTCGAGGAAAACCAGGCCACACTAACTGCACCCTGAACTGTGCAGGGGAACACATGTGACTGTGCATGTAGAATGCACTGTGCGATGTGTGAAAGAATGTTCAGTGAAATAAGAACAGAAGGTATCTCCGGGTGGTGGGAATCTGGGGTGATTTGGGCTTACTTCAGTATAGTTTTCTGTATTTGATTTTTGTCTTGATTTTCACTGAGCATTTCTTGTTTTTAGCGATTAGAAGAAAAGACAATTATCACATTTATTTATTTATTCGAGAAGGTTTCTTGTTCTGTCACCCAAGCTGGAGTGCAGTGGTGCAATCTCGGCTCACAGAAACTTCTGCCTCCTGGGTTCAAGCGATTCTCCTCCCTCAGCCTCCCTCAGCCCCCTAAGTTGCTGGAATTACAGGCACATGCTACCACACCTGGCTAATTTTATATTGTTAGTAGAGACATGCCACCATACCCGGCTCATTTTGTATTGTTAGTAGCGATGGGGTTTCACCCTGTTGACCAGGCTGGTCTGGAACTCCTGACCTCAGGTGATCCACCCGCCTCAGCCTCCCAAAGTGCTGGGATTACAGGCGTGAGCCACCACACCCAGTCCAATTATCACTTTAAAAAAGGCATACAACAAGACCTTGATAGCTTACTTTGTTTTAGAATTTATGTATGGCAACTGTGCAAAATTGAAAATTTAATTCAGTATCCATTGTCTAATCAAGTCTTACCAGTCAGGGTCCATGTGTAGGAAAGCGACTATTCCTGCTCATTTGAGCAGAAAGGGATTTACTACAGGGAATTGAAAGCTTACGCAATTAGGAAAATTAGAGAAGCAGACCCTAGAAAGGACCCTTGGAAATGACTTTGAAAAACACATAATTATTCTGTCGGGGCCTTTGCTACCTCTGCTGCCATCAGAAGTGATGTGATGGTTAATTTTATGTATCAGTTTGATTGGGCTATGGGATGCCCAGATAGCTGGTAACGCATTACTCCTGGATGTGTCTGCTGGGGTGTTTCTGGAAGAGATTGGCTTTTCAATGCAGATTGCTTTTTGCCAATGCAGAGGGGCAACATCTAGTCCATCGAGAGCCTGACTAGAACAAAAGGGTGGAGGAAGGCTGAATTCTGTCTTCTTGAGCTGGAACATCCGTCTTTTCCTGTCTTCAGACATCAGAGCTCCTGGTTCGCGCTCCTTGGGACGCTGGGACTTATACCAGTGGCACCCCTGGCTCCAGGCCTTTGAACCTGGACTGAGTCATATCAGCAGCTTTCCTGGTCCTCCAGCTTGCAAATGGCAAAACATGGGACTTGCCGACCTTTGTAATCATGTGAGCCAGTTTCTGAGATAACTCTCCTCTTCTATGTGTCTGTATATCCTGTTGGCTCTGTTTATCTGGATAACTCTGACTACAGTGGACTCTGGAGGGGGAGCTCCACTGTCATGTGAAGAACACATCGCTGCAGCTGTGTCCAGGGTTAGGAGGCCACTTCTGCCTCTGCCACACCCACAAAGTCAGCGACCGATTGTGTCAGTCAGGCAGGGCTGCTATAACCAAGTACTCCAGACAGGGTGGCTTAAACGATGGGAATTTATCTCACAGTTCTGGAGGCTAGAAGTCCGAGATAAGTGTCAGCAGAACCGGCTCCTTCTAAGGCTGTGAGAGAGAATCTGTTCCAAGCCTCCTAGATTCTAGTGGCTTGCTGGCAATCTTTGGTATTTCTTGGCTTGTAGATGTATCACCCTGATCTCTGCCTTCATCTTCACGTGGTGTTTTCCCTGCATGTGCTGTTTCCAAAGGTCCTCTTTTTATAAGTCATATTGGATTAGGGGCCCACCCTACTCCAGTCTGAGCTCATATTAACTAATTACATCTGCGGCAACCCCGTTTCCAAATAAGGTCAAATTCTGAGGTGTTGGGGATTAGGACTTAAACATAGAAATTTGGGGATGGGGGACATAGTTCAATGCTTAACATGGGTAAGGGACCACTGATGTGGACAAACTCATATGGGGTGCTTGCCAGTAGCCACTGTGAAGAAACAGGAAGGTAACCTCCCTCCAGAACCTTAGGAAATCTGGGAAATGTAGCTTTTAGCTTACAAGGCTCTGCAGTAACGAAGGTTGGAATGGATGCAGCATCAATCCACCAAATCCCTGACCTAAATCCAACATCCCCTGTCTGCCACCCTGCCCTGGTCATTTTGCAGCTGGCAAAAATTCCTGCCACTGAGCACATGCCCCTGGGGTATTAGAAACAGCACTGTCCTCAGAAACCAGGAGGTGAGGACTGGAGGAGCCCCGACCCTATTATTAACTATAGGGTGACAGCCACAGCTAATCAAATCCACCTAACACAAAACCCCACCATCCACAATTCACTCAACAAACATGGTAGTGCTCACAGTCAATATACTCAGGAACCTTGTGCCACATGCTGGGAACTAACTTCGCAAATTTTTTTCCACAAGGCTGTCCCACCCACTCAAATTTGTTTCTTTGTTATTTCTTACTGAGATTAAAAAAAAAAAAAAGATAATTGTCTTCTCCCAACCATGACCAACTTCCCACCACTACCATTTTTCTTGTTTATGTCCAGAGTATTGTGTGCAATTGTGTGCATGTGCAGTCCAAACCCAGCATTCTTCTTGGATGATAGGTAAAGGATTTAGAAGGGAACTGAATCAGGAGGCCAAGCCTTTGGCTCAGTTGTGCCACTAACTTGCTGTGTGGCTGAGATCCCTGATGCCCCAGCTGTGAACAGGGTTGCTACTCTCTGCCCACCTGACAGCACCTGGGCAGGGCCCTGGAGAATGTTAAGGGAGTGATATGATTTGGCTCTGTCCCCACTCAAATCTTGTCTTGTAGCTCCCATAGTTCCCATGTGTTGTGGGAAGGACCCGGTGGGAGATAATTGAATCATGGGGCCAGGTCTTTCCCATGCTGTTCTCATGATAGCGAATGAGTCTCACGAGATCTGATAGTTTTAAAAAGGGGAGTTTCCCTGCACAACTCTCTTCTCTCTTGCTGCCGTGTAAGAAGTGCCTTCCACCTTCTGCCATGATTGTGAGGCCTCCCCAGCCACGTGGAACTGTGAGTCCAATAACTTCTTCTTTTTTTTTTTTTGAGATTGAGTCTCGCTCTGTCACCCAGGCCGGAATACAGTGGCGACATCTTGGCTGCAAAGTCTGCCTCCCAGGTTCAAGTGATTCTCCTGCCTCAGCCTCCTGAGTAGCTGGGATTACAGGTGCCTGCCACCATGCCCGGCTAATTTTTGTATTTTTAGTAGAGATGGGGTTTCTCCATGTTGGCCAGGCTGGTCTCGAACTCCTGACCTCAGATGATCTGCCCACCTCAACCTCCCAAAGTACTGGGATTACAGGCGTGAGCCACTGGGCCCAGCCCCAATAACCTCTTTGTTTTGTAAATTGCCCAGTCTGGCGTATGTCTTTATCAGCAGCGAGAAAACGGACTAATACAGTAAAGAATTGTTCTGCCTGGGTCTGCCCTCCTCCATCACTAGCTCTGTAAGGGCTGTGCCTGAGTCTGCTGCTCTCTTTTCTCAAAGACGTATGAGTGTTTATTATGTACAGAGTGCTGTGCTCAGCACCCAGGTAGCTAGGAAGGGAAATCAGACCCTTTCCGATACAGTTAAGGGGAAGTGTTAGTTCACCGGAGTTTGGATCATCATCTTGAAAGATATAATCTCAAACATGATAATCCTGAATGTTAAAGTCCCAAAAGATTAAAATCCCTAAAGTCTAAATCCCTAATATCTAAAATCCCTAAAATCACAATCACGGGATGGTTTCATCATGTTAGGCAGAGCTATTACCTTGTTGTTGTCTTTATTTGGAAATTGGGTATGGTTTCTGGAGGTGTGTCTTGGGGCCGACTTGACAAGGGGTGGACTTATGGACTTAATTTTAGGTATCAACTTGACTGGATGAAGGGCTATCTAGAAACCTAATACGGCATTATTTTGGGTGTGTGTGAGGATGTTTCTAGAGGAGATCTGTGTGTGGGTCTGAGTGAAATCGGTGGGGAAGATCTGCCCTCAGTGTTGGTGGGCATCATCTAATAGGCAGGGGGCCAGGAGAAGACAAATACAGAAGGCAATTGGTCTCTCTCTGAGAGCTGGGACAGACATTTCTGCTGCCTTGAGCATCAGAACTCCAGCTTTGCCAGCCTTTGGACTCTAGGACTTACACCAGTGGCCCCTGGGTCCTGGGGCTTTCCGCCTGAGTCATGCTACCAGCCTCCCAGGGTCTCCAGCTTGTAGACGGCCTGTTGCGAGACTTCTCAGCCACTGTAATCATGTGAGTCGATACCCCTAATAAATCTCTCATACATCTACATGCACATCCAATGGGTTCTATCTCTCTAGAGAACCCTGACTAATACAGATTTGGTACTAGGGAAACAGAACAGCATTTCTTTTCATTGTGTTTCTTACAACACAATGAAAGAGATGTGTGAAATTGTTCCCTCACAAAAAGGCTGTGATAGTGAAGTGTACAAGGCTACTTAAGGTAAAAAATAAAAGTTTAAAAATGGGCCAGCTGCGGTGGCTCATGCCTGTAATCCTAGCACTTTGGGAGGCCAAGGCGGGTGGACCACCTGAGGTCAGAAGTTTGAGACCAGCCTGACCAACATGGCGAAACCCTGTCTCTACTAAAAATACAAAAATTAGCCAGGCCTGGTGGCGGGCACCTATAATCCCAGCTACTCAGGTGGCTGAGGTGGGAGAATTGCTTGAACCCAAGGAGTGGAGGTTGCAGTGAGCAGAGATCACACCACTGTACTCCAGCCTGGGTGAAAGCAAAACTCCATCTCAAAAAAAAAAAAAAAAAAAAGATTAAAAATGAGTTATTATTGGTGCTGCAAAAGCCAGAATATCACTTAATTGCAATGGCTGAGCAATAACCACTCAAATGGACAACATACACTTGCAGAATGTGTAGACCACAACCACTCTCCAAGTACAAGTGCAGTGAGTATTTCAAATATCAAAGAAGTGAAGACACAGGTGAAAAATACAAGAACGCTCTCCTGCCAAATTATTCAATTGGGTACAACTTCTCCCCTTCCCATATAGCGCCATGCTTGCCTTATTAAAAAACGCCCTTCGTCAGAGAATGAGAAGAGTTCGACCAGTTCAGCGACCTTCTGAACCAAAGGCATTGGCTGATATTGAGGTGTTTTTCCTCCAGTGTTACAAAGCACATTACATGGTGAACTATTCTTTCTTTTATTTTTATTTTTTTTGAGTCAGGGTTTCGCTCTGTCACCCAGGCTGGAGTGTAATGGTGCGATCATGGCTTACTGCAGCCTCAACTTCCCAGGCTCAGGTGATCCTCCCACCTCTGCCTTCTGGAACTACAAGCATACACCACTGAGCCTGGCTACATTTTTTGTATTTTTTGTAGAGATGGGATTTCTCCATGTTTCCCAGGCTGGTCTCAAACTCCTGGACTCAAGCGTTCTACCTGCCTCAGCCTCCTGAAGTGCTGAAATAACAGAGCCACTGTACCCAGCCAAACTATTCTCGATAAGGGGTTTGACTGTTAAAGAAGATAGACTTTTTATATTAACTATAAATCTAACAGAAAAACTAGCACATGCTTCACTTTGGCCAATGAATGGCACTTTCAAAATGTCCTGTTTTTTTTTTTTTTTTTTTTTTTTTTTTCTTAAAAGATCAACTATATACAATTCATGTCCCTGTTAGATCTGAAATTTCTGGAATGTATCTGCTTCTGTGTATATTAATGACTGGAAAAAGTGAAGCACTTTATCAACGCTGATTTGAAGATTTTGTGAACTTTGCAAAAGAAAATGGGTTTCAACTGAATCCTCAAACCATACTGACAGATTTGGAATTAGGTGTGATCAAGCTTCTAAAAGTGAATTTCAAGGTCTTAGCAATACAGTTTAGTTTTTTTCATTCAGCCCACTGCATTTGGCAGAAAATTCAGATGAATGGATTGGCCACAAGATACGGCAACAACAACAACTTCAGTTTAAAACTGCGGGCCGGGTGTGGTGGCCCAGTAATCCCAGTACTTGTAATGCCAGCGCTTTGGGAAGCCGAGGCAGATGGATCACTTGAGGCCAGGAGTTCAAGACCAGCCTGGCCAACATGGTGAAACCCCATCTGTAATAAAAATACAAAAATTAGCTGGGCATGGTAGCACATACCTGTAGTTCCAGCTACTCAGGAGGCTGAGGTATGAGAATTGCTTCAACCTGGGAGGTAGAGGTTGCAGTGAGCCGAGATTGCACCATTGCACTCCAGCCTGGGCAACAGAGCCAGACTCCTTCTCAAAAGAATAAAAATAAAAAGTAATTAAAAAATAAAAATGCGTCATTTGACTGCATTGGCATTCCTTCCAGTTGATAACATTTAAGGAGCGTTTAATGAATTAAAGTCGCATTTGCCTGAAGAAGCCAGTGAAATCACTGACTGGTTCAGAAGTAATTATGTGCACAGTAGGATAAGAAGACACTTACATAATGGTGTTGTTGTTCAATCACCAGCATTATTTCCACCACATCTGTGGTCTGTATATGAGTGGATGTGGAATGAATTTCTGTGAGCCAAAAACACCATAAAAACATGGTGCAGAAGATGGGAAAATTTGGAATATAAATAGTTCTATAAAGACACATGCATCATTGCAGTGTTACTGCAGCATTACTCACAGTAGCAAAGACATGGTGTCAACATAAATGCCCATCAATGGCAGACTGGATAAAGGAAATGTAGCCCATATACACCATGGAATACTATGCAGCCATTAAAAAAAAGAGATCATGTCCTTTCCAGCGACATGGATGGAGCTGGAGGTCATTATCTTAAGAGAACTAATGCAGGAATAGAAAATCAAATACCACATGTTCTCACTTATAAGTGGGAGCTAAACACTGAGAACACATGGAAACAAAGAAGGGAACAATAAACACTGGGGCTTGCCTGAGGGTGAAGGGTAGGAGGAGGGAGAGGATAAAAAAATGTATCTATCAGATATTATGCTTGTTACTTGGGTGATGAAATAATCTGTACACAAAGTCCCTGTGATGCTAAATTTACCTATATAACAAACTTGCACCTGTACCCCTGAACCTAAAACAAAAGTTAAAAAAAAGATGGGAACATTTAATAGGGAAGGCTCATGGCTATGCGTATAGAATCACAGAGGAGTTTCAGAAAGAGCAGTGCCACGTAGAAAATGAGTGTGACGTATTCTCCAAGCACAGCCATACGCTAAAAGAACGAAACAGCTTTTCATCTTCATGCAAGACTTCAAAATATAGTGAATGATGGTGAAAGTTGGCCAGCTCTTATGGACTATCTCTGTGTAATTGTCCACAATCTATCCCTGTAATACAGTTTTCATATCATCTTCACATCATTTCCAATACTGGAATTCTGCAAAGACTTTTAGAGAATCCTAATTAGTTTCATGTGTTTTTGCAAATCTGACTCCACAAAAGTGCATTATCACAACGTGGACTTTGTAAGCGTAATGCGTGTATGTAGAGGCATTGAAACTTCCTCAATAAATGAAGAGAAGTCCTTTTTGTACATGTGCATTTGTGAAAGATAAAATTTCTCAAGATCTCGGTTCTTTGGGTGACTGTATTTGCAGTGGTGACCCATTGCAGTTTTTTATTGATCTTGTCAAAAGACTTAGATTGTTTGTCATGGTATTTCAGATGGCCACAGTTAGAAAGTTGGGCGCACACAATTAACAACCATAGTGATATGCATTTGTACATTTCTCTTTTTGACCTATTTCTTCATGAACACAGTTCATCTGCGCAAAACTGTGAGACTCGCGCGACTGTTTTTAGTGTACCTGAGTGTTTATCTTGCAAAAATGTGTATGTCTTTATTGCCTATCTTACTGTGTAAAGTGGTCTGTAAAGTGTCCTGACATGTTTTGATATGTTTCTCAATTAAATTCCCTTTAAATCTATAAATAAATATCTTTTAACGCATTTTTAAATGATTTTTTCAGAATTCTATTTTCAGGATTTTGATTGTTCAGGATTTCAACATTCAGAGTTATTGCGTTTGGCATTGTGTCTTGTAGGATTATGATCAGTTCCCAATTCACTACATTCCTCAACACTCTTTTTAGAGAAGAATGGAAACTCAACTCTTAGTGGCTTCAAAACAAAGTGGAGTTCATTGGCTTATGTGACTGAAAAGTCCATGGGTAGTTCAGCTTTAGGTATGGCTGGACCCAGGGGCTCAAATAATGTTCTCAGAATCTCTGTCTGTCTGAGAATACATTCTGGAGGAAGGAAGGAAAGAAGGAAGGAAGGGAGGAAGAGAGGAAGAGAGGGAGGGAGGTAGGAAGAAGGTGTCCACTGCAGATATGCCCAGAAATAATTACATTATAAGGAAGACAATGTTAAGTGATATGAGAGGGTTCAGTGAAACAAGAGGGTTTCGGAAGATGGAGGAATTAATGCACTCATGCATTTATTCATTTATTTATTCAGGTCTTAAACACTAAAGTTCTAGGCTTCACACTGAACTAGGCCTGGGGCTCCAGAGACAAAGACCAAGTCCTTGCTTTCAGGGAATGTCCACCCTCTGTTGGGCAAGGCAGGTTGGTAAAGAGCCAATTGCTAACTTGTACGGAGCCACAGGGATGCATAGGGCACGCTGAAATCTCATTTTCTACTGGGGGATCTGGGAAGCTTCTTGGAAGCCGTGCACTGAGACCTGAAGAGTAAAAATGGCAGAGAAGGACACTGAAGCAAAGGGAACAGCCTAAGTCAAAGCCCAGAGGCTGATTCAGAGCCACTCAGAGGATGACTTACTGGGTGACATTGGGTGGACGATTGGACCTCAGTTTTTCTATTTGTACAATAAAGGGGTTAGGTAACTTGCTGCTGAGGAAGGAAAGAGGAAAACAATCCCTCCCTCATATACACAGACACACAAGCACACACACACACGTATACAGATGCAGAGACTGTGGCTGTTTCAGCCTTAGAGGGGTAAGACATGACTCACTTCTAGGTGACCTTATTGACTCAAAGGTAAGGCCTCTTGGGCCCAGCCTCCAGAGGGAGAGAAAGAGAGAAAATGAAGTGATCCACAGCATATGGTAGCAGCAATTTATGTTTTCATTTAAAAATAGTATTTATTGTTTGAATAGACAATATCTATACATTGTCACCATCACAGAGGTACACAGGGTGTTCTGTGAAGAGTAACTTTCCTCCTAACCCCACCCCCTTATCAACCCAATTCCCCTCCCCAGAGAAAATCACTCTGAACTTTTTATATAGACTTCCAGAGAGTCTATGCAAATACAAGCACATACACTTAGAAGTATACGTATGTACAGTCCCTGCATTTTTCGGGTACAGATTGGGGTGTACTATTCACATTCTTATGCACCTTATTCATTTGCTTACTAACAGCTATTGGCTATTGGAGTGTATCATTCTACTGAGGGCTGCCTCATTCTCTGAGTGGTTGGATAGGGTTCCACGGCATGGATGTGCCATAAGTCATGCAACGCTTCCTATAAGGATGAGCACTTTGAGGATGCTATTTTGCTAATAGATTCCTTTAACACAAATAAAAGATAGAAATTAGAAAAGATAGACGTAAAAGTCCTTTGCGATTACAAACAACGCTGTAAAGCCTGTCCTGGTCTTCGTGTCATTTCCACATGGGGCTGCCTCTGTTGGACAAAGGCATAGAAGACTGACTGTTGGATCAAATTCCTTGCGCATTTGTGATTCTCATAGATATTGCTCTATCCCCTGTTACCCACCTCCCTCATGTAGGTTGTAACCATTGTGTACTCCCACCTGCAATGTACAAGAGGCCTGTGTCACAGAAATTTTGAGTTTCTCCAGGCAGCCTTGGAGAGACAGCAAGGGGATGAGAAGCTGGGAAAGAGGGCAGGGCATGGGGAGAAAGGAGGACATCCTTTGAAGGAGGAGGCCTGGGAACTGTAGGAGGCTGAGGACTAATGTGAGACAAGGCCGATGAGAAGTTCCTGGGGTCATGACAGTGACCTTTAGGCTTGCAGAGCTTATAGTCAATGGTGAAGTCGTGCACACCGGTCAGTCACTCTCCTTCACTGCACACCAGCCAGTCACCTTCCACTGCATCTTCAGACATCCAGCCAGTCGCCTTCCACCAACACCGGCTAGTCGCCCCTCCACACACTGCACACCGCCGTCGCCCCTCCACTGCACACCGTATCGCCGCCAGTCGCCTCCTCCACCGCACACCGCCGCCAGTCGCCTCCACTGCACACCGCACGCCGCCGTCGCCTCCTCCACTGCACACCGCACCGGCCGGTCGCCTCCTCCACCGCACACCGCACGCCGCCGCCGCCTCTTCCTCCACTGCACTGCACGCTGCCGTCGCCTTCTCCACTGCACTGACACTCGCACACCGCCAGTCGCCCTCCTCCACTGCACACTGCACGCCGGCCAGTCGCCCTCCTCCACTGCACACTGCACGCCGGCCGGTCGCCCTCCTCCACTGTGAGCGTCGCCGGGTCGCCTCCTCCACTGCACGCCGGTCGGTCGCCCTCCTCCACTGCACGCCGGTCGGTCGCCCTCCTCCACTGACAGCTCAGTGATGGGCCTGACATGCTTTCAGCATTGCATTCCCAGGAATGACACTTGGGAGATGAAGGAGAGGTGCTTAGGGGGCTCAGTGGGTGGGGGAATGGGTAGTAGCCTCGGAGACAGGAGCCCCAATCGGGAGCCAGCGCCGTGAAACAGCAGGCTGTGCCAAGGACTACTTTAGCAGAAACTTAAGCCCCCTAAAACTCTAAAATTGGGAAGAATTCCCTGCACTCTCTGATGGTGTGGGTTGGGAGCTGAAGCCATTTTATCTTGGTGTTAAAGGATAGAAACTTTGCCTGGGGCAGACAGTTACTTGGTGACACCCCCGTGGCCGAGGTTCTCTGTGCTTCTAAGCCTGGGTGTCTTTCTCCCTGCTCTTCCCAGTCCCGACAGGCTGGGACCATCCCACCCAGGGTTAAGAGGCTTTGAGTTCAAAATCCTGGTCCAACGCTGGGAGCAGTGGCTCACTCCTGTACTGTAATCCCAGCAGTCTGGGAGGCCAAGAGGGCAGATTACCTGAGGTCAGGAGTTCAAGACCAGTCTGGCCAACATGGTGAAATCCCATCTCTATAAAAATACAAAAATTAGCCGGGGATGATGGCAGGTGCCTGTAATCCCAGCTACTCAGGAGGCTGAGGTGGGAGAATCACTTGAACCCGGGAGGTGGAGGTTGCAGTGAGCTGAGATAGCGTCATTGTGTTCCAACCTGGGCAACAGAATCAGACTCTCTCAAAGAAAAAACAAAACAAAAAAACACAAAGAAAAAACTCCCCATAAAAAAACAAAATCCTGGTCCAGGGGTCCCAATCCTTTTTTATCATAAACCCCTAACAATAAATAACAGTTTATTAAAAATTTTTAAATTTAATGTTATTTTTAAAAATGAATCTTTATTTATAAATTCTATAAGGTGCTATTATACTAATATGTTTCTTTAACACAAATAACAATTAGAAATGAGAAAAGACAGAGGTAAAAATAGAAGACCTGATAGTCTTCCTAAGCCTCAAATGACACCCTACATTGGAAATCACTTACCTAGCTTTAAGCGTTTACGGAGCTGGGTTGGTGAAGGGACTTAGAGGGCCTTGTGGATTTCTGTGCGTGCGTGTGTGTGTGTGTGTGTGTGTGTATGTGTGTACTAACTCAGGAATGGAGGTTCTGTGAGATTTGGAAAACTTGGGACATGATGAGGGTTTTGGGGGGGTTTCCTTAAGCAGTGGGGGCCCAGGCTGAGCTTGCAACAGAGCCCTGAATGAGGAGAGGGATGTGACTATGTGGTAGCTGGGCTGGACCTTAAGCATCTGGGCGTGGGAGAGTCTTCACAAGACCCTTGTATCCCAGATTGGCTGCATGAGGCTGGGAGCCTTTCATCTTCATAATAATCCCATTCTGCCCCCGACCAGTCTCCACCTGTTGCCTCCTTAGATCATGAGCTTAACTATAGTGACAGACAAAGAGATGGAGTCAGGCCCCTGAGCCATCTTTCCCCAGGGACAGGGAGGGGGTCACTGCATTGGTCACCACCATTGCAGGGGAATTCAATTTGACATGGATGACTAGAGTAATATGATAATTATTTCACCTAATTCCCATAGAACAAATGCATATTCACCACCCATGTATGAAAGGGTTATGGCACCACAGACGTTATTAGAAATGATTTCCAACTGGGAGCAGCTCGGTTAGATTAGGGAAAATTACTTAAATATCCTCTTCCAGGCCTTGGCTGAAGTTGACTCTGTTTGTCCTTGTCTCCCCTCCCTGCCTTGAGGCCCCAACCCCTGCGTGCGTCTCCTGGTCTGATACTCCTCAGCCACCCTCAGGACTGCAGGCTGACTCCAAGCCTTCATAAACCACCCAGGACCGTTAAACAAATCCTATAATTAGAAGCCAGGTTGCATTAACGAAGTGAAAAATGTAACATTACCATCTGTTTGTTCACTGGATGCTCAGCTCATGTCCCATGATCCAGAGGAGTTGTGACCTTGGGTTTCCAAGAAGCCTTAATAAGGTAATGTTTATAGGACTCTTAACTTTACAGCTCTGCTGGAGTACAACTCTGTGAAATGAGGACAAGCCATAATTCCAGGAGATCCCCTCCTCCCCCATCCCAGTGCTGAAGAATGTTGTCCTCTTATGTAGTACATGGAAAGCCCCATGGCTGGGATTAAAGGAAGTAGATTCTGGTCCCAACTCTGACACTGAATTGCGGCGTGACACTGTGTCGGTCTATTTTCCTCTCTGGACTTCTGTTTTCCCATCTGTAAAAGAGAGGAGAGGATGGGTCTCGTTTTAAAAGTCCCCTCCAATTCTGACGTTCCAGTTTGATTTCTCTGTCTATCTGCCATTGAGTTTTGTATCAAGCAAAGATTCTTTTCCAAATTTGATCTTCCTTCTTTGGACTTCTCAGAAAGACTTGGTAATGAAAGTTGAACGGGATAAATCTAGTTTGGGGTTAGCAAGACACATAGATCTTTTTCTGCCTCAGCTTTGAATCTCTCTGATGGGATAAAAATGCATCAAAAATAATACGAAAATGACAATTAGGAAGAGACAATTCCTTAACTCTTCAAAGAAATTAAACTGGTTAAAGCAAGGAACAGTGGAAAGAACCAGGGTTGTTCTCTCTAGAGATGGTAGCCACAATTAAGTGAACAGAATATTCTGCCAACTTCCTATCAGCTGACATTTATTGAGTTCTTCCTGTGAACCAGACTTTATGTTATGGGCTTACACCCATCCTCTCAGCCTCATAGCAAACCTGTGAAGTCAGTACTTTTTCATTGTCCTCATTTAACAGATGAGAAACTGACAGTTAAGGAGATGAATTTGCTCAAAGGAAATATGTGGCTGGAACAGAGACTCCAGAGCCTGATTTTTGACCTCTGCAGATCTGTTGTCTACAGACCTCTGACTCTGTTTTGGCACTTGTGGAAGCATGTTGTGATGAAGCATCCATCGCCATGTCCCTGCATGATTCTGATAAGCACAGCATGCCCTGCGAGCCTGCACAGGCTATGTAGCATAGGTGATAAGGACACTTCTGCTGGGCTGAGCCTCTTAGATTTGGGGGTTGCTTGTTACTGCAGTGCAACTTGGCCTATACTGACTGATACTGTTTGCCTTAGGGCAGAGGGAACAGTTTTGCTCTGTATATTTGCAAAAAGCCAGTTTGCAGTCAGCAGATGGCAGAAGCAGGGAGACAGACATTTAAAACAACTAATAAGAGGCTGGGGAGCACATACGATAGTATCATTGAGAAGCCTGATGGTCCTGTTGAACTTGAGAGTCTAAGAAACTGACTAAAAAATGAGAAGATTTGTAGGTAATTCTGGAATGCCAGGGTCAGAGCTAGCTCTGTGGTTGAGATAATGGGATAAAATACAAGGGAATCCCAATATGGAAGACAAGAATTTATGAACATAGCCATGTGTTGGCCAGACTGAAGGGCTGAACAATCCTAGGTTTTTCTAAGAGCACACTGCTGGGGAGAGAAAGATCAGGGTCAGCCTGACCCCTGAATTCTCTCCAGAGCTGACTCAGAAAACTTATCCCTCTGGCATGGAGCCCTCTCACCAGACACATTTTTCTCCAATGTAGATTTCTCCATAAAGCACAGCTGATCATGGTAGAAATAACTTGGATAGCCTTTGGTGCTCTGCGTCTGCTGCCTAATGACAGGCACCCACCTCTAACCACTGCTGGTTCCAGTGCTCATTCACTTTCCCTAAGCTGGGGCAAAGTTAGGGTAGCTGAGGTTAAAGGGACCTCAGGGGCTCAACTTTCATCCCAAGCTCTGTCCCTTTTCTCCTCACTGTATGGCTATAGACAGGTTACTTCTTTTCCCTGTGCCTCAGCTTCTTCTGTGAAATATTTACATTCATGTGTTGATCCAGGAAGTAAATAAAGTCATGGATATACAAGTGTTCTTTTTCTTTCCTTTTTTTTTTTTTTTTTTTTTGAGACAGGATCATGCTTTGTCACCCAGGCTGGAGTGCTGTGGTATGATCTCGGCTCACTGCAGCCTTGACCTACAGGGATCAAGTGATCCTCTTGCCTCTCAGCCTCCTGGGTAGCTGGGACTACAGATGCATGCCACCATGTCTGGCTAATTTTTAAATTATTTTTTGTAGAGACAAAGATCTCGCTATGTTGCCAGAACTGGTCTTGAACTCCTGACCTCAAGCAATCCTACTGCCTCGGCCTCTCAAACTGTTGAAATGACAGGCATAAGCCATGGCACCTGGGCTAAAAGTGTTTTTCAAATTGTAGAGTGCTTCAGGGGTAACCCTGTTACCATCATGCAATTGTCATCAGCATCTGCATGGGTCCTTGGCTGGATGCCTTCCATCTCCCACAGCCATAAACCCTGAAGCTGCCTTCTCACATTAGAGCAATTACCGAGGCTTATTTCCTGGGAACCAGACTTTGGAAATGGTCAGATTCCACACTAGCCATTTCTTCCTCTTTCCTCACAATATTTATGAGAACTGACCTTCCAGTGGAAATTTGGCAAGATTTCACATTCTGGAGACGTTGTACCTTCCTCCACATGCCCTGAGGGCTGAGGTCATGGGCTTCCCAGAAGATCCAGCAGTTCCCCATGCATGCAGGAGGTGCACAGGACTGAGAGGAGAGGGGCCCAGCAAGAACCCCTCAGCTGTAGGCTTGTCCTAAAATATTGATATTGTTAGAGCCCCATCCTGCATTAGAACATAAGTTCGGGAATAGGCCAGGTGCAGTGGCTCATGTCTAATTCCAGCACTTTGGGATGCTGAGGCGGGTAGATCACTTGATGTCAGGAGTTCAAGACCAGCCTGGTCAACATGGTGAAATGCTATCTGTATTAAAAATTCAAAAATTAGCCAGGCATGGTGGTGCACGCCTGTAACCTCAGCTACTCGGAAGGCTGAGGCATGAGAATCACTTGAACCCGGGAGGCGGAGGTTGCAGTGAGCCAAGATTGTACCGCCATGCACTCCAGCCTGGTGACACAAGAACTGTTTTAGTTGTTCACCACTATGTCCCCAGTGCCTGGCACATAGTAGGTATTCAATATATATTTGTGCAATGAATGGAATGAACCTTCCTCAATAACTCTCAAAGGCTCTTCATTGTCCATAGGCTAATTCCTTGAAGGTCACAGCTCACAGAAACTTACAGAACATCCTAGGCCAGATATTTAAACCTCCACCGGAAGCAGCTTCTCAACATTGCCTCCTAAGAGTTCAGGCCACAGAGATAAGCTTCTGCAGGGAGGCCAGGGGGATATTTAAGCCTGTGAGTTTTCTAGGGGTCAGGAGGATGAGGATAGAGGCCTTGGCTATGGCCATCAAGGGTGATGTGATGTGTCTCAGAGTTGCTGCCTGTGCTCTAAGTGTTATGTTGTGTGTAGCTCTCAGGACATTCTTCTGCTAATCCTGCCCTAATCGCAAGCTGGCCCCCAGCTCCCTGAGCCAGGTGCAGAGAGCAGCATCTGAGAGGACGACATTCATCCTGTCTATAAGCAGCTCTTACCTGATGGCTCTTAAAACAATAACAAAACACACCCATACAAGACACCACCCACAAATTCGCACTCACACAATGCACCAAAACAACCACAATAAAAACAGCGGTCTCTGACCCAGTAACAGAGGCCAATATGCAAGGCAGACTTTCATAAGTACCATCGGTTTGTAGCTTAATGTTTGGGGTGCAGACCTTTGAACCCAACCTGCAAAAGAAGTCCTTTCTGCCCCATCCATGAGCCCCTGCAGCCCATGAGCCCCCAGAACTCCTCTCCCTACGCAGCCGCTGGGAGACGTTGACTGTTTTCTTCTCACGCCCCCACAGATGTGGCCTTTTCCTCTGCCAGGAGTGGCTCTCGGGGGCTGAAGAGGACATTTCTTGTTCTGTACCTGTTTCCTGCTTCTGCTGAGGGCAGGGCTGGGGCCTTCCACCCAAAACAGACTCAGACCCACCCAGCCAGAGGAGGGGTTGACAGCTTTGGGGGAAAAGTCAGAATTCCGGATCTTGTGAATCCAGACGTCCTGTAAACTCTGAGCAGAGGATAAACATCCCGCGGGACTGAGGGGAGGACACTCCAGTGGGCAGGGGGCCTGGCGCCTCTGTCTGCCCTGGAGACAGGCTGTTTATTCCATGTCCCCCACAGGCTCTCTTGCACTCCTTCCTGTCCCAGGTCTGGGTGAGTTACAGCAGGCCTGACAGCCCCACATGGGAGCCTGAGGTCTTGGACATCAGCTCTGGACCTCTCAAGGCTGGAAGGGAACTTTAAAAGCTCAAAAACCGGCCATGTACGGTGGCTCACGCCTGTAATTCCAACACTTTGGGAGGCCGAGGCGGGCAGATCGTAAGGTCAGGAATTTAAGACCAGCCTGGCCAACATGGTGAAATCCCATTTCTACTAAAAATACAAAAATTAGCTGGGCGTGGTGGCACATGCTTATAATCCCAGCTACTTGGGAGGCTAAGGCAGGAGAATTGCTTAACAGGGACCTGGGAGGTGGAAGTTGCAGTGAGCCGAGATCACGCCACTGCACTCCAGCCTGGGCTACAGAGCGAGACTCCATCTCAAAAAAAAAAAAAAAAAAAAAGGCTCAACAACCCCTCCAGCCCGCAACACACACCTGGGCCACTCCTTCCTCTTCCAGAGCCTCCTGGCTGGTCTTCTGGTCTCTGCTGATAGATCACTCTTTTCCAGGGCAGTCCATTTTATTTCTGGGACTCTCTGGCAGTTAGAAAGTGCTAGAATTGAGCTTACTAGAATTGCTCTGTGCCACCTGATTGGGAAGAACTAAGAACAATGTATATCACAAAATAATAGCAGGGCCATTCCCTGTGCCAGGCACTTGCCACACGTAATCTTGTTAACTCCCCACCTCCCTTTCAAGGACATAGGCTCAGGGAGGTTAGGTCACTTGCCCAAGGTGACTTAGCTGCTACGTGGCAGGGATGAGGTTCAGGGCACTCTGGTTCAAAGTCTGTGCTTTAAATATTAATCTATACTGGCTCTTCATAATCAAAAAGCAAAAATAGCACATACACCCACAAAAACACTATACAACAAACTCAGGCACGTATAAAACCAAACCAAACTAGAAAATATCAGCCGAAACTTGCCAAATATTAAGTACCATTATGTACCAGGCAAACGATAATTTTAATGATTAATGCATTTTAACAACCCCATGAGGAAACGGAGGCCCACTGAAGTGAGGGGGGTGGACATGACCATATAATAAGGGGCAGGGCAAATGTCCAACTACGATTGCCTGAAGTCTGCAGTCTTTTCCCCACAGGAGGAGGGCTTCTGCAAAATAAAAAAGAAAGCTTTTATAATTATAATTATTTTCAACAACCAGAGTTTTAAAAACTGGACTGTGCATCCTCAGAGAGAAATGATATTCCTAGATTGATGGTTCCCAGCAAAGGCACTTAGTGTTCCTGCTCTGGTAGGGGCTGGATGAGGTATCCCCTACCCCTGATGGCCTAAGGGTGGTAAGTGCTAACAAGAGACTTGGCACAGTGTAGAGTCAGTCTGCAACCCAGAAACACAGACTTGGTGTTTTCAAGTCTGGATGCTGTGCAGAAGAGAGGCCTAGGCGACCCAGTCACCAGTGAACAAGACCACCTCTTGGAGTCCTACCCCAACTCACATTTCTTTGACATCCCCCTGTGGGGAGGAGACGCTGGCACCTGGCCTGGGCAGAGGGTCATGTCGACGTGGCAGCCCCTCTGCACACCCCAGGGGCCGCCCATTCACCCAGGCCTTTCCCTTTTTTGAGAACTGGGAGCTTGCTGGCTGGGGCTGTTCCCACCAACAGTGTTCCCGTCCAGGGATCTTAAAATAGCCCCTCTTGGCTGGGGCTCCAGAGTGAGCAGTGAGGCAGGCATTTGTGCAAATATGGGCCTGGGAGAAGGACTCCTACCAGGGAGGGAGAGGAGGGCAGCATGGCAAGAGAGCCAGGACCTCCCCAGGGGGCTGCACCCTCCTGGCCGCAGCCAGCAAAGGCGCCGGCTAGCCTCTTCCCGTCTTCCCTGATCTTACTGGGTTCACTTGGGCAAGTTCTTAGACCAAATCCTTCCGGTCCCCCTGGCCTTGCCAACGCTCTAGGGTGGACCCACTGGAATAGGCACCTTTGCATTCTTCTGCTGGTTCTAGCCGTGTCCCCACTTCGTAATGCCCTTCCCTCCTAGGAACATACTAGAAGCATTCTTGAAGGCCCAACTCAAAACTCGTTTTAACTGTAGGAATGACGGTTGCAGCTACCATTAATGGGGTACTTACTTTTGCCAGGCACTGTGCTAAGCGCTTTAACATGCATTATCTCATTTGATCCTCACAACAATCCACTGAGAGCCAAGTTATTATTATCTTCACTTTGCAGAAGAAACTAAGGCTCAGAGAAGTCAATTAACATTCCCAAGATGACACAGCGGTGAAGAGGCAGGGCTGAAACTCAGGCCAGCCCATCTGTGGAGCCTGACCTCTGCCCTCCTGGCTGCACTCCTTCTCCATGTCCCTCTGCTCTGGCCTCCTCCTCTGTCCCAGCATGGCCTCCCTGTATTATAGTCAGTTTGATTCAATTTATCAATATTTTAGTTCACATACCAGGAATGCTGTTGGGTGCCCCACGACCCCCCTGGTAGCTCTCGGATCCCCTTGATGACTTGGGCTTGGGCAAGGGTCTAGTGAGCACCCGAACCTACTGGGTTCAGGTTGTTTGAGGCCGTGGGTCAAGGCTGAGGCCATCATAGACCGTGTTCAATGACCAGCTGACCAACTGGACATTCCCACTCCACCACTGGCTGCCGCCCCTCTCCTTAGCCCACCGCAGGGAGCAGTGTGTGCAGGAGTCAGACAAACTTGCTGTGAATCTTCTGTGACTGTGGGCAAGTGACTAACCACTCTGAGCCTCAATTTCCCCATCTGTAATTCAGAATAAAACTAGAACCTCACCCAGTGTTATTTGGAGGATTTCATGAAGGATTTAGCTTAGGGCCTGGCAGTCAGTAAGTGGATATTAAGCAGCAGCTATTATTGTTACTGTTATTTTCTGTAAATGAAGGTGTCCAGGTGCCAAATGCCTGAGGCCTGGCACACAGCAGCTGCTCAAAGTAAAGGCAATCACTCACTCAGCAGACAGAAGCCCCCACCCGACTCCTGGCCGGCTGTGTCATTCCTGGCCGGCTCTGATGTCTCCTAGGCTCTGGTCCTCATCAACAAAAGGGTCACTCTGGAAGCCAGGCACAGGCGCAGGGCCCCACCCACTCGCCCCATCCCCTCATTCTCGGTCCCGGGCCGCTCCTGGAGAAAGAGGTGGCAGAGTGCAAGTTCCCTCAGGGTCGGCACATTTTTCAGGGTTGGCTGGCTTTCTAGTGGCGCCACCTGCTGGTGAGTGCAGCACTGCTCCTGACGGGGCCTGCCGTAGAGGGCTCTGAGTGAGACATTGGCCACCCCACTGCTCCTTCCCCTGTAGCTCATCTGCCCAGTCCTTCATTCACGCGTGATGGCCACCCTCTGCGTGTAAAGACCCAAGGACCCCAGCCTCGCTTGTGGGGTGGGAGCCCCGGAAGCCCAGTTCCTGCACCTCCCTCTCAGGCCTGGCACTGAGTCCTGGGGCTGGGTACCACAAGCCTGCTTGGGTGCACACTCAGGACATCGAGAAGGGCAGATGACCCTCCAGGGGTTTCTAGAAACCAAGGCTGGAAGAAAGGGTCTCCCTCCTGGTCTCAGATGGCCAGGAATGGGAAAACCAATGACTGTTGCTGGGCCCATGCCTGACTCCTCACAGCATCTGCCAGGAGACCCCAAAGCTCCCCTCCCCACTGTGAAGGATCTGGGGCCCCCACAAGGACTGGCCTGGCTCTTTGGTCTCTGACAGACCAGCAAGGAGGCCCAGCCTGGCTTGGAGCTGTTTGTATAAAGTCTGAGGGAAGAGCAATGAATGACTTAGGAGACGGAGTTCTGCTCCCAGCTCTGGCACAATCGCACTGTGCGAGCTGGGGTAGGACCCTCCCTTACCCAAGTCTCCTTGCAGTGAAATGGGTGGGAGGAGGGGGCCAGATGATGGGTGAGAACCCATGTCGCTCAGACTGGGCTCGTGCTAAGATGCAGATTTTTGCGCCGCTACTTCAGCATCTCTGGGGCTGGGAGCCTGATATCTCAAGTACAAGCTCTGCAGCTGGAGCCGGGGAAGCTGACAAGTAAGTCCTGGCTTGGGGAGGCAGAAGTGAAGGGTGTGTATTGCCAGCAGGTAAGGAGAATGTGTTGGTTTCAGGGGTCTCCCATACCCCAGGATCCATCTTTTAATTTGCCACTGTTCTGTGGATATGGGAGGGTCACCCCAGTTGCATGTCTGTGGGACCCCACCGCTAGCAACAGCAGAACGCGTGCAGAGAGCCAGCGCAGAACACAGCCAGGCCGCCCCTCCGATGGGGCTGGGGCCGGGACAGCCTGCGGTGGGGGCGGGGCCCTTGTTGCCTGAGGAGGTATTTTCAGAGTTCCCCTCCCTCTGGAGTTTCCAGCGATAGAATAGAGCCCTGTCTAGTATTTGACCAAATATGGTGGCATCTCTCATGCTCGAAGCCCCAGCCAGCGTCTCAGTTATGCTGTGGAAGCCTGCCCCGGACAGATTAATCTTGTGACATTCAGGAGCGCCTCTCACCCTGCGTTCTTCCCCTCAGACGATTCCTGTAAATGGCCAAGACCGGCCCTCAGCACGACAGGGCCATCCGCAGTCTCTGTTCACAATGCCCCTCCTCTGTCCTCCTCACATTCCCTCCCGCCATTCCTACCTCCCTGGGTGGATGTGCCCGCTCACGTCGGGCTGGGCTGTTCACTTGAGGTGAGAGACACTGGCCAGAGGAGCTGGTCAGTTGAGCATGTGATTCCAGGACCTTTGACCCTGGGGTCATCTGACCTCACAAACTTGTGGCCTGAGTCTTGGAGGCCTAGACCTCTCTCAGCAGTCAGGAGGGTGGGCCTGAGGGGGTTGAAGGGAGAGTCAGTAGAGAAATGAGAACCATGCTACCTCTAATGCTAATTAGAACAGCTAATGTTTATAATAATCATTATACAATTATTTTATAATAATCTAAACAGCTAAGTGTTTATTGAGCACTTACTATGCGCTAGGTACTGTTGCTGGCTATTTAACATAGGTTATTTCCTTCATTCCTTCTAGCAGCTTTAAGAGGGTGCCATGATTCTTCCCATTCTAGAGAGGTGGGAACTGAGGCTCAGAAAGATTTCAGGAGGGAATGGGCCAGGCCACCTTCTATTTCTGGGTACACCCACCATTTTACAGAGGAGGGAACTGTGGCTGACAGTGAAGCTCACATGTAGCCACACAGGCTCTGAGAGTGGAGACCACCCCAGGAGGGAGAGTGCTGTGTCAGGAAGGCCAGAACAATCAGCCATAAGTCCTCATGGATCTGAAACTTGGCCTGAGTGAGGGCATACAGCTTCAGAAATATGTTCACAGCAGGCTGAAATTGTGCAGAAAATATCCCAAGAAAAACAACATGGGGTGGTGGATAGAACCCTGGATGGGGACAGGGTGGGAATAACAGCTCTGACACCTCTAACTCACTGTTAATAGTGACAAGTCCCTTTCTGGCTCCACCTCAGTTTCCCTGACTGTGATCTAGAGGGGCTGGGCTTTGGTCTCCTAGGGCTGCTGAACTCACCTGGGGCCGGCAGAGGCTGGAGTGCCTGAGGCTGTTTCCCTGGGAGATGGGGCCTGTGTCCCGCTTCTGGCCAGCACAATTTGAGAACATTTGCTCTCCTGACCAACCAACGGCCCATCCCTCCTCCACCCTCAACCCCTTGCCATCCCCAAAGCAAACGAAGCTGATTGTCTTAGCTGGCCCTGTGGGTGCTGGCTGGGCGGCCGGCCGCAGGCCACAGGCGGAGGTGCCACCAGCCAGAGCCCCACCAGACACACAGGGCATTGTCCCTCGGTCAACAGCCCCTGGGCACCTCAGCCCAGCTCCTGGCCTGCCCCCACGCCCCTCACTGTCTGCCACTGCGCTAGGCTCAGCCAGCTGGGGGCCCAAGGCTCCCAGCTGATGACGAGCCCACCCACTCACTCCCCCAGCAGCCCCCAGTTGAGCTATAATTGCTTCACTCCATCCTGCTGCTGCCATTTTCTCGGCGGCATCTGGGGTTCCGGGCGGGCAGCAGCTGCAGGCTGACCTTGCCGCTTGGTGGAATGGACTGGCCTCACAACCTGGTATGTGGAGCTTCCCTGCCGCACCCCCACCCCTTTTCAGAGCCCGAATATGTCAGTTTTTCTTTCCTATTGATTAATGGCTGCCTCTGTTTGGTTTGGGATCTGCAGAGGCAACTTCTCTGTCTTCTCCCCCAGGACTAGAAAGAAACAGAGACTGGTCACTGTAGCCATGGCCAGCAGTGCAGGCTCCTGAACGGGGCTCAGCCGGGGCACACTGAAGCCTTTTCAGACCAGAGGCGTCTGGGGAGATCCCGGCAAACTCAGTCAGCGGGGTTTTTCCAAACAGACCTGGCTTCTGAGGTCCTGGCTGTGTGACCTTGGGCAAGTCCTTCTATTTCTCAGAGTCCCATCTGGAGAGTGAGGGAGGGGGACTTTGATTCTATTCTGTTTCTCCGAGTGGAGACCCAGAGTTTAAGAATGCCCTGTGAGAAACTCTGATGAGAGAGCCTATTGTTAGGGAGACATTTTTTCTGCACTAGAATCTAGGACCAAAAAGGAAGAATTTAGCAACTGGAATCTCTGTTGCAGATTTTGCGCCAGCAAATACCTCTGCCAAGAGGGGCTCTGCTGAAACTTGTTTCCTAGAGTCAAGACTTGCTGGGTAGCCTGGATAAAGCAGGCATGGGCCATAGGGCGGTGGGGCTGTGAGCTGAGGCATACAGGGAACATATGGAGCCTATCTCAATTTAGGAGGAGTCAGAGGTGCCTCCATCCTGGGACCTCGGCCTCACACGCAGGCACTGTCCCTTCTCTCTCTGGATTTCTGGGGAGTCTGGGTTCTGCAGGGCCTGAGTCCTCTTCCTTGTGAGCCAAAGGCTTTCCTGATGCTCTGGTGCTGGGAGGGAGAAGTGGATGGCAATGGGTGGGGTGTGTATGTGTGAGGAGGGCTTGGGGGATGACTGGAAGAGGGAAGGCTCAGGGGAGGAGGGCAGTGCAGGTGGACAGGACGTCCTTAGCCCACAACTTGCCCATCTTCCCAACTTCATCTCATCCCCTCTTCCTCCCACTCACTCCTAATCAACATTCCATTCCATTCAGCAAAGGTTTTCTTTCTCTCTCTTTCTTTTTCTTTCTTTCCTTTTTTCTTTCTCTTTTCCCTTTCTCTTTTTTCTTTCTTTCTTTCCTTTCCCCTCCCTCCTTCCCTCCCTCCCTCCCTTCCTTCCTTCCTTCCTTCCTTCTCTCTAGACGGAGTCTCGCTCTGTCGCCCAGGCTGCAGTGCAGTGGTGCAATATCTGCTCACTGCAAGCTCCGCCTCCCAGGTTCACGCCATTCACGCCTCAGCCTCCCGAGTAACTGGGACTACAGGCACCCGCCACCACGCCTGGCTAGTGTTTTTGTATTTTTAGTAGAGACGGAGTTTCACCGTGTTAGCCAGGATGGTCTCGATCTCCTGACCTTGTGATCCACCTGCCTCGGCCTCCCAAAGTGCTGGGATTACAGGCGTAAGCCACTGTGCCTAGCCTCAGCAAAGTTCTTAACCAGTTCAAACCTCCTCTCTCATCTTCCCCCAACCCACCCCTCCCACCCCTGTAATACTTCAACTCCCTCAGCCCATGGCTGCCATGCCTCACCTGACAAGTCCCTTACCCAGAAAAGTTTCCCAGGCCATTGTCCCAGCACAGCTAAGCAGGAGGCCCCACTCTTCTCCAGCCACACCCTGAACGGGCCCATCCTGGACTTGTCGCTAGTGAGACCTGAGTGTTTGTCGTCTTGTTCACTGTCTTCCTTCTCAGACATAAATGACAGAAGGGCAGCGATGGGGACAGCCATTCATTTACTCAGCGAGTGTTCACTGAATGTACCACGCAGACACGGGGGATATGACAGTGTGTGGAAACAGACACATGCCCCCACGGAGTCCATGCTGAGTTGGGGGCAGACACATAAAAGAATCGTACATACAAACTATAAGACTGAAGTCATGCAAGAGGCGTGTGGGGTATGAGAGCCCAAGAAAGTCCAGAGACATCCCTAAGAAAGCGGCGCTGAAGCTGACACACGAGGGGTGGGAAGGTGTCCAGGAGGTGAAGAGGCAGAATGCTGCAGGCAGAGGCAGTGCAAAGTCCGTGTGGCAGGAGGGAGCATGCTGAGAGTAAGACTGAGAGAAGATCAGAGGCTGGAGCACACAAGAGAGAGGAAACGGGGTAATCTGAGGAGGGAGAGCTGGGGGATGGTGGGCAGAGTCAGACTTGAGCCTGGGAGACCCCTAAGAGCAATGGGAAAGGACCATGGATCCCAAGTCTTGGCCCAGAAAGAGACTTGGCTCTCCCACCTTTGACCTGTGGCTTTCCTCCCCAGCTGTTCCTTCTTACCATTTCCATCTTCCTGGGGCTGGGCCAGCCCAGGAGCACCAAAAGCAAGAGGAAGGGGCAAGGGCGGTCTGGGCCGCTGGCCCCTGGCCCTCACCAGGTGCCACTGGACCTGGTGTCACGGGTGAAACCGTACGCCCGCATGGAAGAGTATGAGAGGAACATTGAGGAGATGGTGGCCCAGCTGAGGAACAGCTCGGAGCTGGCCAAGAGGAAGTGTGAGGTCAACTTGCAGCTGTGGATGTCCAACAAGAGGAGCCTGTCTCCCTGGGGTTACAGGTAGGCTGGGCAGTGGTGGCAAGCTGTCTTTGGGGGGCGGGGGCCTTTCCCACGCCCCAGTCATTGTAATGGTTAAGATCTCAGATTCAGAGGTCTGGGTGCTTGGGTTCAGATCCTAGCTCTGCCTCTTACTCGCCTGTGAGGCTTTGGGCAAATGGATTAGCCTTTCTGGGCCTCAGTTTCCTCAATGTAAATGGAGGCAATAGTAGTACCTACTTCAGAGTCTTATTAAATGAGATATCCATGCAGAGCACTGCCCTTATTGTTCTTCGAGTCTCCGTGGAAGTGCCTGCAAGGCTTTCCCCAGATGTCACTTCCTCTGCTCTGTGGGCCTCCGACGCCCTTCTAAGGTGTGGCACTTCCATGCAGTGTCTCATGCTGGACCTGGGCCTTCCCAGTGCCAGCATCAGAATCACCTAGGGATTCCCACGCCCAGTCCAAACCTCCAGCAGCGAGGCCCAGAAAGTACTATTTCTTATAGCTCCACGTGGTCAGGGCACACAGCAGGCTGTGATGTGGGAATCAAGACCCGCTGCCCTGGATAACGATGGCAGCAGCGACCTCTCTTGGTTGTAGCTCCACTTCCTTGCTCAGTGCCTAACCCACAGAAAGGACCAAAGATGAAGGAATGGGTTGACCCTGAGGTCCTCACTCACAAACCCAGGCCAGAGATTTTTCAGCCACATGACATACACCCTGAGACTCTAGAATAGCACTGTTCATCAGAATTTTCTGTGATGATGTGAAGCCAGTACGGTAGCCACTAGCCTCATGCGCCTACTGAGTACTTGACATGTAGCTACTGTGACTGAGGGATGAACTTTGATTTTTTTATTTTTTGTGTGAGACAGGGTCTCACTCTGTCACCCAGGCTGGAGGACAGTGGCATGGTCTCAGCTCACTGCAGCCTCTGCCCCCTGGGCTCAAGCAATCTTTCCACCTCAGCCTCCCAAGTAGCTGGGACCACAGGCATACACCCGCATACCTGGCTAATTTTTTTATTTTTTATTTTTTGCAGAGACAGGATCTCACTATGTTGCCCAGGCTGGTCTCACACTCCTAAGCTCAAGCAATCCACCTGCCTTGGCCTCCCAAAGTGCTGAGATTACAGGCGTGAGCCACCATGCCCAGCCTAATGAATTTGACACATGAAACTAGTGGCTACTGCATTGAACAGCGCAGCTCCAGAATGTGACCATTGGAAGGGTCGGTAAAGATCCTCCAGAATGGAGCTTTTCACATCTGACTGTGCTCATGCATCACTCAGGGATCTGACAAAAACAATGCAGCTTCAGATTTAGGAGATTCTGCATTTCTAGCAAGCTCCCAAGCATAAGGTGATGCTAATGCTGTATGTCCACAGGTCCAGTTCACCCACTTCCTTGTCCCGTATTTAGTAGATGGGGAAACCGAGGTGCAGAAAAGAAGTCACAAAGCAAGTCCCTGTATGCGAGGCTCCATGAGAGCACCAGGAGGGAACTTGCCTGCTTTGTTCATCAGTGAACACCTAAAATCTAGGACAGAACTGTTCATGTGGTGAGCATGTAAGTGTTGAATAAATGGAGATTAAGTCAGAATAGAACCCAGACCTCCTGACTTCCTTGGCAGTGGAAATCAGGCATCAATAAAAATAATCCACATTTTATTTCCGTGGATTAAGTTTCCCAACAATATAAACACAGTGGGGGTGGGGCAGGCAGAGGGAGGCCTTAGGCTACTTCACGATCCCCACAGCATAACCTAGTACTGGGGTGGGCATCTGGCTGCATGAAAGAAGGAAGCTGGGTGACTGGTGACCTTGAAGCTGGATAACCTTGGGGCTCTCAACTTGCCTTCCATGATCTTCAGTTTCCTCATGTGGAACACGGAGTTGATTACTGCCTTTCCTCCAGCCCAACACAGTCTTGCTGTGGAAATTAAAACTTTGATTAGGAAAGGCAGGGGTGTGGGGTATGGGTGATGACTGGCCCTTTCTTGATCACCTTCCGCTCTGCTCTTTCTCCTGCTCCCTACAGCATCAACCACGACCCCAGCCGTATTCCCGCAGACCTGCCGGAGGCACGGTGCCTGTGTCTGGGCTGTGTGAACCCCTTCACCATGCAGGAGGACCGCAGCATGGTAAGCGTGCCGGTGTTCAGCCAGGTGCCTGTGCGCCGCCGCCTCTGCCCGCCACCGCCCCGCACAGGGCCTTGCCGCCAGCGTGCGGTCATGGAGACCATCGCCGTGGGCTGCACCTGCATCTTCTGAAGCACTTGGCCCAGAAGCCAGGCCAGCAGCCTGAGACCATCCTCCCTGCACCTTTGTGCCAAGAGAGGCCTATGAAAAGTAAACACTGACTTTTGAAAGCAAGACTTTGGGTTTGCTTCTTGTGGCTTCCAAGTCAAAACCAGGGTCAGGGTAGGAGGTTCCTGGGAGGTAGATTTCAGATTAACATAAAGGAGGATTTTTCGTCACTCTGAGTTCTCCAAGGTTCTGAGTTTCATCACTCTGAGTTCTGAGGTGGCCTATTAGAAAATAATGTGGTCACCTCTACTACTTAGGGCTATCATGTGTTTCCTTTATTTATTTATTTTGAGACAGGGTCTTACTCTGTCGGTCCAGGGTGGAAGTGACCCAGTCACAGCTTACTGCAGCCTCAGCCTCCCCAGGCTCAAGGGATACTCCCACCTCAGCCTCTCAAGTAGCTGGGACTACAGGTGTGTGCCACTCCACCAAGCTAATTTTTGTCCTGTTTGTAGATACGGGGTTTCACCGTGTTGCCTAGGCTGACCTTCAACTCCTGGGCCTCTTTGCAGATCAGACTTCTGCCCGCCTCAGCCTCCCAAAGTGTTGGGATTACAGGAGTGAGCCACCACACCTGGCCCATGTGTTTCCTTTTATTTGGGTTTATAAGTCTATATTTCAACCATGTTAATGTGACTTGGTTGCTATAACCAATATAGGAGTTAACAAGAGCTAACTCTACTCAGTTAAGGGTCACTGGAAACAAGCTCTTTTGAAGCGGGAAGCTCCCCATCTCTGAAATTGTCAAGTTAAAGCCAAGCTTCTTAAAGGTATTATGGAGCAGATGCCTGCTCTGGTTGGAGGAGATGATCTGAAGTATTTTCAGCTCTGAGATTTCTCTGCAGATCAGACTTAGACCCAAAGAAAGGCTTCCAGGTTGCCAAAGAGCAGGTGCTTTTCACCTGGGACTGTGCATCCTTGAAATTTTTATGTATGTACTTTTTCGGAGCTGAGGATTCCTGGTTTTGAACAGACACTCTTAAGTTGAGAAGTGTCATCATTCTTTCTTCCAGCCCTGTCCAAATCTCCTGGGAGCATCAGAATCTCCTGGAGGGACTGTTAAAACAGCTTGCGGGGCCCCACATCTAGAGGTTCTGATTCAGGTGGAGGCTGATACTTTGCATTTTTTTGCAGTGTTTTTCTTGCATTTCTAATATATAAATGATTGTTTCCAGGTGATGCTGGTGCTGTTGGTCTCGACACTGGCTTATATTAAGATACTCTGCTGATCAAAAATGGCAGTGTGCTGGCTTACTCCTGTCATACCAGCACTTCGGGAAGCTCAGGCAGGCGGATTTCTTGAGCCTCAGGAATTTGAGACCAGCCTGGGAAACATGGCAAAACCTCGTCTCTACAAAAAAATACAAAAATTAGGCCAGCATGGTGGCACGAGCCTGTAGTCCCAGCTGTTAGAGAGGCTGAGGTGGAAGGATCACTTGAGCCTAGGGAGGTTGAGGCTGCAGTTAGCCATGACAGTGCCACTGCACTCCACCCTAGGTGAAGGAGTGAGACTGTTAAAAAAAAAAAAAAAAAAAAAAAGCCAAAAACAGCAGTGTGGACTGATATATCCTAAAGTCCGTGCTGTGCTGACTCGTGACCCCTGGATGCAATTCCCCACTTCCCCCTTTGTCCCCCTAGCAATTCAATCCTCCCCCTGGGCCCTCTAACCCCTGCAGCAAATCCCAAATCAGCTGTTCTAGGGCCTAAAAATACCTTCTCTCCCACAAGACAGCTGAGGGGCTCAGACTATATTCTGAGGGTAAGAATAGCTAGCACTTTAGAGTTAACTTTAATAAAAGGGCCAATGGCCCAGGACAGGAATACTTGGCTTGGCTGCTCTAACTTTAGTGCTTAAAGCAGTTTTAGCTCTGAACGTCTTAAGGGTCTAATTCATGAAAGGCCAATGATTAGGTATGTGCCTGCCTGGGGTGGTAAGTAACTTACCTTTTTTGGTATTGTTCTAGAGTGGATACTGGTTAAAATTACCTCAGGAAGCTTCGGCTGGGTTCCAGACACATGAAAACAGACTTCCTGTGCTAGCGCATGCTGATCCCTTCAGCAGCCGCTTCTCCACCCTTGGGGCTGCTCTCCAGGTCTTAAGACTTCAGCCCCACATGAAGGGCCCACAGCTTCCAAGCCCTTTCTGTGGGGTGAGGGTGTGGGAAGAATTGAGCTGCAGGAGGGTTGCTTGTAGTCCTGGGAGACCCTAGGTGCTCTGGGGCATAGGGGCTGGTGGGGAAACCCCTCATTGTGGTAGGAGGGGGGTGTCTTACTTCTACCCAAGCATCAGGAGCCCCCAGATGCTCCATAAACACCAGCTAGCTTCATACGGATGATGCCTTTTCCTCTTTCTGGGCTTTAGATTCCTCATCTGTGAAATGAACAAATGGGATTTGGGGATCTCCAGGGTCTTTTCCAGGCTTACCATTCTGTGACTTAAAAGCTTGGCCTTGGTGGCTGGGATGGCCACTGGCGGAGCTCTGAGTCCCAGCTGGCTCTTCCCATGCTCCCAGTTTAAAGGCAGCAGCAGGCAGCTCAGATCCGTTGGAGAGCTGGCTCTACACAGCACCCTGGAACTTCCTTTGGTCTGAGTCTAAGTGTGTTTCACGTTTGCTTCCTCTAGCGAGAAGCTCGCACTCCACGAGACAGGGGCCTTATCCCTTGCTCAGCGCTGCACCTCCAGCACCTGGCAGTGTCCAGTGCGCATAGGGGCGCGGTGTTTGGTGAATGAGTGCACAGACGCCTCTAGGGGGAGCCCAAGATCTGCCTCCTGCTTCCCTCTAGTATGCCTTCATAGGTGGGTCAGAGCAAAGAATTCCTTACCAACCTCCCTGGTCCGCCATTGCCAATCACCCACCCCCATTCTACCCTCTACAGCTGCCCCTTATCCCCCAAATTTTGCTTGGGTCACCTGCTCCTGGAGGCAGAGTTCCCATGAAGGGTATTAAACGTCTACTACGCTGCATCCAAGACTGAGGATGCATGGCCCTTTTCCTGTTTTGTTTGGCTGTCTTTGCAAATGCTCTCTTCTTCCAGGGGTCCGTGAGCTGCTGGGGGCTTATGTCCAGGCCTGAGAAGGCTGGGGTAAGCCCCAGGGTAAAGGCTTCCTGTTGGTTCTCATTTTTGGAATCTGTCCTTTCCTCCCTGCCTCCAAGGAATCAGGTTTGGGCTTGGGGAGGCAGGGAGTGTGGGCATTTTGGCTGGCTTTGGTTCTGAGCTGTTTGGGCCCACTCAGGTAAAGGACATTTCTGAAGGACATAGCCAGTTCCAATGCAGTCATGCTTGGGCGTGGAGCCAAAGCCTAGCCAAGGACTGAGGATCGAATGTTAACTGCCTTGATTTGTGTCTTCTGTGCACATATTCTCTGTAGGGATGCAAGGGAGGGGGTAGTTATCAGGGATAAGTTTTGTACTGTCCAGTGCTGGGTCAATATCAATTATTAATTACACCATGACACTGCATGCCATCCTCATTTCAAACAGACCATGAAAAGATGCCATTACACACTTCGATTTCACTGGACTTGAGAGCCCTATTTGCATGTGGCTGACATTGTGCCTCTCTCTCTCCAATACCCTTTCCCCCTTTGACCTTGAAGTTTGGATGAGACCACTTCTGTTCCAGGGATAGGACCTGACTGCTCTAAGCCAATCAGCTTAATCTCACAACCTCCCTGCCTGCACCATAGTTACTGGTCTTGTATCTGAATCCCAAGCCAATCAGCATGTGCCATTCCCTTGACCACAGGAATTGGTTCAGGGGTGGTCCAACTGGCCAAGCCCCAAATCTGGTTCATTGCTTACGAGAGAAGACCTTCTCTTCCTGGGAGCTGTTGGCAGCCATCTTTGACCACGAGACAAATCACGGAACTGAGAGATTACACAGTGCTCTATGCCTAGACTTTAAAGCCATGATAACTAACAAAAACTTTTTGTTGCTTAAGTCAATGTTTTCTACTACTTCATCAAAAGCTTTCTTACTTGGCTGGGGGCAGTGGCTCACATATATAATCCCAGCACTTTGGGAGGCCAGGGGTGGGTGGATCACCAAGGCTAGGAGTTTAAGACCAGCCCAGCCAACATGATGAAACCCCATCTCTACTAAAAATACAAAAAACTAGCCAGGTGTGGTGACAGGTGCCTATAATCCCAGTTACTCGGGAGGCTGAGGCACGAGAATTGCTTGACTCCAGGAGACGGAGACTGCAGTGAGCCAAGATCACACCATTGCACTATGGCCTGGAGAACAAGAATGAAACTCTGTCTCAAAAAAAAAAAAAAAAAAAAAAGCCTTCTTACTGATGTGTCAGTTTCATAATTTCTATAGTTATCAATAAGTGCATACTACTTGTACTTTCTTTCACAGCCATTACCATCACCCTGGCACAGTAAAAACCACTTCAGAGCCAGTTTGGGCCTCCACCAACTGGAAGGGTATTTTGCCCTGCATTTGGCAGTGTTGTTACTCTGGGCACCCAGGCCCTTTCCCTAAAGCCTGACTTAGCAAGTCTGGTAGGACTTCGGCATCTGCATCTTTCTCAAGGCTCCCTCCCCTTCCCCAGGAGATACTAATGTAGTGGTTGGTCCCTGGGCACCTAAGACTTAGCTCTTCCATTACAGAAAAGAAGAGGTCCAAAAGGAATGAAAAGGGCTTTTACTTTCTTTTCTAAAACAAGTGATTTTTAAGGGTTTGTAGAAAAAGCAAAGCAAAGCATAATTCTCCTCTTACTTCAAGCTAGTGTCTGATGAGAAAGTACCAGGGTAATCTCTGAAGAATCCTACTCCAACACCTTCTTTTCTTTTTCTTCTGCTGGAATGAACATCTAGGGGTGAGATATGACTGCTCCCTACCCATCTGGGGACTTGTCTTCTTTATATTGTTGCATTCCTCAATCTTTGCATAAGGAAGAGAATGGTTAATTCCTGTAGGTGAAAAGGAAAAGCTTCCCTCTTCCTACAGCCTCGCATGTTTCTCTTTTCCCACTGGTTGCCAGGAAGCTTGGAAATACAGTGACGACTGTTCAGGCACATGTCTCTTCCTTGGGTCCTACCACAGTCATCTCCTCCAATATGCAGTGATGTTGACAGGCTTCGAGACAGTGACTAGTGAGTTCTGAACTAGTACCTCAAATCTAGCAAGTCCACAGTAAACAGGAGCTATGATCATTTCTTAGGTTTTCTGATCTTCCCTTCTACTTTATTTGTAACCATCTGGTTGTAAATGTTTTATTGTAGTTTGCCTCAACTGATTGTCCATTGTGGGAGCAGGTAGTGAAAAAAACAGTAATAAAATTAGACTCACAGTTCTCTGCCTTACATTCCCTCCCGCAGTCTTCTGGTTTCTAGCTAAAAAACCAAGTCTGAAGCACCTTGTGAAGACGAACTTTTTTCTTCTTAAAAAAAAAATAAAATAAAACAAATATACTGGCTCGGATTTCCTTCCCTTTTCTTACTTTCCCCCTTAAAAAAAAGCAGCAGCCACCGTGTGGACCCTTAAGATAGGCAGACAGTAGGCCACCCGGACCCACACTGGAGGGTAAAGACACTTGATACACGAGGGGTCAGAAAGAGGCCTGGTGGGCGAGCATGGCTTATTCAGTCCTGGGCTGCTGTGGGGTGTGATCCATTTTCAGTGGGGGATGAAAGTTCCCAGGCTCTCCCCAGAGCCCTCACAGTTCAGTCTTGACCTTGTGCATCAAATCTTTTTGATCAATCTTGTCTAGGTCCTGGTACCAGCGGTTGTAAGCCAGCAAGGCCACATTCTTGGCAGCCACGGCCATCACCTCCACGGAGCTGGCCGCCCACTCCAGGGCATTGAGGTAGAAGAGCTGGTCATGGAGTGCGAATCTCGGGAGCGTGGGGCGGGAGCCATAGAGGGGATGGGCCTGCCACTCAGCTGTCTGCACTGAGTAATAGGAACGGAAGAGGGTCTTTAGCTGGGTCCGAAAGAGTGGCTTAGGGGACTGGACTCGCCAAACAGCTGCCTCCTGGGGCTGCTTTCGCCGGAAGCTGGCAGAGATGTTGACAGGGCAGATATTGTCCAGAGTGCAGAAGAAGCTGGGGAAATCTGTGGTAAGGATGTTCGCAAACGGGAAAAGCTTAGGGTCTGGGAAACCGAAGTAGGAAGAGTTGAGGTAGCCGTGGACCAAGGAGACAACGGTGGGCTGGAAAGAGCCCTGCAGGTCATCAATGGGCGGGTGGAAGCCTGCAAACGTTAAGTTGCTGCTGCTGTTATCCAGGTGCAGGGGGGTGGCAATGACCACGATGTCATAGAAGTCAGAGCTGTTGCCTACCTCATTCTCATATGCCACCTGGTACAGGGCTTTCCCCTCTGGAAACAAAAGAGCACAAAAGTCAACTTTCCTTTGGCTTCTACCCACTGAACTCCCTACTGGGGCCCAGCATTGAGGTTCTACTCCGGGTGCAGCGGGGCTGTCTAGATGGTGGGTCCTGGCCTCTCCATGCTGATGCGGCTGCAGAGGAAGCAAGGGGCATGGAGTCAGGAGACTCAGTTTCCGCTCTGCTTCTGCTGCTGGCCAGCTGGGAGGCTTGGGCAAGGTTATCATTCAAAGTCCTCATTGGTCAACAGAAAAAGGCGGGGTTGATAGAAGTCTCAGTTTTCTGGCTCTGACATTTGAATTGGGAAAACAGCACCCTCTAGTGTCACCTGGCCGGGTTGGGGCTTCTCAATGTTTTTTCGGACATACTCCCCAAGGGGATCACAGACCAGAGCTGAGGTACAAAGGAGGCAGAAGTGTCTGTCCACTCGCTGGGAATGGCACACCTGCCCTCTCCTGCCCTGGCTACTCACCTGTGCTGTGCAGGGTCACGGAGGTCACTGTGGCATGGATCACATTGGCCTTGGTGAGCTTCAGCAAACCGGAACAAACCAGTTTATTGCCTCCTTCCACAGACCACAGGCTGCCTTGGGCCCCGGCTAGTGACATGGCTCCTGGGCAAAGCAGGAAGGGGGTGCTGATAGGTTGTCAGGGCCGTGGGGCAGGAGGGCTGGGGAGTCCAGTACTATTCGACGGTGCCTCCCTGCCAGAGCAAAAGTCTCCCAACCATGGGCGTGGGGAGATGGCAAACATACGAGTAAGTACAGCAAAGTACACAACGCTATGGGGGGAAGACACTGTGCTCAATAAAAGAGCCAACTCCCACAGACCACATATTGTGAGGTCTCTTCTATGCAGAATGCCCAGACTAGGCAAATCCTCAGAAATAGAAAGCAGATCTGTAGCTGCCCAGGGCTGGGAGGCTGGGGGGTGTTGGGGAAGTGAGGGCTAAAGAGCAAGAGGTTTCTTTTTGGGATGATAAAAATGTCCTAAAATTGACTGTGGTGATGGTTTCAGAACTCCGAACATGCTAAACACCACTGAATTGTGCCATTTAAATGGGTGAATTATGTGGTTTGTGAATTCTATATATCTCTACACAAACACGCTGTGAAGGAGACACACAAGATACTGAAAGAGTGAGCAGAGAAGCCACACTGAGGGGACACTGAGGCAGGGCCTGAAGGCTGAGAAGGAGCCAGCATGTACAGAGCCAGATGAACAGTATCGAGGGCACAAGGGAGGTGCTTGTTATTGTAAACCTTTGCATCCATTTAACAAAAATACCCCGAGTGCCTAGTATGACCTAGGCACTGTTCTGTGTTTGCGACGTATCAGGGAACAACAGACAAGGATTCCTGCTCTTGTGAAGCCTGAGTTCTCCACTCTTGTGGTCTGTGCTAGCAGACACTGAGCTACACACAGGCCCAGCCACCTCCATGAAGAGCTGGGAAGAGGAGGTGCTGTAACAGTGGCTCAAAGGCCTCAACAGGGCAGTTCTTGAAACCAAAGTGTAGAGAGCAGAGCATTATCTCAGCTCTAACATTTACACGCATGCAAGGGATTGAGGCAATTGGGAGTGGTAGAAACACACTGGACCTGTGATCCGAGCCTTGCTTTCACTGTCTGTGAAGTGGGGTGATACTATCTCCTGCCAATTCACGGCCAGTGCCAGAATCAGATAGGATGGGGCAGCAGAGTGCCTATGTAACTGTAATGAGCTGGATAAAGGCGAGGTTATCATGGGGACCCCCAGCCCATTCTGAGCACCTTGGGTGGAGGAGGGGCAGGTGGGCAGGTCAAGGGCTGGACGCTCACCTGCAAAGGCGGGCATCGCTGCTGACTGGCCATAGCTGGCCCGCAGGACAGCAGAAACGACGTCATCAATAAAGCGCTGCGTGACGCCCACCTGCAGCAGGGACTCGGCCACAGAGTGCTGGGTCATGTTGACAAAGGTGGACTCCCCCAGTGAGTAGAGCAGCTCCTCCACACCCGAGAAGGCATAGCCATGGGCCTGGTACTTATAGATCCTAGAAGACACATAGAACTGGAGTCCTTGCGCAGGAAGGCTTTCTGCCTGACCACCTGCCCCTGGGTCACAGTGCCTGGGAGGCCCACCAGGAACCCATCACTTCCTCTACATGGAGCAGTGGGAGAGGAGGCTGGTTATGTTCCCTGGCACCTGTTCTCTGACTGTGGCAGGCCTGCCCCACCTAAAGGGAGTGTGGAGGTATGGAATCCTTCTAGGCCTGGCTTTACATCACGGCTATGCTGCATAACAACTGTATCACTGCTCTGAGCCACTCCCTGCCTGAGGTCATAGTTCATAATCCTTTCTTCACCCAGCTGGGACTGCCAGGCTGTGGGCTACGGCCCACCCCTGCTGACACATCTCCTTCTCCAACAGCGTCGGCTGTGCCACAGCTTCTAGGACCCGATGGCACGTTGCAACTTCATGCCGATACTGTCACCTTCTCTGCCAGTCCAGCCTGTCCTCTCCTCTGGCTTGATCTGACAGGGCTCCCACTCACCCCCAGGCTCATGTCCTATCGCTCTATCAGTCATGCAATCTCACTAGCATGGATTGGAACCACTGATGAATTTCCTGACTGGCAGGCCTTTGAATTGTTGCCCATTCTAGGGCTTCTTTTGTAAATATGTTGAGTTTGGTTATCAACAGGACACCAGATGGAGTGTCCAGAAAGTAGAAATGTGGGTCTGGAAGTGAAGAGGAAACTAGGGCTGAGAAGGAGAAGTCATCTCCCATAAAACGGAGAAGTCAACATTATTGGTCTGGATATAATTGACAAGGGAGAAAAACATCAGAAAGAGAGGTACGGAAATAAGCTTCGGGTGACATCTGGAGAATATAAGGAAGAAGTGCTATAAACAGCAGAGTTACAGAATGGGAAGAGAGTGGAGAAATGCCAGGAACCAGGGAAGGAGGGCACATGCCACACTTGAGTGTCTGACACTGAAGGGAGGCAGACAGTGATGGGGTCCGGGGAGCAGTCCCTGCACCTTAGGCTGGAAGCAGTGAGCATCTTCGGGAGGGACTTTGGGGAAAGGTGAAGTGACAGCTTGGTGAGTGAATGAACAGGGAGAGAACAGACCACTTGCCCTCCATATCTGGGACCAAAGGTGATGGGGAGGGGGCTGGAGCCCAAGGATAGGAGGAGTGGTGAAAAAAGGTGTTTATTCTAGATGGAAAAATGAGGACAACAAAATTTGCAAATGAGTGGTCCACAGACTGCATCTGCCCTACAGGTGTGTTTCATTTGGCTTACAAGAGGAATTGGTTGCAAACGTTGAAAAACAAAGTTTTCACACACAACTCTGGATTTCTAGCTTCTTCTGAAAAGTGAGTAGATCTAGCCACAGGAGGTGGGCATTGTACACGGCTGGCTGCAGATGGCTGCCGTGGAGGGCTGGCTGCCTCCTTCAGAGGGGGCCTCGTTCTGCTCTTTTCCACCTGCTGATTCAATGACTCACATCCCAGTTCAGCCCTTGTTAAGTGACTGAGTTTGCAACCCACGCTTTTATTAGCATCAGTGTAGTAGAGGGTAAGAAAATGAGTGTCAATGTGACAATATTAGGGAGACCATTACCGGATGAAATACGGCCATTCCTCATGCCAGGCGCTTGCTCTGAGCCTGCACTGAATTGTGCTGACTCAATTCAGCAAGGACCTTTTCCTTTTTCACAATGTACAGTCAAGCTGGTTCCTCCCCAACCTCTTCTTGGTCCCCCTGGAACGCCATCCCCACAGCTCTGTCAGCCCTACCTCATGAACTTCTCCATGACCTCCTCCACCCACATCTGCAGCCTTAGGAAGCTGATGCCGTAGTGCCACCAGAGGCGGAAGAGGTTCAGCAGGTACCAGTCGGTCTCCTCTAGCACGAAATGCTCCCCACCGAAGATGGCACTCCTGCCCACCACCTCGCGCCGGTGCCTCAGCCCTGCAGAGACAAAGAGGAGCCCCTCAGGTTCCCCCCAAGACTTGGGGCCTTCTTGACGCAAACGGACTGCTCCATTAAAGGAAATGCAAACACTATGGTTTGCTCATTTGTGCTGCTTGTTTATAAACAGTAAACAGATGCACTGGGAAAATGTCTGGACTACCTAGTCAATAAAAAAATGAAAATGAAAATAATGTGACATTTTACATTTTTTTCCCCCAAGAGGATCCACAGTGAGGGAAATTCAGATTTTATCCCAGAATGTCCAGGGGCTGAGAGCCACTGGGCTTGCTCTGAGATGGTGACCTTGGGCCCTGAGATCACACTGAAGTTATCCTAGCTCCTTACAGCCATCCTGCAGTCTGCAACTTGACAGAGCAGTAGACTCCTAAATAGGGATAGAGCTGTTATGACTTGTCCCTTCCCCACGCCCACATACTACACACACTGCTCTCCACTTTAACAATACACTATATCTTGGAGATTGTCCTATATCTGGGCATAAAGACTTCCCCATTCTGACTGCTGAACAGCCTATTGTGTAGTTACACAGTAGTTTGTTTAACCCCAGGTCCTAGTGGATAGGCAGGATACTTTCAGCCTTCTGCTATCACAAACAATGCTGTAATGAATAACTTGGTATCTATGCTACTGTGCACATCTGTAAGACCACCTGTAGCATCACTTCTGAGAAGTGGAGTTTCTGCATCAAACAGAATGTGTATTTGACAGATGCTGCTGGGTCTGAATCCCACCTTTCTTGCTGTAATGGCTTTAGCTTAAATCTATACATTTTCTGAGCCTCAGTTGCCTTAAGAGGAGACATAATGCTCATCTTGCAGGTTGGTAGGGGGGATCTGAGGTAATGCCTACCTACCACTCAGAAGGTGCCCAGCAAGCACCAGCATGTGGAAGGTGATATAATCACAATTATTTAGAGGCAGCAAATTGACAGGGAAAGAAACCGGCCTAGGAGTCAAACCTGAGTTCTAATCCCGGCTCTGCAACTAACTCACTGTGTAACCTCAGGCAAGTTCCTTCCCCTCTCTTGTCTCTGTTGCTCCATCTGTAAAATGAGGAGATTGGGCCACATGACCTTCCGGCCTTGATGGTCTGGGAAGTCTGAGAAGGGCCCAGTGCTGTCACCAGCCCCAGGGCACGGGGCACTGGAGCCCCAGGACTGACCACTCACCCAGCAGCTTGACGAAGTCCTGCATGTGCAGGCTCAGGGAGTGGAAGGAGGCAGCCCCGCTCTCGTAGTGCTGCTTGTTGACTGAGATGGTGGCCAGGCGGCCACCCACGGTTCCCTTCTCGTACACATCGATCTGCACCCGAGGTCCAAAGTGTTGCTGGAGGAAATGGGCCACGGCAGAGCCCCCGATCCCGGCCCCAACCACCGCTGTCAGCAGGCCCGGGAGGTAGGGAAGGAGAGAGACAGAACATGAGAGTGAGAGGCTGCAGTTCACACTGTATCCTCCTGCACTGGTGGTTCCCAGGTGCTTAAATTTCATAGGCTTATGACATTTCCAAAAGGAAATCTGCAGACTGAGTTGTCAGTAGAGCTATTAATAAGCAAAGGCAAACCTGAAAACTGCCGCCTACTATACCTTCATTTCATAAAGAAAAAGGTATTTCAGTAGCAAAAGACCAGCAAAGAATACTGAAAGTCAGGATGACCAATTAAAGAGAATAAATTTAGTTTTATATAAAACTTACTACCTTGCTTCTAATTTTCTTATTTCACTATGAATCATTAAAAGTTACTGACCGGTTCTGTTCAGTGATCAATGTTTGGAAACCATGCCTTAATCCAGGGATTGGCAAACTACAGCCTGCAGGCCAAATCCAGGCAGATGTCTGTTTTTGCAAACTAAAGTTTTATTGAAACACAGTCATGTTGCTCTTTCAATTACTGTCTATGACTGTTTTCATTTTAGGCAGAGTTGAGTAGCTGCAACAGAGACTTCATGGCCTCAAAAGCCTAAAATATTTACTCTCTGGCCATTTACAGAAAAAGCATACCAACTCCTGGTCTAGTCCAACCTACCATTGGACACTTAAATCATCTCTGTGTCTGTCTTTGTGAAGACTGGAATGCATCTGCCAGACGTGGTGGTTCACACCTGTAATCACAACACTTTGGAAGGCTGAGGCAGGGGCAGATCACCTGAAGTCGAGAGTTCGAGACCAGCCTGACCAACCCTGTCTCTACTAAAAATACAAAATTAGCTGGGTGTGGTGGCGCATGCCTGCAATCCCAGCTACTTGGGAGGCTGAGGCAGGAGACTCGCTTGAACCTGGGAGGCGGAGGTTACGGTGAGCCGAGATCGTGCCATTACACTCCAGCCTGGGCAACAAGAGCAAAACTCCCTCTAAAAAAAAAAAAAAAAAGACTGGAATGTACCCTATGATGGATTGCTCATTACCCTATAGGACACTATACTCCAGTTTGAATTCTTGTTACAAAGTTTCAGCTTTTTTGGGTCTTATCATGCACTGTCTTTACTGTACCTCCTGCCTTCCTGTTATTTGCAAACTTGGTTTACATGCCATCAGTATTCTCATCCAAGTCACTGGTAAAAATGTTTCATGGGACAGTGCTTGGAGGTGCTGCTAGGAAACCACTGCCTGGACAGACATCAATCTTGTTGTTTTTTTTGAAATAGGATCTGGCTCTGTTGCCCAGGCTGGAGTGCAGTGGCATATCGGCTCATTGCAAACCTTCCAGGCTCCCAAGCAGCTGAGACTACAGGCACATGCCACCATGCCCAACATATTTTTTGTAGAAATGAGGTTTCACCCAGGCTGGTCTTGAACCCCTGAGCTCAAGAGATCCTCCCGCCTTGGCCTCCCAAAGTTCTGGAATTACAGGCATTCACTGTGCCTGGCCTGACACTAATCATTAAACAGTCCTGTGAGAGAACTGTAAACTAGCTATGAAGCTACTGAACTGGACTACCACCCTACCTATACTTTTTGCCAACCATGTATCTGAAACACCACTTTCTTCTCATCAGACAGTCCAGAGGCCTTACCCAAAAAGAAAATGAAATAAATCTGGTGTAATTTGTCCTTTACTGGACCCATTTGGACCCACAGAGTACCAGCTCCTGCCAGGAAGTCACAGGCAATCCTCAGACAGCACCAGGTTCTCTATGATCTGGCCTCTGCTTACTTATTCCACTTCCTGCCCTACCCTCCCAAGATGCCACCTTCTCATCTGCCTAGGCTTCTCTTATTGTGGGTGCATAGCTTTGTTCTCTCATCCTGGGCCTTTGCCCAAGCTGTTCTCTTTGATAGGAGTGCCATCACCCTGTGTCTCACTGGCTTCAACAGCCCTCAGACATCACCTATAACTTGGCTTCACTGTCCCACCTGAGGGGAGTCAGGTGTTCCTCCTGCATATTCCCACAGCACACTCTGCTTAGCCGTACTGTAGTCAAGTTATTTAAGGACAGAGAGAGAGCGCGCATGGTCACTATGTCCCCAGATCCTGGCAGACAGTAGAGTTCATGAAGTATTTTTTCTGTGTTGAAAGAATAAACTACTTCCTCTCTCAGTACTTACAAAGCCACTTCCAAGACAGCACATAACCTTTTTATCTTAACCACTGTGCTCCCATCCCCTCCATGTGCAAAGAGTCCCAAATTACCCATTTTTTCAGAGAAACTGATATTAAGGCCTAGAAGCTGCCCAAGATCAGGAAGCAGAAGACACCACTTCATTGTGAACCAGCTCATTTAACACAACTGACACCCATTCTCTAATTTACAGTAAGATGTCCTAGGGCACAAAGAAAAATCCAATAGGCTTTTGTCCCCCAGCAGCCCAGCAAGGATTGGGCAGACAGACTCCTGCACACAATTAGTGAGGACAACTCATGATGAAGTGCAACAGGGTTCCAGGGAGTCCTGAAGAGGAAGAGTGAATTCTGCCCCAGAGGGTGTGGGGACACAGGCTTCTCGGGGAAACAAGATTTCATGCAAGATGCTGGAGGACAATCAGCTTTGTCAGTGAGAGGACACGCACACTCTGCAAAGAGATCAGCATGAGAGGGGCAGCATGTGGAACTATATGGGTGGGTTTAGAGGGTCCTGATGCTACATGGGGGTTCTCAGATTTGACCCTGCAGGAGCACAAGGATTAAGCCATCCTAACAGGAATCTGCATTCTTGTTGTGGGTAGAGTCCAAACCACCAAGGTGAACAGAGGCTCCCGTCAGAGGGCTGAGGAAAATCTAGAAAGGTAAAGGGCAGCGTGGCATTGCCAAGTGTCCCAAGCTCCATGTTGCCACAATTCTGCTGGGTGGAGGTCCTGCCCCTTCCCCAATGGTGAGAAATGTCTTGTCCTGTTGCCTGTTCCCAAGAAAACGGAGAGTGCCCTGCATATTCCCACAGCACACTCTGCTTACCCCTAGCCACACTGTATTCAAATGATTTAAGGACAGAGAGAGAACACATGGTCACTCATGGATACTGCCCGCCTAACTCTTCCACATCCTTCAAAGCCTGGCTCAAACTCCACCTTCTCCATGAGGGCTTCTCTGGCTACTCTAGCCTCAGGATTCCCTTTTCTTGGCAAGCCCTTATCTCTCAGTCTCAAACTGGTTTCTGGCATGCTTCAGTCTTCTTAACCCTGTATGGCCTGGGCTGTGGTTCTGCTACACAAGAAGCTTTAGCACTGCACTGGACACTGTAAGTTTGTGATGCTTCTATGAGATGTTCCAGGCACTCCTGCCAACTGGGGTGCATGGAGGGTAGCCTAGTGGAGTAGGGTCTTTGTCCTCCCACCCTGAGGCCCAGCATTTCTGTCTGTGGGAATATTATGTGTGAGGGACTTGAAAATCTTCACGAGTCATGTAGTTAAAATGACAATCGTTGAGGGAGGAAAAATAAGCAACTGTAAACACATATGAAACTCTAGTCAATGATATGCACGATGAAGTATTTAGTGAGGTGTCCTGATGTCTGCAATTTATTTGGAGATGCATCAAAATGTAGGATGGATTCGTGGGTGTCTAGAACGGTGCGTGATAGTTATGTGACACAGCAAGTATAGTAGCAGTTAATGGCAGAATGTAGGTGGTGGGTATACAGATGACCACTATAAAATTCTTGCTGTACTTGTGAACATTTTCAAAATAAAGTATTGGGGAAACCACACGCACAATAAACAAAAAGACTGTTGTTAAAAGTTCCCCGTTCTGTCAGCAAATCTCCAGCAGACCTTGTGTTCTGTCTCTGTCAGAACTGTCTCCTATCCACCTGGGTAGTGGGGAGCCGGGGGGCGGAGGCGGGGTTTGGCTTACACGTTACTTCCAGGAAGCACCCCCGGGGCCGCAAAGACAGGGTGAAGCGCCCCTCCTCTGCATGCACCGTACTTCCTCAGCTCAGCACGGACTTCCCTGTACTGTGAGGGCTCTCCCCCCAGCAGGAACTAGAGCACCACGTCTGCTACACAGAGAGCCCTCAACCAACCTCTGTGAAGGCCATCGCCCAGCCTCTCTGTCCTGTGTCACCCGGGGGCCTAGCAAACAGGTCCATGACAGATGCTCAGCGACCCTGGACCTCCCTGTAAGATCCGCGGCCAGTCCTGCCTAGGCCTCTTTTCCGTCCTAGGTGGCCCTCTTCACATGCCATGCCCCGGCCCCATCAGGACCTTCCCTGCCGCGTCCCTTTCGGCGCCTCTCCTCCACCCAGCTCCTCTCCCGAGGACCCCTCCCTCACCCAGCTGCCCTCCTCTACCTCCACCTAGCTGAGAACTGAGAACCCTTTACCCGCCAGCCCTCCCCAAATGGGAACCCCACCGCGTCCTTCCCGCACCGATTTTGCCCGGCGGGGCATCTCCGCCAGCAGCGGCGGCGGCGAGGAGCGCGGTCAGCGCGGCGAGCAGCGGTGCTGCGCGGGCCATGGCGGGCGGCGAGCGGGCAGCACGCTGGGTTCGGGCGCTCGCGGGTTGGCGCTCGCCTCTCCGCCCCGCCCCGACGCCCCACTGACCGTCCCGCCTTCCTGCCGCGCCAGACCCAGCCCCGCATTGGCCGAGCCGCCGTCCCTCTCCAGCACGAAGCCCTCATTAGCTCCATCTCTCTCGGGATAGGCTCTCTCATTGGCAGCTTCCTCGTTCAACCCCCTGCATGCGGGTTCCTTATTGGCTGGTTCATTCTTGCCCGGCGCAGGTGTGCGCGCCTCGGGTCCTCAGCATCAGGACCAGGGCCCAGCTGCCGGAGAGGGATGAAAGAGACAAAACTGAAGCTTTGAAGACCTCGGTTATGTCCAGCCTCTACATTATTAGCTCTATGTCTTCTCCGTGTCTCATTGTTTCCTCTTTTATAACACAGACGAAGAGTCCTGCTCCACCTTTCTAGCTGGTTGTAACCATCTTATGAGATAGGGGATATGAAGCCGTTTGCAGTGTTTCCAAGTGCTGGAAATTGCTGAACAAGCATGCGGCCAGGGTGGTAAGACGCTACCCTATTCATATGCTGACACGAGCCCCTGACACAAGCCCTATGCTTTCGATACTGACCTCCCCAGCTGTTATTTATGTGTTTGCAGTTTATATATAGTTAATATCTCTGCTTTCTGCTTCCTAAAAACCAAAAGGCGGGGAAGGGTTTCATCTACTCTCTTTTCAGAAAGGAGAAAAGGAGGGATGAACTCCCATTTTCATCCCCTAAGAAGACAAGAGCAGCAGCTCAGACTTGCTAGTTTATCACGCTGTGAAAAACAGATTTCCTCTGACAGAAAATAAAGTTAGGGATGAGTTTCAGAATAAAGAAAATCCGGAGGCTAGGGGTGGCTCAAGCCTGTAATCCCAGCATTTTGGAAGGTCAAGCAGGAGGATCGCTTAGGCCAGAAGTTTGAGACCTGGGCAACAAAATAAGACTCTGAGACCCCGTCTCTTAAAAAAGAAAGAAAGAAAAAATTAGCCAGGAGTGGTAGTGCACACCTGTAGTCCTAGCTATTCAGGAGGCAGAGGTGGGAGGCTTGAGACCAGGAGTTTGAGGTTAGTGTGCGATGATTGTGCCACTGCACTCCAGCCTGAATGACAGAGTCCCCATCTCTAAAAATAAATACATATATAAAAATAAATGAAATCCGTATTTACTCAGTGAGATTATGGCTAAAAGAAGAAACTGGGCCGGGCACAGTGGGTCATGCCTGTAATCCCAGCACTTTGGGAGGCCGAGGTGGGCGGATCACTTGAGTTCAGGAGTTCGAGACCAGCCTGGCCATCATGGTGAAACCTTATCTCTAATAAAATGCAAAAATTAGCTGGGCTTGGTGGTGTGCGCCTGTAATCCCAGCTACTCGGGAGGCCAGGGCAGGAGAATCGCTTGAACCTGGGAGGTGGATGTTGCAGTGAGCCGAGATCGCACCACTGCACTCCAGCTTAGGTGACAGAGCGAGACTCCGACTCAAACAAAAACAAAAACAAAAACAAACAAAACTGAAGGGATTCAGAGAATGGTGAAAGAGCTTATAGCTGGGGTTCTAAGTCAGCACTGCAACTTACTTGGGCCAAACTGGATTACTACTAGGAAACTGGTAGATGAATAAACATGCATTTGTCATAATCTTAAACTTTTTTGTTGGCAATGTTTGTATCAGGATGCAACACCTTTTAAGTTCATTTCCAAAGGCTCAAGATACTCCCTTAAACAGTTTTTAAAACAAGCACTCATTGACCACTGTGTGCCAAGTTCTCTTATGAACTTACTCTGATTCTTGTCATTTTTTTGTAGGGTAAATCATGTTAGTGTTCAAATTCATCTTCTTGTCTATACTTTGCTTATAATTTTAGGGTCCTTTGTAATTCTTAAATCTAGAGCTGTTTTCTTCTGTTAGGAAGCCCCTCCAACCCTACCAGCCCATTGACAGTGTGTGTGCTCATCAACGTTGTAAGAGAGGTTTGAAAGAGCTGATAAGGGGAAAAGTAAGTAGGTATAATTCTTGTGGCACAGAGGTGCCAGACTGGGAATGCAGTGGGGTGACTGTATCATTTTATCTGCTGTTGTGTAACAAACCATTAAAATATTTAGTGGCTTAAAGTAACAGTCATCTATTTTGCTCACACTGCACCTTAGGCAGGACTCAGTGAGATCAGCTCATCTGTTCCATGTGGTATCATTTGGGGCTGCTCCACTGGGTGTGGGAGGATCCATCTTCAAGATAGCTCACTGGCTGGCAAGACAGTGCTGGCTCAGCTGAAAGCTCAACCAGGGCCCTCAGTTCCATTCCACAGGCTACTTCAGCTTGCTCTTGGCATGATGGTAAGGTTCCAAGGGTGAGCATCTCAAGATAGCAAGTGGGGATACCAGTTTTTTAAGATTTGGGTCCAGAAAATAGCAGTGTCACTTCCACTGTATTCTATTGGTCAAGCAATCACAAAGCTCCAAGGAGAATCAAGAATGGACATGGGCCCTCCTCAATAAAGGTGTCAAGAAATTCTGGAGCCATGTTTTAAAACCACAGTGAACTTGAGAGCATGGACAACATCTGAGTGGAGAGGAATAAGAATATACTCATTGACTAGCACTGGGAATATGGGACAAATGGTTTATGGAGCTACAGTGTATAGACAGGATTGGAAAGATAATGAAAATGCAAGACCAAATCCCAGGGAAGGCTGGCCCAACAGAGGGCCATTCAGCCATGAGTCTAGGTATATGGAAGCTAGCTGAGAAGCAGAGGTAAAGACAAGGCCAGGCAGTCACAAGGTGGGAAGGACATGGGGAAGCTGAAGGTCGGAACAAGGCCAAGTGTCTATAATCTGGTTAGGAGAATAGTCAGTAATCCAGCAGTACAAGTGCAGTAGTCAAAGGAAATAAGACACCTAGAACCAAAAGGTGAACCCAAGAAAACAAGTCAATGCCAGAAAAAAAAGGCAGAAATAGGGCTGGGCACGGTGGCTCACGCCTGTGATCCCAGCACTTTTGAGAAGCTGAGGCAGGTGGATCGTCTGAGGTCAGGAGTTTGAGACCAGCCTGGCCAGTGTGGTGAAATCCTGTCTCTACTAAAAATACAAAACATTAGCTGGGTGTGGTGGCAGGTGCCTGTAATCCCAGCTACTGGGGAGGCTGAGGCAGGAGAATCGCTTGAACCTGGGAGGCGGAGGTTGCACTGAGCCGAGATTGCGCCATTGCACTCCAGCCTGGGCAACAAGAACAAAACTCCATCTAAAAAAAAAAAAAAAAAAAAAAAAAAAAGGCAGAAATAGGAATCCAGATCTAAGAAATATATAGGAATCAGAAAGAGGCAAGTCAAGGAGGAATAAAACAGACAAGACTTCAACACGAAGGCAGGGTGGGGAAAGCCCACACTGCATCCACTTGGCTGTGCTGCTGTGAGATCTCAAGGTACCTCTCCAGAGCATCAGTGAGGCAGGTCAGCAGTCATGAAGTGACCATAACGTTCCGTATACAACACCAATAGGCAGACAAAGACTCTAAACACCTGAACTGCAGTTATTTCAATTCAGGTTTTATTAAAGTTGTTTCTGAATATTTTTTCTCAGTGATCCTTGTTCTGATGAATATTACATTTTATCCTTAGTTTTGCTCATTTGATTTTGCTTTAGTGTTTTAAGAACTTATTTATCAAATCCTTTGCTATGAATGAGAGCACCAAATAATGTATCAATACCCAACTGCCTGATTCCTTTATAGCAGTAAGAAAAGTCAGTAAAACATCTGTACAGTACAAGTACTAAAACATCAAGATCCCCTCTTCAAGTGAGAGTGAGCCAAAGCTTCCTTAGCATCATCTGCAAGCCAATGTCTTTTCACTATACCATTAAGATGAAAATAACTAAGAGCACTGACACAATTTTCTTGCTCTTTCCATCTAAAAATGTGGGTTTCTTGTGGTGTGGCTAATTTTTAAAAAACCAGAAAATGGAAGGAAAATAAGTCAGTGAATGATTAGCTTACAAGATTTTTCTACTCATCATTAACCAGTCTTCTCTTTTCCCTAAAGTTTAGACAGCCATAAAAAGGCAGGAAAAACAATGTACATAATAAAAAAATAAAAATAAATATCTGAGAGCCTACTGTAGTAGGCATTTAACACATTTCACTTAATCCTCACAACGCTGTGAAAGAATTATTATAATCATTTTACAAATAAAGAAACAGGCTCAGAAGGGTGAAATGACTGGTGCCTAAAGTCACGCAGGTGACTGAGCTGGGATTTAAGTTCAAGCCTATGCCCTAATATGCTGCTTAGGCTCCCCAGAGCCCTTCAACTTGAGATTCTTACTATTATAGCTTCATCTTCTAATTCTAAATTTATACTTTTAAGTCTGCAAAACTACTGAATAATAAAAGAACCTAAAATTATTCTCAATTTACTTGCCAAAATGGGAGGTATTAGAGTATTAGAAAATTCTTCTAGCCTGGGCAATATCGTGAGATCCAACCTGTAAAAAACAAACAAAAAACCAAAAAAAAAAAACTGGCCAGGCGTGGTGGTGCACTTGCCTGTAGTCCTGGCTACCTGGTAGGCTGAGGTGGGAGGATCACTTGAGCTCGTTAGGTACAGACATCTCTTTAGGTAATCATAACATTCCATACCTAAAATTGTTAATTGTAATTAATGGTAATGATAGCTCGCAATAAAAAACACAGAGTAATTACAATCAGCTCATTTTCTTATTGTCACCATGTGTCTATCTCACAGAAAGGAAGGTAAAAAAAGACAACTTCCTATTGTGAACATTGATTGTTCATTAAATTTACAATATACACTTAGCGGAATGCCAAAAGATGTTCTGGTTTTAAAAGCTTATCCACCAGTCTTTTGATTGCATTTTAAAAGTGCATATTTGTTTTTTAAGGGTCTAAATCCGATGAAGATGATAGGGCCCACAAGGAGATGGCTTTACTGATACATTTGTGTGCTGTCTTTGAATTATCTATAATGTATAAGAGGATAACTTTTCACCACTCCACTGAATGCCATAGAATTCCAGCGGAAAATGGATTTATTTTATGAGTAATAACTTCAATCTAAACCTATATTAATCTAGACATCCAACAACATCTGATTGTCTGCTGGAGACTTAATTGCATGCCCATTAATCTTCAATAATTGACATTAATATCTAGTTGTTCTTTATTCATATTCTTACTGCAATTTAGTCAACAGAGATTATTTTCCTTGTGTCCAGTCCTAAAATGACTAGATTTTCATACTTCAGAAGCAGAAAGGGTGAGATTTGATCATTAAGGCTTCTTCCAACATTAAAATATCCATAATTGACTGCCTTCCTAAAATCTGACTGATGTATCATTCATTAAGTCATTTATTGGACAACTCTTTTACAGAACACCAGCTATAAGACTGAAAAAAAACCACATAGGCCCATTAATTCTAGGAGGTTAATATATAAAAGGTGAGCTCAATGTTTACACAAATGTGACTTAACAGATACAAAGAATAGGAAATAAAGCTTGTCAGTATAACGGAGGTAGTGATTTGTGAGTACCAACTTAAAAAAAAAAAAAAAACAACTTTGCGGGCGCAGTGGTGAATGCCTGTAGTCCTAGCTACTTGGCAGGCTGAGGCAGCATTGCTTGGGCCCAGGAGTTGGAGGTCAGCCTGGGCAACACAGGAAAAAAAAAAATTGCTAAGAGGAGAGAATACTTATGTTAAGTGTTCTTATCACAAAAAATAACATAAACAGAGCCGGAGGAAACTTAAAAAAAAAAATTCAGCATAACTATTAATAAATGAAATGAGAAATCATGGGAACCTAACACTTTTGTACTGATCACCACCTCCCATCATTTAGTAAAGGATTATAAGGCAAAACTGACAAAGGGGAAGAGGAATAAGGGCTGGTGGAGTTAAGTTGTAGGTAAATTACCCAAATAGAGCCATCTGGGTCATTAGCTGTTAGTGCTGCCTCAATTTGCCTGAAACGATTATATGACAGGGAAGCTGAAAATAATTTGAAGATAACTCAGAGCAAAGACAGCACAAGGCTTTTTGGCCATTCTTGCTTGAAAGGGTCCTGGGTATCTCAAATTTCAATGTTCCTTGCCTTCCAAGTCTCACCTAGACCTTTAGCCCCTGCAAATGGGGATGAGAAAGGGGTGGGGTATGGGACAATGATGTGAGCATAAAGCCTATCTAGCTGGGATTACAAGAACAAAAGATGGCTAAAAGGAAAAAACAAAACAAAAGGTAAAGTCCTGAAAATCTATGTGTATAAAAATCAATCCAAATGATCTAAATTTATACAACCATGAAGCTTTATCCTCTATGTACCCAAATGTTGAACCAATCCCCACCATCTCCTTTTTCCACAAAATACACAATACTATACAATTCCTATTATAGGGACCGCTAGGAAGAAACACATAGTTGAAAACACCTAGTTAAAAGGATTTTGGATTCAAATTTATCACAGTACCAATTTTCCTAAACATGTTTTGATAAAGGCCATCGGAACACTTGTCACACTGTTCAAATGCCCAATGGTAAGACTTCTGATGAGACCAAACAGGTCACGTTAAATCAATAGAATATCTTAGAAATAAAGCCAATATGACTAAATCCAAAATATATCACATGAAGTACCTCATGTACAATACAAACCTAGTTTAATAAATAAAAGAAACATAGGTGACTGCGCTCTGGGAGAACATCCAGTTCCTGATGGCCTCTTCACAGTCTTCTCTGAGACTCCACTGCCACTTCCACTCGGGCAAGCCTAATGGTGCGGCCATGAAGTTTGTAGCCATCTTGTCTTACTAATGCCACGGTGCCAGGCTGCACCCCAACACCAGCTGGCACATGACAGATGAGTTCATGCTCATGGGGATCATATTTGTCACCAATGGGTGTCAGCTTCTCCAGGCCATGCTTGGCAAACACACTTTTCAGCTTTGCTTCTAAAAGCAACAGCCCTCGGAAGACCTTCTCCAGAGTGAGCTTTTGGTTCTCAGGCTCTGATTCTTCAGAAATGCACTCTGTAGTCTTCTCCAAAATGTCAGCCACCTCCACCAAGTCCTTACAGAAACTCTGGATTCCTGCAGAGAAGCCAGATATTTTTATTGTTTGTGAGGAAATCACTCTGCCCTTGGGCATAGACTTTGGGTAAGGCCTAAATAGATGGCTAGTATGCTGAGTAGTCCAGCAAGTGGAAAGGCTGCCACACAGGACTCAGAGATCATCACTGATTACCACCCCAACCCAACTGACAAGTCAGTGTCTCTCTCAGAAGGCATATATGACCAGGAACCTCACTAGGAAATGAAAAAGACAGAACCCGAGAACTAGGTAAGACTATAGACAACAGGCTTAAGCCTGTCCTTTAAAAACAACTATTTTTATATTTCTGTATCATGAATATATATAATATATATATATAGAGAGAGATGGAGTCTCACTCTGTCGCCCAGGCTGGAGTGCAGTGGCTGGATCTCAGCTCACTGCAAGCTCCGCCTCCCGGGTTCACGCCATTCTCCTGCCTCAGCCTCCCGAGTAGCTGGGACTACAGGCGCCCGCCACCACGCCCGGCTAGTTTTTTGTATTTTTTTAGTAGAGACGGGGTTTCACCGTGTTCGCCAGGATGGTCTTGATCTCCTGACCTCGTGATCCGCCCGTCTCGGCCTCCCAAAGTGCTGGGATTACAGGCTTGAGCCACCGCGCCCGGCCTATATTTTTATGTATCATGAAATTTTGTTGCTATTTGCTTGTATTATGTACATATTGAAAATTCCTGCCTGTCCTGGTTGTGCTAAGGCATACATTCTCAACAGGAACAAGACATTAATATTTCATGAGAAGGGCAATAACAATAAAAAAAGAAAGTCAACAACACTATGCTAAGGGTTGTTATGAATGGTTTATTCTTGAGGATTGGCTAAATAGGAACGCGAAAGTAAGACACAGCCATAGATGAGGCAAGTTGGCTACGAAGTTGCTGGAGATGGACCACAAAACTTGTCTGATTTTTAAAAAGAGTCATATGAACTGTTATAAGACAAAAGTAAATTCAGTTGTTGAGAAATCCCATTACTCTCAATTCTAAACTTGATTTTTCTTATGGAAATGAGGACAAGAAATGTCATCATTAGAGAGGTCTATGACACAATACCAAAGCTCTAGTGGGGGCTGGTGAGAGGCAAGGACTTTGTTAATCTGACTTCAATCCAGGGACAGGCTTAAGGTCCTGTGTCAAAACAGGTAGCTATCTTGAAATCAAGGACTTTTTTTTTTTTTTGAGACTGAGTCTCACTCTGTTGACCAGGCTGGAGCGTAGGGGCATGATCCTGGCTTACTACAACCTCTGCCTCCTGGGTTCAAGTGATTCTCATGCCTCAGCCTCCAGAGTAGCTGGGATTACAGGCGCCCACCACCATGCCCAGTTAATGTTTCTATTTTCAGTAGAGACAAGGTGTTGTCATGTTGGCTGCACTGGTCTCGAATCCTGATCTCATGTGATCTGACAGCCTCAGACTCTCAAAGTGCTGGGATTACAGGCATAAGCCACTGCACACAGCCAAAGACATTTTTATTGTAAATAAATCTCTCACCAAATATCTTGGCGTCTTCCACACATCTCTGGGTTCGCCTCCTTATGTTTTCACAATCAGCTACAGCTCTCTGGTATCTCAACTGAACATCAAAAGCAAAATCAAAAGGATGAGAAAACAAATGCTTATTGGTGGAAGAGAATGTTTTTGTTTACTTTACGAATTTCACCCTTCTGATAGGCTTTTATAAAACAAACTAGGAGTTATAGAAATTCTAGATCAGCTACTCCAAATCCCCAGTCAAAGCAGAAACCCACTCGTTAGCAGCACTGCTAGGTAGTCATTTAGCCTGGTAGTTCAAACTCCTAATGGTTTTAAGTTCATTATCTTGAGAAAAAGCTTTCTTTTTCACATTCAGCCAACACTACCAACCTCCAACTTCCTTTCATTAACTTGAACTTAAGGATAACTGAGAATAAGTTTTAAAAGTATGTCATCTAGGCAGGGCACAGTGGTTCACGCCTGTAATCCTAGCACTTTGGGAGGCCGAGATGGGCAAATCACCTGAGGTCAAGAGTTTGAGACCAGCCTGGCCAACATGGTGAAACCCTGTCTCTACTAAAAATACAAAAATTAGCCTGGCATGATGGCAGGCGCCTGTAATCCCAGATATTTGGGAGGCTGAGGCAGAAGCAGCATTTGAACCTGGGAGGCGGAGGATGCAGTGAGCCAAGATTGCACCATTGTACTTCCAGCCTGGGCAAGAAGAGCGAAACTACGTCTCATTAAAAAAAATATGTCATCTATTTGGAGGCAGTTATTTTACCCTCTTTAGTCTTTTTCTCTCTCATTCTTAATGCAATTCTTGGTTCTTTTAACTCCTGTCATAAGGTATGCTTTCCAGCCTCCTTACCATTCTATCTAGGTGGTTTTGCTTTGGAATTCCTCTGGTTTATCTATCTCCCTCTAAGTGTGTCTATCAACCCAGGACTGGGTCCAGTATGCCAGACGTGATCTCATCAGCAAAGAACAATGGTCAGTGACCTCACTCATTCAACATATACTTATTGTCTACTATATTCCAGGCACTGTACACCTCTTTTAATCTGCCAAAACATCAGATATCTAAGCGCTGTGACATAACAGGAAGCCGAAAAGAGATGACTATCTTTAGCCAGTGGTGTTTTTGAACTACTACAGTTTTTTTCTGCCCAGTATACCTAGCAAGGAGTGGAGGAGGGATGAGGGGTAGCAGATAAAGTCAATTAGGGAAAACTTCATTTTAAAAATTGACATGAAAAACTTTATGTGGACATTTAAACTAGAGAGACAATATGACGAACAAATATAAAATCGACTCACTGTTAAATCCTGGACTTCTTTCTCCAGTTTAATAGCTTTTACCCTTAAGGCTCGTTCAGCAAGAGAGGGCCCAAGCTCATCAGGAGGGTCCTCAGAACGACAGTCCTCACCAGCAGTTCTTTGGGTGGCAGTGCTGAATGGAAGTGGCCATCCCCTGTAACAGGAAGGAGGTGGTGCATAATGAAGAAATGCCATCATAAGCCAAAATTACAACCAAGTTTAGAGACCAGAGATCTTCCCAGATTGAATCTCTGGGGAAAGTGTTTTCAGTTATAGTAACAAATGAACACTTACGAAGTCCTTACCATGTACCAGACACTTTGAGTCATCTTTTCCTCTCACAACAATATGTGGATAAGTCCTATCATTATCCCTATTTTACAGATGAGAAAACTGATGCTGAGAGGCTTAAGGCATAATGGCCTGCTCAAGATCACATAGTTGGTATTCTGCTGGGTTAGGACCCTAAGCACCAGGCAGCAGAAATAGCCAGAACTGGGTATACAAAAGGCAGCATAAGGAAACCAAATGCTAATAACCAGAACCAGAGGAGCATTATCAGAAGTGGGCATTCAAAAAGTCATATAGTTCTGGTTCAACCTTCCATCTTACAGCTGGGGGAAATTTAGTCCAGTAAAGGGACCTTATCAAACTGGAGTTAGGCTTAGAATTCTAAGCTTTCCTCACCACAAGCTGTAAGGCTTTTAGGAGAACCTGTGCTGAGAAAGGAATTCCCACCTATATATAAGATCAAGTCAATGAAATACTTACAATACTATATGTTACTGCCAGTGAACTACAGACACAGGTGAAAATAGATCTTTGCATTCAACTAGTTATGTAATCTAGAATTTTGTACAACTAAACTGTTTTGACATTTAGTTCAGTTTACACAGGAAGAAATTCAGACTAGAGGCTAGTTTACAGCAAATCTTGGACTGTGGAAGTCTTGACCGCCAGTTCAAGGAAGTTTCCATTGCACCTCCTGGATCTTCGTAATTTGACTTTAAGTAAAATTATCTTGAAAATCAATCTGTGAGTACAAGAGTTCTTTAAAACAATTTATATGGACTGGCATATATTGTAGAGTGGTCCTTGAGGAGACGGCTGAGCAAATGCTTAAAGAGGGTAAAAGAGTCGGCTTTAAAAAAGAGAAGAGCATCCTGGGCAAATTTAAAGGTGTAGGCAAGAGGACTTGTATCTCCCCAACTTTCCAAGCTGCTCTTAAATTCAATTATTATAATCTGATGTGTGATTTTATAGACAGTTCCACATTCTGGGGTCAGAAAATATGGTCACTGTAGATCTGGGGATAATTACACACGGGGAAACACCTCCTTCTCCCTAAAAAACCACATTTATCCACTTGAACAAGCAGGTCAAAATATTCTCAGGGCCAGTTCAAAGGGAAAATGGCCAAAGCTTAGACCAAGAAATAGGGGTGGGGAGTTGTGGCCAATTTCAATTCCTGCTGCTTCAGAATTGGAGTAGGGAGACAGCTTATCAGAAGGAACCATTTTTCTTCTGGTCATTTCCTTACATCACCAACAAGCTGCCAAAAAGACTTGAGAACGGTAAACAAAACCAAGTCCCGAAACCCTGAATACAACCTCTTACTTAGGTGCTAGGGTAGGATGTTGGGTCAGGTGTGTTAAGATAAAAACGGTGACATATATAGTTAAGCACATTTACCAGATTCTCCCGTAGCTTACTTTACTATTCAGAGGTCCAACCCTACCTCGTACTCAACCATTTTTATTCTCTTTCCCAGGAAGAAACAGTGTAGAGGCAATAGTCTCTGAGAAAATTAATTAACATCGCTCATTAAATAAGAGCGCCCATTCTAATGCCCTGGTTTCCAGCTCGGGTTCCACCACTTCCCAAATATTTAAGTTTGGAAAACTTACTCAACTTTTCTAAACCTCAGTTTCCTCAATTACTAAATAGGGAATAATAAAAAGAACCACCCATAGATCTGCAGTCGGCCTCGTAAGTGACCAATATAAGCTGCTGATGAATAAAGGCAGCAAATGGAACTTGTCTCCCGAAGGCTGATGCAATGGCCGTTTGGAGAAACCAAGTTCAGCGGCCTCCTTTTACTGACAGGTACAACAGTGCCCGGATAACGGAGAAAGGACTGGCCTAAGGTCACGCGGAGTGAGGGGAAAGAACCCAAATCTACTCACGGGTACCACAGGCTGGGAGAAGAGGCCAGGAGAGAGGTCCATCCCTCCCTTGGGGGCTTAAGAGACTTCTCACCTTCCAGGCCATACATGACCTCAGATCTCCCCCCATTCCTCGGCCTAAGAAAGAGGTGCGGCTGGGGGCCTCAGTTTCCCGGTCTGTAAAATGGGGCCGTGAGTGCATGGTCGTAGAGGCCGAGAGGCTTGGTCCCCTCGACTACGTTCAGGTAACTCCCGCTCTCCAGCCCACAACCACCCGGGCTGGCTCGCTAGCCCCGCAGAGTCCTCACGCTACCGACCCCCCGCCTGCAATGCTTACTTGCTCTCCCACGCGGCAGTCGAGGCCAGTAGGCGCTGCACCCGCAGCCGGCCCGCCCACAGCGACCTTACGGCCATATTCCCGACTTGGGCTGAGGGAGGCAGCGCACGCGCACTCGCTGCGAGTGAAGAGATGCTCCCGCTTAAAAACCAGCCTTTGCGGGCGTTTCCCTCTCAGGGCTTCCGGACAGGAACGCTATACTTCCGTTTGCCCTGTGGCCCGCGCAGTTCCCCATCCGGTCGTTCGGAGCGATCGCAACACTTCCGGCTCTCAGTGTGTTTCGCGAGTAGGCCGGGTCCTACTAGGTAACTACAGAGGCTCCGTGCTGGGCGCAGGGTCGGCGGCAAACAAAGCAGATCATAGCTGTGTCCGCATCGAGCTTACTTGATGTTATGAGCGATCAACAGATACAAGCGGGATGTAAAGTCAGAATATAAGCGGTGTTTAAAGGTGAGGGGCAGGTGTTGCGGAAGCCTGGAATAGAAATCTAGCCGTGTGGGAAGTTTTCCCAGAGGAAGCGGGTATTTGAGCTGAGCTGAAGAAAGGGTTCAGGCAGAGGGAAACATCTGCAGAGGCCTAATAAAGAGAGAAGAGTATTGCATGTAAGGGACTGAAATATACAGAGGCGGGAGGGCAATAGGACTAGTTGTTAGGTAGGGCTAGATCACATGAACGGTTTAAAACATTGCAGCCTGAACCATTGCCTATCACTCCTCCCAGCCTTTTTCTCGAATGCCCTTCTTATCGACTTGTTTTTTAAATGGTGTATATTTTCTCATTTCCTCTCATTAAAATATAAGCTCTTTTAAGGCAGAGATATTGTCTATTCATTCCCATTGAGCAGTGCCCTAATTAGGTGTTCAAAATTATTTCTCTTTTGAGATGGAGTCTCACGCTTATCACCCAGGCTGGCGTGCAGTGGTACAATCTTGGCTCACTGCAACTTCCGCCTCCCAGGTTCAAGCAGTTCTCCTGCCTCAGCCTCCTGTGTAGCTGGGATTACAGGCGCCCACCACCATGCGCAGCTAATTTTTGTATTTTTAGTAGAGACGAGGTTTCACCATGTTGGACAGGCTGGGCTTGAACTCATGACCTCAGGTGATCCGCCTTCCTCAGCCTGCCAAAGTGCTGTGATGACAGGCATGAGCCACCGCTCCCAGCTTCAAAATTTTTTTTTGCTGAATTTAGTCTGATTCTGATTGCAATGGAATATGAAAATAAATAAAATGTAAAAGCTATTGGAACCTCCCAAATACTTTAAGCTTTGAGAGAAATGTGGCTGTGGTCTGAGTCCATGTAGCAGAGCAGAAACCAGATTTCTCCCCTCTCAATCACTGATGTTTGTAATAGATGGCCTCCTTTATTGTCCTGTACCTAACTCAGACCAGATGGTGCCCTGAATTGAACTGACCCCACGACAGTTACACCTGCAGGGTGTGATGTTAAATATACCTTTCTTGAAGGAAAAAGACCACCTTAACTACTCAGATCGTTGTAACTATGCATTAAGCCTTGCATAGAAAGATGTTGAAATTCTGTTAAACCTCACTGAATACAAACTTCTACGCTTTGGAACACTGACTTCCATCCTTTATAAGACAGACACGTTCTTATATTCTGTGCTTCCCGGGTAGGCCATCCTCAACCTTTGTGCTTGAATAAACTCTCTTTAAACTAGATTCTGACCTTTTACATTATTTTACATTGACAGGGAACATGTGACAAAGGCTTTATGTGTTTAAAGAGTCATTTTGCTCTGTGGAGCAGATTGCAAGGTGTAAGAAAAGAGGTATGGAAGGCAGTATGTTGCAGTAGCCCAGGCAAGATGGGGCTATGTTCTGTCCTGGGAGAAGAGAGACATTCCTAACCACTCTAAAGTAACTGTGTCCAGCACCCTTTTTGTTTCTTAGTATTTTATTTCTTTTGCTTCCTTGTTAAAGTTTGTTCCTCCAACTAGAATATGAGCTTCAGGAGGTGTCTGGCTTGTTCACCACTGATTTCTGACATTTAGTATAGTAGGTACTCAATAAATATTTGCTGAATGACTTAAGTTGGATAGTGTCAGTGAAGATAGGAAGATATAGATGAACTTTAGAGATTTAGGATGGAAAGCTGACAGACTACGAGGATGGATTGGTGACTGGGGTCCAGGACACTTGGAGTTGCCAGCTTAGTTACTGGAGAGCCCCTAAAAAGTTTTTTTTTAAGGGAATGGGAAGTGTTCCTTGAGCACTCTGAATCTTGTCATAACATGGGTTATTTGTACTATAGTTATTTGGGTCAAATTTTCTTTCCTGCTTGTCTGTGAGTTCCATGAGGACAGAGCTGGAGTATTTTCATCTTTTTATCTAATCGGAGGCCCAACTCAAATGTGTCATGACCAGTAACTTATATTTTCTTTTTGGCCTTATGAAAAGGTTGACATGGTTTAGGAAGGTATTATGATTCTCTTTTACACGTGAGCAAATTGAGGCTCAGAAAGGTTGGTAAACCTGTGCAAGATGCCCCGATAAGGAAACAGTGACAGTAGAATTCTGACAGACTGAACACTTGGCAGTGTTGGGAAGGATGGAGCTTCAAGTCTACCTTAGACCTGTGGCTCACACTTTGAAAAAACACAACCAAATAAGGCATTTTTTTTTTTTTTTGAGATGGAGTCTTGCTATCGCCCAAGCTGGAGTGCAATGGCGTGATCTCAGCTCTCTGCAACCTCCACCTTCCGGGTTCAAGTGATTCTCCTCCCTCAGCCTCCTGAGTAGCTGGGACTACAGGCACGTGCCATCATGCCCAGCTAATTTTTGTATTTTTGGTAGAGATGGGGTTTTGCCATGTTGACCAGGCTGGGCTTAAACTCCCGACCTCAAGTGATCCACCTGCTTCGGCCTCCCAAATTGCTGGGATTACAGTAAGCCACCATACCTGGCCTAAACAAGGCATTTTAATAACCAAGAACAAGTGGCATCTGTGCCTTAGCCATTTTGCTTACATTTCTCCTAGCTGCCTAACATTCATCAGGTTGCTGCTTGCATCCATGCATTCACTCATCTGTTTATTAAGTGCTAGTGTGCTTCTGAATGTTGCAGTACAAGGGGAGGGAGATATATGGATGACATAGAGCTTTAAAATTAAGAATAAGGCTCTAGGGTCAGACTTCTTATATTTACATGCTGGTGGAGCCAGCATAAGAACTATGTGAGCCTGGGCAAGTTACTTGACCTCTCTGAGCTTCCATTTCCTGAACTGTGAAAACTAGGATAATACAGCTTATCTCAGGGTTTTAGTGAAAACTAAAGGGATAGTACCTGGAAAAGTGGTTAGTTAGCACTAGGACTGGCTACCTAATTTAGAAGGCAAGAGGAAAAGCAGAACCCCTTGTTCAAATATTATGAAGAAGGCAGCAGTAGAGCATTAAACCAAGAACAGGGCCCTTCTGAGCATGGGGCCCTGTGTGACTGCACAGGCTGCATGCCTGTGAAGCTGGCCATGGCTGACACAGTGCCTGACACATGGTGAGTGCTTGAAAAATGTTAATTATTAGTCACCCCCAGCCACTCCTCTCAGAGTTCAAGATCTGTTGGTGAGAAAAGACAACCCCAAAATAACTGCATAAGAAAGAATATGACAGACACTGAATACATAGTTGGAGAGTTAGGTGACATTCCAGGATCCACATTTTTAAAAAAGAACACTGAAAATCTGGAGTATGTGAGCCCCTTTAGCTGTGAAAACACAGGTGGAATTTGGATGAAAACTCTCAGTTATGTATTGGTTACCTTTTAGCTTTTGGTGGCTGTAATTACCATGTAAGAGTAGTTTCTTCCTTAGTAGAAAGAACGCAGGCTTGTGAGTCAGACATTTCCTATATAGCTAATAATAAGAGCCACTTTTTTTTTTTTTTTTTTTTATAGATGGGGTCTTGCTATTTGCTTAGGCTGGAGTGCAGTGGTGATTCACAGGCATGATCATAGTGCACTAGTCTCAAACTCCTGGGCTCAAGTGGTCCTCCTGCCTCAGCCTCCTGAGTAGCTGGGACTATAGGCGAGTACCACCATGCCTGGCTAGTGAAAGCCACTATTGACTGAGCATTTCCTATTTCTCAGACACTATGCAAGATGCCTACTATGTATTATCTTATTAAATCTTCCCAACAATCTTGGGAGAAAAGTAACAACTGTTAGCCCCATTTCACAGATAAGAAAACAAGAATCAGAGTGGTCAAGTGACTTTCCCAAGGTCACCCAGCTGGTCATCAGAGGCAGGGCTCGAACCTAGCCCTGGATCTGGGCTTATAACCTCTAAGTCCTATGCTGTGCCACTAATCAGTGGGTGATTACTGGTCAGGTTATTTTTCCTGCTGTGGTCTCCAGCTACCTCAGAGGGTGATAAAATTTGAGTGAGGCTAAAGTCTGTAAAACCTTAGGTGGGTTAAAATATGTAAACCCTATAGCAAAGTGGCCATGGTTATTCTGAGATTTTCCTTCTTTCCTCTTGAGCTAAGCACTGGCTCTTAAGAGTTAAGTGGTTTTATCTTTATTGGAAGGAAATGTGTTAAATACAGACCCATAAAGTACCTACAGTGTTGAGACAGTAGTGAGTAGCACAGTAGGGAGACTGCCCAGGACTTGAGGTCCTTGGTCCCTCTATGAAAGTATCAAGTGTGTGTAAAAGGTTTAGCACCGAGGTGACAGAAAGAAGCCATCATCCTCTTATTTTCTCTTGGTTTTACTTAGTATGTAGAAGGGCAGACTAGTGGGCCTCTGAGTGCAAGATGAGGACTTCATTAGATTAATGACATATTGCCTCCTGGATTTCTAACCCATAGCTCCAAGAACCTCAGTGTCATAGAACATAGGTAAGGGACTTGATTTACTGAAAGACCCTACCTTACAACATCTTGTGGACATTAGAGCTCTGTGCTCCTGTCACTGAGTATCACTGTGAGCTTAAAATATGTCAGCTGCTCCATTTCTCTTTCCTTTTGTGTAATCAGAGCTCTGATTTTAAAACACTCAAATCTGGAAGATTCCAGTAGCTGCACTCTGTCTAAAGCAAATGAGGAATGACTGTAGAATTTGCATGTCCTCTACAGCTTTTGTTCACATGTATGCAGGCAGGGATAATGTTATTGATTGTTCAACCTGTTTGCCTTGCCCAGTGGTTGTCAGTAATGCCCAATATGAATCAAGTTGGAACAAGTGTGATCAGATTATCAGGTCTTGTCTCTCTACACTGCACCACCAATGCTTCAGCACTGCCTCCCTTTGCCTTAAGGACTGGGAGTGCGATGCTGTGAATGGGATGGAAGGGGTTATTCACATGTGCTTTCATTTCTTCTTCAGAAGGGAATCCCTCCATCCTCATTTCCACCCTTTGTAAAGTCATAAGAATGCTCTCCATTTCCCTCTTCCCTTCTACTTCTTCCCTCCCCATATCCCCTAAAATCATGCAGACAATAAAGGCTGGTCTTTTGGGTGCCCTGGAGAACGAGGGCTACTTCCTAGTCTTCTCTTGGTGTCTCCTTGTGAAAAAAGCATTTCTTCCTCAGGTGGACAAGCTGATATTTCCTTTGGAATGAAATCCTCATTCTCTTCCTAGGTCTTCTTCATTTCCCATTCCTGAAGTACAGAAAGACAAGACAAATCAATCTGTTGAATGGTCTAGTGTGACATGGATAAAAACATTTCATGGCACCTAGTTAGATGATCTCCACTGGCCAGGTTGCATTGGGTTCTAGCCCCCTCTCTCTCTTTCTGTGGCCCTGAGTAAGTCACTTCTCCATGCTGGTCTCTCTTGTCCCTTCATCCATTCTCAACATAGTTGCCTGAATGGTCTTTAAAAAATGTAATTTATATCCAAAACCCTTTGCTCAAAACCTTCCATCATGTCACAGCAAGATCCATTATGTTACAACAAGATCCATGGTTCCTCAGTGGCCTGAAAGGCTTTAGAGAAAAGGCTGGTAAATGATAGTCTGTGGGCCAAGTCTGGCCTATTGCCCATTCTCATATAATCCATCAGCTAAGAATGATTTTCTTATTTCTAAATGTTTGAAAAAAAAAAATCAAAAGAAGATGACTATCTCATGACACATGAAAATGATAAGAAATTCAAATTTCAGTGCCTATAAATAAGTTTTATTGGGCTAGGCGCAGTGGCTCATGCCTGTAATCCCAGCACTTTGGGAGGCTGAGGTGGGCAGATCACGAGGTCAGGAGTTCGAGACCAACCTGACCAACATGGTGAAACCCCGTCTCTACTAAAAATACAAAAAAATTATTCAAGCATGGTGGTGTGCACCTGTAATCCCAGCTACACAGGAGGCTGAGGCAGGAGAATTGCTTGAACCCAGGAGGCGGAGGTTGCAATGAGCTGAGATCGTGCCACTGCACTCCAGCCTGGGCAACAGAGCGAGACTCCATCTCAAAAAATAAATAAATAAATAAAATTTAAAAAAAATAAAAAGTTTTACTGGGACACAGCCATTTTCATCATCATTTACACATTGTCCATGGCTATTTTCATGTGACAATGGCAGAGCTGAGAGGTTGTGGAACAGATCATATGGTTCAGAAAGCCTAAACTATTTACTCTCTGGCCCTTCACAGAAAAAGTTTGCTGACTGCTGGTCTAGATGATCTGGCCCCTCACTGGTTACTTCTCTGATCTCATCTCCTAATGCTCACCCTTTGTTCCCTTCACTGGAACCACCTGGATCTTCTTGATGTTCCTCAAACATTCCAAGCTTTTTCCCACTTCAGGGACTTGACACTTGCTCTTCTCTCTGCCTGGATCGTCATTCCCTCAGCCCCCTGCATGGGTCTCTCCCTCACACTCCATTCAGGTCTCTGCTTATGTGTCATTTTCTCGAAAGGGTCTTTGCTGTCACTGTGCTTAAGCCCCTTTGGGAGGTTCATCTTCTCTGGCATCACATTATTTATGTGTGGTATTTAAAGTATTTGTCTTCCCAACTCTATGAGACCAGGGACTTTTTTGGGTTCCCTGTTATGTAACCAGAAATTATAACAAGACTCACATATGTTAGGTCTTCAACAAATATTTGTTTAATGACTAACTGTAGGACAGAATAAAGACTCTTCCCTCTCAGGCTCTGAAAATCAATTCCAACCTGAGGGACGTAGAGCCGTGCTTTTTTTTTTGAGACAGGGTCTCACTTAGTGTCATCTAGAAATCCAGAAAGCTGTGAAACCGAAATATTTCTCCACTGTTTTGGTATAGACTCATTTGGTGGCAAAACTTGACCTGACCTGATATGAGGCTGTTTATAATCTTCATTCACTCCATGTGCTATAAATATTCCTGTGTCTTGCTGTAGAATTATTAACATGTTTGCTTATATGGTACCACCTGAGGACTTATTGGGGTTTTCATCATATATTAGTGTAGGTACCATATTACCTTTATAAAATCCAAAAAGTTCTGAAACATAGCTGACCCCCAAGAGTCACACAGAAGGGACTGTGGACCAGCATCCTGGAGGGAGCCATGGACTTAGAATTGGAAGACGTGGGTTTACTTACTTGCTTTTGCAGTGATATCTTGCATAGCCCTGGGCAAGTCCCATAGTCCTTGATTTTCAGTTACCTCATCAATGAAATGGGACCTGTCCTGTCTTAAAACACATTGTAGGCTCAGAAACCAGATGATTAAGCTTGTTAGAAATATGTGTTAACAAAGAGTGAATAGGTTCTGAATAATATCTGAAGATTACTGCTTCTGAGGAAGGTTCATGAATTTCATTGCATAAATGCATTGGCAATTCTCTACCTTTCTCACTAGCTGATTTTTTGGTTTTGGGTGAACTTCCATAAAAAGGGGGTTACCAGGTCTGTGATTTGATAAGCTGAACTATGGCTCTACCTTGGCTTTCTGTAGCACCCTTCCTTGGTTGGAGGCTACGATGGATGGGCTCCTCTTCCTCAGCTCAGAAACACAGTTGACAGGGAGAGATTGCTCTGGAACGCTGCTCTTGGGTTTATTTGCAGTTTCCTGTTGATGGCAATAAATAATTACATAGGTGAGATCTGGTGATGGCTACCGACACCCAGCCTGCCCTCAAAAGCATGAGGACACTTTATTATTTTTATTTTTGAGAGAGAGTCTCTCTTTGTCACCCAGGCTGGAGCATAGTGGCACGAGCTTGGCTCACTGCAACCTCTGCCTCCTGGGGTCAAGCGATTCTCATACCTCAGCCTCCCAAGTAGCTGGGATTACAGGTGTGCACCACCGGGCCTGGCTAATGTTTGTATTTTCAGTAGAGATGGGGTTTTGCCAAATTGCCCAGGCTGGTCTCAAACTCCTGGGCTAAAGCAGTTCACCCACCTTGGCCTCCCAAAGTCCTGGGATTACAGGTGTAAGCTACTGTGCCCAGCAGCATGGGAACTTTAAAATAAAAGGCATTGGCCAGGCGCGGTGGCTCATGCCTGTAATCCCAGCACTTTGGGAGGCCGAGACAGGCGGATCACGAGGTCAGGAGATCAAGACCATCCTGGCTAACACAATGAAACCCAGTCTCTACTAAAAATACAAAGAATTAGCGGGGCGTGGTGGTGGGCGCCTGTAGTCCCAGCTACATGGGAGGCTGAGGCAGGAGAATGGCATGAACCCGGGAGGCGGAGCTTGCAGTGAGCCGAGATCGCGCCACTGCACTCCAGCCTGGGCGACGGAGCGAGACTCCGTCTCAAAAAAAAAAAAAAAAAAGGCACTGAACAGAAGATACTTGAGGACCTTCAGATAATGATAATGACAACTAAAATTACTGAACCTCACTACAAAGCATTGTGTGAATTAGCTCCTTTAGCTTCTCAACAAGCCTATGAAGTAGGTACTATTATTAGTCATTCCATTTTATAGGTGAGGAAATGGGGAAGGTCAAATTGCTGTGCAAGGTCATGTGGCTGATGAGTGGGAGAACCAGGATTCCAATCCCATAGCCCTTTCTTTCTTCCTTTCTTTCCTTCCCTCCTTCCTTTCTTTCTTCCTTCCTTCCTTTTCTTTTGTTCTTTTCCCTCCCTCCCTCCCTCTCTCCCTCCCTTCCTCCCTCCCTCCCTTCCTTCCTTTTTTTTTTTTGTGTGTGTGTGTGAGACAGAGTCTTGCTCTCTTTCCAAGGCTGGAGGTCCACCTCCCAGGTTCAAGTGATTCTCTTACCTCAGCCTCCTGAGTAGCTGGGACAGGCATGTGCCACCATGCCCAGTTAATTTTTGTATTTTTAGTAGAGATGGGGTTTCACCATGTTGGCCAGGATGGTTTCAAACTCCTGGCCTCAAGTGATCCGCCCATCTCAGACTCCCAAAGTGCTGGGATTATAGGCATGAGTTACCCTGCCTGGCCCCACAGTCTGACTTTTAACCTCTCTCCTGTATTCCTTCTCATTTTTGAAATTACCTTTACCCCTTACATTTTCCAGATAATTGCTTAGTATAATACCTTACTAGATGTAGTTCCTTAAGGGTGACATCGTAACAGCTAAACCTGCAAGGAATTTAGAGAAAGCTTCTCTTTATCTCCAAAGAATGTCAAAAGGATCCAAAACTGAGGGAAAAGTGCTCTGGAATGGGAATATCAGGTCATGCTGGTGGGAGGAAGCAGCTGGGATGAATGAACAAATGCTAGCTCCTCCACCAGCCCTCTGTGACTCTAGGAAGTTTTGTCCTTGGCTGACATGTTTTTCATCTATATAATGAGATTGGAAACACCCCATGGAAAGGAAGTGTAGGGGTGTAAGACACAGCACTGGCTCAATCAGGTGTGGTGTGACCAGGAAATGTGACCTGGGACAACAATAATAATGACACATTGCCTCCTGACAAGTCATACTTATCAGACAAGTTATTTCGTCTCTTTAAGTCCCAATTTCCTCACCCGAAAGCAGGCAAAACATTTATTCATTTGACAAATATTTCTTGCACTCCCACTATTTTTCTGTAAAGGGTCAGGAATTTAATGATAAATGGATGTAGTCCAATTCTTAACAAGAATAGAATCTAGTGGAGAAGACAGACATTGGACAAGCAAGGACACAAATATATATATACACACATACACACAAATTGTGGTAAAGTGCTATGAGGAAGAATAATAGAGGGAGCTGTTGGTAATTTAGACCAACTAGGGTCAGTTTTGCTCTCCCAGGGAACATCTGACAATTTCTGGAGATATTTTGGTTGTCACTGGTCGGGGGGTGCTACTAGCAACCAGTGAGTAGAAGGTAGAGATGCTGCTTAACATTCTACTTGATATCCTTAGGTAGGACCTTAAGATCCCTGACATCCTGCTGATACACAGAATAGTCCCTTATAAGAAGGAGTTACAGGGCCAAAATGTCAGTAGTGCTGAGGTTGAGAAACCCTGGTGTAGATGAGGTCAGGGAAGTTCTCTCTGAGAGAGCCCCATTGGAGGTGAGTGAATCTTCCTCGCAGAGTTACTGGGAGCATTAGAGATAACGGATACAGAGCCCTGAGGACAGGGCCTGGTACCCTGGAGATCCCAGGAGAGGGCATGTGAGACCGTTGTATTTTTTTGTAGAGACAGGGTTTTGCCATGTTGCACTGGAGGGCTTTGGAGCAGGGCTCTGGAGTTAAGACTTCCTGGGTTTGAATCCTGTCTCCCACTTCACTGAGTGACCTTGAGCAAGTCATTCGACATCTCTGAACCTTAGTTTTCTTGTCTGTCAACCCCTAAACTACCTCATAGGACTGCCATGAAGATTGTGTGAGATAATACAGGTTAAGATGCCTGTAGTAATGGATCACACATGCTTGTTATTCAACATATGGTAGCTACTATTATCATCAATAACCCCAAGGCCATTTCTAAGATCACCTTTAGGGTAAAAATTCAAATGGTGATGCTGCTGTGGAGACAAGAACAGGCCAGAAAATCAAGAGAAATTGCTCCAAGAGTCCTCTTCCTAGCTGTGCCACCCATGGCATGCCCTTCACCTTTTTGGACTTCAGTTTTCTTGTCTGTAAATGGGCATAACCCCTACTTCCAAAGAGTGATCATGAAGGAGAGATCTGCAGTGTGTGGAGGGATACAGGAGTAGCTGCCCCTGGCATGGAAGGCCCTGGACTCACCCCACTCTTGGGCTTGCTGCTCATGGAGAGCCCCAGGGCCGGCCCTCCTGCCAGGGACTGCTGCAAGCGCTCCTTCACGGCCACCAGCTTCAGCTCCAGATCAATCCGGCGCTCCTCCTTTGACCGACACTGAGCTTCCAGGGTGGCCACGGCTTCTTCCAGAGCCTTTAATTTTGCTCCTGAATCAAGATACATTGATAAGAAACAGCTGAACCTGACCTGAAGTGTCAGGGAATCTGGCAGGGCCTGATGCCTTTGTCTGCCCCTCCTGGTGGGCCTTTCCAGTCCCCAGTCTTGGTTAAGAGATGGACTCTGGGCTTGGGGTTCCAGTTCCATACTGGGGTTCCAGCTCCATAATGAGATGAGGTCTCATTATGGTCTTTATATGTCTGGTACCCATTTCACCATCTCCTGGAAATAGCACTCTGAGTTTTCATTGGGAAACCACCTTCCCCTTCTCATTCTGTCTCTCTTCTCTCTTTTTCTTTTTTTTGAGATGGAGTCTCACTCTGTCACCCAGGCTGGAGTGCAGTGGGTGATCTCAGCTCACTGCAACCTCTGCCTCCTGGGGTCAAGCAATCCTCCTGCCTCAGCCTCCCGAGTAGCTGGGACTACAGGCACACCCCAGCATGCCCAGCTAATTTTTGTATATTTAGTAGAGATGGGGTTTTGCCATATTGGCCAGCCTAGTCTCAAATTGCTGACCTCAAGTAATCCACTAGCCTTGGCCTCCCAAAGTGCTGGGATTACAGGCATGAGCCACTGCACCTGCCCCCCAGCCCCATTCTCTCTAGTTTGAGTGGGGCTGACTCTGCTTCTAGTTCAAGGGTTTGGCACATAACTTAGGTCTGCCCCATAATCACAGCTCATCTTCTGGTGACAGTGATTGGATGAAGGATGAAAGTGGGACCAATCAGAGTGAATCCAGAGGGTTTTGTGGTGGTTGCTGGGAGGAGAAGCTCTCTCTGCTTGGGTTGGCTGGGAGGGCTGGGTGAGGGCTGGCACTGTGCAGCCATTGTGGCATCACAAGGGGAGAATGAAACCAAAGGAGAGAAGGGTAGAAGCATGAGTATGAGAAATAAGCTTCCTGGTGACATCATTTAAGTCCCTGGACCCCACTACACCAGATCACTCAATTTTCCAATTACATCTTCTTTTCATTTCTCTGCCAGTTTAGCTTTGGTTTCTGTTACTTGTAAACAAGTGTCATAGCAGGGCTTTACAGACACAGAAAAATAGAGATGAAGTCTCATTATGTTGCTCAGGCTGGTGTCGAACTCCTGCACTCAAACAGTCCTCCTGCCTCAGTTTCCCAAAGTGCTAGGATTACAGGCGTGAACCATGGCACCCAGCTCACTTTTTCAATTTAATCTAACAAACCTATATTAGTACCTTTCTCATGCCAAGTGCTGTGTTGGGTCTTACCAGGTTTAAAAATCAGTTCCATTCTTTGCCCTGAGGGAGGCTGTGCTGGAGGGTTTTCCAGTAATGTTGAATTCTTTATATTCATCATTCACCATGTATTTAATGCGTGCTTACCATGTATCAGGCATTGTCCTCGGCCCTAGATGTATCAGTGAACAAAGCAGGCAAAGATCCTTGCCCTTATGGTGCTTACATTTGTGTGTCTGTGGCAAACAATAAATAATAAATATAATAAATAATCTGATATGTTACCAAGTAATAGTGCCATAGGGGAAAAAATTGAGCAGGACAAGGATAGTCAACTTGCTCCAAATCCTGGTTCTGACTCTCAGAAAATTCTTTATATGGAAACCAAACTGTCTTCCTGTGCCTTCCTCCTGTTGATCCTGGTTCTTGGCCACACAGAACAAGTCTTCTCCTTTAAACCAGAAGTTCTTAATCTGAGGTTCATGGAGTCTTAGGCAATCTATGGATAGGCTCCAGAGGCAGCCACATGAGCTCCTGAACTTTTTTTTTGCAGCATTGTGAACTGTGGTGTTTCTTCTTAGAAAAGGGTCCATAGGTCCACCAGATTCTCATAGGGCTACATGTTTGTGGACATGTTCTATAGCAACAGGACTTCTGCTCCCTCCGGCACGTGGAGAAACCTTAGGCTTAAAGTGTGTTGAACTGCAGTTAGAATGCAAAGGAAACACAGCAGAAAATAGGGTGTGGAGAAGCCCAGAGCAGGCAGGGCCTGCTGAGGTCCCTGGTTTCAGAAGAGGATCCTGGGAAAGCATCATGTCCATTATTCCCTGCACTAGGACCAATGTCTCACATATATCTGTGAATGAATAAAGGTGGAGTTCAAAATGACATCTCTTATTTCTTTGATTCTAAGGCACACTTCTATGCTTCACACTTCTAAAATCAGATTGCTGCTTACTATATTAAATGTATACATTATTGTGATGCTTTTTCATCCCTCCAAAACAAGTTATTAAATTGATGACACTTTCTTTAATTGGGAGGAATGATGATGATAATGATGAAGAGGAGAAGAGGACGAGGAGGAGAAGGCGAAGGGGAGGAGAAGGCGAAGGGGAGGAGAAGCCCACTTTTCTTGGGTTGGAAACAAGGTGACTTGTGCAAGAGACCTCCCTTTACTGTGCCCAAGGATGAGCTGGCCACCCATAGGTGCTCAGGACCACAATCACATAGGTACCTGGGCTGCTCCGAATGGCTTCTTTCAGTTCCCTCTTCTCCTGTCTCAGTGCTATCAGCTCTGTCCGAATCGTCTCTTTCTCTTTCTCCAGCTTCTCTTTTTCTACCAAGTACCTCCGGGCATCCTCCTCCGCTCGGTTCTTGCCATACTTGTATTGATTGGCACCTGCAGAGATGTGGGGAAGGGAAAGGCCCTCAGTTCTGACCTCTGGCAAAGGTACTTGGGTGGTGTCAGCTTCTCTCTCAGCCCCAAGTTCTCCATCTATAAAATGGAAATATGTAGACCAAGTCCCTTAGATATATTTAGTGTGAATCCCTTTTTTTTTTTTTTTTTTTTTTTTTGAGACGGAGTCTCACTGTGTCTCCCAGGCTGGAGTGCAGTGGCGCGATCTCGACTCACTGCAAGCTCCGCCCCCCGGGTTCACGCCATTCTCCCGCCTCAGCCTCCCAAGTAGCTGGGACTACAGGCGCCCGCTACCGCGCCCGGCTAGTTTTTTGTATTTTTAGTAGAGACGGGGTTTCACCATGTTAGCCAGGATAGTCTCGATCTCCTGACCTTGTGATCCACCCGCCTCGGCCTCCCAAAGTGCTGGGATTACAGGCTTGAGCCACCGCGCCCGGCCTAGTGTGAATCCTCTAAGGAATTAAGAAGCAAAAGGCCATAGGGCACAGGGACTAGGAGCAAGGCCTTGGAACAGACAGCCTGAGATTTGGGCATTTTTGACCTTCCTGGTTGTGTGACATTAGGCAAAAGAGACTGGTAGTGTTTTACTGTGCCTTTCCCCCTTGACCTTAGTTTCCTTATTTGTAAACAAGGATATGGATACAATTTACCTCATAGAGTTGTGGTAAGGGTTGAATGAGATGATTAATGAAAAGCACTTAGTATAGTAGGCAAATAGTAAGGGTTAGGTAATAATGATAATATTATTAAAAACAAATTTGTGATGTAGAACATACTTTGGTTTTAAAAGAACAAGTTTTATAGTCAGTTTTCAGATATCTATAAGACAAGGAGACCGTTCCGTATAACTCAGATCTCCAGAGATTCTAGACTTTGAGCTACAGTCAGTTATCCATTTTATTACTGGGGAAGGGGTTGGGGGAGGGAGGGACCTGGTGGTCTACTGTAGGTTCAACACTATGATGGACAATAAAAACAAATAATTATGGCAAAAATGTATTATTTACTATACACTAGGCACTATATGCTGAGCCATTTACTTGCATTCCCACTTAGTCATCATGAAAGTTATTTTTTTAATTGATTTTTTTGAGACAGAGTCTTGCTCTGTCACCCAGGCTGGAGTGCAGTGGCGTGATCTCGGCTCACTGCAACCTCCACCTCTGGGGTTCAAGTGATTCTCCTGCCTCAACCTCCCAAGTAGAGTAGCTGGGACTACAGGTGCATGCCACCATGCCCAGCTAATTTTTGTATTTTTAGTAGAGATGGGGTTTCACCATGTTGGTCAGGCTGTTCTCGAACTCCTGACCTCAAGTGATCAGCCTGCCTCAGCCTCCCAAAGTGCTGGGATTACAGGAGTGAGCCACTGTGCCCAGCCCACAAAACTTATACTATAATTAGTTTTCTTCTATTGTTGAGGAAACTGAGGTACACAGCAGTTAAGTCCCACTGCTAATGGTGGCAGAGCCAAGGTTAAACCCATGTCTCCATGTCTTTCTGACTCCAGGGTCCATGCTGTGCAATACTGCTGTAGCTGGTTCAAGGCCATAGTTCAACCTCTTGGGGAAAGTTTTACTTTTGTGTGTGTGTGTGTGTGTGTGTGTGCGCGCGCGCGCTATACAGAACTGCACACTGCTTTATATAAGTTGGTGCAGAATAATTCCTGCAGTTTATGATAATTGGGGGTCTTGTCTAGCCAGCTGCTGTAGGGATTGCAGTGGTCACCCAGTGACCCATGCGAAAATCAGTTCCTGACACAACTACCCTGCAGTTCAAGCGTGATCATAAATACAGCATGGAGGGTCTTCTGGCTTTCATTGTTACTGATGAGAAGTCAGCTGTTAATGTTACTGGGATTCTCTTATACATGATGGCTTGATTTTCTCTTCTGCCTTCAACATTTTTTCCTTGTCTTTGGTATAAGCATTTTTACCATGATGTATCTTTGTAGATCTCCTTGCCTTTATCTTACTTGGATTTCACTGAGCTTCGTGGATGTATAGATTAATGTTTTTCAATAAATTTGGCAAGTTTCAGCCATTATTTGAATATTTTTTATGCTCATCTCTCTCTCTTCTCCTTCTAGTACTCCCTGTACACATATGTTTGTGCACTTAATGGTGTTCCACAATGCTCTGAGGCTCTGTCATTTTTCTTCATTCTTTTTTCCTCTCTGCTCTTTAGTTTGCATAATCTCTATTTTTCTATCATCAAGTTCACTGATTCTTCTACCAGGTCAAATTTACTGTTGTGCCCACTGAGTGAATTTTTCATTTCAGTTATTGTACTTTTTGGCCTCATGATTTTTACTTGGTTCTTCCTTTTATAATTTCTATCTTTCTGTTGGAGGCCTCTATCAATATATTATCAATAATATATTCCATGTGACTGTACTATGTAGTATAGTATAATATAGGATAGCTATATTTCATATAACTATAGTGTAGTTCCATGTACCTATACTGTAGTGTACAGTATAGTGTAGTGTAGTACTCAGCATAGTCTATTTCCTCCTTCAGTATGAAGCCAATTTCTCCAGAACAATGAGAAATACATTTCTTTTGTTTATAAGTTACCCAGCTTATGGAATTTTGTTATAGCAGGAGGAATGGACTATTATCAATAATATATTGATAGAGACTACCAATAATATAGGCTATTCATAATATAGACTATCTCTTAATACCCTGTCATCTTCCATTCCTTTATTTCTTTAAGCATGGTTTCCTTAAGTTCTTTAAATAATTTATAATGGCTGCTTTGAAATCTTTGTTAAATTCTACATTTGGGCCCTCTCTCAGGCAGTTTCTATGGCTTGATTTTTTCCCCTCTGTATGGGTCACATTTTCCTGCTTCTTCGTGCATCTCATAATTTTTTGTTGAAAACTGGTCATTTTAGAGAATATATTATAGTATCTTTTGATATGCATCCCCCCAACTGGGTTGTTGGGTTACTTTCTTATTTGTTTAGTGACTTGTCTGAACTATTTTAGTGTAGTCTACTTCCTCTTGAAGTATGAAGGCACTGATGTTGCTCCTCAGAGGCCATAGCCTTGGCATATGTACAGTCACTCTGGGGTGACAGCGTATTAGCAGGGATTTCTGACTCTTTCCCTAATCTCCTGTTAAGCAGTCTGCCTCTGTTGCTATTACACCCAGCTGTTAGGCTCTACTAATTGTCAGGTGTTTGCTCTATTGATTTTGACAATGCATAAATTACTCCACAGTCTGATCCAATTAAATTCAGCCCCTTTATAGGATAGTTGTGGAGGCTCATCTTTGAGATCTATTCTAACCCTAGCAGGGCTCTTTTTATTTAAACCAATTTCTTAAAAAAAATTTTTTTTTTTCTTTTTTTGCGACAGGGTCTCACTCTGTCACTCAGGCTGGAGTGCAGTGGCACGATCACAGCTCACTGCAACCTCTGCCTCTTGGGTTCAAGTGATTCTTGTGCTTCAGCCTCCCTAGTAGCTGGGATTACAGGTGCCTGCCACCATGCCTGGCTAATTTTTGTATTTTTAGTAGAGACAGGGTTTTGCCATGTTGGCTAGGCTGATCTTTAACTCCTGGCCTCAAGTGATCCACCTGCCTCAGCCTCCCAAAGTGTTGGGATGACAGGGGTGAGCCATCACACCCAGCTGAGGGCATTTTTAGCTGTCTCTTTCTGTGGTTCTCTCTGATAAACTAGCCTGTGGTTTAGTTTATTGTTCTCATAACCACCAAATCTCCATTGTTTTTGAGAGCACCCTTTGGTTTACACTTTCCCACACTGTTCCAACTAAAGTCAGTTCTTTTGAGGAAGAGCTTTGGAGTGCTCTGTTCTTATGGCCTGCCCTTCCCCACTGGGCAAAATCTCTGAGTCACTGCTCTGGATCCAGGGGTGGCAACAATGGCCTGTGCTGTTGTTTGAATGTTCGTCCCCTCCAACACTCATGTTGAACTTTAATTGCAATTGTAACAGTATGAAAAGATAGGACTTTGAGAGGTGATTTAGGCCATGAGGGCTTTGCCTTCATGGGTGGGATTAATGCCGTTAAAAAAGGGCAAATTCAACCCCCTTTTGCCTCTTTGCCCTTCTGTTTTCTTCCATGTGATGATGCAGCAAGAAGGCCCTTGCTAGAGGTCAACAGCTTGATCTTGGATTTTTCCAGCCTCTAGACCAGGAGCTAATAATTTCTGTTCATTATAAATTACCCAGTCTCTGGTATTCTGTTATAGCAGCACAAAACAAATTAAGAGCCTGTTTCTCTTGGAGTGACATTCCTGTTATGAGCAGGGTGCTGGGGCGGGGGCAGTAACCTCCGGTCTACTCTGCTTGTCTCTCCCAGCATGCAACCTCTGCCCTACAAGTGAGCTGGGATGAGGGCAATCAGGGCCCCAGTATTCTTGGCTTACCCTACCTGGGGCAAAGCCTTTGCTCTATCATCTGGGTAGAGGAAGGGCGCTTCCTCCCTCTTGGCTGCAATCACCTGGAATTTAGCCTCTGCAGCATGGAGCTGGGTATGACAAAAAATACTGGCAGCCTGCCCTTCCGGGGGAGATACTGTAGCCCTTCACTGGCAGCTGGGGAAAGAAGGAGCCCTGTTTTCTTGTCCAGATGTGCCTGGAGTGAAGATTCTTTCAAACTGAGTTGGGGGATAAAGGGGTAGGTTGTGCCTCAAATGCCACAAACTCTCACTGTTCTTACTAAGATTTAGCAAATTTTCTAGAATAAATGTTTCTTCATTTGCCCTCAGGAAAATTTCCAGACTTTAAATAATTGTTTGTTTTAATAAATTTTACCAGCTACAGCTGTTTTGCTAGGGAGTGGGTCCATGCAGCTTCTCACACCACCATTTTTCTCAGCAATCTACTTGGCCTCCATGATTCTTGCTTCCTAATATTCATGCCCTTTTATAGTCCCTCCCACACTAAACAGTGCTGACCTGTGTAACCATCAGGATATTGCAGAATGACAGAGTGTAACTTCTAACCATAGGTCATAAAAGACCTTGCAGCATCAGCCTTGCTGTTCCTTCTTGGGTTGCTTGCTCTGGGGGAAGCCAGCTGTCGCATCACAAGGACAAGCAACTCTATGAAGAGATTCCCATGGCAAAGAACTGAGGCCTCCTTCCAACACCTAGCACAAACTTGCCAGGCATGCAGTGAGTCATCTTAGAAGTGGATCCTTCAGCCTGTCAAGACTTTGGATGACTTCAGATGACCAGCCAACATCTTGAGATCTCATGAGAGACCCCAAGCCAGAACTACCTATCCAAACCATTTAGGATTCCTGATCCACAGAAACCATGTGACATGATACATGTTCCTGCTTATTGTTTAGAGGAGCTAAATTTTGGGTAATTTCTTATGTAGCAATAGGCAATTAATACATGATCGTGGGCAAAATCCTTTGGCTATAGACTAGATGTTTACATACCCCAAAATTCATACGTTGAAACCTAATCGCCTATGTGATGGCACTTGGAGGTGGGGCCTTTGGTAGGTGATTAGGTCACCAGGGTGGAGCCCTCATGGGTGGGATTAGTGCCCTTGGGAAAGAGACCCCAGGGAGCAAAAAGATGGTCATCACCAGGAAACAGGCCCTCACCAGACACCAAATTGGCTGCCACCTTGATCTCAGACTTCCCAGCCTCCAGAACAATGAGAAATAAATTTCTGTTATTTATAAGTTACCTAGCTTATGGGATTTTGTTATAGCAAGAGAAATGGATTAAGATATCTTCTCTTTTATTTTCTTCAGTTTCTTCATCTAAAAAACAACCTTGTTGGAATTCATTAGCAGTCTTCCACCGTGGTTTCCCACTGCCCTTCAAGGAACCTTATGACCCCGCGGTGATGGCTAACAGGAGAAGTGGAGTCCAAGTGGGCCTTAACCAGAGTAGCTCCACTTTTATTTTATTTTATAAACTTGGCTTTCATATGAGATTTGATCTGAAGAAAGGGTCTACTTTTTTGTGTATGTTTGTTAGTTTTTTGTTGTTGTCATTGACATTCGGTGATTTCTTTAATCTTACATGCTTTTTTCAGTTTAGATTTCCATTTTAAAATGGGCATTTCACAAGGCCCTGCATTTCCAGTATCTCTGAGAGTAGAGTGCAAAGTTACACAACAACCTTCTGATTGTTCAGAGAGGAAACTCAGGCCCAGAGAGGGGAAAGGACTTTTCCCAGAGGTACACAGTAATTCAGTAGTCAAGGGAGGAATGAGGAATGGAATACAGATTTCCTGACCCTCAGAAGGGATGATCTATACAAATGAAATGGAGCCATAATATAGAAAAGTATTTTTAAAAATAGGTATTAAAATATAAAAATAAGTTTACAAAAAGCACAGAACAGAACTTGACTCTGTTGAGATGCAGGGAGAATAAATGTAAAGGAACAAAGAAAAAACTTTTGGAACATGCTGTCCCACAGGAAGCTGGCTTCTTCATAAAGAGAAATCACACAGGAGCACAGATTACTGTTGGAAGTAAAACAGAATTTACAACAGAGTTGCCTGGCATACTTAGTTATCCACATTACTGTGCAGTGTGGCAATCAGGCAATTCACTGAGCTCCTGTGGGGTGCTAGGCAGAGCTAGGGCAGGACACCAAGGTGAGCTGTGGCTTTCACAGCAGCTGGCTCCAGGGTATTCGGATGGGTTCAGTTCTCCACTTACTACCCCAGATCAGAAATCACAAATTGTTAGCCTCTGAAACAGATACAGCTTGTCAACAGTCTCTCTCTCTCTCTCTCTCTATTTGGCCTCATTCAGTGCTAAATTAAAAAAAAAAAATAGTTGCTGATATTAAAAAATAAGCAGATTTCACCTAAAGTCTAGATTTCTGGTCTCTTTTAAGTAATTAGCAAATCTGGTGTTAGGGGCCTGGTACTGCTTCATGGGGATCGTCTGCTGGAGCTGAGCAGCAGCCTCCCCTATAGTTGGGACCTGAGGAGACTGGGTATCAGTTTCCTATAGTACCTCCCCACCCCCCAACTCCCTGTCATTTTTCCTCTGAGGCCACATGCTAGCTGCCCTTTTTCATTGTGCTTGCTCTGTGATTTTTCTTAGGGTAGAGTATTTTCTTGCATCTCACTTTGCTCATTTATTTACCCACCAGAGGAACTGATTTTGAGATCCCTCCTATAGACTGCTTCCTTCCCTTCCTCCCTAGTCAGCAGGGGAGGCCCACACACAACTCACTGGAGGCATGGCGTTTGACTTTGACCTGCGGATCCACCCGATGGGACTTCTCACTGCAGGAGGAGGCGTGACGCTTCACCTGGGCCCCTGTGGGGCGCTCGGGCTCCTCGTCCTGGTGGGAGATGGAAGAAGACAGTCAAGTTCAGGCAGGCGCAGACTCATCAATGCAGGCTGTACTACCGTCTTTGCTCAGTATGGGGTCTTCTTGCTCTATGATTTTGGTCTTACATTTTTAGACTTGCATAGCACTCAAAAATCATAAAGCACTTTTGCTAGCAGTGTATCATTTGAACCTCATACTTTTCTGCTGGGGGCAGCAGAAGGCAACCCTAAACTGTAGTACCTGCTGAGACGAAAATTAGAAAATCTGAAAAGACTGTGGGTGGCTATATTTGATTTATCATAGATATTTTTGTCTTTAGAACATCTGGAAGTATCCTGATTTTCTGAATTGCCTCAAAAAGAAAAGAGTCTTCCCTCAAGAAGAAAAGTCCTGGATGAGATGAGCCAGTGATAGAAGTGACATAACTTAATAGATTAACTATACATTTGTGCATGAGGAATATTAAGAATACTAAAAATCCAGTGAAAGCTTAGGAAACCATGAGTTAAATATGATAATAATGTAATATAATAATGATGTTGTCAACAACAGTACTATTTACTCCTCTGTATAAGAACTTCCAATGTCTAGGCACTGTGCTAATTTCTTCTTTTGAGTGCAGTGGTGTGATCATGGCTCACTGCAGCCTCAACCTCCTGGACTCAAGCGATCCTCCCACCTCAGCCTCCTGAGTAGCTGGGACAACAGGTGCGCACCACCATGCCCGGCTAATTTTTGTACTGACAGGGTTTTGCCATGTTGGCCAGGCTGGTCTCAAACTCCTGGGCTTAAGTGATCCACCACCTCAGCTTCCCTAAGTGCTAGGATTACAGGTGTGAGCCACCACTGTGCCCAGCCTACACTTTTTTTTTTTGAGACAGAGTCTCACTCTGTTGCCTAGGCTGGAGTTCAGTGGCATGATCTTGGCTTACTGCAACCTCCACCTCCTGGGTTCAAGCAATCTTCCTGCCTCAGCCTCCCAAGTAGCTGGGACCACAGGCATGTGCCACTATGTCTGGCTAATTTTTGTAGTTTTTAAGTAGAGACGAGGTTTTGCCATGTTGGTCAGGCTGGACTCGAGCTCCTGACCTCAAGTGATCCACCCACCTCAGCCTCCCAAAGTACCAGGATTATAGGCATGAGCCATGGCACCCAGACCTTGCCTAAACTTTCTTACATAAAGTATTATTTAATTCTTGCAGCCATCCAAGAAGGTAGGTTTTATCATATCCTTTTGGAGTCAGGAAGCGAAGACCAGCAGCCCTGAGTCTGACTCAAACTTCACATCCTTAAGTGCTAAGCTATCTTGCCACTAAACTCTGCAACTGAGAAAAACCTCAAGCGGCATCCACAGGTTTATCTGAGTCTGAAGAAAGATCATATGAACAGAAGGATGACTGGAGAAATTTCCAGAAAAGGGAGTCCTAGAGGTGAAAACTCAGTGTGTCATCGAGCACCATCCAAGGCAGAGGTCCTGTCCGCAGACACATCTGCAGACACAGCTTAATTGCCTCTCTCTCCTGCTAATGGTGAGGCCTGACCCACCCACCAGCGTCTGGTTGGAATGTGGCTCTCCTCTTGCTTTCTGAGGGAGGAGACAGCACAGGGCATGCTGCCAGGAGCATTCCAGGTCATGTGATGGCTACTCAGGCCTCACTGTAAATTAGTAAGTTGGTATCTCCCTGGCTTAGCAAGCAAAACATGGAGACTGGCCTGGGAGCTGAAGCTCCCAGATCACGAAGTCACTAGGTGAAGGCTTGCAGGTTGACCCCAGCGTCAGCACCTGCCCCAGACACCACAGAATCAGGAGGATAAGTTCACAGAGCGGTAAACAGGACCCAGCATCTTGCTCAAACTGGAGACGATGCCTCACCTTTTGGTAGTGCTTGGCAGTTTACAGAGCCCTTTCTTCCTCCCAACCTGGGTCTCTTTCCACTGCACCACCCAGCCTCCTGTGCCAGGGATTCCTCATCCTGAGCCATGCTCTATGATAAGAAGGGGCTCCCCTTCTAGCTACTGCTGCTTAAATGAAAATGATCTCTCTGAGGAGAAGGTAAAGAGAGCAGAAAGAGGGAGAGCTAATAAGTGGCCTTTGTCACATTCCTGGGCAGCCCCAAGGGACTGTACCTGCATCTTTTCATAAGGAACATCATCATAAACTCGGGGCTCAGGCCACTGATTCTGGCAGGATCTTGCATATCTAGAAAATAAAAGGTACAACGACAATGACAATGACAATGACAATGACAATGATGCTTTTCGACTTACAGTGTTTTCCTGTCTACCACTCTCATTGATTCTGGCAGAAACTCTTAAGGCAGGTCAGAAGATTAGTAAAAGCAAGATGGCAGGAAGCACTGTGTCATGGGCTGTGTTAGGGTGTCACAGACAGGACCAATGTGATTCTCATAACAACCTGCAAGGCAGGTAATTCATCACCACCATTCTATGAGTCAGAAAACAGAGATCTGAGATGGCAAGCAACCAGTGCAAGCTTCCACTGCTGGTGGTGACCAAGCTGGGACTCGAACCTGGCTCTTCTAGTACCTGAATGCCATATACTAGCCATGTGCCCATGATCAAGTGTGTGAAAGCTTAAAGTCCCGTGGCATGAGGGCAGAACCCAGGCCACTACTTCAAGGCTTCTCTACTTTTGCTCCTTCCATCCACAGCTTGCCTCTGACCCTAGGCTACCTCCTTCAGCCAGCTCCCCACTCTTTGCTGTAAGAGGAAGACACCCATTCCAACTTCTCAAGGAAGCAGAGCTTTCCTTAGCTCCTCCCTTCCCTCCCAGTGCCCAGGGCTGTACTCAGCCTCTGAGAGGGATGGAGACAGGAAAGGTCCTGGGCAGGTGCGGCCGGTGCAGCTGACACTTACAGGAAGGAGTTGCGCCCAGCACTGACGATGCTGGTTAAGGTCTCCACATCCACGTAGTCATAGTGCAGCGCCTCTGGAGTGACTCTGGAGCCCATCTCCACCAGCAGCAGCCCGAGCCAGCGACCCATGTCCTCCGAACAGCTTGCCTGAAGGACAGGAGGCAAAGGTAGAGTTCATTTTCCTACTGTCAGAGCTTCTGGAGACCTATTGACTTCAGCCAAACCCAGAAATATTTGTAAGTACTGACTATGTACCCGATACTCAGGGGTCAAAGAGGAATAAGATTACAGCACACATCCAGAAATCCAAGAGGCTCCCTTCTTCCATCTATTCAGGTTTCCATTCAAATGTCACCTCCTCAGAGAGGCCCTCCCTGATGACCTCTCTAAGACAGAGGCCTCCCTACCCTCACTTTCCATTCTCAGAGCCTTCCCCAACCATTAGGATATAAAACCAACATTTGGGTGTTCTCTGAATTTTTAAAAACTATTTATTTTTTATTAGAAGAGGTCATTTCTCATATAACTCAATCAAAATTTTTTCTGGTGTTATAATTGCCAAATAATTACAATACTGTATATAGGAAAATCTCCAAGAAGTTGCCAGTCAACTAAACGTGGACTTATGTTAATTCTCATTTAAAGAGCATCTTATAAAATTAAATTAGCACACAAATACTAAACTTGAATAAATAAAGCACATTTTTTGCTCATGTATAAGAGAAATAAGAGACCTATCTCAAACTACCAAAAATAAAAGTGAGTTACAGAGAAGATATTCTTTGAAATTTAAGAACTGAGAGAGGCAGTGGGACTTGGGCAGAAAACAAGACCAAGAGGTCAGGTTCTAGGACAAGACCAAGAGACCACTGGTGGACCCCTGGATAAAGCACATGGCTGCCTTGGCCTCAGTTTCCTATCTGTAATGGGAGAAATTAGTTTTCTGTTTTCCTCTAGTGTTAACATTTAAAATTCTAAATTGCCAAAGGGTTGCCATGTGGAAGAGAGTCCACGTATTCTGCGTGACCTCAGAGAGGAGGCTACTGCCCGTGAGTAAGGACAGTGAATCGGTGAAATGAAATCATACTTCATTCACTCATTTGTTCAACAAATATTTCTAGAGCCCATAGTATTCTAGTGCAGGACATCCTGGTGAGCTCTGGAAAAACAAAAGTATGCAGAATAGGCCTAGTTATTGCCTTCCTGGAGCTCAAAGATTTCAACTCAGTATGGGGAAAATCTGTCTAAAATTTGAATTGCTCAATGGGAGGGGCATGGACCTTCTCCTCCACCAGAGGAGGGTACTGGTGAAAGGTCTTAGAGGGGATTCCAGAATCTGAATGGGCTAGACTAGACTAGATGCCTTTCAGGCTTGGGATTTTAAGGTAAGGGAGAAAAAACAAACCTTGGTTCTGGTGCTGCCAGATTTAGTGAATAAAAATACAGAATGTTTTGTTTAATTTGAATGTCAGATGAACAATAATAGTTTAGTATCGATAGAGCTCCAATCTTGCATGGCACATACCTATATTTTTATGAAAACGTTCCGGGTAATGTTCATGGCTTACCTGAAATTCAAATTAAGTGGGTGTCCTGTATGTTGTCTTATAATCCTACTTGGGTCACCTGACAGGAGTGGGGCTTGTTTTCCTTCCCCTTCAGTCCCCATGGTGTCAGCAGCAAGGGCTCCCCCAAACAAAAACACAACACTCAGACCAGAGTTCCCAGACCAAGCACCAACCGCATCCCACCCTCTCCTCTCACCTCCAAGATGGCCACCTCCTGCCGGTTGCGCAGGATCCTGAAGGCAAACGGGTGTCGGGGCCCAAAGCCCGGGGCCACCTCACAGCCTTGCAGGACGATGGCGTTTACGTGGGTTCGCAGGTCCGTGTGGTCCTTGTGGAAATACAGAGTGTTGCACTTCAGGCGGCACCAGCGTTCCTTCCAGCCCTGGTTCACCAGCACGTTCAGGTAGCCTGGAGGAGACAGTGGTGTGAGGTTCCCACAGCCTGCCCCGGGACAGCATGGGGACGCAAGGCGGCTCCTTGTGTCTGCTGGAAAGAAGACCTCAGGGTCCTGGTTAGCTTTCTCTCCCCTGTGACCTCAGGGTGACCTTGGGCATGCTTTTCTGAGTTTATTTCTTACCTGTGAAACAAGGACTGATAATGGCATTCGTACATGTCTGCACAGCCTTTGGGCCACACCAAGCTTGATGAAAAGGGCAGCAACTACTGCGTATGATATAAAAAACACAACTCTTTTGCCTTTTCTCCCCACAAAACTGTTACTGAAAGATGGAAAATAATGGATGATGCTGACACCCAGTGGCAGCGTGTGGGAACAAAAATGTCTCGCCTACATAATCCTAAAATTGACCAAGGCACAGCTGCTATGTAGCTAATGACCCACAGGTTTAGAATTCCCTCTTAATGTTTTAGATTTAAATTTGTTTATTTTTACCATGATGCACTCTGATTCACTGATTACAAAATATTTCTTTGTAACCATATATTTATTTATGTATTTATTTTTTGAGACTGGGTCTCCCTCTGTCACCCAAGCTGGAGTATGGTGTCTCTATCATGGCTCAAGTGATCCTCCCACCTCAGCCTCCCAAGTAGCTGGGATTACAGGCATACACCACCATGCTTGGCTAATTTTTGTATTTTTGGTATAGACAGGGTTTCACCATGTTACCCAGGCTGGACTCAAACTCCAGGGCTCAAGCGATCCTCCCGCCTCGGCCTCCCAAAGTGCTGGGATTACAGAGGTGAGCCACTGCACCTGGTCTTGCCATGTACTTTTATAATATTTTTTTCAGGGTTAGAATATTACTGCATATCCAAAATATATGATTTTTAAAAATTGGATTCCAGTACATGGAACACTACATTTACATGAGCAGAATAATGTTTTCCCCTTCAAATCACTTTTAATTCACATTGAATGCATTTATAATAAAAAGTACCTAAATATTTTTCTCCAATAAATTTCCCTATAATATGGGTTGTTACTTATACACCTGGCACGCTCTATGCTGGGAAATGAGATACCCCTGTCTTGTTATCGTGGAGGAAACTGAGAAACTGAGGCCCAGAGATGGGCGGTGATTTGGACTAAGGTCACAGGGAGCATAGAAATACAGTGGTCAGCTGGCTTTTCCTTTGGTTGAGTGTCAGGGCCTCTGGAAAGAGAAGTGATGGGAAAGCCTAGAGTGTTAATGGAGTGGGGCTTAGCCTCCCAGTAGGCTGGGATCCCCTCCCCTGCCCTGGGGGTGAGGTGGATGAGGCATGAGGTCTCCTGGCCTCAGCCCCAGAAGCCCGCGCCCACAGGACCTGAACACCCTTCATCCCCGTGCCCTGGACCCACCACAGCAGGGAACCTCCTCCTCGGTGGAGGACGTCTGCAGGTCATCGGCCAGTGGCTTCTTCTTGGAAAAGCTGATGATACGGGTGATCTTGCGGCCTGCGGCCCTGCTCATTGAGCCCTTCAGTTCTGCCAGGCTGCTCTTCTTCCCTTTGCCTGTTGGGGAAATGGGTCAGGGGAGTGGAGGGAGCCCTGAGTCTCACCCATCCTTAGTCTTCCCTGTGGCCTTTTCAGCCTGCACACAGGATGGGCCTGCAGCTCCAGGGATGGCAGGCCAGGTCACCTTACCCAGGTCTCCAGAATGATCAGAACCTACTCTGCCGCTGTGTGCCCATGGGCAGGGCCCTGCCCAGTTCCAGCATTCCCCAGCCTGAGCCCCCAGAGGCTCCTACCGTGATCACAGGTCTCCCGGCGGCCAAGGGTAGAACAGTTGTCGCCCATGCCAACGCTGTCAGAATCTGAGGTCTGCTTCTCTTGGGACAGCCTCTGAGGAGGGACACAGACAGTCCCCCATCAGAGGGCACATTTGGAGGTACCCAAATTTCCCTTTATTGGTTCGATCTCCCTCCAACTCCCCCAGCACATGATAATTAGTTAACAAATGTTTGTCAGCAATTATCCTGTGCCTGATACCATACCAGGTATTGGAAAGACAACCATGACTTAGATATGGTTATGTCTTTGGGCAATTCACAGTCCATTAATTATAACACTTTGGAATGAATGTCTTAGGAATTTGGACTGTATTTGGCAGGTGACAGGGAGCTGGGAAAGTATTTAAGTGGAACACTAATGTAATCCAAATTGGTTTAGGAAGTTACTTCCAGTGGCATTGTGGGGATAGAAAAGAGGGGACAAGACTGGAAGCAAAAGAGCCACTTAAGAGAGTGTCATCCTGGTCATGATGAGACTCAACAAGAGCATGAACCAAGATGACAGTGAGGATGCGGAAAAACAGATGAGCTGGCAGACATTTTCAAAATAGTCATGGTGGGACCTGGTGACCAGCAGGAGTCCATTATGATCCTAACTCAGAGAAGAGGATGGGAAGGGGACACACACCCACACACCCACACACAACATGTCAACAATTTCACTTCCAGCCCAAATTAGTTTTACTCGTGACACCAACTCTAGACCATTCATCAATTCATTCATACAAGGTCCGTTAAGTGTCTACTAGGTACCATGGGATGTAGAGTGGAAGTAATGATGACTCTCTTACCACTTATTAGCTATGGGAATGTGGGAAAGTGCTTCTGTCTCCCCAAGGCTGGGTTTTCTCACTTGAATTCCACCCACTTCAGAGGGCTGCTGTGAGGGAGCCAGCCCAAGTGAAGGCCCACGGACTGTATCATTTCTAACACCTGTGTGGTGTGCTGCCATCTTTCTTCAAGGAGCTAAACTGTGCCAGCCACACTTGGGCCAGGATTAAATGACATCCACCCACTTAAGAAGGTGGAATTACAGAGCTCTGAGGCCCCAAAGCCTTTCCTGCCAAGATCCTCTCAAACCAGGCTTAGGGCTGCTTCACCATAAGCAACGGGGGACGGAGAGGACAGGCGGTCATGGGCACCTCTCAATGTCCAAAGGGCTGGAAACATGACAGCTGTCAGAAAGGGGACAGGACTGTCGAGTATGAAGAATCACCTCTTCAAATGCTGAAACAGAAGCTATGGCTCCATGTGTTCGGCAATGGTGTACAGATGGTACATTTTTCATCAAGATAGAGCAAATACAAAGAGGTACCGTGAGCACTTTGGAATGAACTCGATGGTGACGCTGCAATCACATGATTCTGTGGAGAAGAGACCTACCAATATCACGTCCTCACCCTCACTCTCCACCCAAAATACCACCCCCAACATCCTAGTTACCCTCCCTGTGGGCGCTCAGCCACAGGAAATCTCAACTCTACCAGCTTGCCTCTTCTTCCTCTCTACACATCCTTCAAACTGCACCACAGCATGCGCTGGCAAGTGTGTGCACACACACACTCACACACTGACACCGTCAACGCTGCTTTCCCTCTGGCCTCACGCATGGCAAAGGCTAAGTGAGGATAGGGTTGAGCTTCTCCTCCTGCATCCACCTGGGCACGTCTTCCACTCCTGGTGACTCTGCCTGATCCCATACCTTTGCTTCTGTTCCCTCCCCTCGGCCCACCTTTGCCTCAGTGAAATCTTGCCTATGCCTTAAGGCTCAATATAGGCGCCCATCTTCCCTTACCCTTCTCATCCTTCCAGCCAGTGTGGGCCCCTGTTCCACTCACTGTAGCTTTCTGCGATACTCTAACAGGCTGGTGGGCTCTCCTTTCTCTCTGAGCTTAGCCATACTGGCCGTTTTCACTTCCATGCTTCTTCCTGCTCCTGCACCTTTTCCCTCTGTTTAGAGTGCCTTTTCCCTCCTCTTCCCTGCTAATTTTTCATCTTCATTTGAAATATCACTTCCTCAGAGAAGCCTTCTTGGGGCGCTGAGGCAGAGGCAGGGCCCTAGGGTACCTGGTACTTTTCCCTCCTAGCATTTACACAGCTTGGCATTTATAAGTCCGTGTGACTGTTTGATTCACGTCTACTTCCTACTGGGCTGGAAGTGCTGTGAGGGCAGGGCTTGCACCTGTTTGTGTTTGGACTGCATTTCAATGGCTAGCACAGTTCCTGGGGTGCCCTGGGTACTCACCGAGTACCTGTCAAGCAGGTGCCCAGGATCCTGACCTTGAGAGGAGGGGCAACATGGTCATCAAGAACTAGACCATCTGGGTTCAAATCCTGGCTATGGTTCTTATTTACTATGTGACCTTGGGCAAATCTCTGTCTTAGCTTTCTCCTCTGAAAATGTACCTACCCAAAGAGTTCTTATGAAAATCACCTCAGTTAATACACGTAAAGCGTTTAGTACACTGCAGGGCATGCAGTCACAGTCTATAAATACAAGCCTTGATTACATCATGCAAGGCGCATGTCTGTGGGTCTTAACCCTTCCCCTCGACTGTAATGTCCTTAAGGGGAGGACTTGGGTCCAAGGCCCTTTGTTACCCACAATACCTGGCAATGTGTAGGTACTGGGACATATTTGCCAACAGCCTGACCAACTGGCTAATGCCTGCTTCTCTCATGTTCCAGACAGGCACCCTCCTTCTCTTTCTTCTTTCTCTCTCTCTTTTCTTTCTTTTTTTCTGAGACAGGGTCTCACTCTGTTGCCCAGGCTGGAGTGCAGTGGCGCGATCATGGCTCACTGCAGCCTCCATCTGCCAGGCTCAAGCAATTCTCCTACCTTAGCCTCCTGAGTAGTGGGGACTACAGGCATGTGCCACCACACCTGGATAATAGTTTTGTAATTTTTGTGTTTTAGAGATGAGGTCTCACTGTGTTGTCCAGGCTGGTCTTGAACTCCTGGGCTGAAGTGATGTGCCCGCCTTGGCCTCCTTTTCTAATTGACAAATTTCAACTTATTTTTCATGGCATGATTGCAACGTGACCTCCTCCCGTCCTGGCAGGTGCGTCACTCCCTCCTCTGGTTTGTGTTGCACTTTGGTCACAGGCACTCGTTTGTTCATGCATTCATGAATTCAGGAGACATTTATTAAGCACCTACTGTTGTGCCAGCTCTGTGCTGGGCACCTACAGTTTGGCAGTTGCCCGGCTTTTCCCCCAGCCAGTGAGTTCCCCTGGGGTTGAGCCTGTGTTGAGTGGCCACTGCCTGGCCTGGGGAAGACCTAGTGGAGACAGATATACCTTGTCCGGGTCCAATCTGCACAGGAGGACTGGGGATCTGGGCACCTCCACTCCCTCGGCTCCCCCAACTGGCTTGCTCACTTCTCGGATGACCTGTGAAGAGGACACACAGCTGTAAACGGGTGGGCAGGGAAGCTGTCGATGCAAAGGAAGAATGGGGTCTGTGTGGTGAATGCTGTAGAACAGAGGGTCAGGGCCACTGTGGGGAACAGATGGGCTGACATAGCCGCCTGTACATGCGTGGGGCACACTGGGGTTTGTAAAGGCTTTCTCCCATATCTGTCCCCTGGGTTGAAAAGACACAAGGATGGGGACCAAAAGGCTTATTGCTAATTAGTTGTGTGGTCTTGGAAGAGCCACTTCCCTGCTCTGGGCCTCAGTGTCCACATCTGCAACATGGGAATGATCCTAGTCCTCTGCTTTCCTCCTTGGGTTGCCTGAGGACAGTGGGACCACAGATGTGAAGAGTGATGGGAACCATAAAGCCTCACAAGCGTGAGGGACCTGCTTCTGTGACCATGCGCACCTTTACAGCAACCTGTAGGGCAGCTGGAGTTATCACCTCTATCTCCTAAAGGCATCCACTCACTTGCCAAGGCCACACAGCAGTAAGCATGAGATCAGGAAATAACCACAGCCACCATTTGTTGCTCACCTATCTGGTGGCTTTCTGTGGATTATCCCATTTTATCCCTCAGCAGCCTTGTGAGCCCTGAGTTACAGCTTAAGATGACGAGCCTTGCAGAGGCGAAGCCACCTTTAGGTGCAGCAGAGCCAGAAACTAAATGCAGGCAGTTCAGCTGCCCACTGTTAACCTCTGGGCTAACTGCTGCCCAGGATCGATGTCAAGGCAGGACTCTTTTAACTCCAGTCTAGGGCTCCGTCTGCCGACCTCACCAGTCCGTGGAGGGGTACAGGCTCCCCCAGCAGGCAGGTTCTCCCCTTCCTTCCCTCCTGAGACAAAGAGGTAATGAGAAACACCAAATGTTCCATCAGGGACGCTGGTTATCACAGGAAGGAAGGGGCTGGGTAGGGAGGGAGGTGTTTGGTTTCATTGTTCCAGCAGGAAGATCAGAGGAGGAAAGGACGGTGTCAGAGTGAAGTAGAGGCGGTGCAGGGATGGGGGTCTGCTGTAAAGGAATGGGGGGCAGGGCATCACAATCATCATGGAAGTAATTACTGACAGTTGCCACACACTCACTGCCTGGCAGGCACTGTGCCGAGTGCTCTCCAGAATCCTTCCAAGGACCATTTCACAGATGAAAAAAACAGGCACAGAGGGGCAAAGTCATTTGCAGAAGGTCACACAACCAGTAAGTGCCCCTTAGGCCTGGGGCTTGACTCAAGTGTGGGTGCCACAAAGTCCCCTCTCCCATGTCATCACTATGTCATCCTGCCTATGGCCTTTGGAGGAGACTTACTTCTTAGCTTCAAATTCTGGCTCCAATCACTTTGGTTGTGTGACCTTTGGCAAGTCACATAAGTTCTCAAAGCTGCGTCTTAGTTTCCTCATCTGTGAAAAAGGAACAATAATATTTTGTCCCATTTTCAAGCAGAAATGAGGTCATGTATGTAAAGCTCTTGGCACAATGCATGGCACAAAGTAAGTGCTCATTTTTTGGTAACTCTCATTGTTCCGTGTAGCTGCAGAGGCAGAAGCTGGCCCATGGGTGGTCATTACCAGGATGTACGTTTCAAGGCAAGGAAGGATTTTTCCTTTATTGTTGTTGTTGTTTTAAGAATTCACTGGTCTAATGATGAAATCAGCTTCCTTTGTAGATATTAAGCTTCCAGTTCCAGGAGGTATACAAGTGCAGCCTGAACAAGCCCACAGTAAGGATTTGGAAAGGGAATTCAAATAACTAGAAGGAACATAGGTCTCCAGCATGAAGTCTGCGTCCTGGACACATCTGAGGCCCATTTCCATACATAAACCCTAGCCACACACAGGGCATTTGGGCTCAGGCACTGAGCAAGAGGCTCTTCCAGGGACAGGAGCCAGCTCTACTGAGGGCTGGCTTGGGGAAGAGAGAAAGGGTGGGAAGGTGGGAAGGTCAGGTGCAGGCCACGCACCTTCAGCCACTCCTCGGCCTGCTCTCGGCTCTGCAATGACAGCACCAAGACCTCGGTAGCCCCCTGGGTGAAACGTAGCTCATGCCTCTTGTGCCGGCTGTCCTTGGGCACGTAGATGACGCTGCAGGTATCCAGTGCCAACCTCAGATGCGGCTGCCGGTCCTTAGAGCTTTTATAACACTGGACAGGGAGAGAAAGGCATCAGGATCTTCTGAAGTAGAGGGTAGAGGAGAGAGACATCCTCACACAAAGGCTCGGGGGAGGCCCGACCTCCCTTTAGAGGCCTCCCCCACCCTAGCCATGGGCACTGTGCGAGGATAGCTGAAGGGTCCAGGCTGTTCACCCTGGAAGACAAGCCTGGGAGGAGGCATCTTTGGGCAATTTTCAGTCACAACTACCTATTTGGGAAGAGGCAGACTGTAGCATAATCCTAGGAAGACCAGGTTATCCTAAAGAACCAGAGAAGGAATGGGCTGGTTCGGGAGGAAGCCAGTTAAAAATCTACCTGGCAGGAATTTGGGAGACAGAATTCTAGCAGAGATGGAGGGTTGGCCTTGGGAAGTCAATAGTTTATGAATAATGATTCTCACTTCCCCATCTTTTTTTATGAGTCCAGCATTACTTTCATACCAGAACCTGACAATGACATTACAAAAAGAGAAAATTATACGCTAATTTCTCTCATAACACAATCGCAAAAGCCCTGAACAAAATGCTAGCAAATGGATTCCAGATGTATGTAAAAAGCAACTACATCAAGACCAAGTGGGGTTTATTCTAGGAATGCAAGAGCAGTTTAACATTCAAAGACCAACTGTATCATTAACCATATGAAGAGAAAAAAAGGCCAAAAATCACATATCTGAATAGAGCTAGAAAAAGTATTTGATAAAATTCAGCATCCATTTAAGTGAACTAAAATAGAGGGATCTCCTTAATGTAATCATAAGGAACATTTTCATCTACAAACAAACCACAGCAAATGTCATCCTGAATGGTAAATTATTATTATTATTATTTTTAGAGACTGGGTTTTGCTTTATCACCCACGCTGGAGTGCAGTGCTGTGATCATAGCTCACTGCAGCTTCAAACTCCTGGGCTCAAGCAATCTTCCTGCCTCAGACTCCTGAGTAGCTGGGACTACAGGTGCATACCACTATGCCTGGCTAAATAAAAAACATTTTGTTTTTTTTTGTAGAGATGGAGTCTTGCTTTGTTGCCCAGGCTGGTTTTGAACTCCTAGCTTCAAGTGATCCTCCTGCCTCAGCCTCCCAAAGTGCTGGGATTACAGGCATGAGTCACCATACCCAGCCTTAACAGTGACTTCCCTTTTGAGCTCTAGACTGAGACAAGGATGCCTGCTCTCCCACTTCTGTTTGCATTGTGCTTGAGGTCCTAGCTACTGCAATATGTGGAGAAAAATATAGAAGGGGTAGGATTGGAAAGAGGTTTGTCATGTCCCTTGGACTAGTGCCGCCCTGGAGTGAGAAAAGGTCATGTTTCAGATGCATTCGTGTTGGGCAAGGCTTGTCAACAGATTTCTGGGGAGAGAAGCTATTCTTTTTCTGAAATTATGTTTATCCTCTTACTTTGTAATTAAAGGTGCTCTTTCTTTTATGAAATGATAGGCTGAGAGATGGCAAATATAAAAAAAACCCTTCTTAAAAAAAGCAAGTAATAGAACAATTGAGTTTTGTAGGGGATTCGTTTTATAAAAGACAGATGTATGGAAATGAGGGTGGAAGTGTGTACACTAAAGCTTAATAGTGGTTATCTCTTGGTCAGTGAAATTATTGATGTTTGGTCAATAGTTTTTTTTTTAAATCACTTTTCATCTGTTTTTCTCTAGTTTATAAATAAGCACATTTACTTGCATAATGAAAAACAACAAAAATTTAAAAGTGATAATTCTTTTTTTTGACAAAACAAAAACATGGTAAAGCTTATATCAGGTCTTTTTTTTTTTGGTTTTTGAGATGGAGTTTCACACCGTCGCCCAAGTTGGAGTGTAGTGGTACGATCTCGGCTCACTGCAACCTCAGCCTTCTGGTTTCAAGTGATTCTCCTGACTCAGCCTCCCAAGTAGCCGGGACTACAGGCACACACTACCACACCTGGCTAATTTTTTTATATTTTTAGTAGAGATGGGGTTTCACCATGTTGGCCAGGCTGGTCTTGAACTCCTGACCTCAAGTGATCCACCTGCCTTGGCCTCCAAAAGTGCTGGGATTACAGGTGTGAGCGACCGTGCCTAGCCCAGGTCTTTAAATTTGAGAGCGAGAGCGAGAGAGAGAGATAGAGATAGAGATAGAGAGAGACAGAGGGTGTGTGTGTGTGTGTGTGTGTGTGTGTGTGTGTGTGTGTGTAAATTCTGCTCCAGTAGGGAAAGTCGTGATCTTGGGAGCATGGGAGCTTTGAGCTTCTGTGCACCAAGTCAATTCGGGTATGCCCAAGGCAGACATATCCACATGGATGTAGAGACACACCCACATGCAAGTCCATGTGAGGCCGAGGCACACGGTTGCTGCTAGACCACTCACCAGGAGCTGGTCCTCCCTGATGACCGTCAGCTGCTTGGCCCACTGCCCGAAACGCTTTTTCCGCAGCAGGAAGGCACATATCCTGCATTCCCTCACCAGGTGCATGGAGGCCTCCTCTGAGGGCCACTGGTGTCGGGGCTGCGGGCTCTTCCCTTCCTCCTCCTCCTCATCGTAGGACTCATAGGAGCTGCTCATTGCGTCAGAGTCATTATCTGCAGGCGTCATGGGAAAGGATCTGTCACTGTGCCATTCTGGGGAAGCACCTTCTCACCCCTCTGCAGCCATCCCTGCACTGGGGCCTGAGGCTAGGAAGGCATGGGCATAAGGCATGACACTGGTAATGACTAAGACCTCTACTTTTTTTTTTTTTTGAGATGGAGTCTCGCTCTGTCACCCAGGCTGGACTACAGTGGTGTGATCTCAGCTTACTGCAACCTCTGCCTTACTGCAACCTCCGCCTCCCGAGTTCAAGTGATTCTCCTGTCTCAGCCTCCCAGGTAGCTGGGATTACAGGCGTCCACCACCACACCTGGCTAATTTTTGTATTTTTAGTAGAGATGGGGTTTCACCACGTTGGCCAGGCTGGTCTCCAACTCCTGACCTCAGGTGATCCACCCGCCTTGGCCTCCCAAAGTACTGAGATTACAGGTGTGAGCCATGCCTGGCTGGCCCCTACTTTTGCATTTTGTTGTACTGATTAATCCCTTGCTTTGTGATCTTGGTTACTTCCCTTCTCAGAGCTTCAGTGTCCTCATCAGTAAAATGATCATAATAAACGAGATACCCACTTCAGCCGGTTATTTGGAGACCAATGCATGGACAGTGTTTCGCCAAGTGTTTGGCACCCAATAAATGCTCAATAAATTTATGCTATTGTCATGACCCCTTCATCTTGACATCTGTTGTCTTTCATTATTTTCACGATAACCCAGCAAATCTCCATTTTATAGATAAGGAAACTTGAGGCTCAGCGAAAAGAAATTACTCACCTAAGATCAGTTATCAAAAGTCAGGGAAAGGGTTCGATCCAGGTCTCCTGACTCATTCCAGTGGTCCTTCCACTGAGTGCTGGGGTCACCCAAAACAAGGGCTTTGGGGCCTCTCTGGTGACCATGGTCTGGGTGAGGGGCTGGTGGGCACACGCATGCTAACAGCCAGGGCAAGGGCAGAAGCCCTGCCCAGCATCTGGACGCCCACCTGGTACTTACAGGAGCTCTTAAGCTCGCCGTTCACTCTGGTTGCAGGGTAGCTGCTGTCTGCGTCCTCATAGTAGCCATCCACAATCGAGTGCGAGGGGCTGCAGCCATCTGTGGGTTGTCAGAAAGAGCTGCACTTTGGAGAAATGCAGGAGAACTCCAGGGGCCAGGACTGGGGGAGATCCTGACACCCCTACTCCTCCTCAGGGAAGAGACAGCAGGCACTCTGAGCAGCCCTGGGCCAGGGTGTGGGGCCTCCTCTCTGCATCTCATCTGTTCTAGCTCCCCACAGTCCCTCTGCTCCTGTCACCAGAAACTGCCCTGCTGGGCTGTCATATCTCCTGGCACGTATTCGTGCTGTTCCCTGTGCTCTCTCTCTTCTGCCAGAGGACTTCTCATCCATCAAGACCCAGATCAAAGAGCTTTCCTCTGACTTCCTTAGGCAGGGAGTGGTCAGCTCCTCCTCAATGACCCCAGAGTATTGCATGTGTGCATGGTGTGTGTGTATGTGTGTGTGTGTGTGTGGGGGGGGTGTGTGTGTTGGTCACAGCTCTGATTTTTGTACTGCGGGGAGCAATGTACCAGCTGCCTGGGCTGAGACCTCCCTCCCTGCTCTGCCTTCTCATCTTCTTCCACCTCAGCCCTTCCTCTCACTTCCTTCTAAACCTCTGGGACTGCAAAGGAAGAACTGAACTAGAGGAGATAATAATATTGCACATAATAGTGACTACAACTGCCTGTGCGGATTTTCACACCTTCCCATTTGGAGCTGGGAGGTAGCACAGTGCAGTGCTGGTGTTAGTGGGATGTCTCAAACTGTATTCTGTATCAGAATCATCTGCGAGTTGTTTGAAAATGCAGACGCCCGGGCTGTATCTCCAGAGATTCTGGTTCATTGGAGTGGGCTGGGCTGAGGAATCTGCATTAAAAAATGACTATTTAATAGGAAAATTCTAAACATCCATAAAAATAGAAAATATACTGGACTCCAATGAGTTGGGGAAAATTTATTCAATAATTTTTAAAAAATGTTATTTTGATACAGGCAGTCCCTGGAACATACTTTGAGTTCAGATGGTTAAGAGCATGTGCTTTGGGATCAATCAGAGTTGAGTTCAAGTCCTACCTCTATCATTTACTGAGTGACCTCGAAAAGAAAAGTCTCTGCATTTCAGATTCTTGATCTGGAAAGTGACATGAGCAATTCCCACCTTGGCTTAGTGATACAATGCATGTGAATTCTTAGGACAGTGCCTGGCACACACAATATGCTAAACGAGTGCCAGCTGTTATTACTGTGATTGTCTCCTTTGATTCCCACAAGGCAGGGAGGTAGAGATCAGCCCCATTTTACAGACAAGGAAACAAGCCACACACAGTTTGCTGGTGACAGAGCCTGGATCAGAACTGAGGGTGCCGGCTCAGGGGATGGTGCACATCCCCCCTCCAGGAAGCCTTCCTTCACCCAGTCCAACTCACTCTCACAGCACACTGCTCTTCAGAATGCTGCTCTGGGCTCCTAGCCCCTCCTGTGCATCTGTTTCCTGAAGACAGCAGCACTGACATTCCCAGTGACAGGGACACCCAGTTCTATCTCCCAAG